>NC_092072.1:11194751-11832667 GCF_039877785.1 Chaetodon trifascialis | reverse complement strand
CGGGTTCCACTTCAAGTTGAGTCGTTCCAGTAATAGTAACTTAGTTGAACTTACCTTTTGCAGAACTGGCAGGTGTAGGACCAGGTAAAGAGGGAGAATCTCTTGGTCCGGCAAGAAAAGCAAAGCTAGAGAGGAAAGCATGAAGTGAGGTGAAGAAGGTTCATAGAATACGTTGCATTTAAATGATGACTGAGGAAAATGATCACTGTGATGACAAAAACTCTTCATGTGACGTCTACCTTTCCTTTCTTGAGTGCGGTGTAGACGTCTTTGTACTGCTGAAACTTCTCCAGTTCGGCCTTGACCAGAACCTGCCTGATGTGCATCACCTCCTCCACTGTTAGAGCCAGACACTCCACTGGGTAGCAGAACTCCTCCTGCAAGAAAAACAAACATCACATCAACAAACTAACATGTATGGAGATGAGGAAACAGGTAGCCCAGACGTAATGGGATCTGCTGCATTCACATGACACCAACACCATGTAAACATGGCTAAATGCACAATCCGAGCAATGGAGTCACACCGATTTCACCAAGCAGGCACTGCACATCACTTCACCAAAAGACCAAGCATGCGATGAGGTGGTGAAGGTGAAAACACCAGTCTTCTTCACCCTCTGTGAACCACAGATGATGCTTGTACTGACAACAGTGTGATGATGAAGAGAAATACAAAGCATCCTGATGATGTTACACCCGTCATGTTGGTGGTCCACAGCTCTTTGTCACATTACTTTATTCAGTTACTGTCTAACTATATAAGACTGCTTTCCATATAAATGTTTTAGAATGATTACTCGGCTTGAAGCAAATTTGCACGTGGACCCCATCATGGTGCAAGCTGTGGTCGCCAGGAGATTTGTGACATACTTGAGAGCCTTTTCAACATACTAATCTATCTTTTGTTTTTCCTCAACGGAGGAGTGAAAATTGCTCAGGGAAACTCTTTGCCGATCATTTACCCTCAGTTGGCTTGGTTAGAAAATGTGAGCTGTGAGTGTTTACAGGCAATTTCTAAACTCTTGTCCATTTTCTTTTGAACTCTCCCTGAGCTCTTTTCACTATGCCACAGATCTCCCATTCACACAAACGCTCCCATTCATCTAAAACAAGTCTATTGAATTATGCAGTTTTCTGGATCGGTTCCCAACACAGCGTTATGTGCCTTTGATGATGTGCAGTAGCAGTGACATACCGTGCCCTGAGCACCACTGGCAGCTTCCACCTGACCAGCAGACAAAGGGAACAAGACATTCAAACAGAAGCAGGTCACATACAGAATGCTTCAGAAAATTTAATATAAGAACTGCATTAATCTATTATCTTTAATACATAGTTACCAGTAAATTACTGGAGTAAGCATCTTTCATTAGCGGGATGTCACCCCTTCAGTGTTTGTCCCTGCAGTGTTGCTTTCATTTACAACACAGCTGTATCAATGTTGTTCTTGAAATGTTACTTGGTCTAGAGGTAGGAAATTGCAGGATATCGATCCCTGCTCTTATTCACACGAGTCGATGCAGGAAATGTTCCTAAACATTTCAGGGATGGACCTGAGAGGGAGAGGCTCCCAATTACATCACTATCTACAGCTAACTTTGATAAAGATATCAGAACAACAGAACAAAAGACAAATGTCCCAAGTGTTCATACATGACTTCATAATCCATTTCTATGCATCATCTTATGACATCAAATTAACTGTTATTTCAACTCATGTGTGGCGTGAAACTTCAATTTCATAACAGGAAGTCCCATGACAGAAAAATCATCTGACAGGATCGGTCTCAAAAGGACGAGAGTTCACTGAGATGGAAACTTTCTTCATCTCATGATTTCACTCTGGCTGCTCCATCACTGACACCAATGATCACAGCTGGTGTCTACTGGTGGTGCAGACCTACATCTTACACACGCCTGCTTCACCCGTCTCTTTTAGTCTGTCCAGCTCTCCAGTTTTCTACTCCTCCAATAAAGAGAAAAATGGTACTATGAAGTAAAACTTGGGCTGATGGTGATGGATATACAGAAGGTTGACCAAGTTACTTTGGCACTAGGATCCCTTATCAGCTGTAACATTTTATAAAAACAGGAAATGACTGCAAATAAGTCTTTGGGATAAGACAGCTGACCAGACTAAATATTTTAATGAGTTCTAAATCGAGCACCAGAAGGGGCGGGGAACTGCAACAAGGATCTTACTGTTTTACATCGACTAGAGAGGCTCAGCTCCAAGGATCTATGTGAAAGGTAAAGCATGTTTGAGCGTGTGCATGTATGAAATAAAGAGAGAAAAGGGAAAGAAACATGAATTCTGGGAAAAACAATTACTCTGTTTATATCAAAAAAAAGGAGGACTAGAAAACCTTAAATGTGTGGCTTTTGATTGCTTCAGTCTGTCACAAAGAAGTTTAATTATTAATTTACAAGACAAGGCAGAATGTAATCATTAACATGAAAAGCATCAAAAAAAAGAAAAAGAAATATGACAATGGTGTGATGTATTCTCAGGAGAGCCATCGCCTCCAGGGTTTTAAGAGTATTTCTTCTGATTTAATGATCTTCGGGTTGGGCCTCTGGTTTGGCGCCAGAGGTCTGCCATTAAACTAGCAAGTGATGAGAGTGAACCAGTTCCATCTAAATCCCCTTCATACAGTGGTCTGTCCTGTGGTTCCAATTACATCCATCAACCTCACTGGAATCACACGACTGACACAGTCGCCCACAGAACCAATGACTTCATTGCGAACAAATTGCCAGTCACTGGACGGGACCAACTTCAACAGATAAATAAATGTAATCTCGACAGATGTGATTTGTTATTCCACATACTCTGCAACTCTCATGTATGTTTGTACTGCATCTGTTACCGATCTGAGAGGCTTCTTTCATCCATATATACAGCCCTCAATAAACAATCCAACAGGAAATGCTTCAATAGCTGACCTACCAAAGACTTGGAGGTCTGTTTGGATGGAGGCGCAAAGGGAAGGACACTGGTGGGTGCCTCCTTCTCGATGGAGTGCCGCCTCTGTGGCGACTGACGCTTGTCCGGCTGTGGGGTGGCAGACACGGGCAGGAACTTTGGAGGAGCTGAAGACACAGGACAAAAAAAAACAACATGTGAAGACATAATAGCTTAAGTTTTGTGTAAACAACTTAGATATGTTTGCAGTGGTCAAAAAGCAGACTGATATGGCAATATGTTCCAGGTATGCTCTTACCCTTCTTGCCTATGACGGACTCGGGTGACGTGTCATCTAGCAAAGACGTGGACATACTGGAGCTGCTCCGTGTGCCGTCCTCCTGTTAACCAGAACTCAGATTTAGTCACATGATACTGACTGAGTTCTGCACAAACATTTTTCAAGATGCTAAACTGGAACTGGATTAAGATCTTATGACCAACAAGAGTCAGACATCTTACATCAGATTCAGAGCTGTCCAGCTCGGCCAGCGTGGGTGCTCTAAGCAGCCTCTTCCTCTGGCTAAGGGGCTGCACTCCACCTTGACTGGGTCCCATGGTGCCACTGGCCAGAGACTGGGTGCTGACAGCCAACTTCCTGGGTGCATCTGGAGTGTCTAAAGGCACAAGGTATGATTTTAGTTATGAGCAGTGTTGTATTACAAGGGCACCATAAATTCTCCTGAGCTGTTTCCTTTCATCTTTACAGGTGGTCATCATGCCTCCTGCGTAAACTATGGGTGTCTTTATATTGTTAGTACCTGATAAGCCCCACCCATATGCTCAATCACATCATCTAAAAATACCTCTGTGACAGAGGTCAAAACAAAAGATCACACCAGTGACACTGGCTTCTTACCCACGAGACATTGCTTCATGAGTGTTTTACCTGAGCTGCGGAACAAGTCCTGGGGCGTGCTGATGCTTTTCCCTGCACCTGTAAAGGAATTAAGGGAATATAACCTTCAGGAGGACCACACGCATTAATATTTCCATCCCTGACAACAGATTGGTACCACGAGGAGGACTTGACCAGGTGTGAATTGAAGGGACTCTGTGTGGGTTACATTCACACATAAATAAGGGACAGGTAAGTGAAGGGAAGTGCCAGGGAAGCAGAGAAAGACAATGAGTACAGCCACAGTGCAAAAGGTTATTCCCGTACATCCATCCCTCATCACCTAGACCACAGACAGTCCCTGTGACTATCCATCCTACACAGGGCACACTGGGAATTTCTATCACAACATGCCTGAAACATAGATTTCCTGCTCTGAAGCAGATTTTATTTTACCTCCCAATAAAGAACTTGCAAAATTGAATTAACATCAAGGTGACCACGCAGCCTAAGATACGGTTGCACTGTGTTGACCCATTTCTTCCTACAGGTGCGTGTAGAACAACAACCAGTGTGAAAGGATGTGATAAAAAAAAAATGGGGTATGTGTGTGTGTATTTCAATCAGGAGCCAAACCTTAAATAGCCTGGAATGAAACACAAGGTACAACAAAAAAAGGAGCACAAAAGGTGACGTAAAACTTTACCTGATGAGTCAAAGCTGTAAGACATGCTAAGAGGTCGCATGACTGACAGATATGCCCATGTTTTGAAGGGGAAAAAAAAGAAATGGAAGCAAACAGGAGAAAAAGAAACCCACAAGCGTTAAAATAGATGATGAACTCAATGAATCATCCAAGTGTTAAAAAAAACACTCCAACAATCTAAGATCGTAAGGACCATAATATTTCAAGCAACAGTTTCAGATAACCCCTACAGCATCCCGTATGTGTGATTAGGCAACAACTGCTTCATGTTACCCTCTTAAGTCCCCTAAGAAAAGGCGTCTTGAGTAAACCGCACACAAGCACTGTATGGTATAGACCGACAAAGTATTTGCTGTTTTGATCTGATTAAAGCTTTAGATGGTTTGAAACTTTAGATCCAATTGGCCAATTATGACGACTGCATACCAGAAAGATTATCCACCTCCGAGACACAGAAGTGACCATGAAGGGTGGCATTACATACTGGAATTACATTAAGAGGAAAGACAACTTATCGGTAACCACAGCAATTACTGTAGCAGTGCAAGCCCAGCAAACAAATGAAGGCTGCCAGCTGAAGTCCAAATGATCCTTGTTTAAACACTTTGACATTTCTGATTAAGTTCAATCAATGTAGGAAGAGTAATCATGATGGAATAATTAAGTCATGGTTAAAGTTAACGATCAGAGAATTCCTTCCAATAAAACAAAAAGGTTTAGGTTTGATAGTTTGAAGAAAACGTCCAATAATTTGTGCAGGTTATCCTCAGGTGTTGCACAAGTCCATTAATGTTTGGCCATGTGTGCATGCATGTCAGCATATAAACATCAGTACATTTCTCATCGCCTGTCAGTGGCTTACCCAGGCGGCTTCTGCGGATCATGTCGGGTGAGACTGGCCTGAGCTTCCTTTCAGCTTTGATGTCCTCCAGCAATCGCTCGTGGAGGCTCCGGGGACGTGGCGGATGGGGTTTCAGTTTACGGGCTGAGACCTGACATGACAACCACAGTGAGCGACTGATAGCCATCTCCATGGAAACCAAAGTGAGATTTTCCCTCCACACCTCCCCAGAAAGAGTGTATGTTTTGACATTGTCATCTAAGTACAGTATTCTGTTCGTCATCACGTGTTGGTGCATGTGTGTGTGCATGTCACAGTATGTTCCCCATCATTCACGCCCAGTCATTTGGCATTGACAGTGAATGTCAGTGTACTTGTATAACAAGAGACAACAAAATATTCTTTTCACAACAAGGCTGAATATGGATGATAATTATCACATCAGTCATTCTCTAAATGTGGCCAAACTGAAAATTTGCTCTTCTAAAAATATAACCACAGTTTAAAAAAAGTTTGGACACTGTGTAAAACATAAAAAAAACACAACGTGATAACTTTGACATATACTACATTGAAAACAGTACAGAGACAATATACTTAAATCTGTTCTACCTCATCAACATCAGTGAGTTTGTATATCTGCTTATTCTGGCTTTGATGGCAGCAACATGTTTTAAATAAGTTGGGACAAGAGCAACTTAAGACTGGGAAAGTAGTGGAATGCTCCAAAAACACCTGTTTGGAACATTGGACAGGTAAACAGGTTCATTGGTAACAGGTGATGTGTTGTGTGCTACTCACAGGGTTGAGAGGTGGTCGAGACCTGATGAATTCAAGAATGATCTCATGCGCGCTCTTCTTTAACCTTGGTGGGATGTCCCCATTTACCTGGAATGACACAGTCAAACTCGATGTGATGTGAACTCATGATGTTTTTTTGAAAAGTGCACTGAAGAGGTTAGGGTTAATGGGAACATACCATGAAACAGCCAAATAGATACTTATAAACACATGCTCAACGTGGTTCTGCAGGTAAGTAAAGTCCTTACCATGACTTTTCGCAGCTTGTAGCGTTTGGAGCGGATGTCGTCCATCAGCATTTCGTAAGGTGTGAGCTGGTATTCAATGGGCAGTGGGTTGTACTGACGCTCCTTAACCTTCTTCAACTTAACGCCATCCCGCAGATCTCGCATCACCTGCACCCAGAATCGTGCCTGGTGGGGACAAACGTGATGTTATTTTAATGCAGTTATCGTCAGAAAATATAAGAGATATGTAATTACCAACACATGGTCACAGAGTTAAAATCTAGTGGTGTACCAAGTAGATATTCTTCTTACCCAATCTGCATTTTGCAGCTCATTGAGGTCTTTAACAGGTTCCTGAGTCTCACCCTCCATTCTCCGAAGGTTCTGGCCAAAATAGAGGACGATATTAAAAATGCGGTCATGATTTTCAGTAGGTGTCACTGCATTCACAGCACTGGAGTGAAGCTGAGGTCAACGGCTAATTGCCCATATTGTCAAAGCAGTCTGGTTCATTCATCAATGGATGTGGTTTGACATGAGCATGTCGATGTCCATCCAATATTGACAGTGTTCCAGAGGGAAGAAGCCAATCGCCAGCTAATGGCTGCTATTACTGTCTGCCTACTGAATCCTCACTGCACAAGCTACAAAAGTTCTGGGTGACTAGTTCAAATGCCATACTGGGTAAGGTTACGGATCACCCTCCTTGTTGACATATTCAATATGTGCATCCTTTTCCCTGTAGCTTGCTCCAGGTCAGCTGCATGTGGCAAATATTGTGCTCATACAAATCTCCAAGGCTGAAGTTAAGTTCTGGCTTATCAAGTTGTTTCAGGGCAGTTGCATCTAACATGTCGTCTGATATCGCTCTTAGATCAAAGACAGAACCTAAAAGCTCCTGCTGACAGCTGCAGCTGCTTTCCTTTTTATCATCTGCACATCTGCTCGTCCACACCCATGCTTACTGCTGAAACACATTCCTTCTTCCTAATCTTTTTCCTGCTAATCTGAAATCTCTTTTCTAACATCCAAATGCAATTCTGCTGCCAATTCATCTTCAACCTTGTCCTACATTAACATCCATCCATCCATTTTCTATACCGCCTATCCCTTTCGGGGTTGCAGGGGGGCTGGAGCCTATCCCAGCTGTCAACGGGCAAGAGGCGGGGTACACCCTGGACCAGTCGCCAGTAATCGCAGGGCAACACACAAGACAAATAACCATTCACACTCACACTCACACCTAGGGGCAATTTTAGAGTCACCAATTAACCTAATGAGCATATTTTTGGTCTGTGGGAGGAAGCCGGAGTACCCGGAGAGAACCCACGCATGCACAGAAAGAACATTCGCATAGAAAGGTTCCGCCCGGGGATTGAACCGGCAACCTTCTTGCTGTGAGGCACGCGCACTACCTGCTGCGCCACCGTGCTGCCCCAACATTAACATCGCGCTGACGATTTTTGATTTATTGCTCGACTGAAACAAACTAACTAACCTCCTAATTTGTAAGCATGTGTGATGGGTGGTACTGTGTATGGTTACTCATTAGCAATTATCCAGTAACATTCAGTGCTTGAGGAAGTGCAAAGCAGTCTCTATGGCCTTGCGGTCCCCTCCTGTAATCTGCTTAAATTGCTGTAATGTGGTTAAACTTGATTCTATAACCATACATTACATAAGACCGTTTGCATGAATCATAACGCCTGCAGAAGTCACAGCCAGCATGTGTCCCGTGAGTGTACATACTCTACAGTGAACATATGCTGTCTGACAAGCTGTATAACAAATCACGTGGCAGCATCTTCTCTAAACATCAACTCAATCAGAGAACGCAAAAGTGGAGTAAGAAGAACTCTATACTGCACTTTTTAGAAAGACTTTACAAAAGGTAGAATGTAAAGATTTTAATGGACTATCATTAATGTCAGGTGCAAATTTAGAGTCTAGCAGGACAGGTCTCTTTAAAGAATTTAAAGAATGGAGGCCATGGGTTGAATTTTGCGTCAGTAATTGCTAACACAAATTACAATAACACTATTCCCCTAATTGAAAATATACGCTGATCTGTGCTCAAGCTGCCACATCTTCCACAGTGTATTTCTTTGATTGTATTTTATCATGCTAATAATTTTCAATGAATGATTTTAATTTAAAAAAAGAAAAAAGAAAAAAAAGAGTGAATTCCAGCACATCTTGGTCGACAGTTGGTTAGCAGCCTGACACATTCTGTCTCCAAGAAGCACAAGTTCAACAGGGAATCCTTCACAAATCATACTCCATTACTGTAATACCAATGCTCCACTTAACAGAAATAAATCTGCCAATAAGCTAGTATACCCACATGAGAGACCAGATGCAAGATCAAGTCCAAGCAGAATTAAGTTCATGCCGAGTAGCGCAAGCGATGTTGAGTTCTCGACTGGCCTGACAAAGGGTTAGACGGGGACACCCACACAGTCTCAATCTTCTGGACCATTAGCACTTTGTGGGCTGCTTTGTTGCTATTGTGCAGTTTCTGGGCACCACTCTGGTATTTTCTATTCCCCGCTTTAGAGAGCCTGTTTGCCGAACAGATCCTAATTCAACCAACTGAATTGTACACAGAAAATCCGCATATCAAAGCAGAGTGGCAAACCCTGGGGACAGGACAGTTTGGTACTTTCTCATATCCTCTTATCTGTTCTATGTCTCAAAGCACAGTTTCCCTTTCTCTCAGATTTTGAAAGGTTTGTGATGTGCAAATGAATCAGATGGTTTTAGTGATGACTCACAGACAAAATTACATGACTTGGGGAATGGGGATGAGTGACAGGTATTAAAAATGAGAATAGAAGTTATTTTCAGAACAGTTTTAGGTGATTCACTTCATATGCACGTGTACCAGACTCACCAAGGACTCGCAGATGTCACATGCTAGAGTGTCTTACCTCCTTGGCACTCTTGATTTTTTCCAGAAAGGTGTGTAGTTCCCTTGTCTCTGCATAGAGAGCACGACACACAGCCTGGTAATGGTTGGGGGCATCTGATGGGCTGGGCAGGTGGGAAGAACATAGCTGTAGGGGAGAAAAGGGAAGGAATATGATATACATTTAAATATATATATAGATAGATATATATCGTGGTACTCATGGAATAATCATTAATTAAACACAGTCAACATGAAGTAAATATTAGTATTCTGTATAAGTGGCGCATACATAATTCTCTTATATAGTTAAAGCCAAATGATTTCCTATTGTGTCCTATGATTCGTTACAGTTTGAAAGACGAATGTATCATAATCATTAACAACAAAAATGTCTGCCTCATGACAGTGCAAGACGAAACATCAGTTAGTAGGGAGCAACAACAACAACAATCAACATGAACCTGATTGTCCAGGTGGCGTGACATCAGCTGACTAGCATTGCTTCTGCACCATTTAAAGCTCTGACCCTTATGGTATTTGGCTGATTGTAATGATAATAAAGGCTCCCTGTCAGAGAAATGGATGAGCTGTCAAATTATCTCTTGTGACACAAAGGAGGAAACCAGACCAATCACATATTTTCATGCTTTTCCGACAGGCTTGGCTCCCCACAGGAATGTCTGACACAGCAAAGAAGTGTCTTCTTCCTCATCCACTAAATAGGAATTCACAGGTAAAATGACACCTGAGCATTAAGTCTTTACTGGCATGCTTAAAATACAGCTGTGTCGGTGGTTTCCACTGTTTCTCCTAAAAACAATGATCTGTATCAGACTCGAAACTTTATATACTGCAAAAACTGAAGGAAAGCTGTTGGTTAACTACTGGCATATAAATGATAACAGTATGTACCAATGTCGCGGTTTGGAGAATCTGTGTTAAATGGTGGATTACAATCCAAACCTCCAGATTGACATATTAGGCAACAGCATGACAGCTCATGCAGCCACTCCTCGCTTGAGGACACCCATTCAGCATCTAACTATTCCTGTCTTAGCGGATGCCTCACTTGCAAGAACAGCAGAATAAAAGCAAAGTAAGGTGGTCAGTCAGGAATGTGTAGTTATCCAATCTAGCCACGTCATACCGACGTACAGCAGTTTACACTCAAGAGAATGATTGTTTGAGGAATTAGGGGCCAAGCTAGACACGCACTGGGCAGCAAACAGAGCTTATATTTATGTTCTACACCGGGTTCATTATATGGAAGGAACAGGCTGTGAACGTTTCCAAGCCTATTCCCAAAATACCGGTGTGTTTTCATAGCTATAATTACCAGTCTCATATTCAGAGGCTGCTCAGGGAATTTACAGCATGTCGTCCCCCATCAGGGGAATTTGTCTGGAGCTGGAGTGATGATGGTGTGTGGATGAGCTGCTCTGTTTACAGACCTGATGTAAAAATGTGGGGAAAAAAGGAAAAAGTGCACCACATGTGGGACAAAGGGGGGAATTTTTCTGTAAGCAAAAGAACAATCAGCACATTTAATACACCTATGATAACTTCAATAATTCGCAGTGCCACTTCAATCTGGTATGGTTCTTCATCAGCATGATCCCTCAAACCACGACTGATCAAACTGCTGCAGTAAATTATTCGAGTTATTACTGGTGTATGACAGAGAGGGAGGATTCCACTTTTTCCATCTGCACTGATCACCTGCAGGTAAGCACTGTGTATCTTTAACCAGCATCTATAAGAAAAACAAAAATCAACCAGTCATGAAGTACTCCGCAATCCCTCCAGCGACCTACCATGATGATGTCTCGATAGCCACGAATTGCGCTGACTGTGCTGGTGGTGGTAGCAGGGATGGGCTCCTCCTCTTCCTCCTCTTCCTCGCACTCATCCTCCTCCTCTGTGGCCTCATAGCCCTCGTCAGGACAGGGATCGCTCTCAGTTTCTTCGGTGTTGGTCATCATGTCGATCAGGCGCTCCAGCGGCGGGCTGAGTTCACGCTCCTCGTTTTCTTTGAGGCCATAGTCCAGAGCTTTGTAGATCATGACGCCCAGTGAGTCAATAATCTGTTGGACAATGGACAAATGCGATGAGAACCAGGCTTCACAGGCTTTGGTCTAAAATAGTTTGTTTAAACTGAGTTTCTACAGAAAAAGAATGATGTAGGATTGAGTTTAGTTCTCATCACAGACAAGTTAAGACTGACATCCAATGCCTTCAACAATATCTAAGATAGACGTGAAAGGCATGAAGAATAAACAGAATATTAACATTATCACAGCAATTATACACTGGCAAAGCTGCTCAGTGCTAGATTTCGTTATTGTTGGTTCTGGTACACACGTGGTGAATTTGAGTCAAATCATAAATATCATTCAGGTGTACACAGGACATTAAATGTTCTTCAGCTTCTTGACAATTAGGTAAATATTAGGTTCCAGCCTGAGCGACATTTGTAATTTAGCTAGTGAAATGATTTTTTCCAATCCACTGACATTTTGTTTACTTGCTCTTGTGTGTGCCAACATTCTGTTCTTTCCAGCTGACAGACTGTACTCCATTTTATGTTCTCCCTGCCCTCCCTTGCTGCTCCATAATTAATGCACACCAGCACATCCTCATGGATGAGACCCAATTTCCTCGCACCCCTGTCTCAGAAAAACAACTATCCACAACAGGCTCAATTCACCTGAGCAGACAAGAAGACAGTTCATGTCCTCAAACCAGATGTGAAACAAGGCCACAGTGTTCCTCCAAACAGGATGATTATTAACATAATCTGGGGATGATTTCATTTCATCGCTGCTTCCCCTCAGTAATAGACTATGACCTATCTTTTTTTGTTGTTTTTTTTGCAGCTGGTTCTCAACTCCTAAGGTTTCAAACCATCACGAGCTATGAAAAGGCAAAGTTGCTCTTTTGCCACAGTACATCCGGTCAGCTCTGCTGTGCCATGTCCTCTCCAGACAACTTAATCTCACCAGCACTCTCAGATCAACAAGTCTTTGGAAGCAAGATGAGGCAAAAAGCACAGAATCTGGCTTCAGGATAGCACCTTTAAAATATGATTCTGGAGGAGTGTCTCCAGCTCTCACTTTTTAATGAGGTAGTACACATATCGTCATGAGGGCCTTTGTTAACTAGACATGTTTAGTTAATTAGTAATGCAATAAGCATAATCAAACTAACATTCTGCACTCTGACATTGCACTCAGCTTGAAAGAAAATATACTGTGCTCTTCATTGCACGGGAGTCGCGTCAGTCTACAGCTGCTGTGGCTGCAAGGTTTGCACAGGATTTGGATGTGGATCCCCTTCATAGTAACTGTTGGCTGCTATCCATTTGTCTGTGCCACTCTGGAGGACCAAGTGTCTGTGTTTGCTATGTCTAACAGGCTTCAGTGCTTTAACAGAGCACAATAGAGCATGCCCACAGAACAGTGCAATGGCTTGCAAAAAAACAAAGCCTCTAAATTGAGTCTGAATTGCTTCATACAACAGACAATGCTATTCCATTTTTAAGAATTTATTTATTAGCCCTGATACCAATTATGGCAGATCTTCAATAATGAGAAATCATATGCATACAATGCATGAATTTATTTAGCAGCTTTGGAACTGCACTTTAATGTCTTTCTAATAACATGGCAGCACTCAAGGTCTAAATGTGGCAACAACAAACAACACCGCAAAGCTATTTTGAAACGGCTTTGTTCAGGTAATGAAACGATCAGCTATCAAGTGCTGTACTGCGTGTTCTTATCCTGAACAGAATGGAGTGACATTGTTGTAAAAGGGAGGTGCCCACACAAAGCAGAGTTGATGTGGGTGAAGCTGGTATTGATGGGCATGGCTGGCTATAGTTGGGACTGGTGCCAGGAAACCTGGCTGTCGTGTCTGGGAACAAAGCCGCCAAGAAGGGAAAGGTGTTGACTGAGCATGTTCGAGCCCATTGACTTCAGTAACTGAGGTGAAAAACCACTGACATAATAAAACTGGCATGCCACACAGAGTCAAATGAGTTTTTGAGGCCTAACACTGATTTCATTAAAAAGTGAAAATGTGGGGCTATTTCATTCAAAAGTTCAATTAAAAATTTCTTCTTTATGGCTCAAATGCCTGAACTGTCAATTAAACTCTATTCAATGTATTTCTATACATAAAAATATGAGCACCATACTAACCCAATACAATACTAACCTATTAATCCCATTCTTTCCTGGAGAATGATCATTTTTGTGGTGTCTTCCCACTGTCATTCATCAACCATCTCTGTGTGCATCTGATAATCCTGGTCCAGGGCTAAAATAAATACTCTATTCCTTGGTGTTTTATTATGTAACCTTATAATCCATCTGTAGGACAACATGCGCTGCAGTGGGTGGAAATACGAGGGAATGCTGGAGTGACGGTCAGCACAGGGGGTCTTATTCATGGACCACAGGGATGCAAAGGTTTGCATTGCACTATGTATAGTAAACTAACATCAACAGCCAAGTGCAGAGATCCTCTTGTATCCATGTATAATCGAAGCAGTTGCATTAGAATGGATTTCCAAATGAGGGACATTTGCCATACTGGCAAGGCAAGGGTAGATTTAGTGAGCAGTTATTGTTTAAATCCAATTTCCCTGCCAACACAAAATTGCTTGTAATAATTAACTGACCACGGGTTCAACAGTAGCTGGTGCAGAAGGGGTCTGCTCAATACATCATTAATTAAAAGCACTGTTATCCAAGGTTCAGGCACACCAGAGTGTATATAATGGCAGCCTGGGCTCAATTTGACAAATGAGTCCAGACATAAATGGCTTGAAAAACATACAAGTGAAGGCTGAAGGAAATGAACGAAGGCCCAGGCGAGTTTACGGTTTGTCAGATGGAATGGGGAAGAGGAATCTTAAGTATTGACAGGCAATATCCAGGACAGGGAAGAGGAAGAAAAACAGCTAACTTTTGTAATTGCCCGTCACTATCTCATTTGATGACTTGTGACTCAGGAATGAGCCAAGGAGGCAAAGCAGAGGAGAAGGAATGAGGAAGGAGGGGGAACAAGCATGCGGATGAACAGCTGGGAAAGACTGGGAAAAATCCACCCGTGGGTTTCTGGCACGGGCAGAAATGCTTGGTAGCAAACTACTAATTGAAACCAGGCTCCACCCAGGATAGGTGGAAGACTGCCACAGCGGATAAAACGCACATATGTTCCCTTTGCTGTGGTCTCAGCTAACCACAGGTAATGCAGGAAACTGCCTATATTTTCAAATGTTTCTTCGGGAAACACAGCATGAAGAGTCAACGGGGTACAAAAGAAAAAAAGAATAGTATCACTGGGATTAAATTTAGCTTTAGCGCTGTGTGTCATAGGCTTATTACTTACTGCTTCCTAAATACAAATATCACAACCGGTGTGTAACAAAAACTGTACAAAGATCCATTCAGAACATACTCCATCCTCCCTCAGAAGCAACTTTTCTCACACTCCACAAACAAATAGTGATACTCAGCTCTTGCATGACATCACTGCTTGGGATAAGAAGTACTTATGTTTTCTAACAATGAGTTGTTTTATACGAGAGGACTCTCCAATGAAGACCAGTGTCTGAGACATCGTCTTGAGAATCAGTGACAAATACGAAGTGAATTTTTTACTCATGATAACCTTTGTCTCCTGAAGGAAATCGTGAATGTCAGTGATACAGCTAGTTCCCAATAAGCAGAAAATAGCTAACATATTACAGCAAGACTTTCAATGATGAATAAAAACTATACTCGTGGATACAGACAGAAAATCTTCATGTATGAAGGGGAGCCTTTTCTCCAAACATGGCCTTGGTAAAGCTTTGTAAAATTAAGAGCAGTTTTCCACTCAGTTAGTAAAAATGGGTCAAGCTGTACACAAGTAAACACTTGCCTTTTGATCGCCAGAAAAAACTAAGAGGGACACATAATTAAAAGCGTCTGCTTGCTCTCCTTTCAGGCCAAACAGCTCAGACAGGCAAGTAAGCAAATTTGGTCACTCATGAGTAGAAATTCCATCTCTTGTGATGCCAAAACTCATGCGACCTCTGCCCCCAAGGCTGTGCTTTCTAACATCCCTGGTTAGATGAAGGTCACTGCATTGTTTTACTTGGAACTACTACGAGTTTCCATCATATTCATATTAATTTACTTCATACCGGGGAAGCTGTAAAGAGTCAGACAAACAATCCTAAAAAACAAGACTGGGTTGAAAAATGGACATATGCATATTCTCAGCTGTACTAGAGGAGCATCCAGGATGGGGAAAGCATCAGTGAGTCAGCCAGAACGCAGATGGGCAAAGAATGAGTGGATTGTGTCAAAGAGCACCACTAACACTAACACGCACACACAACACACGAGAAAGGAAAGAGTCAGGCTGATGTACTGTTGAGCCCTTCAGCACACAGATCAGTTTATACAGAAATGTACAGTTACTATTCAACTACACCTAGTTTTCCATTGATGAACTCTCAATTCATATCAGCTGTAAAGTTGATGTCTATGGATATGCCAATATGTAAATAAAATATATAATACAATAATAAAATAAACAGAAAATGGTGAAAACACTTGTTTAAATTGTCATTTGAAAGTTGAAGTCTCTATTGGTTGCGGTTTGACATGATTTCAGGGTCTGAGTTAACACGATCACACTCTTGCCTTGCAGCTTGCAGTTGCAGTTGCAGTTAAAGGCATCGCTGTGGCTATCAGAGTTCACAAAGCCGTCAGCTAAGGAGCATTCAGCGTTCGCTGCAGGAGTAGAGGAAAGCTATCACAACACAGACGGTTACATAACCGGAGCTAAAAATCTTGAGGAGCGGATGCTCAGCCTGCTGCAGTCTGCAGCATCATTCACTACCACAGCTCATAGCGGGACAGAACACGATGCTGCTCTTTCATATCAGCCGGTCAAAAACTGTCCAGTTTGCACTCATCTGTGAAGCCAGCTGGAAAATTGCTGAAGACTGAGAAAACATCCCTCTGGATCGAACATCATGTGTGCTCATCTCAAGCCATCAGAGTGAGACATAAAAGCTGACACTGTAGGATAGAGATTTCCTTTTTCAAACAAAAAGTATCTCCACATAAAGCTCAACAACTGTCTGCCTTCCAAGCACTGAGAACACGAGGAAGAACCAGTTTTTCAGGGTTAAATAGCCTTAGTAACATGTGGTCCAGACAGTATTTATTGTATGTGTCAAAAACAAGCAGACAGAGTTTGCTGTATTTCACTAGAACCATTATTCATCACCTGCAGAGTTTGACCTAAAATGTTGACACAATCCCCACAGCAGCCTTAAACACCCTAAACACGTCACAGCAGCTTCAAAGACAGAGGAAAAATCAACCCTGCACACAAACCCCATTTGTCTTATTCCAAAAACTGCACAGGACTTTCTAACAGCTACTGGAAAGGATCTGTGACAACTTCATAAAGCTGATGGACTGAAGAGGAAACTCAATTCATCTCTCAATGATTTCTTCTGTGATGGATAGAAATAGAATACCCAGACTCAAATAGCTGTGACTACTCAATAAATCGCATTCCTGTGGCTTTGTGCATGCTGTGAATATCCCTGCATAGGCAGAAATGTAACCTTGGGGGCTGTAATATGAGCTGCATGGGTGCTTTCAAGTGAAGCTGTCAATGTCACAAAATCAATTGATTGATGAGGATAAAAGCAGGATGTAACAATGAGGTCACTGGTAAATTTCAGGCACACAGGGATCATAATAAGTGCTACCCTATCACTCCAGTGGACATGTCTGAACTCAAAAGCAACAGACAGCTGACCTAAAAATATCTATGCTTATTCATCACCAAATACACATCTCTACTTCTTTCCATCAAATCGACACATGCGTTTTACAACCATCACTGTGTACATGTGGAAATACTCCACTGAATCAGAGCCTGCCAAATACATGTAACCTCTAACCATCTGGAGGGAGGACAAGTGAGAATCTGAATCTGGAAAAACAAGACCACACAGGTCTGTGAGTGAACAGTGCTTCAAACTCGGGGTATGATGGGTCAAAGAATGAGAAAATAACACATTATTCAACTAGGATCCGTTTCAAAATCCAAGGCTTTACACATTGTGCACAATGCTGACAAACTTCCTGTCTTGGCTCAAAATTGAGCTACAGGGACCTGAGCAGACCTAGCAAATTGGAGAACCTGTCTGTAATAGGATACTACACCTAATCTCACCTTAATCTTTAACCAACAACCAAGTGGGTTAAGCTTGTCCTGAAGGCTGCAACAGAAGTTTCACATTTGTCTTGTACCAATTATTTTCCAGTCATAAATATTCAGTTGTAACCATGAAGATGACAAAAGAGCGCCACAAGACAAGAGCTAACTCATGACCAGTTTCAATCTAAAGCAACAAGTCATTATCTTGTTTGACATCGCTGAAGATCATCCTAACACAGCTGCTATGGAGTAAGTGAGGGAAAGTGGGTCAACTCAACACAAGCTGCTGATAAACTCCAAAAGACTTCAGTGTGTAGAAGGAGAGGTGGGTATGAGAGAGCGGCACTGGATGACTGGCTCGTTGCCTGACTCACTTACACGAGGGACTGAGACACAACACACACACGCACGCACAAAATCAAAACACGAGGAACACCGGATTATGGCCAAAAACTGTAAAATGCTAAATTAAATCAAATGATCCCGAATGATCTGATGGTAACTAGGTCACAGGGAGGCAACAGGTTGAATTTACAGTTCTTGCTAATGTTAACAGCCACTCAGAACATAAAATTGCATTTACCACCAAAAATCAACAAATTAAATAGAGCAGTTTAAACAGGAATATAATCCAGAGTTATGCCAGCTCCTCTGCTGTGACCGAGCAACAACGTCCGGGGCTGAAAAATGAAGCCACCCACGCTGCACCTTTTTGCCCATTTCTGGATTAGCAGGGAGTTTGGCAGAGAATTGTACCACCAAGATGGCGACAGCCAGAGGCAGTGTCACTGAACTTCACAATGGCTCTTCAGAAATTTCTGGGCAACGTCATGGAGACTACGTCCATTGTTTTATACAGTCAATAGCTGTGCTGCCATACTTTGAGACAACTGCCCAACACTAACTTAGACATGCTAAGATGTTCAGCAATGCTAACATTTGCTAACCAACACCAAACAAAAAGTACAACTGAGACTGATGCAAACTTTCTTAGTTTTGCAGCTGTTTGGTCATAAACGACTGATGAAAGTTTTGGATGATGGTGGTGCTAGATTAAATATTATCATGGCAATCCATCCAAAAGATGCTATGTCAGGGGATCATTCAAATCAGTAGAACACATCCTCTGTGGACCATAAATGCCTGTATGAAATTCCATGGCGATCCATACTTGACAGTCTGAACCAGGTGGACTGACCGACAGATAGACCGGCATATAGACCACCATTGCCATCCACACTGCTACTGTTTTTCAGTGTGAGACTAAAAACTTTGGATTTGGAAAAACAAGCCACTGACACGAACAGAGAGCTCACACAAATGACAATTGATTATATCGTGTTTTACCTATCAATCAATGAGATTCAGCAATAAATACACACATGTTCTTTTCAACAAGGTGTGCCTTCAAAGTTAGTATTACCAAAGAACTGACAAGGCAAACACACCCTGCCTATTCATAGTAACGCAGTATGAGCACAGGCTTAGGCTTAGGTTTAGGTTTAGGCTGAGCAGCATCACCATGACATTTTACCCACGCTCTCACAGTCAGCTGAGGGGAGGAACTCTATTTCCAACTTAGCCGTGCAAAAACACAGACATACTGTGCATTCCTGTGATCACATGAACTACAAGACAAACACGAAGGGCGATCAGACTGCTCGGACAGAGCTAACAGAGGACTCTGTGTAATTAGTCCGTGTACACATAATCAGGCTCTGACTGAGACTTCTCCTCCACCCAGTGTTATACAATGTACCTTGCTTGGCAAAACACACACTGGACCTATGTCCTCTTCATGTGGATTTGCCGATAAGCGTGTTATACTATAAAAAGTAATGCATTTAGGAACAAAAAGAAAAGATGTTCTCTCTTTTAAGTGCTCTTCTGCCTTAGCGTGCAGCACAAAAAATAACTACAGAATAAAGCAAAGAGCCCCATTTGTACAGAGCTTTCTCCCACTCACTCATGTCAAGTTCATTACAGGTCAGGGCTCAATCTCCGGGACAAACAATTACAAGGATGCCATCCATGCTGTTTCATTTGGACGAGTAAAAAAATGTTTTCATGGATGCCATGTTTGGTGCAGGTGCTGCGAACGTGTTCCTTTTTAGTGAGAGGTAAGTTTACTTTGTGCGTGCATGTCTACACATGTAAAAATACCACACCTTTATCAGTTAACATAATCAGTTCATGTTAATCTCAATGCCTCCTTTCACTGGCTCGATGCAGAAGATGTTTTTCTCAAGGCCAAAGCCAACAATATTGCAACACAGTGGCCGGACCAGCCAACATGTGGTGTTGTTCCTCACTAATAGCGTCATTGGTGGACAAGCTCTGAAAATATATTCTGTTTCATCCTTAACATGACAAGTGACTAAATGTTGTATTGTGAGGGCATGATCATTGCAGGAACTTGGAGTAACCAGGGAGACTGCGATGTGTAACTCACCTCTAATGACGTCGGGGCTGATCCGTATTTATCTACAATGACAGAACAGAGAGAGAGAGAGAGTTACTCACACTAAAATACTGAAGCTATTAATTGTGCAAGTGGTAATTTGTCTACCTGCGAAGCAAACACACCCTCTGAATTATCTCTGTGCATGAGCTGCACAGTTACATAATGCATCTTGAAAACGCAAACCTCACACAGTGTTACGGAGCATAAAATATTAAACTTCACATGCCATCAAGTGAAGAGTAAATGCAGTGAGAGCTGAAATGCATGAATACCCGACAGCACTAAACAAGACTGTAACACTAGTGAGTGAATAAATGATTATGTTTTCTCTGCAGTCACTGCCTGAGGCAATCTGAGATGTCAAAACTAGCCGCTTGGGGCCGATTAGAGTAATATGACATTCATTCAACCACCGCCCCCTACTCATTTGCATAAATCCCCCCCTAAAAATGGAAACCTTTTTTAACAAACAGCAAATCACAGACGGGAAAACCTGAACTTTCTCTTTCACTTATTGGACAAAAGGTCAAGTAAACACAAAAGCTATGACACTCCTATCTGCTGTTCTCATACTGGTTTTCCTACACACCTGTACTTCAAGATTTTCATGTATAAGCTCAAAAGTACACAGCATAAGTGTCCTTCCCCCACTGAATAATTTGCATTCCTCAATTGAACAATATTACATTTGTTACATACAGAGCTCACTTTTGACTGCTAATCACTTGCAAACAGTAACTGGAACAGAGCTGAGTGCGGGTTAAGGGCAACGTCAGGGGTGAAAGTACAAAGAGAGTGACAGCTCTGCAGACTTTAACACGAGTCCAGACTGTAATATTAAGTCACTGCATTTAAATGAGACGCTTTGTCCAGACACGTCATCTCTCCTAATGCTTATATAAGTGCCATTTTAGTTTAAATTCAACTGAGGAAGCAAACTTCCGATTAAATGGGAGCTGGAAAATACTTCACATAAGCAGAGCGTAGCTCATTTCCACACAGGTCACTATGAATTACAGCTAAAAGACGGGTTGAAAAAAATAAACAGTCATCCACCAACGCTCATCTAAGAAACACTCAGTCCTCTGTTTGTCCAAGCCAAGGAGAAATGGCTTTGCCAGGGCCCTTGTCTCTCCTCGGGAAAGTAAGCCGCAGAGGGCATATTTGGAGCAGGGTGCAGTGTCGCCAGGACTATCCTAGTCACAGAAACATCAACCTCTGTGCTGCTGAAAGGGTTTCACAGTGAGTGGGGTGATCAGATGTAAGATTTCTCTAGATGTTTTGTCTTTAACCCTCTATTATAATAAATAAACACAGAGAATATGTGACATTTCTTAACTCAACCATTAACCAGATCAACTGTGTGAATATCAGTCCAGTTAAAATACTGCATGCACCAAATTTCTCTGTACTGTAGACATGAATCATTGAAAATCTTGGGGTAAATAAGTGTCTCATCTTGATGCAGCATTCAGGCCTGGCCCTTTCTCCAGGCAACGCAGAGTGGGAGTGAATATGTACTTCACCATGCTTCATGTGAATTAATCTGACGGCAGCAGGAGCAATGTGCACCTCACATCAATCCAGCCAAAAATAACCCTCCACTTCGACTGCCGCTGATTTAGCCTGATTCTGTTCACTATCCATCACAAACATACACACTTGTGATTCCCTGCTAGCTGACCACAGCAGCAGCGTATGAGTCCAGACAACAGCTCCACGCATCCTGGTCAGACTCATGCACAGGCCATACGTAGCCTGTGTAAGCACTGATTTTCTGCCTGGGGAGTAACCTCTTAAACTAGCTGCTGACCTACCGAAAGCTTAATAGGTCTCACGTCGCTCTCATCGCCAGGCCTAATAAGAATCAGGACAGCTGTCTCAAAATACCCCAACCACCAACCAGAGGCGCAGCAAAGGACTCCCCTCATAATCTCCAAACTCATCTGCAGTCAGATGTCTAAAGTCTGTGCATCTAATCATCACGTTTATTCTATTTCTGGCAGTGCCAAGATTCTCAGCAGCACCGGCTGAATGTGTTTTTAGAGAGTGTGTAATTTTCCACATGAGGCAAACACTGCTGGCTGGTTACATATGCTGCTGAGATGAAGGAGAGCTGGACTGAGGGGTTAGCTCGAGAGAGCGATCGGGGGGGAGGGTATAAACAGGAGAGGGGAAAATAAGAGGAGAGGTGGCTAATAAGTTCCCAGGAGAGATAGGAAATAACCTCAGTGCCTAAGGCTGTGCTGACAACCACGCCTCCTCCCCCCACACCCAACTTTATGTCTCTCCTATTAATGGAATGCAGTTAAAACGCACACAAGGCTTTGAGACGTGTGTACATCTGTCTACACACTGAAACAAGCTTTGCTGGAAGAGCCTTTGAAAAGGGAATGTGCTCTAAAACATACAGTACAGTGTCCCAGCTGCATGTTGTGTTCTCAGTACACAGAGCTGTGATGGTTTTCCAGTGTTAACATCGATTCTGGAAATATTTTAGACAAAAAGTTACCAGCTGGTCCTTGAGACCCAAGTGCAATGGTAACTTTTGTTGTCCAGAACATGGAACGGGAACCTGCAGGAAAGTGGACCTCAACGACCACAGCTGAGTGGATCCACTGTGCGCTGGAAATGCATGCAAGCTTCCACCTTACCAGTTTTTACCAAACCATATTTAAAACGTGTTTCCATTATGTTTCAAATCAGGTGCACGCAGCCCACGCCAGGCACCTGCTCTGAACTAACGGACCCCCCCCCCCCATTTAATTTGTGCCTTGAACTAAATGTCATAACACAAATAATGGGGCTGTTAGCAGCAATATGAGTCATCTGCGTCTGGCTTTTTGCCACACTGATGCTGGCTGTATAGCTCTGCTCTGGACTGGGGCCCAAGGTGCTCTGCGGTTTGAATGCACCACATGGTTCACTGTTTACTGTAGCCCACTGACCGCTGCAGGAGCATCATTTCTAACACAAACCCAAAGGCATTCTGAGCCAGCCCGGCTAACACACCCGTCCGAGTGAAGCAACAGCACGAACCACGTTTATAATGTAAATACTAGATTGTGTTGTGAGAACAAACCCCGTCTGTCTGAGTAACTGATGGTACAGCTTCATTCCTTGATCCCCAGCAGCTATGCGGTTATCTAGCATATATTATTAACAACCGCACTGGGCGTCAGTAAACAAATTCACCACATGGCTGAAAGCAGACAGCCACAACAATATGGCCTCTTCATGAGGATGCTCCATTGGTTCGGCCTTCGAGTGATGTGGAGGAAAATGCTTCATTGTTGGCAGCCTGTTGAGATGGCTCGTCTTGTCGTCTAGCTTAGCTGCGTAGTTACTCGAACCAGACAAACGTTTGAGTAAATCCAGACACCTGGCTGCTGTCGGCTCGTTTACCTGTGCTGCTTTCAAAGTGCAGTCCGACAGTCCCGTCTCTCCAGATCATCACATCACCGGGTCCCTCAATCCTCCTCGGGCAGTCGACAGCCGAAGCACCGGCAGACTTGTAGCCTTTCCTCCGATGTTTCTGCGCTAAAGTCCGACAGCACTGATAACACACCGCCCATGCCTGTTCCTCGTTTATCGGCTGGCCGTACAGTTTCAGGATATCTTCCAGGGAGACCTCCGCGGCTCCGTCGCCGCAGTCCATGTTCACGTCCCCGGTGTTCAAATCGTCTGCGAAATCCCGAAGAACGGTCGGCGAAGTCACCATCGCGTCGTCAGTCCCCGGTCGTTTGGCCATCCTCACCTCATTATAACCACATTACTAAAGAAGGAAAAAAACCGAAAACTGATGGTAACTTAATATTTCAGAGTCCGTCAGCTGTGCAGAGACTGCCTTTCACCTCTCAATCAACTGATTAATCTCCAGTGAGAACGAAGAGCACCAACGGCTGAGAGCAGCTCGCTGACGGCACGTTCCGTTTGGTCTCAGTGTCCGCCGGTTATCTGCGCGTGACTGGATTGTCCAGTCAATTTAAACTGCACGCGGAAATCGTCATTTTATGTGCCAATCAGCTTCCGCCATCAGGTGTGTAGACCAGACTCCATACAAAAAAAATCTTATTTATTTGTTGATTTATTTTTTCATGTTTTTTTTCTCTTTTTTTCAAAATTATTGTTCTTTTAGAATTATTATTTATCTTCCTCTCCGTCTCTCCAGATTACTTTAAAGCAATAAATATAATAATATAAAATTCTGACAGGGAAAGGGGGCATTCTGTATAATGAGGAGCCTAATTTTGCTTTTGAAACTCTAACTGTTAACACCAAGTTTGTAGGACTTTTACTTGGTACTGGGTATATTATTTACTATTATATTGCTCTTTTATGATGTAATTACACCAATTACATCATAATTGATGTAATTAATTCACAAATTATCAATATTTCACTGGCAACAATTTAAAGAAAATTATTACATAATGGTTAGAATCGCACAGGTTTTTTGTCAATCTAATATGTCTACAAATTTTCTGTAGAGGTTTCAACCTACAATGATTAAATAAACACATAAAAACTTTGATTTTGCTTAAATAGACTTTCTTGTAGTAGGCCTAGTAGTAGTGGTAGTAGTGGTAGAAAATAACATAAAGCAAGATACTGATCTATTAATGCAGGCTGATTGATTAATGCTGCTGTACACTAACAAGAAAGGACTGCACATATCACTTCATCCTTCACAATTTAAGAGGCTGATGACAATTTTAATTCAAACAATAAAAAACGTGGCAGATTCTGTGTCTTAAAATGTTGTTATCCATCACAAAAGTTGACCTGTACACATTTTGAACTCCTGACAAGTGACAGTGAATTTAATAGTGCCTTTCAATTAGTCTACAGCAAAGCTGACCTCTATTAAACGATCAGTTTTCTTAAAGAGGTTGTCATTAGCAATCCTCCTGAGGCCTTGAATAAGTAAGACGCCAGCTAATCAACAACACCATCTGCTGGCCATAAATTTCATTGTCCTGATGTCCCATCCTGAATCACCAGAATTTATGTGCAGTTTTTCTATTTTCATAAGATCCAGATAGGCAAAATCTTTTATTTCAGATAGTTTGATTTCAAGAATGTTTGGCCAGAGACATTTTGTCCCAATGCAGAATTAGTCTGAGACTGATCATACATGCAGATCAGTGTAAGCCACATAAAAGACACATCATTATAAAGGGTAACATCATATAACACAAAAGAAGATAACAGAAATGGAAAACACATAATACTGAATAAAGTTAAAGAGAAAAAAGAGGAGCAGTTCAGATCAAGATGAATCGTAGGCACATGCGGGTGTGTTTGTTTCTTTATCTTGCAGAGGCTGGAAAAGACAGTCTTTAGCCTTTGAGCTTCAAACCTCCAAATCTCAATTCCTCAACAGCACTTCAGGGACTTCTGAAATGAAAATCGTTTACAGCATTCACTGAGGTTCAACAGCATCATCATTGGTTCCCACACTGTTTCTCATCCACAACAAAAGGAAAATACTTGCACAAAGAACTGAAGCAGATTCTTTAGGAAGGCCCCACACAGAAAACATTGGATGTGCAGATTGTGATTATCATGTGCATATGGGACAGTCTCTTCTCGTTTTCTTAAAATTGGCTTAGCACAGTGACACGTTCCCTGACTGGCACCATAAGCATGGGAGAAAAGCATGGTGGAGGGCGTGAACACTGTTTTTCACCCTCTCTCTGCCTCACACATGCATTTGCAATGGCACAACAAAGATGAAGCATCCCAAGATCTTTGGATGAAGACATATGCAGGTGCTGATGTTGTAAAGCACTGAGATCAATAGCCGAGATCTTGCAAAAGTCGCTCGCGAACATCATCCATACAGTAAATCACCATCCCATCTTCTGGTGAACCGCTCACAGCTCCATCCATCTTCGCAAAGTCTTGGCTCGTCTTCATCTTTCATCACACGCATTCCCAGGTTCAGCGTCTCCACTGCTGTTGGTATTGACGGGCTGCCCATCCTTAGCCAAAGCGCTGGCCTCCTTTGATGCCCTCCTTTTGGAGTCTCGAGTGGTTTGCTGTGGAGAGATGCAAGATTTTTGAATGTCACATCATTTAAATGTCACCACACTGGACAGAGAGCAAGTGGGCATAGACGTCCAACTGAGACATGAGTCACTGAGGCTCTGCCCATGAGTGCAAGGTTAAATAAATTGTTGTTCCTGAGTTGCAGAAAATATAATTTCTTGGGTCAGAAGAATTGATTTTTCAGATCTTTCTGAATGTTAAATGAGTTCTGTAAAAAGCAAAAGAAACATGTGCAACTCAGTCCTCAAATACAGATAACCAACTGAATTTAAAACAAGCGTCCTCTGTGTCATCTGTCTGCCTCTTTCTATCTGCTGTTCAACAGCGTTAAAGCCCATGAATTTGCATTCAGAGCAGACAACGGTGTCTGCACTCAAAGTTTCTTTCGTGCAGTGAGCTCTCAAGACAAAAGATGAGGCAGAAAGTTTCATACTTTATCCATCAATAAATGCACATGAAACTCATTCTTTTCATGGTCTATTAATGATATATATATAAATGACTTGTTTTTTCTATAAAATGTAAGGCAATAGTGAAAACTATCCATTATAATTTCCCATCTTTTAATTTTTTATTTTTGTCTTATCATCAGGCCAAAATACAGAGACATTCACTTAAGCTCACTAACTGACTGAGAGGTGACAGCCCACACCCTCATTTAGGGCTCCAATTAATTACATTTTTTTAATCATTATTATTAAGAAATCTACTGCTTATTTTTGCATTGAAGTATTTAGTCAATAAAATGTCAGAAAATAGTGAAAACTGTCCATCACAAGTTCCAGCACCCCTGGGTGACGTCTCTGATTTGCTCCTTATGCTTGATTAACAGCCCAAAACCAAAACATCTCCAGCTTCCTGTCACATATGACAAAGAAAAGCAGCAAATCTACACATTTCATCAAAATTTGTAGCACACAGTCTGGATATAGTATACAGTGACACTGACGTGTATGAGGTGGAGATACTGTGTGGTTGTAGTCCAGTTCGAGCCTGTGAATAACAGTGTTGCTCATCTTTGCTGGTCTATATTTGTATCTTCCTGAAAATGTTGTCTGCAGATTTAAACTTCAATCATATCTCTGTAAACTTATTTCACAGAGTTCATCTTGCAACCATCATCTCAGATTAGATAGCACGTATCTGCCGTTCGTCCTTCTTTTCCTAAAGCATTTGTGTTTTCTGCATCGGTCACTTGGAATAGTCTGCAAAAAGGGAGTTAAATTGAGACATTTGAGATATCTGTCTTATCCTTCTAAGTATTGCTATCTTTGAACTTTTGTTTCATCTGTTGCCTTATCTTGATTTGTGTTGCGTGCAACTTTTTATGGTGCCATCTTGGCTGGATCTTTCTTGGAGAAGCAGAGTCATGTAAAGTCTGATTCTGCAGAGCAACCTGGCAGAAGGAACATCTACATATGAGAAGTGACACCCTGTATGTGACCATGCGTGCAGACAGAGGCTGTTGGTGGTCATATTTAACAGTCAGATATGCCAATACCTGCTACCAGTGACACCTACATCGCTCAGGGAGCGTCTGGGTCTCCTCTGGTGGTTGGAGCCAGTGGATGTGAGGGCCTGCTTCCCACACTGGGTGCCTGTGTTCACCATCCTCTTCTCCCTCAGACTGGCCTCCAGAGCTTTACCTTTGGACAACAGTGAAGAGCTTTAGTTATCACCTGAAACACAGATTCCTGAATTCATTCTACATGAAGGCGACGACAGAAATAGAATAAAACTGATATGTCAAGGAGTTGACAGCTGTTTTTTTGTGTTATGAGAGGCTCTTATTATCTTATCTTATTATTTTTGCCATTAAAGGAGCTTGCATTTTGGCCTTTGGGACATGCAATGAGGAATCTTGCACTCACTAGTTAAGACAGACCAAAAAAAAAAAAAGATGAAGGCTCTTACTGTTGGCTACTGGTAAAGAGGTCTCTACGTCCGTGTTGGTGAGCCACGTCGATTCCGTTTCTCTGGTCCAGCTCTCATGATACCTCGGCTCGATGATCGCGTCCGCCCGACTCCCTCCACAACCCATCGGGAAAATCATCCACGGTGGGCGCAGCTGACGCGGGCTAAACACGGCTCGGCTCGTCTCACAGCAGCCGCAGCATCCTCCCCGGATCTCTACTGCAGCTCCATCCGTGTTTCCGTTTCCATCGTCAGTCCTAGCTGCTGCTGCTGCTGCTGCTGGAGGTGGAGGCTGATGCTGCTCTCTACAGACAACAGCTGACCAGCACAAACACACACCGGAGATATCTGCGTCATCCAGAGAGGAGGAGAGGGGAGTTAAGAGTGCATCCAGTCTGACCGCTGATTGGCTGTGAGGGAAATCAACTCCAGCTACTGTCACCATCATCATCATCATCATCATCATCATCATCATCATCATCATGCAAATATGCACTAATACGCTACCAATCAAAATCATGGGGGCTCCTTACTTTAAGCTCCTCTGTTTAATATTTAGAAGCAGTAAACATCTAATGTTTAGTAACACTAAGAACATTTTAAATGTTTTTTTTTTGTCAACAGTTAACTAATGCTAAGACAACCGCATTTTATATTATTACAACCTTCACTTAGTCATTAATGTAATTAATCTTTCACTTAAGTAAAAGCAGGTAAATTCCACACTGTGAAAATAGTCCACTATATGTATAAGTCCTGCTTTCACAGTTATTAGAGTTATTATCAGCAAAATGTACTTTAAGTATCCAAAGCAAAAGTACTCATTATGCAGTAAAGTATTTCCAGGCAGTCTGTTACTATTATATCTGATGTTTCTGGATTAATATTATTGCTGCATTAATGACTGTGTTGCATTTCATTGCTGTAGATGTTTAAGGTTCAGCTAATTGTAACTACTTTGCATACTGTTGGGTAGTTTAATCTAGCGGTGCATCATATTCTATAAGATCATTATTTCGCTTCAGTTTATGAGAAAAATCCAAATTCAAAATCATTTGGAGATACGTGTTTTTCACCAGGGAGGAAGTGGACAATATTTTTTTCACTTTACTTTCTCAAGTAAAGTACTTTGTTCAGAAAACATGACTAAAAACAAGATGCGGGTTGCCAAGTTATAACACAACCTTTATGACTGCATTGCATTGTGAATATTAAAAAGTGAATAAATGGATTTTTCTTTTCTGCAAACCTTTTCCAGACATGGTTTGTTTACGGTCCATTGGAGCAGTCCTCCTGATTGATCAAAGAGCTGAAAGAAGTGTGGAGGGAGGAGGATAAACACCAGTTATCAGATTTTCCAGTTGCTCTTATTTATGATTTTGAAGTGATCCATTATTTTGAATTTCTCAACCATTAATAAACCCATTATAAAGGATTTGGACATTGGTTTATATTAGAGAAGGTTTGTAAATTTTATTATGCAGTTAAAAAGCACAGTGAGCCAAAGTCAAGCACATTTCATATTGAGTATTTATTTTTCACATTTATTTTAAATATGTGGTTCCATTTTCAGTTGTACTGACGATACAGTATTTGCACATAGACCTATACTTACTTTTTCTCAAACTGCTTAATATACAGATATTATAGAAGCATACAATCAGCGAACATATTGCTTCTTGAGACTGTAAAATGACACTGTCTCAGTATTTCACAGGATTAGAGCTTGAGTGGGGTCGACATCTACTTGTAAACAGACATTCCTCACAAGGAGCTAAAAACACATCACTTTCAAAATCTGAACAAACAAAAAACATGTTCACTGATTTTAGAGGCCATAAATAAATACTGTATTTAACATACATTAAGTTTTTTTCCTCATCTCCCCTGACATGTGTCCCATATTTGTTGCTTTAAATAAAGTATGATGACAGGAAGAATAACCAACAATAAAAATGCAGCATTTTTACACGTCCTTTGACACCATGAAGGAATGTCAACCATTTTGGTTGAGGCAAACTGGGAATGGACCAACTTTTACAACATGGTACAAAGAGGAAGTGCCGTCAAAGAAGACGACCCATATTTTGTCTTAGGACAGACATTGGACAACTTATTCGATATGGACCCAGGAATGTACCAGGAACAGGAACGAGGGAAAGAGGACGAGAACACAGAAGATGGAAAAACTGGACAAACAAGGTGGGAGATAAATTAAAGCTTTGGGACGTGAACATGTCACATCAGAACACTACAGAACACAATGAGAGTGAGATGATGATGATGGCAATGTATCTAAACTTTGAATTCCAGCAAGTTGCAGTCGATCTTGTAGTAAACATAGGGGTAGTACTCCTGCTGGCTCAGGTTCAGCCCTGGGATGTCCATAGAGGCCTGCAGGCACAGCAGAGACGCAGAATTACACACACATAATTCCTGTCAGTATCCTTTGATGCTCCAAATAAAGAATGGATTTACAAGCCTACAAGGCTTCTTTGTTTCCCTCGCATGAGGACTGAGAAAGGTTTTTTCCGGGCTTCTGAAGGAAATACATTTTCAATTTCACGGATGTCTGTTCACAAAAAGCCCTTGGCACGCCTGACCCAAAACATGGAGTGATAAGATACAGAAAATCAAAATCAGAGGCATCATCATCGTCAGTCAAACATCAGTTAAAAACAACAGTGAACAGTTGTGAAAATGTGTGTTTAACAGGCCTGAGACTCACATCAATGATGGCAGCACTGCTGTCCAGGTGTTTGTACAGGTCGTACAGCACCTCCCTCAGCTTCTTCATGTTTTTCTTGTTTGGCTGGAGCAGCATGGCCTGGAAGTTCACTGGCAGCCCATATCTATGAAGCACAACAAGTCTGTCAGGCCCTCTTTAAGACATGATATGTCTTGTTGCACAAGAAAGCATCCCATGGACATGTTTACGAGGTTAAAACCCTGACTCTCATCTGAGCGGATGTATGGATGAATGCACAAACGATTGGAAAAGCTAAAACTCATTGTTGCTTAAGTTCAGAGAGAGTAGCAGGCTGATGAAGTCGCTGCTGGGTCTTCACTTGCTCACCTCAGTACTGACTCCACAAACACACGCAGAGCTTTTATGTGAATCCACGCAATGAAGGCTTCACTGAAATTCACTTTCAGCCATCGAACCAAAGGCCCCTGAGTGAACAGAAACAACATTTTAATAATTTCTAACATGGATAACGTGTCAGCTTACTGAAATCAAGCATTCCTATTGTGCATGTTTGTTTGTTTTATTATTCAATTTCCTTATGAATTATCAGTAAGCATAATGATAATATAAATGTTCACTGGTTTTAGTCTTTCGCTATTATTTAAGATGAGTTGCAGGGCCGTGTATGCAAAATACACATACTTCTGAAGCCAAATTAAGCGTTGCATTTTTCGCTTCTTAACCACCTAAAAGCAGAAAACTGCAGCCGTACAAACTGTTTCTTCTTGTCAGTGGACAAACGTGTCATCTCTTCTTTGTCTGCCTTCATCTCTTCCTCATTGTACTGGAAATCACGCACTGTAAACCTAAGGCAGGACACACAGCAGAGAGCTGGCAATCAGCTGTCAGCAAACACACACACACTCGTGCACTCCTGAAAATGGGCCACATGCAAACACACAGACACATATAAATAAACACACACAATGAGATCCCTCTGTCATGCTAATTGGAGTGACTGTCGAGGGCCAACAAAATTAGGTTTGTTATAGGATCTTTTTTTTTTAGAGCTTGACACGCCAGTTCCTGCCTTCACAAATAGGTCGCCTACTTCAATCATGTTACTGCTATTTGGCTGAGGTTGATTTCCCAAAGGACAAATAAGCATGGTTCATGGAAAAACACAAAACCAAAAATATAATCCACAACTCAAAACAAAGCCCAAAATCGAAACGCAGCTCAAGCGGACCTCTTGAGAAATCTCTTTACACATTTATTCTTCGAACGGCTTGTATTTCTGTGGTCAAAGTGAGAGGGAATAATTTACTTGTTTTCTCTGGCCTTGTGCTTGAAGTCGTCTATGGCCTTCCTGAAGAGCGTGACGCTGAACAGGCCGCTGTCCTGGTCTTCAAACAGCAGCCTGGAGGAGACACGAGACAACCAATCAACACGAGAGCTGGATACAAACGCTGTGATTGACACATTCCAGCAGCTTTTCAAAGAAATGGGCACAGTATTACCTTCTACTTAATGCTTTTTACCGCACTACACCTATTTGACAGCTTTCTGATTCAGATTATTCATATAAAACATAATCAGCCACTTCCCTGCTGTACATAAAGCAGTTAAAATTACCCCCCCTTTACTAGCTGCAACATGACTGCTGCATCAATATAAACCAATAGTCCAATGTATATTAATTTGTCAAAGTCGAAGTTAAAGTGAACTTTACTGGCAAACAAACAATGCAAAAGGTGGTTACACAGAGGATTGAAACTGCATTTCTCTATACTCCAATGTGCAAGTAATATATAACACACAACATATAACATAATAGTGCAAACAGACAACAGCACCGGACACAGCGTATACAGACAGACAATGGGCATATGATTTATATAAAATATTCACAGTGTGTCAGAGTGTAGTCAAATTTTGAGGTATGTTATTGAGGTGCAATAATAGAAGATGCAATATAGAAAGTGCAAGTGCAGAGGCATCATGGGAATGCAATTGTAAACATGTATAATTTTGTGCATATAAAGAGCATGGTGCAAACATGGAGTTATTTTAAGTTATTCTGATAGTCAGTTGCTCTTTGTTTGTGTAATGATCATGGGATTTCTTGAGTGAGTTGAGTAGTCTGATGGCCTGAGGGAAAAAGCTGTTTTTGGGTCTGGTAGTTTTGCTCCGCATGCTGCAGTAGCGCTTTCCCGATGGGAGGAGGGTGAACAGTTCGTGTGCTGGGTGGGTGAGGTCTTTGAAGATATTGGTTGCTCTCTTGTAACAGCGGGATGGGTATAAGTCCTGGATTACCGGTTGGGGTGCTCTGGTGATCTTCTCTGCTGTCCTCACCACTCTCTGTAGGGCCTTCTTGTCTGCAGCAGAGCAGCTGCCATACCAGACAGAGAGACTGCTGGTTATAATGCTCTCAATGGCACCAATGTAAAAAGTGGTGAGGGCAGAGGGGAAAGGTCAGCTTTCCTCATCCGGTGAAGGAAGTGGAGGCATTGCTGTGCCTTCTTGACTATGGATGTGATGCTGGTGGGCCATGTCAGGTCATCTGTGATGTGCAATCTCAGGAACTTAGTGCTTTTCACAGACTCGACTGCACTGCCATTGATGGTGAGTGAGATGAGTGGTGTCTGTTTCTTCCTAAAGTCCACAGTTATTTCTTTTGTTTTGTTGACATTAAGTTGAAGGTTATTGATGTCACACCAGTTGATGAGTTGTTGTACCTCCTCTCTGTATGCTGAGTCGCCATTGTGGCTGATGAGGCCCACCACTGTTGTGTCATCTGCGAACTTGATGATGTGGTTTGAATTGTGTTTGGCACAACAGTCATGAGTCATCAGCGTGAACAACAGAGGCATCCCTAGGGGACCCCGGTGTTCATGATGGTGGTCTCTGAGGAGTTGCTGCCAACTCCAACTGTCTGTGGTCTGTCGGTGAGAAAGTCCAGCAACCAGTTGCATAGTGGGGTGCTGATGCCTATTTCGCCGAGTTTATTCCCCAGGTGTTGGGGGATGACTGTGTTGAAGGCGGAGCTGAAGTCGATGAACAGCATCTGCAAGTAAATGTTATTGTTTTCCAGGTGAGCCAAGCTTATGTGGAGTGCTGATGCTATGGCATCATCGGTGGAACGTTTGGGATGGAATGCAAACTGGAATGGAGGGGAGACTGGAAGTTTTGTGGGCCTTGACCAACCTTTCAAAGCACTTCATCATGATGGGCGTGAGTGCTATGGGCCGGTAGTCATTCGGTGTTGAGGCTGGGGATTTCTTGGGTAGCGGTATGATGGTGGTGGCTTTGAAGTATGCTGGTATGATGGCTTGGCTCCGAGAGGTGTTGTAGATGTCTGTGAGAACATCAGCGAGTTGGTCAGCACAGTCTCTGAGCACATGCCCCGGTATGTTGTCAGGACCCGCAGCTTTTCTGGGGTTCACCTTGAGTAGGGTCCTCCGCATAAGCTTGAATTTTCTCTCCATAGGCACACTTGGCTGTTCTCACGCCCCGGTTAAAGTTGGCTCTAGCAGTTCTAAGGGCGTCCTTGTCCCCAGACTTGAAAGCTGCATTACGTGCTCTCAGGAGCTCACGTACTGCCTTGGTGAACCAGGGTTTGTCGTTGGCCCTTGTGGTGATGTTTTGATGACAGTCACATCTTCCGCGCATTTGGATATGTATCCAAGCAAAATCATCACACAGGCACTTTTGTATTGCAATATTGACATATAATGTGATACAGAAAATCTTGAAATTCAATGAAGAAACTTTTTATATAAAATAACCGCATGGGAAAGTCTGATGCGAGTTAATAATATGGTGTCACCAGCTCCTTCTTCTCAGGCACCAATGCAGCAAAAATGACAAGATCCCTCACTGGCTTCCCACTCAGAGTAAGTATATGCAATTAAGGGTCAATTCTTCAATACCACTTGATCAGTCGTGGGCTTTGAAAGCAGCTGCTGACAACAAATTATCAATGAAACAATCACAAAAAGAGTCTCAGTTAAGAACAACTTCCCCTGCCCAGGTGGCTCCAACACACGACGCTGCCATATCTGCTCTGGAAGCACAGGTTGCTAGGTTACCACACCACACTGAGCCGTGTCCATCCAAAAGCCCGAACATAACGCCTCAAATCATCTGGCCTCATTGGCAAAAGGTCAGTTGCCTTTGACAGCCACATACTGTTTTCTATTCTAATAAGAGTCAATTGCTTTTCACAGGTCAACCATGAAACGGCTCCAGTTCTTATCAGTCGAACAAGAGGCTGAAGCAGCTGGAGAGGACACGAGGTTGACAGAGTGAGAATGCAAAGTGAAGCGCTTTTTAAGAAAATACAACAGCGCTCAAAAGGTTGGAATCACCTGCTATATTAATGCTTTTCCTTCATTCATGGCTATTTTGAGGCAGATAAACATTTTGGACTGAGCCGGCACATTAGAAATGTTTTATACTTGTCTGTATGTGACATACCGACATCAATGACATATACTGATATAGAGTAAAATTGTCTTCCTGTGGTTGATCGCTCATAAACGTGGCTAAAGAAATGCACTGAATCGTGTACTTATCCTTACTTAGTGGAGCGTGGCACCACCATTTCTGCCAGGGTTTCATATGTCTTCTGCCAGTCTGCATAGCTTGTCCTTGTGAGAAATAGATAACAGCAACACATTTTACATTGAAAAATGAATGAATGAATAAATAAATTATTCAAATTAAAAGAATGAGGCAAACATTTCTGCAGACTGGAAATCAGTTTTCAGACTGTTTCAGTGCAGCTGGAGTCAGGAGGAAACCATCATATCCACTATGGACACAATGACATGAGAAGTGAGAATTCCTATCTTGGCTATATAGATACTGATGTCGGCATACTTACTTTGGGACAACCACCAGCATGGTAATCAGGTACTCTGAGTCCAGCACAAAGTCCTCTTTCTTCACTATGTCAGCCAAACTCCTGGTCAACAAGCTCCCCCTAAAGGATGACGTGCCATTCAGAATGTCAGACAACAAGTCCAAATAAAGTTCTGTACAAACTGAACCAAACTACTGCTAATATTTCAACGCCATCATCCTGAGTGAGACACAGAGATGTGACGTTATGCAAAGGAGGCTGCAAATATCCACATTCTAGACACTAGTGTAAAAAGTCTCATTCCTGTCCAGTATTTTGTCTTTGTAACTATTCTTAGATTGTAATGGATTCACATGAAGGCCAGAATTATATATACATAATAGATATATAATAATAAATATGTGTGTTAACATAATGTTACTCACGCATTCTTCCTCTCCAGGTTCTGTAGGTTTCCCTTCAGGTTGTTGTAGGCTGAAGCTCTGGCCTTCAGGTCGTTGTCTATCTGAGTGGCTTGCTAGAAACCGAGGAGGAGAAGAGGAACACCACAGGTGTGCGTATATATATATAGATATATAGATATATATATCTATATATGTGTGCGTGTGTGTGTGTGTGTGTGTATATGTACACATACAGCAAGTCAGTAATCAAATAACAGACTTTCCAACATACCTTGGAGATGATCTCAGAGATGTTTTTCAGCGACTGTTTGATTGGATACTTAGCCATGTCCCACTGAAATCTGGTGATATAGGTGACCAGGTCAACTGTAGGAAGTAAAAAAACAAAGTAATCAGCGTTAGTCCATTTCCATAGGCGTTGTCTTGTATGATGATCTGTACGCATCAGGTCTTTCTTAGAAGTCTTATCAACAACTTCACGCTGGCTTTTGTATTCTACCAACTCCTCCACCTCGTGTCTGAATCACAGTGATTACCTCCATTAGCGAGCAGATTCTCCTGGACTTTGTCTCGGCTGTCCTCCAGAACATCAGCCATGTACTGAGCGACCTTCTTCACCACACTGTAATGCACACGGGGTGAGGAGAGGCGTTAAGAGACCGACACAAGGGGTCAGAAATAAACAACAACAGATGTTAACTGCAAAGATTACGTTTCCACAAAAGTGTCCAGTTTCGCAAGTTCATCCGACAGACCCACTAAGACGTCTAGTGTCCCGACCTGTAAGAGACAAACACAAACATTAACTACAACAGCTACTTGTGGGTGGATTCCCTGTGTTGGGGCATACGGATGACTGTTGAACCTTGAGATCAGGGATGTTGAACTTGTTGTTGTTGGACAGGTTGTTCGTGCGTGTGGTGGCCACCATCAGCTTGTCCCAGGTCTGCTGGCATGTCTTCTCCCCCGGCGCAGAGATCAACCAGAATTCTGTCATGGCTGCTGGTGAGAGGTTTGTCCACTGGGCCTCTGTGGTGAGGAAGTCACTGAGGGTACAGTAAGAGAAAGGTTGTGACGGCAGATATCAGAGTTTTAGGGATAGATGATGATGATATATACTGTGATATCTTGCTATATAAACTACAACTGTATATAAAAAGAGTTGGAATGAGCTCCTCCTCATATGGCATCAAAATGATGCTTACTGTTAATGCATCAGTAAAAATAATTCAATGATATATATGATACTGTAAACTGGTGGCACGGTGGGACAAGTGGTAACACAAGTGGTAACACTGTCGCCTCACAGCTACAAAGTCCCGGTTCGAACCCCGCTGTGGGCGCTGGGGGCGTGTCCTCCACTATGCCTTCAGTGCCTGCTCGAGGAAAAAGGGGGCCTTTCTGTGTGCAGTTTGCATGTTCTCTCTGTGTTCACCTGGGGTATCTCCATAAAAATACCCCCACTAAAAACACGCAGGAAGATCACCACCTGACCTTTTTATACCCAATCAGGTCACTGACCTGCTGCCACTTAATCTAATCAATTGTGGGTTTCCTTTTGGCATTTCACAACTTTTACAGTCTTTTGTTACCAGTGTATAAAAAACAAACAAACAATGAAATTCCTCAGTAACAACATTTGATATGTTGTCTTTCTGCTTTTTTCAGTTAAGCATGGGGTTTGCAAATCCTCAAATTCTGTTTCCATTTACGTTTTACACAACGTCCCGACTTTTGGGAAACGAGGTTGTATTTGTACTTTCACATTAAGACATTATTAATTTTGCTAAAGGCTATAAGCACCACTGCTGCTTAAAGGATAAATAGGCTGTACTGAGGAGTAAATATGCCTACATGAGTCAGAGTCATATTATACAGCTATTTGTTCCTCTTTTCCCCCTGATTCATGAACTTCCTCACATTTCCCCATAGCTGTAATATGGACACTAGACACACACTGGTTGATTGCATCAGTAAAGCCCAGTAGAGACAGACAGGTCCCCATGTCTGCTGATTGAATGTCATATGATCAGTTTCTGCTCTGTAGCAGACATGCTAAATACTGATCCTCCTCTTCACTTAACACCAAGGGCATGACATGACTAAGAACTGCTGCTCTTTAGGTTTGATTTGGTGATCATTGCCGAATTAAAAATAAAAAATAAAAAAAAAGCCGTGACAGACAGCAAAATGAATCTGGTTCATACATGGTTAAATTATGTGTTAGCTTGCTGCTGACACGAGCTTGTTTGCATTGCAGTCCCACGCTGTCACGACGTCAATAATCTGCATTTTCGTACTTACCGATGTGTTTAATATCTCGAGATTTTGGTCCACAGGTCCACACTGTGTAATTCAGTTAACTATTGGCAGCCTCCCATACATAGCGCATATAATCGCAGGTTTTCGACTCAACGGTCCTTCAACAGAGCATCTCACTCAGTCAGCTGATCAGGACAGTTAATGTGCGCATGCGCAAAGGCTACTGCGCAGTATGCCTCTGACAAGTCGTCACAGTCAGTGTCTCACTATAAAGTCAGAAATTGCAGTTGTAAGGCGGCACGAAGGCGCTGAACACTTTGATTGTATTTAAAACAAGCAAACAAACAGACGCGTATCTGCATATTGACTCAGCTACAGCACATGAACACCACATGTGTCTTGGACTGTGTTAAATATGGTATTAAATATACGCACATTTACAATGAGGCAGGGTTTAACTGTTAATTGTTAACGTTAGCTAAACATAATCTGTAACGCTAGCTAGCATACATGGTTAAAACAGATCAGTGACATGGATAAAGTAGCTAAAAGTTACCTCAATAGCATAATTAGTTGAGACAGTTGGTTAAAAGTGATGGAAAAATGTTTAAAAGAGTTTTAAGTAATGGGTAATTGCTCAACAACTAAATGTAATGGATAAGTGAAAGTGAAGAAATAGTTTGCTATAATTAATGGATATATGGTTAACTAAAAGTAATGTCAATTGCTAAATGGTTGAAATATGTAGCTAAAAGTATTGAATTAGTTATAATTTTAGCTAAAAGTTCTGGATTTGAAATGTTGCCATTCCAAGTGGTAGTAGTGGGAATGCCAAGTGTTTTTTGGCTGTAGCTGCTGCTTTGTTAACTTTTAGAAACATAGTGGTATTAATCTTTAGCCTACAGCAGTGGTAGGATCGAAATGAGAAAATGCGTTCTAGATAAGTTTTACCAACTGTTTTGATTACTTTCCCTTCCTGGTATAATTCTCGCATCCCTGGAAATTATGATTAATTAGAGCTGTATCATTTTTGCTAAAATAGTAATCATAGTATTTCCGATAGTACTTAAAGGCAGCAAAGTTGTTTGTTTGGCAGCTCAGTCAGTATCTCTCAATATCGACCTCTTCTGGTAAGATTTAACTGCTACATCACTTAACAGCTGTGAACCAGTGTATATAAACCAACAATTTCATAAGACCTGACTGATTTAGCTGTTTGTTGTTGTTGTTTTTCTCTCCTCATGGACCCTGATGAGAACCTCGATGCACATACTTTATTTTTTGACTTAAGTTTATACCTACACTTTGTTGCATTATTGATAGAAATTGTGAGGATATTAAACACAACATTATATCTAATTGGAATAATTATCAAAGCTTTGACTTTCTTTCATTTTTTGAGCCTTGATTACTGTAATTGTGCAGTCATAATCCAAAACCGTGTTATCTAAAACTGTAAAGAATGCAAACATGACATGAAAGGCATTGAATTATTTCAACACAGACATTACAATATCTGGTGATAAACATTATGTTATTGACAGAATATGACTTCCCTAGATCACTTGTATGCACGCCTTGTTTTTATTGGCATCTGTCTGTGTTTATGGCTCTGTCAAACACTTTATCTTGTTTCTTATATTGCACACAACTACATAAATAAACACTGACTTGACTATCCCACTAGTGCTAAATAGATTTAGAAGTCAGAAGTTAGCTAGAAATATCTTATTTCTCGGAAATTAGAAAGTTAAGGCCCAATTTGATTAGCTATTCCTTTCATTTGAACCTCGGGGTCGTTAGCCTGACTGTACAGCATGAATCCATATGTTTAATCCAGTCACTTGGTTTCTAAACATAGTTAAGAAGGCCAGACAGCTGAGAGCCTTCAACATGTCTGTGTCAGAATGCTTCCATATAGAACTTTCCTTGTTGTTTAGAAGCCAATATTTTCCAGGTCAAGCTGTTTTGTGGACACAGTGTCCTTTCTTGTGTCATAAAACAAAGATAAGAGCTAATGAACATACAGAAAGCTATAGAAACACAGATGAAGCCATACAGCATTTTCTTCCAGTGCTCCAGTCCTCCAACTCAAGTCATACGACTAAGTGGCTGCACGCTGAGTTTTTGGGCTCATTTTGTCATTCAGCAGTGTACTGAACTCCTGACCAGCATGCTTAATGAGATTAATTTTGAAAAATGATTTTTTTTTTATGGATTGCATAAAATATTCAGCTTTCAGAGTTGAAATGGGACTAGAAGTGAGTTTGACAAAGGCTCAAGGACTAATCAACAAATATTCAATAAGCTCTTGAATCGTAATAATCCCCCAGATTTGAGACACAAACTGGAACACAGTGATTGCCAAAATAACCTGGATAGAGGGATATTTTGTTTGTTCTGTCTGATCAAGTGAGTTCACCAAGGCTGTAAAAACAGTAATAACATGTAATTGATGGTGATTGTTGTCATTAGAAGGCTTTTGACCCATTAACTTTCTTAACCTCATAACTTTCCCAGCTATAAAGCCAGTGCTTCTGCTCCAAATGTCTTCAGTGCTGATGAATGCTGTTTGGAAAAAAGCAGGGATGAAAATATTGGCTTTGTATTCACTGAATGTCTATGAAAAGTACTGAATAATTCGTTAAATTAACATCAAGGTAGGCATAGGGCTATATTATCATGGCTGAAACAGCTGCTGCCAGAATGCAACTTAAAGCATGTTAACGGTCCTTTAGCAAGCTCAGACAGACTAGAAAATAAGCTTGAAAGAGGAAAATAGAAATAATCCTCAAACCATCAACGAATTGCTGAAGGTGATTTTCATGTACTTTTATTTGTTTTAGATTTGTGATGGAGAAAGATGTTTGGAAAAATAAACATCCAACAACAATAAACTGAACGAGTACTAAATAGAAAAAAATAGATAAATACTTAGCGACTAAGCAAGAAAATAAACACATTTTTAAATAAATCCAAGAGAACAAACACGCTAAACCATATAAAATGAATCAAATGAATGAACACATGACCTTATATCCGGGCAGTGATTTGTTACAGCTGGACTGTACAGCAATAAGTGTGTCTGAATTGGCCCATGAAAACAAAGAGCAGTGTCTTGGCCTGGTTCACTGAAACGAATGGCCATCTACGGAAAGTTTACGGTTATGTAATACCACATATCTACCGCGGCCTGTATGATACTCGGAAGTACATATTTGGTGCGGTCTCAAAAATGCTGAACGCTCATTGGTGAAACTGAACGTTAAGCCCCACCCCCAGGCCGTTGATTACCTTTTCCACTTCCTCCTGCTCGGCTTCAGTAGTTCTCCACCCATCAGCAGACAGAGAAGACGCTGTTCAACCGACGCTCGTCCCTTCGTCTAAACATATGGCAAAAGCAGCCCTCTTTCTTTCTTATATCGTTGTGCCCACTACTCTTTAAAAATTCCGCCGAAAAAGAGAAGACGATTTTCCAAAACATTCTGGCCGTTATCTCACGTAAGTAAAGCGAAATACTTCGGTTGAGTTCCTTGGATTCAGCAGGCGGACGTAACATGGCGGGCTGGTCTTTCTGCCGTCTTGCCGCACATGACAGACCGATTCATTTAATTCCGTGTTTTTGACATGTCTTTGTGTTAGATTTAAACGTTTCAGTATATTATTAAGCCACCTTAACACCGTAGTTTGGTGTTTGTCCCTGTGTTGTGTCAGTGCCGAGGTTTGTTTGGGGGTTATCAGCTAAACACAGTGCTAACATGAGCTTCTTCCCTCGAAGCTCAACGTTAGCAGCTCTGTCGTTGCCAGGAGTCTCTGAGCGGCGCGTTTCCTCGCAATGGCGTTTCCTACGTTCACCGTAGCCGCACTTCCACGTTTTAAATGTATTTAACAGTTAATAACATTATTGTTCTATAGGCGTTCATGTTTTGTTTTGGTGACGCGTCGCAGTAATAATATCGTCATTTGTTAAGTCTCGGCACTGCTTGCTCAGTCATGTTTTATTCAGATACTTATCGCCTAACGTCGACTAGTTGTGTTTAAAAATAGACGTCTGAGATGAGGATTTGGTCAGAATTAATATACGAGGTGTTTATTGGGTTAAAGGCAACAGGCCACGTAAACGGGCGCGAGAGTTGCTTAACGTATCGATTGTGTAGGTGAAATTTTGACCACGGTGGCAACAAATGTGATTCCATAGAGGGTAGTGGTAAACTTTTTAATACGTGACATCAATGTGACTGACAAGCCGAGCCATGGATGCTCCATCTGATGGCTGACCACAGAGCTACACGACTTCCTTTAACGGTGTCTATTCCTGTCTAACATTAACTGTGTTGATTCCCCAGGGCTCCCCTGTCTCTGCACAGGTGTATGAGCGCTACCCAGAGGGTCTAGGGGCGGCTCTTTACCGGGAGCACTTTGACTTCAACGCTGAGCCACCTTGGGATCCTAGCTGATAGCGGGACAGGTCCATCTCCTGACTTGTCCATGTGAGTGACTCAGTGTCTCTTGTATACCGAATGACCCATGCTCACTTACAGACACACACACGCGCACCAAAGTCCAGGATCACTGTGCTCTGGATAGACTTTGACATATAAACTGTGGTGTGGTTATTAAACATCTTTGTATTAAGGTTGAAGCTTTATCAGAAGTCAAGAGATTTAAGTGTAAACTTTATAAGGAATATACACCTTTATTCATCATATACATTTATTAATTCTACAAGAAAGACTGTCATGTTTTGTTTTTTGTTTTTGGGGTCAGGAATGAATGGAGACATTTTAAGTTTAGTCTTGGGTTCATAATACACAGATAATAGGATATGTGTGTCAAAGTGTGTTATACTTTTATGTATATCTGTTGAGTTTAAACAGTATGAATACTCTGGGAGAAGTTCATCAGCCCTATGCCTGTGTATTTCATTAGGTTGCTTAAATGGTTATAAAAAAGTTAACCATTTTGTCTCCCTCTCTTTTTTACAGTTTGTTGCATACCGGCAGGACCCCATTGGCTCAGTCGTGACCCCTTGACTTGCTTATCTGTTCTTTATGATTGTCGGCTTAGCGGAATACGGTTGAGATGAAAGGACTCGCTGACAAACCCAGCTACACCATTGAACTCCTGGAGGGAGGAGTGACCCTTGAAGATGTCATTGACGAACACATCTGTGAGCAGGCTCTGGTCAGTTCAGCTTGCAGGCCTTTTAATAGCGACAGGTTGCAGTGGCAGAAATTCCCAAGATGTTTCATCTAGCTTTCATGCTTTTATCTTTTCGGCTGTTGTCCATGTCCATTAGCTAGATGTGATTTTAGTGTTTTGGCCAGTTGCTTTGTGCACTCAGTGTAGCTGTCGCTTCATCTTGTGTTCCCAGGTGGAGAAGAATGCATTTGTGGTGGGTGACCTTGGTGCCCTGATGCGGCAGCACGTGTGCTGGCAGAGCGTAGTGCCACAGCTGCAGCCCTATTACCCAGTCAAGTGCAACAGCAGCCCAGCGGTCATCGAGGTGCTTGCCTCCTTGGGCCTGGGCTTCATTTGTGCCAACAAGGTAAGCATGAAACTTCACAGAATCAAATTCAGATAGCTTTGATTATGTTTATTTTTTTTAAACTGCACAGTCCCTCATCCTCTTATGAGAGCACTTGACATTTTGGGGCAATTACATTACAAGCACTCCATTTATTACTAGTCAGCTGATAACTGTTATCCTTTTGATTTATGGTACCTTTTTGATTGTTTTGATGGGGCTTTTATACTTTGTTGCGTTAATTTCTCTAACATGTGTGTCCTCTTTCCTCCAGGCTGAAGTAAGCCTGGTGCTGGAGCATGGCGCACCACCAGAAAACATCATTCTGTCTGGTGTTTGCAAGCAAGTGGCACACATCAAGCACGCTGCCAAGAACAACATCCAACATCTTGTGTGTGAAAGTGAGGCAGAGTTGTCCAAGATTTCCCGCCTGCACCCCAATGCAAAGTAAGAGATCAAATTAAGCAGGAAAACATTTGGCTGAGCTGCTTTAAATCCTCATAAATGTCTGTAAAACTGAAAAAAGGTGTCAATGTAGTCACTATTTTGACAGTGAAGTACATTCACTTTGTCTTTGGGTTCAAAATGAAGAGAAAATTGAAAAAGCCTCCCTTAATGTCAAACTTAATTACTTTGCTGAGATGGGTGTTTCATTCATGTTTTGATAAATGGCTGATTTTTTTTTTTTTGTCTCTTCTAGATTGCTGCTGCAGTTGACCACCCAGGCCCATGCAGCTGAGACCAGCATGGCTTTCGGCTTCTCTCTGAAGAGCTGCCGGCACCTGCTGGAAGCGGCCAAGGAGTTGGGGGTCCAGGTGGTGGGAGTGACATTCCACATCCCCAGCTCCTGCCAAGACCTGCAAGAAGCCTACACCCATGCATTGTCAGATGCCCGCTGTGTGTTTGACATGGGGGTAGGAAAATATCTTTGAATATAAAATGAGTCAGTAGGGATTCTGTAGATATAAGTCAACTCAAGTTTTTTTTGTCTCATTGTATCCTCAATGCCTTTTTATTTCATTTGTTACAACAACTGAGTGTTTGTTGTTTCCATTCAGGCGGATCTGGGCTTTAACATGAACATCCTGGACATTGGTGGTGGATTTACTGGCTCAGAGTTTCAGCTCAAACAGGTAAGTGGGAAACAGTTAGGGTGTTTTAATTAAGGCTTTATAGCTGAAACTTGTCACCAGTTGGCCCACACCTTAAGTTTCTGTGTAATTTCATAGAAATCTTTATAGAGCCTTTCAAATCACAAACAGTGCACAATGTTCTGCAAAGACTTGGCTTAAAATGGAAAAACTAACTGAAGAGCATAAGTTAAGCTACACTTTTTACAAGTGCTGTAGTTGATGCTTTTTTTTCTCTTTAGCCATCAACAGATTAGTAGAGATATGAACAGTTAGCTCAAGGACATTTTCATTCATCTGGCTGGACAGTTAACACACAACAGTGATGTGAAATGCCAGGACATGTACACCTCTGGATGCTCTGCCATCTGTTTGCTGTTAACCCCAGTGTCACACCAGTCGCCTCTTATTAACATCCGGTGTAAAGTAGTCGATTTCTGCTTTAAGATAATTTAATGGCTAAAATCTGGAAACATCCTAAGAATGCATATTTGCTATAACTTTGTGTGTTCAGGTTGAGTCTGCAGTCAGGCTACTGCTGGATGCTTACTTCAGCCCACTGTCCGGGGTGCAGGTGTTGGCCCAGCCAGGCAGCTTCTATGTGAGCTCAGCTTTCAGCCTGGCTGTCAACGTGATTGGCAAAAAGGTGCTGACCCAGCACTGGGACAGCCTACCTCAAGGTGGGTCACTTATTTCTCACAGAGGTTCTCTTTGTCCTCTGTAGTCCAGTTTAATTTCATTGTAATACCTGTCTACACCCTGATTGTGAATATGTGCAGGTAATGGTATGCAGTCTTAAAAAAAGACAATGGTTTCTGTTCTTATGTTTGTTGTTTCAAGGTTTTTTACACTTTGGTGTTGCATAATCTTAACAAAATCATCACAACCAAGTCCCCAGTTTGTAGATAATGCAGTATGTTCCATATATTCTGACATGGTCATCCACTGTATTTGCTCAGGTGAGAACAATGAAGACACGGAGTTCCTGTACTACATGAATGAGGGTGTTTATGGCCCATTCAGCCGCAAGCTGCTGGGAAACTCCATTGCTGCCCCATCAGTCCACAAGGTTAGTAGGCCTCCACTCAAGAGAGTCAACCCCATTCAGGGCTGAATGCAGCATCTGATAGCAGCTCTAGTTGAGAAGGGAAAGGGGGTCATGCATTATGAGTGTTTCAGGAAGCGGGATCAGAATTGCTGTAGTGAATTGTGTTGTCCCATATAAAGACCCTTCTGACTTTCATACAAAACCGAAGTATTTAAACTTAGCATTCGCTCGAGGTGTGACATTAATCAAAAAGGTTAATGGTGCCCCACAAAAAGCTGTTTGCTACCCAGCTGTAGTTAATGATGCACTTCCTCTCATCTGCTTTGTTTCCCTCACGAGCTTAAAATAACTGAAAGTGTTACCAACTACACAACATAAAGTAAAACTGGAGCTGTAGTTAACAATAATGAAACAGTTGATTAGAGACAGTCTGGGTAAAAGAAACAAAGATGGCAATTGATGTAGAGGTTGTATTCTCTTACTTCAGGGCTGTTGTAATTCATTCCAAACGACCCAGATCCTTGTTGCGTACAGTTGTAGGCTGAGAACTTATATTAGTTCGTTGACAGTGGTTGTCTATTTTTAGGTTGCTTCCTATTTATTAAGCAAGTAGAGGTTGGGGGCGTCATTTATCACATTCAAAGCTTCCACGCAAATACAGTTTGTAAATGATTATGTATCAGTTAATTTCATTGGTATTTTAACTGCGTATCATGTCACACAGAGAGTGTTACTTCACATGTGTAGTAGAGATGTCATTAGTTTTGACAGAAGGCCTTGATCAGATGAAGAGCAATCCTTAACATTTCTGATGACACTGTTCCCTTTCCAGCATGTGCTGTGTGCTGAGGAGGCGGTGTATCCTAGCAGCCTGTGGGGCCCGTCACTGGACCAGCTGGACCATGTGGTGGAGCGCTGCCTGCTCCCTGAGCTCAGTGTAGGAGACTGGCTTCTTTTCTCCAACATGGGAGGGTGCAGCCTGGAAGAGTTCAACTCCTCACGGCTGCCCATCTACTACACTGTCTCCACCTCTGACTGGTGAGTGTGGAGTGAGTATGCATGTGGAAGTTTCTCACAAATACAAATGTCATATGAATATGATGTTTTCAGAGAGAGCTGACTCTGACGCTTGGTGTCACCCACAGGTACGAAATGCAGGAGGCTGGTGTGGCACTGGACAGTGTCATGAAGACTTTCTCCATGGTCCAGTACAGTGCGTAACTACCCTCTGCCCCTGTTCCATATTATATTGCACAGATCCTCCTTAGCCTCTGCTCTCACCATGTGAGAGGAGGGGTCAACAAGGTATTTGGGACAAGGGGCTAAGTGTGGTCAACATTCCAGCCACCTTGGAAAATGCAGCATCCTATTATTTCTTCCAGGAATTTGACTTTTTTCTTTCTTTTTTTCACGTATCGAAATTGAAGAAATTGGTTGTTCGATACCTCAGTAGTCTAAAAGTTTATCTTGAAGGTCTTCAGTTTTGCTCCTCCCTCTGATGGACTCTATGAATCTGTCAGCTAAAAGAACTGCAGCCCAAGCTCAAATGACGTTATGCAACAAAATGGACGACTCTTTGGAGATGGGACCCCCCCAACACGTTTGGGGCGGTTTGTTTCCTAAATCAAATCCAGTTTACAAAATGTACAATTGATTTAATTAATCTTCTCTATTAATTACTTGTTGACAGTCTTGTAAATCCTCTGTCTCTTCAACACCAATACTTTCTGTCTATAGATGATTTTTGAAGTGTTTCAAAGAATCATTGCCTCATGTGGATTCTGTGCTTAAGACCCCTCACTTTGCATAGTTTAAATGAAATTACGACAATGATGTAACCTCTTTCTTTATTGCAGCTCACCTCAATGCATTTTTATTTATTGGATTCAGATATTACTGGGGCATATTCAAAGCTCCATCTTTAAGTGTGTTTTGCCCAGGTATTATGCTGTGGCCCATCTAACAGTGTTCTCCTGATAAGATATTGATGTGTTTTTTAACACTACATGGATTAAGTGTGCTGTGATTGCCATTTGTGACCTCAGTGGTTTCCCTTTACTCAAAAGGCATGATACACCTTAATGCACTCCTTGCCTTGAATAGAAAAGGGGTTAATCTGGTTTAAGGTGCACAAAATCTTTTGTAGGTTCAAGAAATACTGTGACATTTAACAATGCAGACCTGGTTTTTCAGATCTTCATGTTGTCTCTCACCAAGGGATTGGTCCTTGTTGTCGTAGATCTGAAAAACCAGCAAGGGAGCGATTTGTGAGAAGTACTCAAACGTAAATGATCTGTACGTGGCAGATGTGGGCTTAACGTGTCTGTCAAGTGAAAGACATGCTAGTTGTACACAGACCTCTCTGAGGCAGCGCTAATGACACATGACATGCCAGACTTTTCCTCATGTCTCTCTGAAGCTTTGAGAGACATAATGCACAGTCTCATGTACAGTTTAATGTCTCATGTCAAATAATATTAAAGATGACCTGACATAACTGCAGTTTTTAAAGAATCCTGCCCTTGTGTGTTACAAATGACTAATGTGTTAATTACTTGCTTGTCTAAGGCACTAATGGACCATAGCCTGTTTTTGACTGTAAATTGTGCTTGTTAAAGTAATGAAAGTGATTAATTTAATACATTTCTGACTGAAATCATCTATCGTGTGTGTGTGATCTTTGGAATCCTTTAGATTCCAACATGTGTTCTTGATAAAATATTCAATGTTGGCCAACATAATGGAGAACCACGTGTTTCTGATCCGCTGTGGGTCTACTGTGTGTTCTGGTTGTACAGTAGCTAAATGTTCTGGAAACAATCTGTAATCCAGATTTAGGTGCTGCCAGCAACAAGATCCTAATTCCTGCTATAACCAGTGAAAATAGTAAACATCTTTCAACATCACAGCCATTAAAGTAGGGTGATGTTATTTCTATATCCTTTTTACTTAGTCACCACAATATGATTGTATTAACAAAGCTCACAGCACAGACATAAGAAATTTTCTGTGTTGATGGTGCTGGTGAATATTTATGTTGTGTTCAGTGGTTATGGCTTTAAATTCAGCTGGCCTTTATATTGGTGGAGTATTTTAATGATGTTTTAAATTGAAGTACAATTGCCCCAAAGAGAAAATTCAATCCACCTTGTAATATTCATCAGTGTAGTTGGATATATTACAAGATTAGCAGAGCGTTAGAGGATTGGAAAAGTGCATTTAATCAGTGGAATCATGTGCTACTGTGTTCTGTTGTAATTAATGGGATTTGATGACTGTTTCTTTGGTGCTGTATGTGAGAGCAGACGCCAACGGAAAGGAACCACTGAGACATTACAGCTTCAATAAGTGTCTCATGTTAAAGTGAGTCAGTAGAGGTGAGGCATGTTAATTAGATTAAAAGCAAGACAAATAGATCAGTGGAGTGTTCACACACTTTTCGTTTGCCTCTCACTGCATGTCAGCATGGTTAGAAAGTTTGTTGTATATAGAACATAAATGGACATAAAAACATAAAAATAAATACTGCATAAAACCACAAAAAAAAAAACAAGTTAAAAATAGAGTAGAATAAGACTAAAAATCTGAGGAAGTCTATGAGGATGAAGCTCTAAATGAACTCTCTGCTTTCTGTGGTTCTCAGATAAAAACAATCTTTTTCCTTCTCTACAGGTACTGATTCTCCACAGGTCTTGATTACACTGAAGCAGGAATTTCTCATGGATGTAATCTCACAGTGGGTCTTATCTGCCTATAGAGCACTGTAAGTCTTTATTCACGTGAAGTAGGAAAAGGGTGAAGATATAAATAAGGATAAAGCATCAGATCACAGCTTAAAACAATAAAATGTAGGTGAAATAGATTACATAGAATACACAAAATCAAGTAAAATACATTTTAAAAGAAGTGCAGCACTGCATAAGAATGAGGCAAAGCACAAAAGTTTCGGATCTTCACAGTAATAACACAGCAGACATCTTACTCATCTGAAAGGACCAAAGCACACACATCTGAACCCACAGCATGACACAGCATACACTTTGCAATTACGAGGTTACAACACAGAGGTGATAGATTTGAAACTAGATGATCAAGGAGTAACTGTCTTGATTTGCAGCCTGTTCAGTTTGACTGAGCAGCATAAAGGAAGTCTGAAGTGGCTCATTCTGATCGGTGGCTCACTGATTGGTTTAATCGAATATCCTTGTGTTGATTTGACAAGAAGGAATCTCCCAGTGGAAAATCCCCTTTGCTTTCTTCTCTAATGGGTTTAGAGATTGTGTCATTGAACCCGGTCGTCTTTCAGCAGTTTTACGTTTGGGATGAGAACGCTCCACTGCCGTCAGCTACAGAACAGCCATCATACTGTAGATGTTGGTGCTTTGCTTTCTTATGCCGTTCAGACTTTAAGAAGTTAAGATTTGACAGATGAGGAAGGTGTCATATGTGAGGGAACTGTAGTGGATGGTATTAACATCTGGGCTTGTGGTTCAGTGTAATCAAATGATCCGATGGTCAAAGATGATACACTAGATTGGTAACTGCAAGTTACAGGTCACGAGTTCACGATGTAGCAAGCTTTAGACTGTGGTAACGTCACATTGATACTTTGATGAACTGTCAATGTTTCCAAACAAACTCACTTTTGTTCGCAAAGGTTAGTTGATGAGCCGTAATTCAGACAGGTGATTTGGGTTTTGCTCAACTTATTTGGAAGTTTGGAGGAAAAACCAAACGTAAGATTGAAAAGGATTTGAAACGACTTTTACCAGTAGGTATCACAAAGCAAAAAAATCAAAAATTATGCTTCGTTATTGGTACAAATTAGTACGCGGTGATAGCTAGCCATTTTGTTTTTTGCAATTGTTAAACATATTAAAAACTCCCATCATTTTATGCTATGCTAGCTAAAAGACATCCAACTTATCAATTTCACTTCCTCTCCTATCAAAATGGTGGTTCAAGTTAATTGGTTTTAAAAAGTAGCATGACATGACATCACTCCACAAGCTCCACCCATTTAGCTCATTTTCTCGACAGCTCATTGGTTAGGCTTACTTGTGTACCACGTGACGGCCATTGGGGGTCGCAGTAGCCACGCCCCCCGACCTAGCTATCTGTGGTAAAACAAAAGCTTAATTAACAAGTCAGTTATTTCATGTAATTCAGAAACATAATTATAAAATATACCACCTGGACACTCTGGAACAATGGCTGACAGTCTTGATGAAAGAAGAAAAAGTTTTTCAGTTTTTAGGCTGAGAAGCCTCCCATTGGTCAATGTTTGCAGTATGCAAATAAGGACGCTACGTCAGATCCTGAACTTGAGCGCCATTTTTTCCTCAACAGGGGAAGAAAGGGACAAAAGCTAGACCAAAAATAACTTCTCTTCGGAGAGGGTTCGCAAACATCACTTTTAATATTTGACTACAGTCTTCATACAGCGCTGTGTGTAGACAGAGGATGCTGCTCGGATGAGGATCTGTGTGCAGCACCGGGAGCAGACGCAGCTTACCGACACACACAGTTGAGGGCCGGTGGAAGTGGAAAACGTTCGCCCTGTCGGAAGGTGGCACAGCGACAACTAACGTGAAGCTACACTGAAAATTGGACGAGGTAAATATGTGAGAGGAAGCTGTGGGCATCCTCATGGAGGAAGGAGCGGCGTGGCCCGCTTAGTGAACCGGCTTATCGCTATCAGCGTGCTGCCAGCGGCTGTTTAATGACCAGTGTGACCAGCACACACACAGCAGTTTTAGCATGGATGGCAATAGTGTGAAGGGACGGGTTTTAGTTTTTGTTGCTTCAAATCGAAATGCGCACATAAAAGTTTTTCTTACCCATCAGGAAATGGCTTGTAGTCATGTATTATTCATGTGGAGACTTGCAGTGTGGGGGTCCTCAAACTGAAATCAGCTGTTGCACTGCAGGTTGTTCGTGTGTGTTGGCTTAGTGCTTCACAGGCATGATGTGCATGTGCAGTGTTTTGCATCCTGCCATGGCAGATAGTAAAGTGTCATTTATGGGGAGTGGTGGTACCTACATGCTGCAGTTTATTGATTGTGTCACTACTTCTTTCTTACTACAGTATGTTCATCATTCAGCCTTTATGCAAGTTTTTTTTTAGCAGTATTACGTTAATAAATGGGACATTTCAGGCGTTTAAGAACTTAATTTGTCCACATAATTAGTTGATAGACTCTTTGAAATATATGCTAGCTTGATGGTACTCGTACTGTACATGTTCACTGATTGCAGGGAAGAAGCACTGATTGTTTGCCTTTGCTTTTCTTACCAGTTTGTTTTATTTTCTGTTGGCTATTCTCCATTCAGACGGTCTCACTGCAATAAAAAGGGGAACCCTGTAGCGACACTGACATCACATTTGACCAACAATATCAATAATCACCTGAAAATCCTATTGTATACAACAGACACATGCTAACTGCCCTCTAGTGGCTGATCGGTGCAGTGCAGGAGGCAGTCCTTATTTACCAAATTCAAAATGGCTGCTTCCATGTCCAGACTCACATGATTTACCAAGATACTACTTCTCTACTCATTTAGCTAATATGAAACCTGTGGTAGGATTAAAATGTGTGCTTTTTTTTCTTTTTTTTTTTTGCTAATTTTACGAATACGTTTAAAAGACCTGTGCTCTGATACAGGAGGCATTTTCTTATGTAAATCCCCTAAATCATCATCACCATCAATCATCATCATCAGCATTTATAATGTTCTTATAGTTTTTAATGTTATACCCGCTTATAGTATGTTTAAGTAAACCAATTAAAGATCCATTTGTATGACAGGGAAGGCAGGTGTGTTTATGTGTTTGTGTGTGTGTCTGTAATATAAATACAGTATGTATGTGTACATATATACTGTATACATAATACATTCAGGGCTGCACGGTGGCACAGCAGGTAGTGCGCGTGCCTCACAGCACGAAGGTTGCCGGTTCGATCCCCGGGTCAGGCGGGGCCTTTCTGTGTGAAGTTTGCATGTTCTTCCCGTGCATGCGTGGGTTCTCTCCGGGTACTCCGGCTTCCTCCCACAGACCAAAAACATGCTCATTAGGTTAATTGATGACTCTAAATTGTCCGTAGGTGTGAGTGTGAGTGTGAATGGTTGTTTGTCCTTGCATGTGGCCCTGCAATCGGCTGGCGACCGGTTCAGGGTGTACCCCGCCTCTCGCCCATTGTAGCTGGGACAGGCTCCAGCCCCCCGCAACCCCGAAAGGGATAGGCAGTATAGATAATGGATGGATGGATAATACATTCAATATGAATATGAAAAGCTAAATAACTGAGATGTAACTGAGGTGTAATTCATTCATTTAACCTTTATTTGGATCTCAAAGAAGGTAGGCATACTCTCATTTCTGATCTCGAGAGTACAGTTAAATAAATACAAGGTCAGTGATATATCTCATATCTGTAGAATAATTATTGGTGTAATCCTCCATAACGTCGGAACTCGTTTGTCTTTTTCTAAGGCTTGTGAGGAATAATGTATCAGGTTCCAGTCGGAAACATCGAGAAGATCCGAAAGGCTCGTAAGGCAGTGAAAAGCATCTTAACTGAAATCGGCCTGGAAGACTGCCAGCACCTGCTGGAGGTATGTCTGATCCTGTCATGTAACTGAAGATGCCTTCAAGATTTGGGTCTGACCTAAAACAAGCAGAAAATTGTAATGAACACTTGGCTTAAATTGGACCCACCATGTTAATAAGACCCTCACACTCTTTCAAAACAGCTCAAAAAGTTGCAAACATCATGCTTGTTTTATCACATCTGCACAGACTGAAGATCACTGTGATCACGTTGACATACGAAGTGTTTCTGTCCAAAGGTCAGTTTATGGTTCAAGTTAAAGTTGTCATAAAGACATCTTAATATAACCAGAAAACATGAACGTTTGACTTGAATGTGATATGATAACAGTCACATTGGAAGAGTGACTTTCAGAGGGGGTTTTTTGGTTGTTATGGGAACAAGTGAGGTTGGATGATATGACGTCATGTCTACTGATTTTTTTTTTGTGATATCAGGAAAGTATATGTTGCAAATCAACGAGAAAGACTGTTGAGGAAAAACACTGACCAAACCATTTTCTCATTTTAGGATCTTTTTTTTTTCTGCACGGTTCTGTTTTATAAAGACCACTGCTGCTATGACAACTACCACTAATTTTAATAATAATAACTAAATACAGTGTTGAGGCACTGGTGCCTTTGTGCACCTTAAGACAGAACCACTCTTTTTATTCCACTATAATTTATCTGATGGCCATGATTGCGAGAAGCCTTTGTTGGTCCATCCAGCTACATTTAAAAGGAATGCAGTTAATCCTTCACCAAGGTTTTGCTGAAACTGGTTTTGAGACATTTTGATTGAACTTCAGGTTAATTCTGAATGCTGTAGTTTGTGGTGCTGTAAAATAGTATTATGTGAGGTGTTTTTAACACAGACTGCAGCCTCCGAAATGACCATTATAAACTGGCATATATGATTAATTCATGCAGTATGTTGCCTTACCATCATCAGTACTCTTTATTTACTAAGAAACAACTTCAGTGTCGGGCTTTTAATGAACACGTTTTACATCATGGCACTGTTTCAGACCGTTAACATTTGTTTGCTTGCGCGTTGTTTACTGTGCAGGATCTCAAAGAAAACTCAGAGAAAAACTCTGATGAAGACGAGGTCTTTCGGGAAACTCAGTGGGTTGATTTAACACATGGATACAATGGCAGACAACAGAAGAAGGTGAATATGACCCTTAACTCCTGTTGACATTAAAAAAGGTTATTTGCTAGTTCGAGTGTTTGTAGAATCATTAAAAATATTAACTCTGTTTTTCTTCTTCTTCTTCTTGTCTTCAGTGGCCCTATCGCTCTCGGTCTCTGTGCTGTACACTGTGCAAGTACTCTTCACATAACATCTACAACTTCAGGAGCCACGTCTCTCGCTGCCATGGGTACGTGCAGTCATTCTGCGCGCTGGCACCCTGTTCGAAGTGCCTCTTCATCGGCCACCCCAAGGTTGTCAAGAAGCACATGCTGTTCTTCCATTCGAAACTCACCACCCACATACAACCTCCGAGGGAAGTGTCTTTACCCACCCATCACGGAAATGAGAGGTATCAGTGTCGACGGTGTGGATTTCCGAACTCTTCTATCTTTGCGATGAAAAAGCACATCATTCTCAAGCACCTGGAGAATTTGGCAGAACAGTATATCGGTTACAGATTGAACCTTCAAGGCACCACGTCTGTAAAGGTCTACTGCTGCAAGGTGTGCAGGGTGAACACTGGAAACCTAGACCAAATGCTGCATCACATGCTGGTTGAGCCATCACACTATTCAGTCAGCACACAAGTGCAGAGTATGATTTATGAGAACAAGAACTACACCATTAAATCCACACCCAACGGGAATGGTGTCTTTGTCACATTCCCAAGTATTGCTCCCAAACCACAGCAACCTCAAATGTTCAACAGTAAGTCCTTGGTTTTACCTAGTAATGGCCAACCTGCTGGGACTGTGGTGGCATTACAGCATTTACAAGGAACTACAAACAGTACGACTCTGATCTGTGCCCCCGGAACCAATCAAGCTTTTCTTCCCCCTCAGGCGTCAGCGCTAGTGCAGCTAGCTAGCGCTGAGGCTAAAGGTTTGCTCCAGCCTGGTGCCACGATAGCCCTCCGAAGTGCTTTGCCCCAAGGACCATCTGTGGTCCAGCTTCCCACGGTGTCTAATGTGTCTCTGAAACAGGCACCCGTGACTTTAACTCCTGCTTCTGTTCAACCTCAACAGACTCCACACACCCAGCAAATTCTGTTTCCATCAGGACTGCAGGCCAACATGGCAGCAGGACCTGGGACTATATCTAAGTCTGCTGTGATTACACAAAACGTATCAACGAACCAGATCACCTTACAAGGTACCATGCTGACGTCACAGTCTCTGCTGAGTCACCTGATCCCGACCGGCAACAAGATGAACGGCATGCCCACATACACCTTTGCCCCACTGCAAGTAGCAATGCCCGTCTCTCAAAGTACTCCTCTCAAGACTGTCGAGCAAATGAGTAACTCTTCACCGCAAACTAAGAAATGGATTACCTGTCCCCTCTGCAACGAACTTTTCCCTTCCAATGTCTTTGACATGCACACGGAGGTCGCTCACCAGACAAAATCCAATTCAAACAAGTCAGAAAGTGTGGCAGCACGAGCGGCATTCCTGAAGAAAATGCCTGACAAAACTGTAAAATGTCTAACGTGCAAAATGCTACTGTCGGAAAAAAGTGTCTTCCAACACCTGCTGCATGGCCTGAACTGTTTGTACTGCTCAGCTTTGTTCTTTTCAATCAAACAGCTTGCTGAGCACGTTAAGCAGCACAATCCCACAAGCAAGGCATACTGTGATTTTCTGAGGCAGAAGTACAGGGTCTACTCAAAAGGTGTTGGAGGAATCCTGTTCCCTTACTTCGACGTCCACACCACGGCGCCGAAGGAGGTCCTGGGAGAGACCGAGGTCAATCTCGCCCTGGTCACGAATTCCCTCGACTTGATCTTCTTTAAGCTGCAGCCCAGCAGTCAGCCAGAAATCTGCCCGGCACCTGTGAAAATCAACAGTTCGTACTGTCCCTTCTGTGATGAGAAGTTTCTGAATGAATCCAAACACCTGGAGCACCTGAAACAAAAACACTTCGTAGCGCCCACCATCCACGCCATCCTCAAGACGGAGGCTTTCAAGTGCATATACTGCAACGGAGTGTACACGGGAAAGGTCACCCAGCAGGCGGTGATGCTCCACATTCAGCGATGCCGGTGTTCACCAAAACAACCACAGCCCCCAAAAGCTGTCCCAGCACCACAGCAGCCACCAAAACCAGCTCAGCAGCTCAGTCAGCCCCCCGGGCTCTACTTTATCCAAGTGCCACAAGGGCTGACTATGAAACAAACTTTAGCTCCCGCTCCTGTGACTCCAGCTGCACCCACTCCACGGCCTGCAGAAACAGAAGCGGAGCTGCTGTCGAAGAAGAGGCTGGAGGCTGCGTGGAAGGAGGTCCTCGAGACCAACAAACGCGAGCGAGAACAAAGGGCAGCCATGCGCAGGAAGCGAGAGCAGGAAAAGTTGTTGCCTCCACCAGAGCCTGTGATTCAGCCCGACCCCACAGTGAAGCTGCTGCTGGAGCCCTCCCCGGTCGAGCGCCGCTGCGGCGAGGAGCGCAGAGACTTCATATCCAAATACTTCAACATGAACCCCTACGTCACCAAAGTCGAGGCTGACGAGCTGTGCAGGAGGCTGTCCCTCACCAAAGCAGAGCTGGCAGCCCACTTCAGCAAGAAGCGCAGCAAGTGCATGAAGAGCCTGAAGAGGAACGCGGCCGCCGTGCTCCTCGGCTTCAACATGTCGCAACTGAGCAAAGTCAAGCACAATCTCATCATCCCCGAACCGCAGGCAGGCGACACCACAGAGCAGACGCCCGCTGATTCAACGGAGCGGATGAACAACAGTGAGGGTGGACCGGAACCGATGGATCAAAGCGGGAACGAGAAGGCTACGGGTGGGGAAACAGGTGGAGCAGATGGAATGAATCCAGAAGCGTGTGAACAATGTTAAAACAGCAAATAAGGCAGATGCAGATGTCCCCGATTAAAAAGAGAATAAAACACAGATACTTTGATGTTCGCCTTTTGTGTTAACGGTTACTGGAGAAGGTCAACACGCAGCACGTAAAAAAACGTATTTCCTAACACACGAGTTACCTTTAAGTGAGGGCGGTTTCTTAATGTAGCCTTCATCGATAGCATTTGACTTCAGTCTGTTGTCAGTGGTCCATATTCTAGTTTCCACCTAAGCGCAGAGCCACGTCGTGACGCTTCTGTAGAACATATTAAAGAAGATGCAGATGTATTGTCTGTGAGACGTTATGGTATTAGACTGTTGAGTTGTAACAGTGTTAAGCTTGTTACAATTTCTCTCTCAAAAATGGCTACTGACTTCAATTTAAGCACTGATTTGCTCTTGGTAGCTGCTTTCTTTCTCTTCTGCACTCCTTATTTAAGCTCATTTGTACAAACTAGTGATTCTTACATCGTTGCCTGTCTGCTAATATCAAGACTTAAGTGCAGCCTTCAACGTCCATGTTCGAAGGCTGCACTTAAGAATATAATGATAAAGTCTTTATTATTATATTATGCTTTCTTTTATAAATTGATGTTTGTTTTACATATTTGGACCTATGTCTGTCATGCATACAGCTTTTTTTTTTTTTTTTTTCCAGATTGTTTGCATTACTCCCTCCTCTCCATTTAAACTGGTTAAGGGGAAAATGTGTCATGGTCGTCAGCTCTTGCAGGTCGCCTCAGTGAATTGGTTTTGAAGCCAAATTCTCAAGAATGTATAATGTTTGAGTGGTCAGGGTTGCTGAGCTCCCAGAGTTGCAGGACGCTTGGTTACCACAGACCTCTGCCCACGTCGTTTGCACGAGCCTCCGTGTTATTGTCAGATAAAATTTTGATTTGTGCCATTGTGAAGTCTACGTATTTGCATAGACTGATTTATCGTGGCACGCAAAAGCCTGAGCACTCCTGGTCTGCTGAGTAAAAGATGATCTGATTTTCAAAAGTTAAATATGACCCATGCTTAAAATGTTAAAGAATGCATCATGTCGGCGTTTATTACGTTCACATCAGATCGTCTTCTAGTCGCTTTTCACAGGAACAGACATTTGACCAGGGATGCCCAAACCTTTACATGCCGCAGTACTGAGAGATTCAACACAACAGAAAACACGTTAAGGGGGTTCAACGTATATTTTCTGTTCTCCTGAGAGCTTTTTTTTTTTGTACTGTTCATGTATTTTCTATAAATCCCAGTGGATCAAGAATGTTGGGAGAGGTACAAATTCTCATTCTGTCCAAGGCCACTGTGTTGTAAAAAATAAAGTGGTTTCCTTTTACGTAAATGATCATTTTTATTTCGTAATAAATAATGACATTTTAAATCAAGCAGTGCGAAAGCAACCGAAGGTACATTTCTTTTATTCGTCTGTCCAAGCTTCAGGCCACAGGAACAGAACATAATGGTTCACCTTAACAAAGGCAGTGCAATGAAAGGCTTACAGGTGTTTCATCAGTGTTTTAATATTCCCCTGAGAAATCCTGGAATAAACCTCTTTTTTTTTCTTGCCAATAACATTTCTATCTTCCTTTGTGATGGCTCAAAAAATTAAATACATTTGTCAACATACCTCTCAAATTAATTGCTTGAGAGCAGCTTTAAATAGAATAAGGTGCAGGACTGGACGATTCATCGAACTCAGCCAAGTGCAACAGTCAAACTGCAGGAGCTGCATATTTTTGGATGAGGGGAAAATTTGTCAGAATGCGCCATATAAACAAATCATGCATGTTTGATATCAACCCCAGCAAAAATGACTTTTTTGTTTGATTTCTTTCACTGAAAATTTAAAGCAATAATGATCGTTTGCAGTACCTTTGCAGTAAAATAATGGTTCAGCCCTAATCATGTCTGTTGGGACCAGCCAAATGTCTCATTGTTAAATGCATGCACTATTTACTAATGGGCACCCAGCGGTGCCAATACAGTGTCCATTAACACAATCCCAGTCTTTGCCATGGTCACTCGAGACTGTGAACTTCATCTCTACTTCAAAACTGGTCTGATTTGATCAAGGATTGAGGGGCCGCTGTAGTTATTGGTTTGAATGGCCTCCAGCCTCTTCAGGTACTCCATGGGGAGTCCGTTCTGCTCTGCACCCAGACACACCACCTTATACGCAACACAGAGAGAAAGATGTTGATTTAGCCAAAGGAACGCTGGACTAAGCAGGAAAGAGTTTCCCTATAACTGTTGGTGAGATGACGTGCCATTTATTGCATTTTATAGCAGAAGTGTGTTGTCTTTGTTTCCGGTGTTTGTGCTTGTGTGAACACACCTGTTTGTACTGAGGAGAGGGTGGGCAGGCATGGAAATTGTTCATCTGGTAAGTCCTGCAGAGCACCATGCCTTTATCAGTCTCCACTGAAACCTCCAGAGGGGAGTACAACCCCAGGTCCACCCCTTCCTGGCTGCAGACACAGACAGGTGAGCCACGCCGTGCTGGTTAAAATGACATTAACAACTGGAGCGATTAACAGCCATGCATTAACGTGTCTCACTTGTCGAGGCTTGCAAGGTTTTCGATGCTCAAAGTCCAGATCACCCCCCACACTTCTGCCCCTGGGTGGCACTCAATGGTGGCCACTCCACCGTGCCAAGTGTTGTCCGCATGTTTCTCCCACAGGCCAAAGTTCAGCTCATAGTCCTGTACACACAAACACAGGGGAGGGGATGTGATGGGGGCAGAGACCATGAGACAAAAGGCTGTGAACAGTGGAGAGGCACTATGTATTTTAAACAAAATGGCTTTCATTTCACTGTGATGTAAAAAGGGTGTTTGTGTTTTCAGCGGTGTCCCCAGTGAGCCTGTTTGTTGTTGTCATCCCAGCATGGCCGGCCCGCGGTGCTCTCTGTTGTTTCAGCTGGTTCTTTAGTCTTTTAGCTGGACTAGTTTAAGAAAATAACGGACAAGGTCGCCAAGTTACTTGTTTTCAACACTGGGAGACCGTAAAGTGCATTATTTAGCCACTTTACCAAGAAGCAGAGGCGTCATGTTCATGTGTTTTTGGCTTGGCTCAGAAACACAGCGGCCTCCGACTCACTACCTGTATCTTTGTCACGTGGGTTTCTTTCCTGCCCCGCCGCTTAAGGACACCAGGTGCAGGTCCTCAGTGTGTTCACTCCAATTGGAGAAGTGAACGTGGGGACAGATTAAGACTGCCCATCGTCACTGAAGTAAATACTGGACCCATTTTTCTTTAACAAGCCAAATGTTTCCTGAACTTTCTGACACTACAATTGCATTTTTCAGACAAACAAATCAGGAGAAAAAGAACTTTGTTGTTGAGATCTGTCTCTAGCTGAGCGACACACTCTCGCGAGATCTGGAGCCAGGATAAACAACGAGAAGCAAACCCCGAACGTTAATTTTGTACTATATTTAGTGTTATTTTAAATGTTTAGGAGACAAAACGCGTAGACCATTTCACACCACTGAAAACTAAAAAATAAAGCTGTTTCACTCTAAAATCGGATTAGTTACCTTCAGTCGGCCGGTGGTACAGAATACCGCCGAGGGGTTTGCTAGTTGCAATCTCTCCTTTAACAAGTTGCTTCCAAAAGCGAAATACGTGAAGCGACCGTTAGCAGCGCCAGACATCCTTTTTCCTGCCGTCTGGTCGACACCTCGATACTTACAGGTCTGTCTGCATCGACATGCTTGCCACAGACTGTCTGACTGACCGTCGCCGGGGGACCGATCGGCAGCTGGCTGTTAACATTCAGTGAGTAACTTCGTGTCTGCTGTCGCTCCGGATTGCGTAAAGGCGTAAAACAGAGCAACGTACTTACCTGCTAAAGCACTTTACTCGCTATAATTCGGATATATACCTCGAGGAAATACAAAGATTGCGACTCTTATGAAATTACTATTGGATATTTCATTTGCAGTATTTCATTTGATGACTTACATTTACTTCCGGCTCAGATCTAATCTTTAGCGCCCCCCTTCGGAAGTCTAGTGCAAACACAACCACACAGCTTTTCAATTTTTCTCTGAATGAAAAATTAAAATAGTTTAAGTGCAGTCTAGACCAATTAATTAGCCAAATATTCGTTTCTATCTACAAGGATGCAAAAAAAAAAAAACCTTTAAACAGCAATTTTAGATAATAATTCAGTTCCTAGACATAAGTATTTATAAACAAAAACATGTTCCCTGATTCTGCTCACTGTGACCACTGTCAGATTCCAACCTCAGATGCCTTATGTTTGGATCATTTTTAGAGGGCCCTATACTAAAACAAGGCAGTAACTTGATGTTGAATTTCTTTCTAATTAGCAATTTGGAGAATGTGCATTTCATTGCAAAGATACTTTATTCAGCCATGTAAAGAAAACATAATATCCAGTAAACAAAGTGACACAAATAAATCCTGTCTCCAACATGGGAATAATACACAGAGTCAAATGTATCCTCTTCATAAGGATTTTAATGTACAAAATAAGGAAAACAGAATTTTGACAAAAACATGGAAATTCACAAAATGTTTCCCCTGACACAAGGAAATAAAAAAAAAGAAAAAGAAAAAGAAAAACTCCTGTACAAACAGTGGGGTGGTGGCCAGCAAACGCACAGCCTGGCGATCATCTCCTTGGGCCGCCACGTCCTCGTCCTCTTCCTCTGCCACGTCCTCGTCCTCTGCCTCGTCCTCTTCCAGCCACTGAGGAGACAGACAAGTGATGGTCAGCAACATAGGCGAGAAATAATGCAGTAACAATTCATACTTCATCAACACTACCTAGTTTGACAGTTTGATCCATAAATAATGTGTCATATCAACCTAAATAACGTACAGAGAAAGATTCCTCCAGAAACGTCAAAGGTCAATCAGAAATCCAACAAGCACAGACTTTTTCAACACAGTTCAAGTTCAAATGTTCAAATTACTACAACAAGAGGAAGCCACGCGTCAGGACAGCGTGCTGTATTCTGGTCATCTCTCTGCTGAACCCCTGATGATTTTTCAACATTTCTCACCTGCTTCCCTCTTCTTGGACTTGATCTTTGGCTCAATGTCAACCAGCAAGGTGTCCAATGGGAGGCTGTCGGGCAGGATAAAGTAGCGAATATTGTTGCCACGGATACTGAGAGATTCCAGCTGAGTGGGCTCCCTGTTTTTCAGGGTCATTTTCACCGCCTTCAGGTGGGTGTTCATGCTCACATCAACACCTAAATGAGAAAAGAAACTGGGGTGAAAAACTTTACAAAGCTGAAAGAGAACTGAGACAAACAGACTGGCTGACATGTGCATCCAAAAGACTTCTACGGGTGCTGGATCAAGACAATATTCTACACCCTGTACTAGCATCTCCCAGCACCTTTAACAGAGCAATGTTTTAATGTAACAGATGAGCAGGCATTGTTACATCTCCATCACAAAGCAGATCAAGCAATATATAGACACAAATACATTCATTGATCAGGCGATTATGATCTGCATCAGAGTCAGCTGCTTTTTTTGGGAAGGGGAAACAAATCCCTGGCCGAGAGCTTATAGCTGCTGTCTTTATGTGTGCTCATTTTGCAACCATAAAATAGCAAATTGAAGGACATCTCAACACAGGAGCCACATGATTACAATACAGCAATGATCTGCAATCAAATTACTGTTTAATTCTCATTCAGCGATACACGTAAATGAGGACAATTAAATCGTGAGTTTGTGCTGAGACTCTGCAGATCAAGCAGACTGTAACACTCCTGTCCAGACATTGGCCTTGATGCAGTTTATTATTTTGGTGATGCACAATTAACACACCACAAACTGCTGCCTCCAAATTGACCATTAAGTTTAACACCTCAAAAACATGTTTGAATGACAATTGCACAATATAATCTACACAGAGGCAGGATTTAGAGCTGCCATGCAAAGGCCCAGATTCCTGCTTCTTAAATGTTGATATTTGTATTTTCTTTATTCCTCTATTACAGTAAATTGAGTATCTTTGGCTTGTGGTCAAAATAACACATCAGTGAACATCACCTTGAACTTTGGGAAACACTGATGGACATTCCTCACCATTATACAGACCAATCAACCAAGAAATTACTCGAGAAAGTAATCTTAAATTGCAGCCCTAGTAAGATCTGCTGTACATCTGCTGCTGCATTAGCTTTAGCTATGCGAACCCAACAAAGTGGCCACTGAGCATACACTCAGTATCATCTGTGGGTTTGTTGCTGAATGAAATCTGAACTTTGAAGAACCTATACTTCCCTGCAGAGGACTTGTACCGAGGTAACTCCGACTAATTTTATCAATGAACCGGCTGGTTCTTACCTGTGATGGTGCCGTGAACCTGTGTGCCATTTTTCAGTTCAATGGTAACCGTCTCATGGCTGAGTTTCATCAAAAACCTGCGAATATCAAACAAAATAGCAGCGTGAACACATCTACATTTGATCTCAACCCATTTAACCCCACACGGACATTATTTCTATAGTGTGCGTCAGTTAAAGTTGAGATTAGCCTGAAGTTATCCACCTAGCCAATGTTAGCTACCAAATCAAAAGTAACGTAAGTCTTCGAGGGAGCTTAAAAACGCAAAAGCCGATTATTTGATTTGCGAAGATACAAGAAATGAATTAAAACATTTCAAGCTACGGGTAATTTTTTAAACAATGTCGCTTAATACTAACGTTAACTGAACATTTGCAGAGATTAGCATAACACACACTGGGCCCGTGAACAAGCTAACATTCAAGTCGGTGCCTTTGAAGAAGCTTATTAACAAACATTGCTGCTACAATACTAGCGTGATTTTACAGTTAAATGCAGTGTTGAACAATAATAAGAACAAGACATGTGTGTGCGTGTTAGTAGGGTTATTTCAGAGCCAGGTGCCCAATCATTCTAACACCGACCAGCCTTCATTCATTTCATTCTCCGCTTCCCGCCTCATCAGTCTCTCCGGTTACATCTAAATCCATCCATCAGTACTGCATTGATTTCATCAGTTCATATCACAGCATTCAATAAACGACGACTTTTCACGACTACTTACCTCACTAGTTTCATGATGGTGACGGACTGTTAGGACAAATCCTCCACCAAAGAAAAAAATTACAGCGCTCAAGTGCTAACACAGGCCGCTGTTGTATGCTTAACGTTTCAGTCGCGCAGATACGACGTCATTAAATGAGCGACAGCAAAGAAGAACTGTGACCAATGGCAACACCGCCGCCTACCGGTGGAGTAACAGCTTTAATCCGTCATGTACATTTCCAGGAAACCTGTATATTTGTATATCTGAATGCACTATTTCACTTCATTGGCTATTAAGAATCTGACAGGATCATTACTAATTTCTGTCAATTTTTAATGAACAAATATAAAAAATAAATCAACAAGCTGTTTGTTCATTTAGGAATAAAATGCATAGATTAAACTTGCAACACCACCATACTGTAGATATCCAAGTTATTTTGTGCCTGCGGGAGATGTAGTCATTTTCAGGGATATTCAGTAACACTGTACAGGTACACCAAACATGTATCTGAAGTACTGTAAATCAGGTGGGAAAGTTGAAATTTGTATGGGAAAAGGCCTTTCAAATGGCATAAAGTTTGAGGGAAATGTCTATGGTGTTGTAGTTTCCACTGGCTGCCAGTAGATGCTGCTATAGAGTCGTTTAACAGTTTTTTGTTTGTTTTTTGTTTTGGGGGGGGGGGGGGGGTTTGGGGGGATATCACCATCAAGAGCACTTCAAGAACAATTTCATAGCAACACACTTTCAGCTCTTTTTATTGAGAGTAAACTTTGCACTGACACTTTCATTTACAGTTCTGGCCACACATCAAACCTCTCTTATGGACCAACTGGGAATGTATCAAGTATAATCTATGAGAGTGCAATTTCACTTTTTTGAAATCTGAAGTGGTTGGTTGAGGGATTGTTAATATATAAACATTTTATGTGGAGTACAAAATGGCACAGGACCATTCCTTTGACACCAATTCTAAACCAAGAAAACAAGAAGAAAATAATAATAATAATAATAATAATAATAATAATAATAATAATAATAATAATAATAATAATAAAAAAGCCGCACTCATCAGTCCTCCATATCTTGCCTGACAGCACTCAATTATTTTAACACATTTACAGCATGTTTGTGCAAATTAAAAGACCCCGGACTCAGTGCTTCCATCGTGTTGCAACCATGCAACCTAAAATAAACGTGTGCAGTCGTGTTAAACAAGCCGTTCCTCAGGAGAAAAATGTCTGAAATGTTGCGGGCGTCACCAGCTGCCCTCACATCTCAGTCAGCTTCATGAAATGTCTTCATCAGCACCTACAAACTGCCCAGCACCTTCACAGTTTAATGTTCAGTATGGAGAGGAAAAGGTGTCATTTTAGGTGGAGCACTCCAGACCTCACACTCTTAAACAAGCTTCAAACTCAAACTATCAATTATAAGTAATGCAGTTTTGATTGCATATCACATTCTGTATGACTGGCTACTCTTGTAAAGTAAAGGGGAAATTTCAAAGAAGATTTTGCTCTTAGCCAGGATATCTTTAGATTTTTTGGCCCACCTTGATGAAAACACTCCATTATTATCAGCTCAGCCTCTAAAGCACCAAATCGTATCTCAACACAACAGGTAGCAATCAAATCTCTTGTAAACATTATACTTGGGCGATAAAGTTTGAAGATAAATCTGAATGACAATCAACGAGGTTCAAGATCCTGAAAGGAAAAAAAAACAAAGGCCAAATACATTTGAACAACTTTCAGATAATTACAATGGAAACTCTAATAAATAATTGACCAATCAATTATTTCCTGTAGCTTCAAGCCATTTACAGTGAATAACAAAGGTCAAAACCTCTCTGGTGAAGAAGGATACACCTGGGCTGAAAAGACAAACAGTACTAATGTGCACCAAGAACCTCAGTGTGTGGTGGTGTGTTCTCTAATATCTTCCATTAGTATGTTTAAAAAGCAATGACACTAATAAATACCAACAAACATACAAATACGATGCAAACAAAAAGGCACACAGACCCAACAACTGTGGTCTCAACTTGAAAAAAACATCTTCTCTATAATAAGAAATAAATTTCAAAAAGGATAAATTACAGTTAAAAGCCCATCTCTCATCCATCCAAAGCACGCTGTGCTCGCCATCAGTAGTGAAACAGATATGATTCAAATTAAATTTGAGTGTTTCCTTCGAAAGTATTGTCTGATTGCTTTGGCTCAGCTTTCACGACAGATTGAATGTGCAAAGAGACAAACACTAAACTCAGTCCTCAGAATACAGACACATCATTTCAGAGTGAGTTTTACTTCTCTTTACTAAGCACACAGATTACTGAGTGAATGCAACTAAACTGCTCTGCAAACACTGACAGTGCACTGAGTTACAGTCGTGTAATAAAGCCGTTCCCAGCGTTACAGTCATATACTGATGATTGCACTGTTTTGTTCAGGGTTACTGTTTGACGGGCTCTATTAGAAACCGTTTTATGTCAAAATGCGACGATTACATTTCAGCAACAAAAACACAACATCGTGATGCTCTGATACCTGATTTGATAAAGACGTATTTTGAGTCAATTTGCAGCCCAAATTCTCTGTATCGCAGTTAGTGTTAAGATGGTTTTGTGAAAAGTGAGCGAAAGCAAGAGTAAAATACAGCAATGTGGATGAAAGCCCATCTCTAGATAGAGACAGAACTGTTTGGAATGGGTGGCACGGTGGCGCAGTGAAGAATAGAGGGTTCAATCCAACAAGCGCCCACGCTAAGGGCTCTGCTCTGTAGCCGAAACTGACCTCCGACCTGCCTGTGCAGAGGGACAAGACCATTTCTCTTCTGATGAGTCGTACAAAAGAATCATTACCGTCATAAAATCCAGCTGAGCATGTCGTACTAGCATGACATTTACTGAGCAGACAGGTGTGTCGTCGTTCTTTATAGCCTTCCAAAAGGCAAGATCAGTAGTGTGTTTGGCTCTCTAACGAAGCAGGCACAGTGTGCGTGAAGGTCCAAAAATCAGAATTAGGCCCTCTGATTGTACAGTACGCTAAACGAGCTCCGTGGTTAGAGCTTTCATCGTATTTGGCTCTAGGAGCTCTGAACAGGCTCGTGGTTGGGTCAGTGTGTTGATTAAGTGTGGGTATACGAGGCAAGTCTGGATTCCAGCATGGTGAGCACCAAAACTTTCCCCCCGGACAAACATCTGTCCAAACTAGAAGACAAATAGGAGGCAGGGAATAAATAAAATGTAAAAAACAGAAACATGTGCAGCATTTTATGTATTATGATATCAGTAGCTTTCCATTGATGAACTCTGTTTTAAACACTCGTTTGTTTCAAAGAATGATTTGTCTGTTTTTTCGAGCAGACAAAAGCACTTAAAAAAAAAAAAATCAAAACGCGTATGACATCATCTTTACTGGACAAAGTCCGCAGGGTTTTATGTCCTCTCTAGATACAGTATAATACACACAGTAAACACTCAACTCCCAAAGACCTTCATCTCTCACTGAGGCATCACTGTTCTATCCTTTATTTCTCCATCAGTGCTTCTCTCTCGTTTCCTCATGTTTGATTTTCTTTCCTCTTTCACTTCCATCTCTCTCCTCTCTCTTCCTGTACTTGGCTCAGCCTTCTCTCTCTCACTCTCTCTCCACGTCGTTCAGTCACACCAGGTGCACTTGCTCCTCCCACTCCTCAGGTGACTGGTCCCCCTCTAACTGAAGGATGAGGTCTAAGTCCCTCTCTGTGGCCGAGGCAGTGTGTGCAGGACTGTTTCCACGTTGGGGGTGTGAGCACGGGTGTGTGCGCGCTTCGTCCAGCGACAGGTCAGCCACACACCCTGCGTCCACACCCTCCTCGCCAGCCTCTAGGTTTTCCAGGGCCAGAGTGCTGGGCCTCGACGTCTTCGGGCCCTCCGCGCCCGCAGTACCTAGACGAGGGCTCGCCGACCCTCTGCACGCTTCTAGCTCGCCCTCCAGGGGCTGCCAGATCGGAGCAGGGGTCACATCTCTGGAGGTCTGGCTCTCGGACTCAGTCTCAGTGTGTGTGTCAGGGGAGGAGTCGGTTTCTGTGGTGGGTGGGGAGGGGATGAGGGCCAGGCTCTGGGGGTTGTTCTGGGGGTTGATGTTGTTGTTAAACCAGGCCATTATGTTGTCCAGCAGCTGGGCACTGGCTGTGGGGTCCAGGGGCTCCAGACTCTGAGGGTCGCTGGGGGTGAAAGGGCCCCCCGGGGGGATCACCGGTGAAAGCAGCAGCTCCGGCTCGAGCTCTGGAGACGGGAGGCACAACTGGGCAGGGGGCTGGGGGTCTGATTTGTGTGGCCGTTCAAGAGCGTAGGCGGCAGGACGCTCCTGAGTGTAAGAGCTACTGTGTTCTGGGCAGGGGCTGTAAGAACTGTCTGGTTTCGGGGTGCTGTCATACGTGGCTGCGTGTTCCCGGTTATACGAACTCGGATGGGCCGGGTTTTGGGTGCGTTCAAGTGTGCAGGAGGCAGTGTGTTCAGCCTCAGCTGAATAACCACTCGAGTGGCAGTAACTCTGCTCTTTGCCGTCATAGCGAGAATCTGTGATGGTGATGTGGTCAAGCATATATGGAGCGGCGGTCAGTGCATTCTGGTCTTGTCTATGGCTGCAGTCGCTGTAAGCAGGTTCAGTGGCGTAGGAGGCGGTGAGTGTACTGTGGTTGTATGGGTGGCGGGAGCAGAGCTGCTCCTGTGTGTGTGTGTCCAGGTCATAAGGAGTGGTTATGCTCCCTAGTTTCATAAGGCTGTCTCCCAGCTCCAGCAGCTCTGCACTGAGGGAGGGAGGCGGGGGAGGGAGGGGGAGGGAGCTAGACGTGGGAGGCTGGGAAGTGGAGTCTGTCCTGTTAGGGGGACGAGGAGGATCCAGGAGAGAATTGGGGAAGGAGGAGCCTCTGGCTCCTGGTGGGCCGTCTGTGTTAAGAGAGTGCAAAGCGACATCACCCAGGTCTCCTGCGGGACCCAGTCTCCTCTCCTGTCCTCTGTCCAGTCCACGTTCCATCTCCACTCTCCCCTCCACCCCTCTCTCCAGGCCTCCCTCCAGGCCCCGCTCTCTGCGGGACTCCTGAAGGGACAGCTGGATGGCCAGCAGGATGTTTGGGTCATCTTCATCCAGCGAGCCCAGCGCTCCTCTGCGGCCATCACCTCTCTCTGGAGCTTCTGGAACACAAAGTGTCGCATTAAGACAAGGACTGCTTTGTACGGCTCGATTGTAAATTGATCTCTGTGACCAATACATCCGTGAGCTTCGACCAGGCCGGATTTATGGAGCAATAACTTAAAATCTCATTTACTGGTTGTCTGGTGTAGTGACAAGTCAAAATTTATTGATGGAGGCAAAGAATGGAGCTGGATTCAGATCCAGAGTTTAGGGCCAATACATTTCTATAAATAAATAAATCATTGCGTTCAAGTGAAAATGGTACAAAATTGAGTTCATGTCCAAACTGGCCCACACTGCGTACACCTTTTTGCCTTTTGGATAATGTTTCACTGAAATAAAGGTCTTTACATACAGTACATTACAACGTTTTGCAGACCTGAGTTGTCACTCCTCCTGCTGGTCTCTGGCGTGTTGCTGCTGCTTCTAAGGCTGTGCAGACTCAGCATGTCTCCTCTGCGCCGTGGTCTGTGTCTGCGACGGTACTGGATGTCAGCATAATCCTGCAAAGAGCGATTCAAGCTGGGTTATTACACAGCCAACTCTAAAAGCTGTGTTGTAAGTCGATTTTGTCTCAAGTAGGTTCACAATCTTCAGCACAGAAAACAGAATTTAGCTCATGCATATGCACGAAACCGCTAGGAACTGTGGTGCGTTACCTGTGACTGCCTCTCTCGTTCTCCTGCTCCCAGTACAGAGTGACGACTCCCCATCTTAATACACACAAGCAAACTCAGTCAGCTGCAGCCGCAGTCATGCATTAGGTCACCAAGCGCAGGTTTAGGGAAAAGCATTAGCTGGGCATGGACGACAAAGTTAGCTAAAGAAAAAAAGGTAGTGTTTCAGTGGTGCAGGAGGAGTTTCTGTTTACCTCAGGGGAGGCAAAGCCAAGGTACTCCCAGTCCCACGATCCTCCGGGGTAACTGAAACAAAAGCAAACACAAGAACGTTTGATAACAACGACACACATGAAGCAGATAACGTCACTTCAACATAACATTCAGTTGCTGTGCAGACCAAGCCAGGCACCGCGAGTGTTTGTCCTTACTTCCTGCGTGGTGGTTCAGGAGAATCGTTGGGAGCGACGCCACGAGCCACTGACGCCAGGAATTCTTGTCTCTTCTGCTGCACCAGACGTGCCGCGCTGATTATCTTGTGGCAGGGCGTCCTCAGGTACGGCCGATTGACCTTCTGGGCCAGATCCTCCACCACCATCTCCAGGTCCGTCTGGGAAGAAACAAAAGACAACATGTTAACTTCCATCAGCTCAGAGGCTTAAGCTCCAACTTAAAAAGGGTTTTGTAACTCATATGTAACTCCTGCTACTATAGATAAGACTTGAGCTGAGTATTTTCTTAGTACTCTTCATCTCACAGGGCACTTCATCACATTTTAAGCCTATTCAAGTGTCTGAAAAATAGACGAAATGGATCTCTGGTGGTTCCAATACTTCCTCTTTGCTTCACTGTACTTCATATCAATTACTACAATCTCAACATTTTGTAGGACTAAAAGAAGCATTATCCCACAATCCCTGATGATATCTGAGAAACACACAATGAGAAACTCACCGTTTCCTCCACAATATTGCGAATTAGGGATGTAGGGATGTTAAGACATCAAAAACTATATATATCTGTGTGAATATTTCTGGATTTTGTTGACCCTTTCTTCTGTCATCAGCCATCACCATCAGGCCAAAATACCAGTTTGTTATTCTAGAAATACAAAACCTAACAGTCAAATTACGACAGGAATTTACGAACAGTACTTTGTTTGTTTGAACCAGTTTTAAAGAGCACAGCAATCTTTTGGGATCACTGGAAGGGTTTTAAAGTTGTTCGTCTTGTTCTTGCAGAGGATAGATAAATGTCACAGATATATATTACCTGCATGAGCTCAAATATCTCTTTCTGGGTGCTTCCTTGCTGCAGGAAGAAGCCGTATGGATAAGAGCACTTCAGGACACGTCGCGTCTTCAGCAGCTCACACACACCGTCCTCAATGAAACGCGTGTCTGGAGGAGTGCCTTCACCTGGACCACATGAGACAACGTTAGCTGAGCAAAGACAAAGTGTATTTTTGTTTTATTTTATTTTAATAACAATTTCAATCTCTTCTTTAGTTAAGAATTATAAGACACTAGTACAGTCGATTAAAGTCTCTGCCTTTCCTGTGGCAGTAAGGCTAGGCGCTAACAAAACAAAACGCTCCAAACAGGTCGTACTGAAGCAGCTGACAAGCAGCTAACTCAAAATCCATTCTGATGCAGATCTTCCCAACAAAAGGCGGGGCTCAGTGTGACAGAGACTTACGACAAATGAAGGCTCTGCTCAGCTGCTCCATCTTCTCTTTAGCTGTTTTCAGCAATTTCTGCTCCAACTAACGGGAGAACAGAGAATCATCAGGGCGTGATCATCAGATCGTGATGCATGTAAGAAGAAGCGCTGCAGAAATTCAGGCCGGCTTTGCACTGCTTCAAATGCGCGCGCATGTGTCCGGGGTGTATTACCTTATAGCTGTGTTCATGGTTCTTGAAGCGAGTATAATAGTGCATGAAACGATCCAGCTCCTGAAAACTTTTGTGCTTCTTTTCCGCCTGTAACAAAATGCAACTCGATTTCATTCACATGGCTTTGTGTGAATATAATTTATGTGCATGTTTATATCACTGAGAGCTTGTGTGTGGTAACAGACTGTGTACTCTGTGTTGTGTCTGTGTGTTTATACCTCTACAGTCATCTCCTTGGACTGCTCCTCTAGCTGCTGGATGACCTCATAGCGAGTACAGCGATAGTAGCCTCCTGTTGATGAGCTGTGCTTCTTCCACTCCTCCAGACAGATCCAACAGAAATCATACTTACACTGCAGAGGTAGAGACAGAGCAGAGTTTATACAGTAAATAATGAAATAAAAATACAGAATTCATAATAGTCAGTGACAAGAACTCTATCTGTATAAATGATGACACACGGTTGAGAGATTAATGCGTATACCTTGGCACACTGCATATGGTTGCAGCCCTCATTCTTCTGAATGGGTGACTTGCAGTTGGCACACGGTTTGGAGTTGGTCAACAGCCACAGGCAGTTAGCAGCATCCTCATAGGCCTCACTCACACCCGCCACTGTGGAAAGCACACACACACAAACAAACAGACACACACACATAAGCAACATCTCAGTTGTCCCACAGCCGCCCTGCAGGTGCACCCTGCGGCATCCACATTTGGCAAATATCAATGACCTGAACACCTGCCTCTACCTTATAAAAATACATTAGACACATCCTGGTAGGCCGTCCTGACAGCTGCTGTCAACTGGCTTACTGAGGTACAGCTAAAATGATCCCTGGTAACACTGAAAAAACTGGGAAAACAAACAGAAACAGACGTACACTCCTCAGGCTTCATCTCTGTGACTTTCTGGAGCCAGTTTCTCCACATCTGACAGTCACATGGCTCATGGGCCTCGCCAAGGCACTCCCTGCAGACAGGGACGGTGATAAACAGAGAATTAGGTGCAGTAACACACAATGAGACTAAAACAACAAAACTTGTTACTCATTCCTAGAAAGAGAAGCAGAAAGAGAAGAGTATGGAAAAGGCACAGACTTGCTGTATATGCCTCTGATGGAAAAAAAAACTTTTTAGGTCAATTTTGTGTGCAGTAATAAAGAAAAATGAGTTTTCAACAACATTGGTTAATACTGTCAAGCCCTGAGTGAACAACAATGTTGTTCAGCACAGTGGCCTCTTCTTCCAGCTGTGGAGGCAGAAAGAATGTGGTTTAAATGCTACATTGGCTTATACTTGAACAAGGGAGATTTGTGCCTGAGACAAATGTGACACTGGGTTTGCTAAATGACACGTCAGCAACAATGTCAATGAAACACGTTTAGTGTTTTTTGTGAGAGGTGCATAATTGTTTGTGTGCAAACAGCCGATGAATCATGAAGTGTACCAGCAGAAGAGGTGACCCTTGCCACAGTCTACAGCCGGGGAGGGCAGCAGGGGGAAACTCTGTGGGTCACTGTCCCCGGGGCCTGGTCGGGTGAGCCGCACTGCTCGCTCACACCGTGCTGCAGGACACCAGCGGATGGCAGGATTGTTTTCCACAAACGCCTGCATCAGGGAGGGAGGAGGGGGGAGAGAGAGTGGGTGAGAACACAGATAAATGATAGTGGTAGAGAAGGAAAACAGAACACAAATGCAGAAGTGATTGGGAAACGCCAGAAAAAACAGGAAGAAACAAACAAAATTTTATACAAACAGGAAGCAAGAAAACATACAAGGTATGTAAAAAAGCATTTTTTACGTGTGTTACACTTTGAGGACACTAACACCAATATCTGTATGAGTATGAAGTTTTTTTTGTCTTTTTTTTTTTTTTTTTTACCTTGATGTCAAACTGTAGATATCTCTGGTCCATCTCTCTGGAAACCACACTCTCGATCACGTGTACCGGCACCAACTGGTAGCACTCATAGGCCGGGCAGAAGATATTGTGTGCGTCACCCTCTTGAATTTTAACATTGAGGAACCTGAGAAACACACAAGTACCCATACAGGACAACTGATACATGAATGTTCAAACACACCAAAGCATGAAGCATGTACACACAAAAAACACAGGTCCCTACCCTTCCCAGCATGCTCTGCAGAACTCGTGTCCACAGGACATGTCCACTGGATCCTCAAACACTGAGATACTGCAGAGACAGATTCCACACTGCAGAGAGACAAACACATCACATGACGTGTCACATTTAATTATGAATTATTAAACTCCATTAACTTGAGGTTGTTGCTGTGTTGTCGTGTGAAGAATAGGACGTTTACTTGAACTTAGTCCCTTTTTGAGGTTGCTTCAAGCATTTTACACTTTACAAGGTCAGAACGCTGTGATAGCCTACAAGTTAAAACTCAACAGACAGACAAGAGGCTGATGCTTATGTGCAACTACAAAGAGCCAGAAGAAGAATCATTGCTTGGAAGACAGACCGTGACCTCTTTTGTTCTGGTAAGATTGGACATTAACCTGCTATAATCCAACAGATGAAACTCTTGGCAGTGTGTCAAATATCCAACTAGAACAAACTCTTTTTTATACACAGTCCATTCATTCATGCCATCCATGAATACATGGTATTCACTACATACAGGCCCCAAGGGAAATATCTTTTCAGTCTTCTTGACACCTCAAACTACCAAATAATCCTTCACTAATCAGCTAAATAATTCCATTCACAGACGTAGGTTTAAAACAGAAAACAGATTTGCTGATTCTTCAAGAGTTACTTAAAAGAAAAAGCCATCTCACTGTAGACAGGCCCTCTTCTCCAGGTGTGAGGCAGCTGTCGGTTGGGGAGGTGAGGGTGAGTGTGAGGGGTGAGCGCGGGGTCCTGGGGGTGCGAGGTGAGGGCAGGGTGTCCCAGGCGTTGTAGCCGCTGGGCGGTGGGGTGGGCATGGCCACACCTGAGCGCTGGCAGCAGCCCTCAGCGTCTGACATCCAGGCTTCCAGAAGCTTTTCTCTGTCCCAGTCTGAGAGAGGTTACACACACAAGTTTAGAGGGGTAATTTTCTGTGAATTTTGCGATCGCAATGACAGTTCTGTGAGGGTTTGTGAAGGCCTCATGAATGTCAACTTTCTCCAGCAGACAAACACACACCATGTGCTCGGAGCAGGGCCTCAGCAGTGAAGAGGGGGGCTTGCAGCATGTCTGCCGTCTCTACGATCAACATGTCCTTCAGCCTGCGCAAGTCCTGAAGCTTCAGTCCTTCATAAGGCTGGAAGAAACAGAATGGGAGAAATGTTAGTGAGATACAGGGACAAATAAAGGAAAAGGAGGAAGGAATGAAAGAGAGAATAGAGGAAGCAATGGGGAGAAACAGGAGGTGACGGCAAGAATTCTCAAGACAAAGAGAGCAAGGAGAATGTTTTTTAACAACAACAACAACAAAAAAAAAAGATTGAGATACGTTTAAAGAAGTGAGAAAGTGTGAGAAAAAATTCAAAGGACAGGGATGTGGGGCAGCACGGTTGGGGGTGGTGGTGGTGGGACAGAGAGATTATGTATTAACATAGATTTGGCTGCAGGAAGGAAGATCAAACCGCTATCAGCTGGCAGCAGCTGCTGCTAGAAGACTGTGCTGGTGCCCTCTGTGTAACTGGGACCCTGAGAAACATGAGGCGAGTGCGTGCATGTGCATGTGTGTACTTGTATTACTAGAATTGTAAAATCCAGCGTAAGCTGTGACCTATGAAGAGAGAACTTTGTGAGAGAAAGAAGATATTTTGGTGACTAATTGGTGACATTTGAAGGTGAGTGGAAAGAGTTCTCTAACAGGCACTGTGGAGACGTTTCTGTGCAGAAATTTAATCTGCTTTGTTTGTCCACTAAGCACTAAGATGCACTGAGAACACAAAAAAGCTTAGACTAGCAGCTACTCAGGTTAATGTATTGTTTGACATGTCTGGGCTGAACTCAGCAAAAGTAAATCCCATGTTGGACGAGGCTGAATCAGTGGGATTAATCTAAAACATCTTGAAAACACTGATTGCACCACTGATCTCCCTTTTGTTTTACTGTGCACAGCACTGAAACCTCGTCATCAGGCCTAACCCTGGATGTTAAAAAACACTCCATGAATCAGTCTGTTTGTCTTTGAGGAAGCACATTTACCTTTTTACCTTCACATGATTTTTCCTCTGTGTCTGTGTGTGTGTTTAGGAAAAGGCAGTTGTTTTCCCTGTGTAAACACAAGCTGATGTGTGACACACAATATTTTTTCAGGACTATATCAATATCACAGACTATTAGTGATTAAAGTTACCTTTTTTAAATTACTTTTGTCCACATTAATTTGTAAGCACCAGACACAGTTTTTAATTTATTTGACATTATGAGAGGAGAACATTGATACTAACACGACCACAAAATGTCAACGATGGCATGATTAAGTCCTTGATGTAAAGAGAGTAAAGATGTGAGAATCTGCGTAACGAGGTGACATCAAATAACCATCAAACACAGTCAGTCCAGTTGAACCATACCAAAATGAATCATAAAAATCACATTAACAGGAAAACACAGGCCTTAATGTTTCCCACCACTTTTACTGTGAAGTGAATGTATCAAAGTTGCACTACACTAACTTACTAAGATCTGCGACCTGAAAAAGCATAAAAATAACACATTTGTTTTAAAATGAGCCAGCAGGAAACTCCCAGATCTCATAACTGTGGTCTCACCTCCTTGTATTGCAGCAGGTTCGTTTCACCATGTGCGTCTGTGTTTGACTGCTGAGCTGAGGAGGAGGAGAAAACCATCTGTGACTCCAGGCTGAGGGCCAGCTCGGTGTGGTGATGCCGCTCGGCATGGTCACATGGCGTCAACTTGTCCTCATCCTCCACAAAAAGGTCCGCCTCGCTTTGGATTAGCAGCTAGAGGGAGGGACGGGGAGGAAGAAAGGAGAGAACAAAAGGAATGGGGAGGAAAAGGAGAGAAGTGGATAATGGAGGGGAAGAAGAAATTGAAGGGACTTGCAACAAAAGAGAACAAAGGAAGCGAGAGGCGAGAGCAAGTGGAGCAGACAAAGAGAAAACAGGAGGAAAGGGAGAAGAGGGAAAGTAACAACCAAGACGTGATGGTAGAAAACAAGAAGAAGAAGGCAGGGAATATATAAAAGAAGGAGAGGAAAGGCACAAAGTTAGAGCGAGCAAACACGGTTTATGAAAGAGGTGAATAAAAGTGGAAAGAAGACAGGGAAAGCAGTGGTGAAGAGAAACATGTTCAAAACTTTTTATCTTCAAGGATAATATCTGGGTTATTTTTCCCCAGGCTGCCCATATCGGAATTGAGCTCAATTTTCTTTCAAGTCCAGATGTGGTTTTTCTTGCTAATTCAAAAGCTGTAAAATCTTGAAAAAACAAAGAAGGAAGCACTACTTGGATCTGGCAGTAATGAAACACAAAGCAGATGCTCCTGGATGCAAGGACTGGCATAATACTGTCAGACAGATTTTACTGGCTCCAAAATCTTTGCCAGATCCAATCACACAGAGCACAGACAGATCTGCCACACAGAAAACAATGCTCATCCTAATGTGTAATTGGTGGCCCACACGCTTTCTCTCACCTCCACGCAGCTCTTCATGCCTGCAGCGGCAGCATAGTGCAGACAGGTGCTGTGGTGATTGTCGGTGGCGTTGACATTGGCCTTCTCGTACTGGCCTCCCTCCAGCCTGGCCCCAGTCCAGCTCAGGATCATCTGAGAGTGAGGGAACCCACAAATACACACACAACATCATTCATACATCAACTTTGTTGAAAGCAGTAACTTCATACGATGCAATTTTTCACACTGCCACTAAATTCTACTTTGCCTGCTCGTACCTGCAGGCAGTCTGCTCGACGCTGCTCGTCCCTCTGGGGTCGGGCCAGTCGTGGCGACAGTGCTCCCTCTGACAGCAGCAGGATCTGTGGGCCTTGGCACAGCACATGGAGGCACGTCTCGTTGTGCACATTACGCTTGTTGGGGTTCCCCTCTTTACTGAACAGGAAGGACCTACATATATGATGCAGGCAACAAAGATGGGATTAAATAAAACTGAAGAAAGCTTAAGGACAAAAGGAGTTCAGAAGTGTTCAGAAGTGGGGTGGAAAGAGAAGCAAGAGTGGACATAAACAGGAAGAAGGCTTAAATCAGACGGTGATAGGGAAGGTGGAGGAGAGAAGTGAAGCATACTTAAAGAGACAGATGTGGAGGGAGGGGAAGATGGAAGGATGGGTGGAGAGGACTAAAGGATAATGTACAGTAGTGAGATGGACTGTGAGATGGGTGTTGGTGGGTAAGAAGAACAGCAAAGAGAGAAGAAAGATGGCAGTATATTGACTATTTCTGTTTAACATCTCTGAGATAATGGACATGCTGGCTGGCGGGTGCACACGCACATACGCAGATGATGATGGATGTGCCAGTTGCGCAGGGAGCCAGGCTGTGGTTGCAGTTCTGTTTAGTAAATAGTATTTCTCTGCTCTCTGTCTGTCAAATCCTCCATTTACTGATTAGCTTAGCACTCTTTCATTTGGCTCCACCTGGTCTGTTTTTTTCCTCTCCCGGTTTCTTTCTGCGTTTCCATCATTTTAATGAACTTCTTTGAACTTTCATCTTTCCTTTCTATCACGTACTTGCTCCTCTCTCCTCCTCTGTGATGCCCCTTTTCATTGTCGTTCTTCCATTTCACATCCTCCTTTACATTCAACTATGGCAACTGCCTGTTAAACTGTAGAAAAAAACCTGTTTCTCTATCACTGGTACAACGTGAATAGTGGTGCATTTGAAAAGACCTTCTCACTAATGCAAATTCAACAAAAGAGAAGGAAATAATAGGATGTCATTGGAGTTCCACTGGTTGAATGCATACAAAAAAATGCTGCAGTACCTCTCCCTCTCTGCTTTGGAGGACAGATTTGGAGCAGCAGTGGCAGCAGGAGTCACTATTGAATTAGTGTTTGAATGTTTCCTTATTGTGCAGCCTTTCAGCCCATTCTTCCACTGCTGTCCAGCTCTTCCACTTTTGACCTTCCTATCCTGTCAACGACAAGCCCCTGCAGCCTAATGACAGCGCACTGCCAATTCACCCACACAGCAGTAATTACTAATTATTCCCCTCTCAACTACAGCCCAACACCCCCCCACGTACACATATACAAACACGCACAAAGCCCCATGTTCAAGATGGATGGCCCTAATATCAGTCTACTAGAAACAGCAGGCTGGAGGGTGTCACGTTTTGCTGCACTTGTCGAGCACCAAAGCTGTTCAGACCGTATAGTAATTTGACGAGAGCAGGAGACCTCAGGGGAGAGTTAAAACAGAACAATTCACACTGAAATTATGAATTAGTTTGCAGTGCGTGACCAAAAATGAACCAAACATGTCCTGCAGCTTGAGGACACACACGAAGATAAAAGGGAAGTTTTTGGGAAGTCGCTGTATGTCTTGGCCTTCTTCAAACAACAGGAAATCAATTGTTCACAATGAGCAACCGAGTCAACGTTGTTATTTGTATATTTCTAAGACTCAGTGTTCTCAGTTGTTGTGGAGGAAGGGTTACACTTCCTGAACTACACCCATTTTTACAGTAATAGGTCTACTTGAGACTTCCCAGTTTGCACATCTCATGGGAATACCGGCCAATCTGACCCACAGAGACAACTAGAGGACAGCAAATAAACAAGGAGCAGAAACATGTTAAAAATAATCTACAAAACATACTCTGCATCTATCAGCCCACGCTTGTCCTCTATGACTCTCTATTTTGTCTGAGATTTCTTGGCCGTCTATCTGCCTGCCTCTGTCCAATCGAGCTGCTGGAACAAAGAAGCATTTCCTCTGATACTTATCAGGAGCAGAGCGCTGCGTTCAGCACGCCTCTCTGGCCCATTATAGGTTAGTAGGAAAGGACACAAATAGCACACCATGATTCACAGCGTTATATTCACAGACTCGGACACATTAAGCAGTTGTGGAGTCACAGTTTCCCCCTTAAAACACACACACACACGCACACACGTGTGCACGCATGCAGATGCACAGATAATCGACTGGCCTTTTCAAACAGCTTCCTCTGAACAGCCCACCCCCAATAATCATGGAAAGAAAGGGTAAGAGAGAGGAAGAGTGCGAGGTGAGGACGGCTATTGAGTCACTGGATCAGCTGTCTCGGTCATGGCCAGCAGCCTCATTATCCCTGCAGGGGGTAAAAAGACACACTGGTGTCTTGCTCTCTGAATGTTTTTTACTTTGACCCCTTTCTTTTAGGTTGTGTTAGCCTCTGTGACTCCCCTTTATTGTTTCTCCTAAGGGAGGGTACGCTGGTGTGTGTACACCTGTTTCAAGCAAGTACGCATGAAAGGAAACAACCACTGAGTAAATTCAAGTCCCTAAAGTGAGAAGTTCCAATGCAACTAGTGTTTCTTTCACTGGCTCCTCTCAGCCTCCTAAATGGCTCGGGTCTTTCAATGTCCCATGTTTGCCACACACGTGTGCTCCTCATGACGAGCACAATGAACTTCATGAGTAAAACTGGTGCCCCTTTCATGTCAGACTCTCACAGTTTCTCATTCTCGTAACTGGTCCTTCTCGAGGCTGTGGTTTGCAGTTTTGTTAAATCAGTGTTGGTGTTTCTCATAGCTGAAACAAACTTCCTGTGTCTGGCATATGTTTTGAGACTTTTTACCCACTAATATCATTTTAATATGCAACTGGCCTCTTCAGACTTCTGTTTAATCAGTCTTCTTACTTGCTTTAAAAACACAATTATGAAAATGCTTTCTCTCAGAAATCAATGAAAGCTGACATACTGCTGATTGTTATTCAATATTAATATGACTCACTTACATAACTGCCTTTGTAACTGCGCTGGATAACTGCTCAACAACATTACAAGCCACAGCCTCAAAAATGGCCGTCAAATTTGATCAATGCTTCTGCCGTTCTCAACCAAATCCAGACAAAAAAAAAGAAAACACATTTATTTTACCTGAGCAGGCGAGTCATGGCGTGACGGCAGACGTAGTGCAGCGGCGTGTTGTGCTGGTACTGCTCTCCGTACGATGCATTCGGGTCCAGGCCGTCCCTGAACTGAGGGTTGCCCTCATACAGCTGCCAGGCCAGGGCCTCATCGCCACCCACCAGGGCCTTGCGGAACTTGGTGGCTGTGTTACCCATGGCTTCAAGCTTGCGAAGGGCCGCTGAAAGGGAGCTGCAGCAGATGCCTATCTGCCTTTCTACCTGCCTGTACCTCCCTCCTCCTCCTCCTCTTCCTCCTCCCCCCGTTCACCACAGGTCACAACTTAGAGCAACATGGTTCAGTGTTTTCCTACCCTGCAAGTAAAAGAGAGAGAGAGAGAGAGAGAGAGAGAGAGAGAGAGAGAGAGAGAGAGAGAGAGAGAGAGAGAGAGAGAGAGTGATTAGGAGAAAAGGATGGTGGAAAGCGGGCCATGAGAAGAGGAAAGAATTAGAATACATGGGAGGGGGGTGTAGGAAAAAGGAGAGGAAAAATACCAAGACACAAATTGGAGAGTGAAGTAGTGAGATGGAAAGGGGGAGGCAGTGAGAACAGCTCAATCAATCAGTTCATCCATCGATCAGCTGACGTGCTGCCACGAGGACGTTATCTTACCGGAAATAGAGGAGGAAACAGAGGGACAGAAGAAAGAAGCTAGAAAGACAAATAGATAATTATAAAGAGGGCAGATGAGAGGGGAAGGTTAGTGATATCCAAGCCATTGATTTGTTAAGGCAGTTGATGAAAGGCACGGTCAATACAGCTGGCCACTGCGAGTCCAGTTAGCTTGCATTTGTGATGAAATATGCATGTTTTAGGCTGTTTACATGCTTGTCTGCCACTGGTGATATGTGAGGCTGAGAGTGTGCGCTAAATCATGCAGGGCTAACACACTGGGTCAAAACCAGTTTTACTTCACCTCTCAGGCACTAAACCAAAGATTCACAAAGATCACAGCTATGGCGACTGCAGCTTAGCTACTCCACCTGCAACAGCTTTTAAACCACCAGCAGAGTCACAAGCTATCATTACCTTCCTGTCACTTTAAAATGTACTTTACTGGTAAGACAAGCATTTTTAATATCACAAAAAAACATGCAAAACAAAAGTAATAACAGCACGGTGAAAAGGAACAGAGATGAAAAACAAACCCACACTCCTTCTTGTCACATTTTGTACATATTCACTATTTTTATCAATGTGTTTCTACTTCATTTCCTTCCCCATCTCTCTCTCTCTCTCTCTCTCTCTCTCTCTCTCTCTCTCTCTCTCTCTCTCTCTCTCTCTCTCTCTCTCTCTCTCTCTCATACAAACACACAAACGCAGGCCGAGTTTATCCCATCTTTAGCACACAAAAACACACACCATTGCATCCTGTAATGAGTGGAGTCGATATGTGAGTGCATGTGTCTGTGTGTTGGGCCGTTGAGGGTATCATTACAGTCTTCATTCTATGGCCATCTGTCTGGCCCTCACAAAGAGCCTCTTTTAGCCCGGCTACAGTTGGCCGCTGGCTGGCCGGGCTCTGGAACATTTGAATAACGTGGCTGGCTGCCTCCCCTCTTCTGCCTCCCATTTCTATGCAGTGACAGACAGGGACACAGTCAGGGAAAACACACACTGACAGACGGAGACATACAGGCCGAACAGAAGCTGCTACCACTGGCGCATAATAGCCAACGTCTTGTAAGTTCTGCTCCTGTGATGCATTCAGAAGGCTGGGCGTGTGTGTGTGCGCGTGTGTGTGTGTGTGTGTGTGTGTGTGTGTGTGTGTGTGTGTGTGTGTGTGTGTGTGTGTGTGTGTGTGTGTGTGTGTGTGTGTGTGTGTGTGTGTGAGTGAGTGTATCTGGAGGGGCAGTGGTGGTGGTGGTGGTGGTGGGGGGAGTTACTATAGTTAATAGGTCAGTCTGTCTGCTTGGCTCTCTGTTTTGTGCACACTGGTTTACTTCCAGTTCACTTCACTCCTCTGTGTATCTCTGCCAGTCTCTCTCTGTCTCTCATACTAAATAAGGACAGGAAGTCGGGACATGGAGGAACTTTGGAATTCCAGCGATCGCGAGTCCTGCTATTTGCGCTTGGCAGCGACAGCGCAATTATGTAGTATTACGAAAGCTCTTTGAGCCTACACGTCATTCAGTGGTCGGGTGGAGTGAGCCTGAGGGAAGTGCTTCACTCCTTGTTGACTTGACACTTGTCCTGCTAGTCTGAAATCCAACCAGGAACAAAAGGTATCTTCACAAATTATGGTAGAAAATGAACAACTTTAAGCGACAAAGGCACCACAGGCCAACACAGAACAAGCCTCTAACACATATGGCATTCCCCATTTTAGGCAATGTGATAATCGAGACTTAATGACTCATGAGCTCAAGAATCCTCAACACATGAATCTTGTCTGGTGATTCCTGCTGACAGGAAATCAAGTCATGGCACTGTTGCTTTGTTGAAAACCCAGCCAGCAATACACACATTTAGTCAAAGCGAAACATCACAAGGTTTTACAAGCAATGTTGCAATTTATGGTGATTATTTTGGACGTCTTGGTGCTTTTCATATATACTGTCTACACACGGGGTTAGACCTAAAATAGTCAGTCAATAAATTGGTCAACAGAAAAATCAATCTGCAACTAATCTGCAAAAACACACATAAATCTCTTTTGCCAACATCTCATTTGTGAAGATCTGATTAACTTAAAAGCAAACTTTCAGTTTTGGACTGCTGGTTGAACAAGACATTTGAAGGCTTCAGGAAATTTGTCTTGGGCAGTATTTTATGGCATTTTATTGACCACATGATAATTGATTAATCAATAAAATAGATTTAGTCAGATTAGTGCTGCAAATACACATTACTTTGATTTCATTACTTTCATTGTCATTCAACAAAATGTAACAATTATTTTCTCAAATAACTGCTTAATTTCTCCAGGACTGCAACAAATGATTATTTTCATTGTCAATTAGTCTCTCAATTATTTTCTAGATTAGTTGTTTGGTCTATAAAATGCCAGAAAATTGTGAAATCTGTGTCACCCATGATAACATCCCCAAATGTCTTGTTCTGTCAACAGCCCAAACATATTCAGTTTACTGTTATAGAGGAGTAACAAAACCAGAAAATGTACACATTTAAGAAGCTGGAATCAGACATATTTTGACTTTTTTTTTTTTCCCACAAAATAGTTGATGATCAGTTCAATAGTTAACAACTAGTTGATTGATCATTGCAGCTCTAAATGGCTTGGTCAATGAAATGTCAGAAAATGGTGGAAACGGCCATCAAAATGTTCCTAAAGCCGAAGACAATGTCTTAAAAAGTCTTGCTCTGCCTGACCAGCATCCCAAAAACCCCAAAGATATTCAGTTCAATGACTTGAAACAGAGAAGAGCAGCAAATCTAAACTTTTGAGAGGACTGAACTTCAGAGTTACGCTCGATCAATGCATTTAATGGTTACAAATGATTACCAAACAAAAGTTGCTGATTAACTCTCTGCTGGCAGAACTAATCTTTCAGATTTAATGCAAACCAGCCATTAGTCGCAAGTCCTGACATGGGGGCTGACTGTCAAGATATCCATATCATACTGGTACGTATCTCAGACTTTGACAGTCCTGTTGTGATCAGCTACAGCTGAGATTGATCAGGGACTAAATCCAAACAAAAACACAGCAATTCAGCCCCCACCTGTCAGCACATGAAAAGTCAAATGTACCCTGCTACTCTCACTGTTTCACGTCTCTAAAAGAAAAAGACGCCCACCGTGGTGCCATCACAGTAATCAAACTTGCTGTCAAGTCATAACACCTCAGCCCGAGTATGGCTGCTGTGTAAACTGACAGTCAGGTTGTCAGAAGAGATATAAAACTTACATGAGGGATCCAAAGTCTGGCAAGAGCTGCATAATGAGATGCAGCGCAAGTTACTTCACCAGCACTCCGGCATTTACCAAAATTAGCTGGGTCACCGTGTATCAGCTAAATATTCAGGTCAGACCTCGTGTGGTTACCCCTGAAGAAGTGTGTCAGCATGAAATGGAGCACAAAACAAACAGCAGCCGACTTCTGCCTCTGTTTCTGTCCATGCGGCCCCTCGGTTAAAGCTCCTTTGTTCAACACGCTGACAGTCTGTGTGAATTACTAACCCAGCTGGAAAGCGAGCGGTAGGTGTAGGTTGCCCGAAATGCTGCCGACAAAACGTGTTACCTGGGGTGTTAACGTTTTCCCACGGCTGCCCGGGAAAACGTTAACACCCAAAGCAGCCCACCTCCGTGCCGCTACCGAAGCTAGCAAACCGCCTCTTCCAGGTTTACGTTAGCGCGTTAACGTTATGTTAGCCGTAACTACCTCCCCTCGAGCAGGACAACATCAATTCTCCGCCGTTTTACTTACACGGTCGTTTCACTTGGTCACTTGGCGCACATTCGGAAACCGTCGTAAATCGAGGGCCATTATCTTATCACTGTCATTCGCATCCTCGGCTGCTTTTCGGCTGAACCATCCTCTCTGACACCGGACCCGGCGGGGACGACGATGATGCTGCTGAGAGCGGAGGGGCGAGACTGACTGGATCGCTTCAGTATGTTGTTGTGGCTGCCAAAGAGAAAAGCGAACTGCGCATGCTCGGCACCAACTGTCACGCGGAGGGCTCTTAGGCTCTCACCTGATTGGTCGGTTGTCCGGTTTCTCTGGGTGGTTTTGTTTGGTTTACTCTTTTTTGCAGATAACCTTTCTAACAGGTAACCTTTGAATAGCAGCTTTAACAGGTGAGTTTTAATATTTAGACATATGAACATTAACTGAATAATTGGAAACTATATACAGGAGGAGTCAAAAGTTTGGATGCACCTTTTCATTCAATGTTTTTCTTTATTTTTATTATTTGAAAGTTCAAAGTTGAACCAAAAATCTCACATTTTGACCCAGCAGCCCAAAGTACAGATTTTACTTGTGTTTCTTGGGCCAAACAATTCTCTTCTTTTTGCTGGTCTCCTTCAGTGGTTTCGTTGCAGCAATTCAACCGTGACTGCCTGATTCCTGCAGTCTTCTTGCTATAGTCCAGGTGACGACTTCATGAAGCTGCCTACCACTACCACATAAATGGTAACCACAAAAGTAGTGAGCCACTACAGCAATCCAATAATGTAGTGTGTTTGTTTGTAGTGTGTAGCAGTGTGAACTGCAAGTAAAGTAGTTGAGTAAATGTACTTAATTACATCCCACCGCTTGTCCTCCACACTCCATGAAATAATCATGCTCAAAAAACAAATTAGTGGTCAAACTTTATTAGTAGCAACAAAAATACAAAAAGAGATACAAACTGACTTACTTACTATAGCAATCTTTTTATTGGTCCTGACAGGATATCATCTTCATAACGCATAATTAACCAATACAATGACAAAACTAACCAACTTCAATCAGCAATACTTGGAAAAAAGGGTATGTCCAAACTGCCAAGGAACCTCTCAAGCAACCAGTGCACTACTTGTCAGTCTCTCTCTCTCTCTCTCTTTCTCTCTCTCTATCATACACACACACGCACACACGCACACACACACTTCTGTCCTTGAGAAGACACTGATTGACATTCCCTTGTTCCTTACTTAGGGTAACCTTGATCATTACGGCTAAATGTCTAACTCCAATCCTTAGAGTTAGGCACAATATGGCTGTACAAGTACACGCACACGCATACGCACACACACACACACACACACACACACACACACACACACACACACACACACACACACACACACACACACACAGAGCCCTTACCCTGATCTTAACCCAAGTAATCATCGAAAAAGTTTATGATTTACATTGGTGGGTATTGTATTATGTCCCCATAAGGAAAGTGAGTCCCCACAATGTGAGTAATACACATCCACACACTCCCACACTCACACACACGCACACACACACATACCCACACACACACACACACACACTTCTACTCATCCTGACAGCAAATTCCCATAATGCAGGCCTCACACAGGGAAGACTCATGTGGTTTGGTCCACACCTTGGTGGAGCATGTTGACGAGCCACCATCATCATCATCGTCCTCGTCTCCATAGCAGTTCTTGCGGATCTTGCTGAACAGCCTGAGCAAGGCTTCCTCCACCTCCTTCTTGGAAAAACCAGGGAGATCAAACTCATCCTCTTGACATCGGCGGCAGGCCTGTCCAAAAGGCCGCATGATCACTGTCCCCCGGTCACCCCGCAGCCGGTAGCGGAACAACACCACCACCCGAGCTGAAGGCCACGTCTTGTGGCAGGATTCACACTGGAAACTGTGGGAGAAATGAGAAGACAACAAACAGGAGTCAGAGGTTCCTCAATTGTTTAACTAACATTTCAATTGAAGTATAACTCCGAGGTACTTTAATTGATACTTTATACTTCTACTTCAACACACTTTGGTGGCAAATATTGTACTTTTTCCCTCACTACATTTATTTGACATTCGTTGCCAGTCACTTTACAGATTTAGATTATTAATACCAATTACAAATTAACCAATAAATTCTGATGCAGTATAGGTTAAACTACCAACAGTATATACAGTATATGAATTAAAATAAAACTCATTCAGCAGCTGCAACATTAAAGCAACATACACATTAAAGCATTAGTAATATAATCTATTAATAGAAAATACATGATTCTGAAATAGGCTGCATCAATACTTTTACATATATTTGATGATGCAAATATTTGTGTACTTTTACTGCAGTAAGATTTTCAATGCAGGACTTTTAATAGTAACAGTGTATTTTAGTTGCAGTATTGCTACTTGTACTCAATATCTGAATACTTCATACGAATCTTCTGAGTAGCCTCAAAGCGGGATGGCTAACCCGCTTTACCCAGGGTGCAGTACCAGATGTCTCCACAGAACGGCACTGTTTTAACAATGCATGTGACCTGCTCCCTGTCATAAAATGATTTCATCATGTGATCTGGCATGAATTTGCAACAAGGAGGAATCCGAGAGTACATAACAAGACAACCTGTGTATCCAACCAGCTACTATGACAAACAACAAGTTTTTTTCCTATCACTGTGTACATTTTAAAGTGATATATCCTTATACTTTGACAATATAGAACAATACATACTTTCCATATGCACAGTGGCAGTAGACCTTCCAGCCTCTCTTCTTCTCCTCCTTGGTGACAGTGTCTGTCTGGCTGTAGTTAAAGTTGAGACTCCACTGGTCTCCATAGTCCAGCTCATTACCATCGTACAGCAGTTCATCAAAGGTGTCCATCCACAAGGAAGGAGCCCAGTCTGCATGAGTGACGAGCAAAAATAAATAAATAAATAAAAATAAAAATAAAAATAAAACTTTATTTGAAGTCCACACTGCTCTTCATGAAATAATTGACCAAACTGTCAGCAGTGAGCAGGAAAGGCAAATAATCTCAGAAATGGAAAAATAAATGAATAAATAAATCATTTACGTATACATATACCCCCACTTTTGTCAGGTCTGCCTTTTAGAAATCAGTCACACCCTTCTTCCGTCTTTCTCAATAAGATTTTACACCTCACAAACACTGCAAATGCTGATGCTGCAACAAATAACGTCATATTGACCTAAACAAATACAGCATAGGACCAAATAAAACAACAAATTATAGGAAAAGTATTTTTTTTGTGTTACCTGTAGATCTGCTCATGTTGTTTGCTGATCTAATATCTAGTCTTTTCTTCCTGGTAGATGAGGCGAAGCGACGTTTGATTTCTGAGTGTCGCCCTGCAGAGAGTCCCTATTTGTTTGGTCCGTCAGCAGTTGATAATCTGGAAAACGAAACTTAACATCATACTTTCATTTTCCATGCGATGCGTTTAGGGCGCACTGGTTTGATGATGCAGGCCCGGAGCAACATCAACATCAGCAGCCTTAGGAAGCTTCAACACGTGAGGGTATTTTATCTGATCACACTGATCACAGATAATTACCAAGTTAGGTGTTAGTTCATAAACAGGCATCATGTGTGAAACCAGAAAGTCAAAACATAACTGAATATGTCAGTAAATAATGGTGGTCAACGAAACATAAAGCTTGATTCCCTCTAATGATAAACTTTATCTGTATAGTAGACTCTAATCTAACAATCAGTGGATAAATTAAGTATTTAAGTCCTCAAAGAGCTCATTATATTTTTCAGCTACTTTGTTTTTCTATGTTTTTAGTGTCATTTTCCCAAAGCAACATGTCCTATTTTCCTCATAATGAGATATAGGTCTTCATTTACGTCGATCTGTTGTGTTTATGTAGTTTTTGTTTCATTCCCAGCAACGTTTGCCTGTGTGATGCAGCTCTCAGCTGACACACTTCAGTTCAGTACAGCAGGGGGCAGTATAAGACAGCTGGTTGATTGTGGACATATCTGCAATGCATTTGGTGGCAACTTTTGGTGCATGCAACAAGTATTTCAAGACTTGGTGTCCTGGGATTTCCCATGAGCCAGTACACATTTCTCAGAAAGGCTAACTGGATCAGCTTTGTGTCGGTATAACAATAAGTAAACCTACTTTTAATATATGAGTAACTTGAGAGTCACTGCCATCAATCAAGGTCATCGCGGTGACCTGATGAGCTCCACAGATTAAATTCTCAGCATAATTGTTGTGGGTTTTTTGTCTTGTCTTTTGTCCCTTCTTCTTGCCATCGGTGAAGTAATGCCAGTGATCAGCCACACACACACACACACACACACACACACACACACAAAGAAGTCAAAATGTGATCTTTAATTCATTCCCTATAGCCCAGAGGACCAATTTTGCCATGTCAGAAAAAAGGATGAATAAAGGACCTGTTGCTCAACTAGTTACTCAGCTGAAAAAATCAAACAACAATTAAATTCAAGTTTCACCAGTTTCACATATGTGCACTGTGTGTTTCTGTTCCCCGGAAGTATTTAAGTGATAGATCATTTACATAAAAAAATAAAATAAAATATGAATCCTTCATGAAGACTATTTGAAACAGGCGCCCTGCCCAGCTGAGTTTTAACTGTTTTGTTAGCCGCTCTGTTTGGGGACTGATATCCATCAGTCCTGTCCACCTCTGGATCTACAGGTTGTTCTTGCAGCCCACATGACATTACCGGAAATGTAGGACAAGAGTTATTGCTGTAAACATTATTTGGAGTCACCTGTCTCCTTGGAAAGAGTGTAAAAATGCTGTACCTCTGAAGTGCTTTTCATACCTTAATCTGTTACAGAGCTTCACTGGAAAATAAAAAAAAAGTGTGGTTTCAACTTCAAACACATTATATCATCTGAACTTTCTGTGAGAGCCAAGAGTGCTCCCTGAGGAGCTCGAGCACAGCAGGCCTGCCTGGTGAAGCCTGAAACAAAGCTTTGTATTGAGTGACAACCCTTCAGAGCTAAACCTATTCTGAATTTTTGATTTTTGATTCAGATATTTCACTAGGAATCAGCATGTTTGCTCTTGCGGGTCATGAAATATTTGTTGCTGTTTCAGTAGTAAAGGAGATATAATTCATGCCTGTCTGAGAGCACGATGGTGTCGAGCTGGTTTGAAAGGCCATGCTAACAATCATCATCATTTCATAGCAGTGGTAATTATAGCATCAAAATGACAACACCTGTCACAGGTATGCAGTCAGTTCTCTCTCTCTCTCCTACACACACACACACACGCTTATTTACATACTTAGTATAAACTAAAACCTTGCGCACACCGTGGGGACTTTCCTTCTACCTGAGGTGTTTAAAGTTCACGATGATGCTCCACCTTGGACTAATGCTTGTCAGAGTCTCCTGACCAGGTCTCGAGCTCTGGTCAAAGCAGGAACACACACACACACACACACACACACACACACATAAACACCGCAGAGACTTGACCACACACACGTCTGGCTCATAAGACAAATCTCATTTAGGAGTACTTGTCAGTGATTATTTAGGTGGTGCCTGTTGTAATGTCACAATGGCAATTATGGAATCTGGTCTCTTAGTTACACACACACACACACAAACATATGTATATATATACATTCTAGCAGTATTGTTTCACTTTCTTGCCTGTTAACAGATAGTTAGCAGAATTATTTTTGCAGGATCTTGTTCTGTGTCAAAGCAAAGGGCCTGCACATGATGCAGACTGAAGACACTAAAGGTGAAATGTCATTATATGGTGAGTGGCAATGGGAACGTGGTGTCGTCTCACTGGCGTTGTGAATCCTTGTACACACTGCCAGCCCATATACTGTACAGTACTTGCATGTGTGCACCTTTCCTCGCGGCACAGTGGTGTCAAAATGACCTCACAGCCCCGGGCTCCAGAGAGTCACCTTATACTCAGGTGTGACATTACAGCGTGAGAAAGGCATGCTGGGAAAGCTCACAGGGCCTCAGAGATGCATGCAGGCTCTGCCCAGAGAAAGATAGAGAGACAAGACAAGAAAACCTCTTTGCTCAGCTCTCAACTGTGCTGAAGCAAAATTCCTGTTGATCCAAGTAAATGATGATTAACTCCTCAGTGAAAACAGCCGCATTAGCCGTCGACATGCAGCAAGCACATTAAAGTGGAAGAGGAAATCTATCTATCTATATACAATGTGATACATGTGAGACAGGGGACAAATTAAAACTGAACTGAACTGAATCATGCAGTAGGCTATGGCTCTATGCAGTCACCCAACCGAACATCTACAGGAGATTTTGGGCCATTTTGACCAACATCAAAGCACTAAATGATAAAATCTAATTTGGATTCATGGGGTTCATCTCTCCTGAGGAAATGCAAAAGCTTGCAGGATATGTGCCTATTAGTGCTGAAGTTTTTTCAGCGGCTTGTAGCGGCCCAACACCTCAATAATAACTTGAAACTCTCTGCAGTTTGTGCTCTGCAATAGCTGCATTGTAAACAATGACCTCTAACAGCCATGTCAATAAAGCTTGTTTGAATTCAAACAGTCCTGGATAATAGCAGAGTCCTTTGCCAGGCGTGCTGAGATGCAGGCCAGGATTTAGCTGCTGCCCGGATTCTTGCCTGGACCTGTACACCTGTTCACTGGCTGCCAGGTGACTCAGAGTGGGAGGAGTGCAGAGAGAGAGAGAGAGAGAGAGAGAGAGAGAGGGAGGGAGGGAGGGAGGGAGGCAACTTGGGTGTGGTAAGATGCCTTGAGCACATTCCTTGGAGCAGCCGCACCCTGTAGTTCAGCGTCTGTATACCTGCTTGTGTTTATCAGAACTTCTTCTTGTCAGCAGACAGTTGTGTAACTTTCATGACACTTGCACTTCTTTCATGGAATATAATTTCACTCACACATTGTTCTCCATCTTTTGTACTCCACACTGTCACAGTCTGCTTGTCGTGCAAACACTCAGCTCTCATTTCATGTCTCTGTCACACTGAGAGTTGCACATTTGCATGAATTGGAAACAAGTAAGCAGGTAAAGAGAGAGGTCAGGAGCATGGCTCCTGCAGCGCGAGTGTGTAACAGCTTACTAGTGCATGGCCACTCAGGCAGACATTCAAATAGGAGGCACACCCATAGGAGCAGGAGTGTACACGCATACACTCAAAATGTGTGCTACTATCAGGAACCCATGAAACAAGGTGTGTTCTGTCCGATAGACACGTTTCAGTACAAAGGACACCCCCTATAGAGTGCACACACTCTGGTGTGTTTGAGTACAAGTGAGTGACAGAGAGGGAGGCTGAAAGTCAAAAAGAGGAGTGAAAAGTAAATAAAAGACATACAAAGCAAAAGAGAGTGAACAGAAAAAAGGATTGAGCCCAAGGTTGTTTTCTACATGTTATACGATTAATAAATTTTGGAATGAATCAAATTATCATTCATCTTTTGGCAAAAAGTATAAGAACAATCTGCTAAATCTGGCACCACCTGCAAATAATGGTTTAGGGACGACCTACATGGGGACACTTGACCTGCACTGAACAAGCTTCCCAAATCCAGGCCATATTACAGCAGGAGGAGGAGGAGGAGGACTGGAGCGTGCAGCCTGCAGCAAGGAGACTTTCCAGTATCCACAAAGAAAAGGGAACAGTTGAAATTTGCTGATTCAGCATGGAGAAAAACAGTAGGTGACTCATTTACACAATGTTTCAGACCATAGTTTCCAAAGACACCACAGTGAGTCTATGCATCAGGTAATATCAACCCACCACAAACTGGTGGGTGTGTTGAATTGATAAATGGTGCCTTTAAGTGATCAACTTTTATATGAGGAATACAGTGTTATTACCTATCTTACAGATTACAGTGCAGCCTTACACTCTGTCAATCATCCAGGGACTCTGCCTCAAGAGAACTTTACCCCCAAACCCATCTATACAAGACAAGACATACAAGACACAGTCGGTATGAACTTTCCAGCGTTATATTCAGCATTTCAGCAGCGCAAAGAAAGCAGCCATCACAAGGTGCAGACAGACAACAGACGGTGGAAGCACAAAACAAAAAACAAACAAACAAACAAAAAAAACGCAAATATGAGCCAAGAACAGTGTGAAGGGTCAGTGATAGAAGGGTGAATTATCCTCTGGTGTATTTGGAAAAACGCTGGCTGTTGAAAGAGTTTTGCGTAAAAGTTTGGAGACGCGTCCCTCTCTGTTTCACGAAGGCCGGATAAGACACCAATTAACTGCCCTGAGATAAAGACCAGCACTTTTGAAACATGCCACTGGGAGTGAGCTTCCAGTTGCTCCCAGTGATCAACGGGTTTGGGAGGAGTCACACCGGTGGGAAAGCCCTGCCTAACAGGAGCCGCCCCGGTCCTTCCTCATTCACCGCGCCGCTCAGTGTCCGTCAGTGGCGGCGGCTCTGGAGCTTCTGAAATCGCCGAGGGAAGCGCTCAGCCCGGGCCTGGTGTCCGCGTTGCCTCGCCTCGCCTGTTTTCGCTGGTCGGCGCTGGAGGGTGCGCACCGGGGGTTTGGGTGGAGTTCGCGGCCCATCTGAGGAATGTGACGCACGGACGGGAAGGAGACACATCGGCCGTTTCACCGTCGGCAGAAAGACGAGATAAGAGACGAGTTCTGCAGCGAAGTTAGGAGGTACGGAGTGGGGAAAAAGCGAACTTTGCAAGTACAAAGAGGGACAAAAGAACAGTCTGTACAGAGGGTTTATTCTACTCTAACGCCTCCTGTTTTATTATTTAAACTCTTCCACTTTGTCCTGTCCCGTGCTCCAGTATAGCTGTATCCTGTTTTATTCTACTCCAATGGCATCTTCTTGGTTTAATGTCTGCATACAACTTCTATTCTATTCTATTCTATTCTATTCTATTCTATTCTATTCTATTCTAGTCCTCGATGTGAGTGGAATAAACCACTGAACTGTTGGTTTCTTTCCTCATCAGGAAGTCTGTAGAAGTCATCCAGGTAGCCGCTGAGCATTGTAAAACCTGAGCAGTTCTGTTATTATAGTCCCAGCACACAAAGGCTCTGCGCTGGCTGGCCCTGACAAACTTGAAAACATTCAAGAAAAAACAGCTACTTCTTCTCAGTAGAGTTTTGTCTGCACTGTATTGTAGGGAAGTACAGGTAATAAATAATGCTTGAAAGGGCAGAGACACTGCAACAAGCATGTCTTGGCTGCACAATGTTCATGTTCATTGGAGGTCATGTCATTAGAGCAACTTGAGATGCTTCTAATTTAGAGATAAATGGTCAGTTAAGGAAGAGTCCTTGCCTTCTATTCATACAGCCTTGTCTGTTGAGCAAGGCGGACACCCACCACATGTCCTCTCCTACAGACTCATCGATCTATAGACTGGTTGTATCTTTATTGCAAACACACAGATCAATTTTGTTTGCAGCTTCGATGCAAACAAGCAACACACTGATTTGAACTTCACCTTTCCAGGCTTTGCTTCGATTCATTCAAAGTGACTCACTGGATAGGAATAGTCCGACATGTGGTTATAATTTGAGGGGGAAAAGTTTGCAGTGCCCGCTTTTCTGTGGTTTGTCTGTGCTTGCGTGCTTCTCATTATAGATTTCATCTTGTCACACTCGCCATATGGCCGAGGCTGCATCCCATTCATAGCTCTGTTTGCATTGTATGAGTTACAAAGGGCTACTGTCTATTCATGAAAGGTTTTGTAAGTCATGTATGAGCAACATTGTGCTTCTGGGGGAGACAGGAGGCAAAGTTGAAACATTTTTATGCTTTTATTGTAGGGTTTTCCACCCGAGGTAACCGCAGACATTAAGGCAGTTGGAACAGATGACGAGGGCCTCAGAGGACCTGTTTTTCTAGCAGTGCTGCTCCATGAAACACATTTGGGAAAGGATCAGTGTCGTCTGCTCTCACATACAGAATATATTCGGCCGACCTTGAGCCGTCTTTTTTGTAGCACTCAACAGTTGTGCTGAGGTGTGATGATGTCGAGAGAGACAAGTGGTGCTCTGTGTTTGCTCTTATCTGGGTTTTTGTGTCTTAATCTGACAAAAGTGGCATTGAAAGGTTGTGACAGGAGCATGGGCAGATCACCGGCTCATCCCTCCAAACCTGTTTTCAGGTGTTGTCGTCTCACTTCATTCACACTGAATTATCACACAAATTGAAGTGACCGGAGAAGTATGTGGGATCAATCATGGTGTTTATTTAGTGAGGCGTGTTTGAATGTCTGTGTCGCCACAGAGAGGAATTTTTTTTTTTTTTTTTTTTGGACTTTGTGCTTGATAGTTTGTGTCTCCTCAGGCTTGTTTCTCTCACTCACATGTTGAGACAGATGAAACATATTTTCCCTCCCTCGGCTCGTCACGTTTTCTCTCTCGCCCTTTTTCTCATGTCGATGTTCATGCAGGAATGCAGAGAAGCCATTTACACGCTTAGTGAACAAATATCGGGCACATCTGTATATTGGGTCTATCTGCTTTGAGGAGCTGCAGTCTGTTGACTGCCTGCCTGCCCTGCGGTGGTTTAGTGTTTCAAACTGGTTTTGTTAATGGTACATTTAGGGCAGGCTCATCCTTGTGTGGGCAACAGAAAGCTTTATAACTAAGGGAGGAACAGAGAGAGAGAGAAACAAGAATGAAAGAGCTCTATTATCATGTGTCAATATCTACAGTTTGATGCTTACTGCAGTTGCTATAACAACAAACAAAGCAGCAGTATTTGCTTGGATATCCAACCAGTCAGCCAGGTGAGGAAGTCTGCCAGGCTTCTTACATGTTCATAATCTGCAGTGACCCAGAGGTCAGGAGGCTGGGAAAGAAACCCCGGGCTGTGTTAAGTGCTGCTGTGCTCTCGAGTCACTTACTTCACTCATATCCACCTCAGGGTCCATTTGCACTGGTTCACTGCCTTCCTCTATGATGTGTTTTAACAGCTCCTCAACTGTGAGGATTTGCTGGTTGGATAAAATAAGCACCTAAGACGTCACCTTAAACTCTGAGAAACAGCGATGGATAATTTTCATTGTTTTCTGACAGTTAATCAAGAAAATGATTCAAAGATTAATCAATAATGAGGAGGTAACTGTTAATGGCTCTTCTTTTCTTACTGAAAAACAACAACAGCACTGTTAAGGATTTCATAATTTGAAAGGCACTTTTTTGTGCTGTTGTGTTGCCAAACATGTTCGATGGCTCATCTGAGATTTACACATTAGGATGAGCGCATGCAGGTGCACATCTCTCAGTTTATGGCCTTATCACAAGTCCTCAGGTATGCACGCTACTGCTGCATCAGCACAGTTCACTTTCATACAAATCAAGCCCCAGGCTGCTAGATTTCTTTAAAATAAAGAATGAAACAAGACAGATCGACACACTTGTGATTCTCCCGCTTTAGAAACCTGGCAGGAGTAAAATTATTCCGCGCAAGCAGTATGTACGCCTAATGTGCCTTCCTGCCCACTATGGAACTTTTAAATGGCAACAACACACCGCAATGGCCTAATTTCTAGAGTAAAAAGGAGAAAGGAAACAGGATGTCAGCCATTTTACCAGCAGATGAATCACCAGAGTCCAACGTGTTGCAAGTTATCTGCAGGCTAGGCCAGGCCGGGCTACCCAATGACTCACCAGACCTCTGAGTAAACCGGCTTCTCCATGTGATTGTGGGTTATAACTTGGGCCCTTTTCTTGTGTGCTTGGAAGTTTACAGCAAGCATGTCTCACACCCACTTCTACAGCAGGTACAACCTTACAAGTCAACTACTCACCCTCCCACTCAGACCCCACGCTACACACACCCATCCTGATCATATATACCCAGACTGCCAGTCAACCATAGTTCCTCAGGCTGCACATTTCCATGGTGATATATCCACCCAGTCAAAAACACTTCCTGTTTTGACCATAGGCTACAAAATGCAGAAGGAACCCATGAATATTCCTGAGATTTACCAGCTTGCTTTGGTTACTTGACCTGCGTAGTGGTTGTTAACCCACATCTCCACCATCAGATGACCCATCCAGCATGCAGCTGTCACGACCACATTAAATATCAATGAGGGGGTGTTCCAGTTGGCTCAGTTGATGGTACATAACACATAACTTTGTTGTGGGTTGGAATCCAGCCTTGGACCTTTGTCACAAGTCTTCATCCTCATTATCTCCTCCTTCAAGTGGCCTCTATGGTCCACTTTATATTTTAGAGGCAGACACAGTAAACCATAAAATAATAAACAGATACCAAATAATGATGGATAAACTGACTACTAAGCAGAGTGGTGCCAGCTATTGTTATTAAAGCTGAAACAAGTAGATGATTACATGAAAACTAATCAGTAGCTTTTTTGACACAACTTTATTTCAGCTTCCCAGTTGTTACGATTTGCTGCTTTTCTTTTTTTTCATTATCTGATGATAAACCGAACATCCTTTGGTTTTTAAGAACAGGTTGGACAGAGAAGCTCTTTGATGGCATCACTTTGAGCCTTAAGGAAATTGTAATGATTCAGACATTTTATGTACAAATTATTAATCAATCATAAAAATAACCTTCTGATGAATCAATAATGAATCATCAGTTGCAGCCCTAATTATTATGCCATTCCTTGTAATCCCATTTAGTTGCCTTTGCTCCATTCACTTGCTTTAAGTCAGTTAAAGTTATGGTATACCTAATAGCTTACTCATCCCACTCTCCTGAATCAATTTGTGTTTCCTGACTGGCACAGATTTTTCAGGATGAAGTCTGAGTAGCACCTTGAAGCATGAAAATCTACAGAGCAGAAACATGGGAGAACCTGTCTATACACCTCTTTATGCCTGTCCTACCTCTCCCTGACACCTCCCATTGTGTTTTCCATATCCTGTTGTTTTTCTTTGTTCTCACCCTTAGGTTTGGTTTTCTCACAAGCCAGATTGAATTTCAGTTAATCACTGGTGCTATCGCAGGCAGGATGTTTCATTGCTGAATGCTGCTGTAATCACAGGGGCAATTAAGCAGGGTGTGTGATGCCATAAACTAAAGTTAAGTAATGTCAACTTTGAATCACTGTCTAACTATAAAAATGTAGTCTATGATGAACTACAAAGGACTCTTTGTATTGGTCTTTATCATCGCCCAGGGTCACCCAGTCGGATATTATATGACATTAAGTTGTCAGCAGTTGTTTTTAGTTTTGTGAGAGTGCCATGTCTATTTTGTATTTGTATAATATTAACAGTAATGATAAAAACAAACCATCAAACTTGCATTGAAATACATCAAAGACAACTTAATAATGAATTATTCAGATTAGAATCTGCCTCTTTCTCTTCTTAACTGCATTAATTTGCCTTGTAAGCAAAGACTTTGGTTAGGAAAGGAAATATTTCGGCAGAGATCTGTCCCAGCTATTAACTTATGCCAGAGAATAATCTTGTGGTATCGTGTGCCGGTAAAAGTGTGTTAACATGAAAGGTGTACTCATTAAACTTACTACACAGGCTTTGACTCAGCAACAATAGACACTTTGTGTACGAGGTTATAGGTAATCTGTCTGCTTGTGTTTCCTGACACGCGGTTTTCTTCCTCTTGTAGCCCAAAGGAATACTTAAGTATATCACAGTGAGAAGTAGTGTCATACAGTGTCTCGTTGCACCAACAAAAGCAATGTGACAGAACACATGAGGATATTTAATTGTTTTGTATGCCTGCATGCTATTCGTAAATACGTAAGCAGGCTGTCTGTACATGTAAGTAAGGTTAATGAGGTTAATAATACCATTTTGCATCAAATTTGAAACCCACCAACATCATTTCACTGTGCACTGACATTTTCTTTCTTTCTGTCTGACTATTCTGCACAGGTTCAGATTTCTCCTTCCTTGCCTCTCCTCCCCTCTGAGCCCTGACCTTTGACCGTACGCCTTTCTCCAACCATGGCACACCGATCTCAGAGTTCATCAATTGGTGATAACCCCCTTGACCCAAACTACCTGCCCCCACATTACCGCGAGGAGTACCGCCTGGCTATTGATGCTCTGATAGAAAATGACACACAGGTAACACTGCTGTTTTCTACTTGTGTGTTTTTTACGTGTGTATCTAATAAATATGTATTTAAAATACTTTAAAAAGACATTTTATGATGTAATGATGAGGCTCTGTCTCCTGCCACATCAGGGCTACTATGAATTCCTCCAGACCGCAGATGTGGTCAGTTTCCTGGCACAACCAGAAATTGAATTTATCAAGTCGACAATCCAGACACCCAAACAAGCATCCAGCGTCCTAGAGCTGACATACCATGAGGGAGGTAATGAGGCTGATGGCTCCTCCGACACCTACTGGCCAGTACAGTCTGACCTGGCTGCCCCGGGCCTGGATCTGGGCTGGCCGCTGGCACAGCACAGCTTCCTTGGGCCCACAGAGGTCACCACTCTAGTCAACCCGTCTGACCCAGACATGCCAAGCATTAAGGAGCAGGCCAGGAGGCTCATCAAGAATGCACGACAAGTAAGTAAAAGGGACAGATGGAGGAAACATGGAGATGAGTTAAATTTACAAATATGCTATGATAGGATAGGAAACAATGTGTGAACACTGCATTTCTTACTGAGATACTGAGTATCCTCTTCCGCTATCAAATGTTGTAGGACTGTCAGTGATTAATGTGTGTGGCTTATGCTACAACATTGTTCGTTTAATCTTCATTTTTATCTGCCAACTTTGCCACCACGCCCTTGCAAATGAATGTCTTCCTTACTGGCCTTTAGCTAAATTAAAAACGTAATTAGCACAAAGCGTAGATGCCAAGATGCCAAATGTCACAAGCAGTCAGACCTGTTAGTGTGGTGGGCCCTGTCTGTCCTCCATTGCTGTTGGTGTGTTTACACAACACATGGCTGTCACCTTTACTGTGACAAAATGTATAAGTGACTCAGGAGAGTCATAAAGTGTCAGGTGTTTGAACATGCACATAGAAGACAGACAGGTTCTAAGGATTATTATTAATCTTTCTGCACTGTGTATGTTATGTAAAGTTAGTAGATTTGCCTACATTGTATTGCAGACTCAGTGAGTGCAGTTTTGAGAATATGTTCTATGTGCAGTGAACAGCTGCCACTGCAAGTTCCTTCAAATTATGTAAATGTATGGGTTTTGTCATTTAAATCACCCACTCATTTATGAACAAAGAAAATATTTTACTTACCAAAGCTTGATTAGGTTTCTTGGGTTTGCTGTTCTTCTCCAGGTTATTGCAGTAGTGATGGACACGTTCACAGATGTTGACATTTTTGCTGACCTTTTGGAAGCAGCAGCACGCCATGTTCCTGTCTACATTCTATTGGATGAGCAGGAAGTCCATCACTTTGTCTCTATGGTCATCAACTGCAAAGTCAACTTGGACCTCATTCCTGTGAGTTTGCCTTTTCATTGCATTTCCTCAGAAGACTAGGCTGTTGCATTTACTGTATGGTGCAATGAATTATTTATAACATATCATTTTCACTAAGCCTTGCATGTGTTTGTAACTTCATTGAAATTTTGTTCTACAGATGATGCGTGTCAGGACTGTGGGAGGAATAACCTATTACTCCCGGACAGGGAAATCATTTAAGGGGCAGGTGAAAGATCGTTTCCTACTAGCTGACTGCAGGGCTGTGCTCAGTGGCAACTACAGGTGAGTCCTTTAATTTGCTTCATTAAATTGCCAAGACTCCCTTTCCGTTCATTCTACAAGTACTTTAATTACATCCACTGTTCTTTCTTCTTTTCTTAAAGTTTCATGTGGTCCTATGAGAAGATCCACCGCAGCATTGCCCACCTCTTCCTCGGGGAGCTGGTTGCCACCTTTGATGAAGAGTTTCGCATTCTCTTTGCTCAGTCTGAGCCACTAGTCATTGATCCATCTGATGGAGCACTTGCTCTCTCTGACACCAGCAGCACCAGCAGTTACTTAAGCAACCAGTTTGGTATGAAGAGGACCCAGTCTCTGCGTAACCCCATAGGTTACCGCAGGCAGCCTGAGATTCCTTCTGCCTTCCCTTATGGAGATTCAGAGCGCAATCTTGCACTTCCTTTCCGGAGGAATGACCCATTTCGTCACACTGTTGAACCTGGGGCCGGAATTACAATCGGGAAGTATTCCCAGCAACAGTTTCGTTTGCAGCAGTCGTTCATGGAGCAGGGGAGGTCCATAGTTTCCAGGCAGATGGAGATGAGTGCTTACAAGAGGCACAGCTATGCAGAGGGTACCCAGGAAAGCTACACATCTTCGAGGCAATACATGAAGCACAGAGTCATGAATAATCTGGATGAGACCGACTTCCACAGGTAGTTAACTCTTTAATACCTACAACTGTTTGAAATCTGAAGTATTCAGAATAATCACTTGTATCACCATCTAATGTGAGCACATGTCTTGACACATAATGACAAACTAAGAAGTACTGTATTTTCTTTGCAGGGAGCATATCCAAAGTAGCCATTACTACAGTGAAGGGCTTGAGTCAGGTTCGAGCCATGGACACCACGACAGGATTCGAAGTCGTCCTCCACACCTCTCCTTGGACCAGTATTCAGAGTCCAGCTTTCGCTCAGACCAGGAGCCTCCACCTGGAGACTATGGCCCAGAGTGTCTGTCATCTGAGGACTTGAGAGGTCCTGAGGAGCACCAGGCACCTCCGTTAGCTAGGAGGTATGGGGGAGATTCCTCCCATAAGAGGCCAAGCATAGGTCATGCATATGCCTGTCAGAGCTCACCTACACAGCCCCACCTACAAGAAAAGAAACTGTTTCCCAAACAGGCTGATAAAGAGCATGATCCAGATACAGATGCCAAGCAAGGCCTGAGGACTTGGAGAATCCACTCCTATCTCAGCACTTGTGAGGACAGTGGAGAAGAAGGTCTGACTCAACCTATGGGGCCTGATCCATATGATGATCCTCCACTGTCCCAGCAGCCAACTGCCAGTACGAGTTCAACTCCCCGCTTTGGAAGAAAGGATGCACCAAATGTTCCCCCCAAACCCAGACCGGATATCCTTAGACCACGGTTCGGAAAACCTATGTTACCTGAGAGCGCCAGTAAAGACTCTGTCCCAACAACAACAACCAAGGATCACCTTACATCAGTCAGTGACTTAAAGCCATTTTTAGCAGAGAAAAAAGAGATGGAGATGGCAAAGGAAAGGGAGAGAGAAACAGAGATGGGTGCAGCAAGGGAGGTGGGTGTGGATGTGGAGGCAAAAGAGGCTCCAGATCACTTCCTGTCCAAACATGAATCATTCCGCTCACGTGTTAACCCCCTCCTTCAGCGTAGCTCTCGTCTGCGTTCCTCGCTTATTTTCTCATCTTCCAAGGCAGAGATGCACAGTGGTAGCCTGGGCCTAAAACCAGCCACAGAGGAAGACGAGCAGTTAGACTCAGTACGCACTTCCTCGATTGTGGCCCAGATCCTAGAGAAGAGGAAGGCCCGTGAGCCTTTTGAGTGGAGAAAGAAGACTGAGGAAAAAGATGATGAGAAGCAAAAGGAGAAAGAGAAAGAAGAAGAAAAAGAGAAGGAGAAAGAGCCACAGCTAGTGGGAAAGGTGACTACATTGAAAGATGTGATTAAAGTAAAAGAGGAGCCTGAGAAAACTAATGAAGACATAAAGACGACAAGTGTTGAGAAATCTGAAGTCACGACATCATCCTCTCTGAATATGAATGACCCAGCTAGTCGACTGCAGTATTTCAAAGATCTGGCTTCCAAGAGAAAAGCTTCAAAAATGGGGACAGAGTCATCACTAAAAGGCCCAGAACCTGCTGAAAAAAAGCCAGACCTCTCTGACAAACCTCCACTAAATCCTGCACCAACTCCAAAGATCCAAACTGCTCTTGTTCATTCGGCGGAAAGTGAACCAAAGAAGCCAGACATCTCTGCAAAACTTGCAGAGCTTGCTCGCAGACCTTCAGTTAGTTCCTCAAAACCACCCATAAGCTCTGCCAAGCCTTCTGTAAGCCCCCTGAAGCCATCAGAAACAACTCAACCTCACAAAGAGGAGAATGTGTCAGAGGGTCAAAAGAAGGACATTTTCAAGTCTCTGAGGCCCCTTCCTTCGCCTAAGCTCTTCAGGAGGGATCCGCCGAAGATCAAGGTACTGAATCCCCGCCGCATCTCCTGTGATGAGGAGATTCTGACCAAAGACGCTACAGATGCAGAGAAAAGTGAAATGAAAAAGAGCCGCTCTCATAGTTCTTCAGCTGCGCCGCGTGAAGACATTAGGGAAGGACTGCAAAAAGTTATGGGATCTAACACGTCCATCAACACTCTTGGTGAGGGAAAGGGTGAGGGGAAGACACTCGACTTCTTAAAGAAGCAGACTCAGAGGCTAAAGGGATTCCTTGGGCCCAAGGATAAAGAAAAGAAATCTTCTGGAGATGATAAGGGCACAGTGAGTTCGTCATCTAAAGATACTGGACCTACCACGACCGACCAAACTACAGCCAATCACAAAACATCAACCGGCCTATCGGGCCCGTCTCGATACCAGTCCCCAAGCAACTCCGTGCTGTTTAGTAGCAACCTACGAGATGACACCAAAGTCATTCTAGAGCAGATCTCGGCCAACAGCCAGAAAAGCCGACTGGAGCGTGAAGAAACAGGAGGGGACAAGGATAATGCTGCCGGGGGGAACTCGCTGGAGAGACAGAACTCCATAAAAATTAACCGATTTCTGCGACCACAGGGCAACATCCAGGAGCGGGAGGGACTGCTGAAGAGGATAGAGAGTTTGAGGAAGGAGAAGAAGGTCTACAGCCGCTTTGAGGTAGTCTATCATTGCAAGGATGATGTTTGCAGAATGGATGGGAAAGAGATATGAACACAGTAGGGTTAGGTATGAAATGTTAAAGAGGTAAAGACATGTTTTAGTGGACTCATGGGTTAATCCCAAATTAGATGACAAAAATCCAGATGTTTAAAATATAAAGAAAAAATCCTAATTTTTTTTTTGCGTTGATCAGATGCAGCAGTATACAGTGACAATGAGTGACACACAGTACAGTTATAACGTCGTGAAGTAAAATATGAATGATCTCTCTGCAACATTCTGAGCCGTCAAAACAGTCAGACATGTTTATGTTGAGGTATAAGGAAATTTCAGATTTGGACTCAAAGAGTTAAAGTGAGTGTGAAAATGTGACTAGGTCTTGTGGTAATGATCATTTTTGTGTGCACAGTCAGCATAATTCCAGAAATTAATGATGCTGTTTGTATGATTGAAAATCATTTTTATTCCCAAACTGTGGCTTAATGTTTGATAGAGTCTGCTTTTAAGCTGTGAAAATAAATTTTGGTGGACAAGCTAATGTTCATTGCTTTGTATATACACCAGAAGTCTAGTACCACTATATGACTATTGTTAGTTTCTTTAGGTACAATTGAATTTGATTTTACCTTTGCTGCTATGCTGGTTAAATTAAAATGTCACTAAGATAAGCAGAAAACTACTCAGCACTGTCCCCTGCAACCTGAAAACATTCACAGAGGGGGGAAGGACAGACAAAATGGGTGGGAGTTCATACGTTGTTGCATTCACTGTTATCCCTGTCGTTCTGTTAACAGATGGGGAATAACCTTGGGTAACGAAAGATGGAGGAGCAACCTTTTATATGGACTACTATTTATGCAAGATGATCAAAAAGACCCATTGCCTCATGTGCCAACGACTCTATCAAAGTACCTCTGTGGCCCCACGCTGCAGCCTTTCCTGGATTTTCACACAGTAATAAATCTTGAAAAGACAATATGTAAACATGCTGAAATCAATCTAAAAGCATTGAGTTTGGAATGTGCCTATTTGCCAAGACCTGGTACCACTTTTACCTTATTTGGTGACTAAGAGAAAGGAGAGTGCCCCTGCTTGCCTACTGGTTTCGTGGGCTGATGATCATGGAACACAAAAAGGTAGGGCAACTAACCTATAAACGAGCTTGTATGAACGTGACTGAGGGAGTTAGAGGGGATAAGAGAAAGGCAGTACATATTGCACCTGAGGGAAAAAAATGGATACATGCCAGTTATAAAACACGGCAGTATCTGACTGCACGTGTATAGTACCAGTGATATGTGTGTGTGTGTGTGTGTGTGTGTGTGTGTGTGTGTGTGTGTGTGTGTGTGTGTGTGTGTGTGTGTGTGTGTGTGTGTGTGTGTGTGTGTGTGTGTGTGTGTGTGTGCGTGCGCGTGCAAGTCTCTGGCTGAATCCAAATGACCCCTATGAAAGATTTCGGGGAGCACCACTGTTGAGCTTAAGGAATTCAGTTATATGTCAACTCTGTGAAGTGCCAGACTACAAGGTCATATGAGCCAATGACAGACAGGCCTACACACAACAATAACAAAAGGCATTATAATGACCTCTCTAGTCTATACCTCCACATATTTCTGTGTGATGATGTGGCTGAATATTATTTCTGGCCCACGAGTCAAGTCATGATCTAATAAAATAATTGTTCGACACATTCATGATAAGTTCTTTTTGTTTTTGAGTAGGCAGTTGGAAAAAGCACAACATCATGTCTGTATTGCACTGAATGGTGGGAAATTAAATCAGTCTGCACCCCAGGCAGACTCTCTGGAAGTCTGCTTGAGTCCTCTTGTGGACTGAAAGTCTGCGAGTCTGCCAGAGTGGTGGAGTCCTGATATTTGGATTCAGCCTCTGTTTCGCTGGGACTTGTCTGAAACTGAATGGGAGAAAGTGTCCATGTGGATTCGCTGTGTGCCAAACGGCCCACCAGGGGCATTACCAAAGTTAGAAGGACTATTATTGACCCAGACCAGAAAGTAAAAATGAGAATATAATCAGATGAAGAACTGATGAAGGGTTAAATTTTAAGAGCAAGTCTGTGAGATTATGGAGAATGAAGAGTGGCACAAAATCTGAATCAGAAAGTGAGATGTGTTTTCTGTTATAATGTTGAGACAGCAGCAGAGTTTCGATTGAGCCTGTAGCAAACTTTAGCCACTCAAAAAAGTGTTATGGACCTTTCTATTAAGGTGTGGACCCACCTCTCAGAGGTGAAGATGTCAAATAACCATCCAGAAAGGGGGACCTTCAAGCTTTCATGTTAGAGGAGTGGAGTTTGTGTACTAGTCTGTCTTAAGTAATGTAAATAAGAATGTAAACCATCTATAGTTGCCTCAAATTATTGTAAAAAATAGACAGTTTTTATATTTTTAATTAGTCATCACCTCTAAAGGAAAGGAAGAGTAAAAGGATGGCTGCATTTTTCAGCGCTGGCACAGGGCCATGCCTCCTTACATAAGTTGACGAACTTGTGAGACCTACGCCCTGTGCTTAACTCCTTTGTTGCTCGGCAAACACCATTAAACCAAAGACTTAGTTATATAGGACAGTTCCCAGGCTACTTGACAACTCTGCTAAATCAAAAAAGTCTGATCAAAAGGTGATCTATTGCTATGTGGACACTTCAGGGAATTCAGTTTTCTTTTCGGGATATATTGTACATATTTATATAGAAAGGGCTTGGTAATATTCTAAGTTACAAATTAGATTATGATCACCCTCACTGTATCATCAAAGTGCCTTGTGTTTATTGTTAATTAATATGTAAGTATGTGGTCTTGGCTGTAAAAACTAATTGGCATTAATTTGGGAGAAATCAGTTGCACAGGGTCAACGTGTTTTTGTTTTTTTTAACCTGAGATAGTATTACATTGTATTTGAAATACTGCTAAAGTCTTTTATTGAATCTCTTTAAAGAACGCTGAAGTTGAATGTGGTTGTGTGCATTTATCTGTATACAGTGTGTTTGTAAATTGTAAAGAATGGTTGTACTGTTTGCATTTATAGGCTCAAGATTGCTAAAATAAAACCCATTTGACAACAATGTAATGTGAATATTTGAATAACTTTATATTTTTAAATACTAACATTTATATCAATAGTAAGATTACTATAGTACCATACAGGATACTTCTACTGGTATCTACCTATCAGGAAAACACCATTCAACAGTCAAGTACATCAAAATACATCAAATTTGGCATAGATTCCAGCAACAAACTGTATTAAACAACAAGCCCATGCCTCACAGAACAATCAATACAAACATTAGGCAAACATTTTCCATGGATGTCAGCATTGCCAATCAACAAGTGTGGATTATTTTGTTTCAAGGTGAACTGAAGGTTTAGTTTTTCACTGTACTAGTCTGGTGGCTTTCTGCAGCACTGGGAAACCACCCATTTGGGAGATTTAAGGTTTTCACCTGACAAGCCTACTAAATCAGATTTTTTTTAAAAACTACCTACTAACACATGCTTTTCCTCTCCCTGAGTCTCTGCAGCTGTTGTCCCTGCCTGCTTCTGTTTCTTCACCTCTTCTATCTCCTGACTGAGGCGGTGAAGCTCAGCCAACTTCATTTGCTCTGTAAGAATCACAGGACAAGACCAGATCAAAGGAAATGGAAAAACACTATATTCATGCATGAACAAAAATAAATGTTTTATTGCATGCATGCTCGTAGAGGAATGAGCACAAATTATGAGTGGGTACTTACCAGCTGATAACAGCTGCCTTGTTGTATTCTCAGCACTCCCTATTTCAAGTGGGAGCCTTTCTGGATTCTAAGTAACAAAATATGAAATACAACAGTCATTAACAAGATCAACAGCAATCACATTTTCTTGTGAATCTCATCTCCTTGGGAAAATACAGTTCAGATGGGAATTAAGTTCCACAATAAATAACCTTACAAAGATAGAGTGCAGATTCTTATGCTGCTCTATAAGTTGATGGAGTTGGTTTTCGAACTTCATCCTGTAGAAACAAGGCTGACTTTAGGAAATTTATACAACACTGAAATGGTTGTTGGATGACTCTTTTTAATATATCATTGCTCTTTGAAAAGGTACCGCAGCTTCCGGTGTTTAAGCTTGAGTTCCTGGATTTCACACTTGCGCTGTTCCAGCAGTTCGTCACTTTTCTTGTTCTGCTTGAACTGCCTGCAAAACACGATTCATCACTCAGTCCTCAGAAACTGTATACGCATAGCTAACAATAAAAAATGTCCACAGTACCATTATTTCACCTAGCCATATCATGTGCACAGTAGACTTTCATGTGTTTGTCAGTGATCACACAAAAGATTTCTGTTGCATAGTCCTCATTTAATCACATTTATCTCATTTACAGTAAATAATGACTTGAGTCAATCTCCAGGCAATGGCCTTTAAGAACAAGTCTAACACAATGTAAACCTGCTATGTGTAATATTGCATATATCATCATTACATGATCCTGTGACGGACACAAAAATGTGCAACAGTCATTAACTACCAAAGGATGGGGTGTATAGTATAATCAATCATGTTATTTAAATGCAGTCTAACAGAACAGTGAACAGTTGGCAAAGGTATCAGTGTCAAAAGTCTTTAAATGAATGCACTGTTTCTGCCACCAATAAACCTTGGGTTGATGTCAAGGATGGTAAAGATGCAATCACGCACTCATAAGCTTTCATGCTACAACAATACAATCTTCTTTAGAGCTTTACAAACACGGCAAATTCAATCATGTGCAGAGTAAGACAAAGGACCATATTTGATCATCTTAATTTCACCTTGGTGGAGGTTACTTGAGTCAGTATATGCCACTGAATAAAAGATTATGATTAAAAAAGTACAATATTTTACGAGTTTCAAAATTATGTCATTATGTAACTTGGACATTAAGACATTAATTAAAGGTCTTATGTATAAGTACAGATACACAATTGAAGATTAATAAGAACTGACATCACAAACAGACTGAAGAAAACAAATCAAATATGTGACAGTAAAACTGGCAAGGTTTCGATTGAACAAAAGGAAAGAATATCCAGGATCCTACTATGATACACTGCTGCCATCTAGTGTTAAACATCACTAACACATGATTATAGCTGAAGACACTCAATAACATTGTGCAGCTCACCTGGTGGAGTCCTGCTCACACTCTTCACACTGGAACTGCAGCTTCCTGCACAACTCTGGAGAAAGAAACATCACAGCAATTATGCTCATCAGCTATTTATTGTCTGCATTTACAATAGATGACATATTTGCTTCCAGTTCACATTCAAACAAAACATTAGCTCTGCATGGCATTAAATCTGCAAACTTGCGGGGCTCTACATAATTGTACATTACAGTTGTTTGTTTGGCTAATGAGTTTGTACCTTCTTTTTCTTTATGGATTCCTTCCAGTTGGTAAGCTTCAATTTGTACTGTTAAAACAAAACAACATTGTCTACTAATAATACATACTATGCAATCATAAAGTGAATGTTGTGATAGGTGAATAACACGCAGTATACATGGTTGCCTAAAAGATTGCAAATACAAAACATATACATACAATATAGTTACTATTTATTTTTAGTAGGTCTGTGACTTCATGAGAGCAACAGGTACATACAGCAGGTGCAACAGGTGTATTGTATGTAAATAAAATCTAATTATTATTGATTTTGCATCTCACAAGTTGTCAGCTCATTCTGCAAAGAGTCACTGACTGACTTGATCTCCTTAATTTCTTCTTCCAGGACTCTTTTACCTGGAATAAAACATGATGCAAATGAGACATGACAACTGCTATGATTGTTACACTGTGATAGTTTTAGAGCTATATTCAGCTGTCACCTTCTGTTTCTGTGAAAGACAACATCACTACACTAGTCACTCTTCCACCACTCCCTATACTACAACTTGTATGTTCTCTTAGCCACAATTAGAAATAGCTCACATACCAGAAATCTAGATTCTCTTCTATTTAACAAGTATGTCAGAATGGGTCTTGAAGGGTGTTGCTGTTCCCTTCAAGCCGGAGATATTAATCATATCTCATCTGTCTCCATTCATCATATTCTGATACTCCACGGATGGAGTAACAGGTAAGGATATACCTCACTGAAGATGTCGGCATATTCATGTAAGAACTGATATATCCAGTACCTACAGCAGTCTTACTCATGGTTTCATATTCCCGCAGCCGTGTTGATATTATACTTGCTTCGTGTAGTTAAAATCTTAAATGCTTAAATTCGTACCCATATTATGTTAACCTGTAACTGTTTTTGTTTTATATGCTATTCTTTCTGTTAAACTATAAAAGAAACGCGTGCTCATTAGCATATGGTTGGCAAACGCAGCCTTTTCATTGGTGCACTTTCTCAAATCTTACTGTCGACCTCGGACCTCCGTTTTGAAGCGCTTTCACATTGTATGAGCAGCTGATATCTTTTAGACATAATGAATGTGATTCACATGTTCATTCCTAACTACTTTCGATGGAAGTTAAAGTGAAAGACAGTGCGATTTACCAACGGAAGCGGAAGTGAACGATCACAAAGACTAAGTAAAATGTCAAGATAATCACTTCACATCCTGCTCTGGCTAAGTAACGGTTACGTTTAAAGTCATGATGACTTGTGCAGAATGTCGAAAAAAAGGTTTTAATTACAGACGTCTAAGACTAAGAATCGCCTAATACGACGGCTAAATATGTCCAGTGGATTGGCCACACCGCCACGCATGCGCAGCAAGGGCGCGCGATTCAACCCGAAGAAGGAAAGACGCGTCGGTGACCTATCCGACTTCACATGTCGCATTTACTAACCCTAACCCATCCTTCACGGTAGTTTGCAAATGTGAAAGAACAATTATCCTGTAGTTACATTATGCTGATATAAAATCAGGCAAACAAGGTTTTAGGTATATATTTTAACAACAAACGGTATACACATAAAGGACAACTAGCAGGGAAAACCCATCTCCATAAGATGTCGCTATTGGGTCTAACCAGGCCAAATGTATACCCTCCATGTCTTGTCACTTCTCTCTTATGTAACGCTACGTTATACAATGAATGTGCACTTGACAATTCAAAGCTAGCAATTTAAAACACTACCTTGTTGCAGCCTCCTTAATTTTCCCATCATCTGTTCAACTCTGAGCTCCCGCACATCACCTGACAGCAGGATATAAACATTTATCAGCCTTGTGTTCAGGGTTTTCAAGATAGGTTTCATTTGTACTTCGTGCGACTTTGACTAGTTTACCTTCTTTTAGGGGTGGAACACTAATCAAGTCTTCGATATTAAATCCTGTTATGCAAATGAAAGCAAATGTTAGATAAGTGAGAAGTTTTTGTCTTACCATCATGTTCCACTGTGCACACGAAGAAGTGTTGGCTAGCAACAGGTACCACTCATGTAATTTCTAACGGTATCTTCATACGTTAGATGGTTAAAAGTGACATGGGTCAAAGTTAACTTACAAGCATTACACAAAACAATACAGCTAATTCAGGATTTAGCTCAGAATGAGTAAAGCCGAGAATAAAGAAGCAAACTGAAAAGCTCCATTGAAATGTAACGTTAGCTTGGTTAGCTTTGTTATTAGCAACGTTAACATTGTTGTTTCGCCATCAATGACGTTTCATATTAAACAACGATCGATTAAACGTTATTAAAGATAATGTTTTACTGATTGGCCAGCTGTAAATGAAGATATTGAATACCGCTTTTCTGCTCTGCATAATTCCAATGCCGCTAACGCTGTTTTAAAAGCGTTATCTAGTTAATGGTTAACATTACAGGGCCCACAACTGGATGGTTGATATTACGATATACGCAGTTCCTGCTATCTAAAATATTTGCTGTATTTAAATAAATAACCAACTGTAGTAGCTCATGGTGCATCTTAAATTTACACCGTCTAACCTGCCGATTCGCTCATGTTAATCCAGCCTGCGGAGGTTTTCCTAAACTATCCAGATGGCCGAAGTTCCCACTTTTTCCGGTCCTGGGTGAAGGGACATGCGCACGAGGACGCAAAACGATAAATGGCGCCAAAGACAAAATAAAAGATGCGTGTGCCCCCAAGATGCGTGTGCCCCACTATATATATATATATATATATATATATATATATATATATAAATAAATTTATTTATTTATTTATTTATTTTACTGAAAACTTACAATGCATTAGTTATGGTTGGGAAACAAACAATGACCTGCTGTCGCCACAAGTTGTAAGAAACTCAATGAACAGTCATCACAGGTTAAGGTCAACTTCCTGTGGGCTACCACAGGGTTAATTATTGTATTTCAAATCTGCACAGTCATAGTTGCGGACTTAATGCAGAACACATAAAATAATACTTCTGCTGCTATCTTGATCATGGTCTTAATTTGATTAAATTTTGATGACATTTTATTTTTGAAATTAAAATTTGATCCTGATATGTAACTAAATATCCACGATTCATAACTTTTAAATCTGTCTATAAAGGATTTTTTAAGCCAATGTCAATGTGACAGAGAAAACTTATGCTGAATTGGGTGACATTTTCTTAACAAGTGGGACTTACATATAAAAAACTTATTTATTGGGCATCATACTTTAAGTGTACTGATATTTAACTTGTGATTAGCTAAAATCATCCAATAATATTGGCCATGATGATTTATTGGTCAGGCTCGGTTTAGTTTAATGAGAAAAATGTCATCACAGGTGCAGGGTACGCTTCACTTTCTTTATCTAATGTATAATCTCCTGCAAGACTGTTGAAACGTAAAGAACACACAGAGTTTGACACTGTATCAGTTTTAATGAAAAGCGAACAGCAGTGTAGAGGAATGCGGTTCCACTTTGATTTAATGCAAATATACAATGCAAACAGACCTATAAAGCCCCAAAATTACTTTATCTATACACATCAAACCACTAAGGAATTCTATATACACATACACGTTAGTTAGATACAAACACAAGAGTTAAAAAAAAAAGTCTAACAGGGCTGCCAAACAACACTGTGCCTCTCCAGAACAGTGTGCATCATCAGCACATGCAAATGACAGAGTGTGTCATGCAAGAGGTGAAAAATAAAAACAGAAGTTAGACAATAAAAAATGTTCATGTTAAACATATCATTCAAATTGTGTGTTTATCTGTAGGAGGCTTCTTGCTTCCACTGCATGTTGGTTCCTTTTGCCTGTTTCACATTGTTGAGCAAGAGTGCGACCAGTATGGTTTCACAATCAACTTAAATAATAAAGTCTTTGTAAATCTCCAAACAACAGTCTGAGTTGGTTTTCGTCAACACCAGCTTATAGCCACTTCAAAGCAACCCTGTCACCTAAACAAAGCTCAATAAATATATAAGTTATAAGTACTATTTCCTTCAAGTCCGGTGTCCATCAGTTCAGATGTTCTGAAGCTTGGATCAGCTTGGTGAGAAAGTGATCACAAATTTCAACATAACATTGCAACTTCTTTTCACATTGGTTGTAATGAGAAAAATAAATACAGCACTGAATCCTCACTTTACGTTGATGACCAGATGAGGGGAAATCAGTGAGGACAGTAAAGGAAAAAAAAAAGAGAAGGTAAGAAGACAGCTCAGCTTTGGAATCAGAGAAAGTATTTTAGAACAAAACATTTCTTCCTTTTGGAAAGACATTCTGTTAGAAGATATAATTTATAAATATTCATTTATGTTCTTATTTGTCACATCCAACACTGATCTTCATTCTTTTGCCATTAAAAGATTTTAGTTACTGTACTGGGTAAGCAAAGTTCTGATATCAGAGCATAGTTTTCCCCAAAAGCTACACATCCATATAATCACTCCAGCATGCCTTTCAGGGGCAGGGGAATATTGGCATCATATACAGTAATACACTTAACTATTTACAGCTGTGAGAAGCAAGCTAGAGGTATTCCTCTGGTAGTTCTAAAGAATCATATCACATCTTTACTGTTGTTTCCAATGTTGCCATGCAGAGTTACTTTACACCGGCAGGCTGAAAGGGAAAGATAAGTTTGGGGAAACAGACAGATTGAAGGAGGTGGGTATTTCAAGCACTATCTTCTTCTCTTCAGGCAAAGCTGGTTTACATTAATATTGAGTGCTACTGAGACCTTTCCCACTCTGTTTAATCTCTGCAGCAAGGCCAGACTGAGTGCCAAGCACCCACAGGATAACATGTTTTATACTGTATGTGCCGAGCTAAACTGGAAGTTGGGCGGTCAGTAATGTAGACATAATGTAGCCATCTGTGTTAGTAGAAGCAGAGGACAGTTACAGCGAGCGGAGTGAGGAAACGACATTGCTTTCTGTAATTAATGGAAAAATTTGTGTTAAATAAATAGTGTCCCTCTCAGCTGCATTTCATAAGGCTGAGAGGCTGCATCTCCTCCACAACCCAAATACCTGTTTAAAAAACAGAGTGGTGCATGTGATAAGAGAGGAAACGATGAGTATCATGTGAAAATAGTGAAGAAAAAGTTAAAGGACTTAGAGAAAAAAAAAGGTATGTTAGCAACATTTCACAATTAAGGGAGGCATTCTCTATCTCCCGCTTGTGTTTAAGGTGCAGCCTCATTCGCGGGAGCGTCCCACAATAGCCAGGATGTAGAGGAAAATGTTGATGATGTCAGTGTAGAGGTTGAGAGCGGCAAAAATGTACTCTTCTGGACTCAGGGCCAGCTTCTTGTTTCCCAAAAGAAGCTGAGTGTCCACAGCCAAAAACTACAGAGAAGAAGAGGATGGCATTAGTCATTTCAAGAGATTTCCACACTTGGGATCTAACATGAATCACCAAATAATGTATTTTATCAGACTGCTGATCTCAGAATATATCCTTGTTTCACAGTATACGATTATTACAGAATTATTATGATTATTTAAAAGTCATGTTGCATAGTCACATATTCAGATCTTAATGACAAAGTTAGTGTGCCCCACTTTCTTCTTGCTAAACAAAATGAAAATGTCCTACCCAGTTTGCGCTTTACTCTTTAGTGTTCTGCAGATGTAATTATCCCTTATTGAGCAGAATAAAGTTCAGTGGAAGGTGGAAAACTGTCTCTAAGCTAATATTGATGACTGTCTAGTAACTGTATCCAGACAACTGGGAGCCATTACCCCACAAATGTTACCCATGTGGATAATTAATTCACAGATTAGACCTTTGATGAAATGAGCTGTCCTAGCTCAAGTAATGACATTCAAGTGATCATTACCGTTGCACTAAATCAGTATGGGTGTGCCACTTACGCAGGTGAAGAGCAGGGCTCCCAGCGAGGCATAGACAATGTGCAGGATCCTGTGGCGGATGAAGATGCAGAGGATGGAGAAGAGCAACAGCACGATGAGGCACACAAACAGCACGCCCCGACACGAAGTGAAGTCATACTTGCTCTGTGGTGAAGAAGAAAAGAGAAGAGGTTGGAAAATATGTGCTGTGATAAGACCCAGCACTTCAAGGACTTACAGAAATTTAAGCCGAATACAGTCTTGATAATTCCGAGCATAAGACACAAAGACTGCCAACTGAATATTTCATGTTTTAAACCTCTGAAGTTCAGCTTGGTTTTGGTTCAATTATGCCGACTTTCTAAGCATTCATAGAACCCACATGCATGGTATCCTTTTTTCCCCCCCAGCATGAACTCAGCTATCAATCTGAATTCTCATTTAACTTTAACTATGGCCAAAATGTAAGAAATGAACCTGTGATACAATACAAGCAAAGAGATTTTATTCCAAATTATTTTTGTGTCTTTTTCATGGAAAGTCTGTGTATGTTCTAAATGACTAAAAACATTTAGAATTTCTTTCTTTTGGTCAAGAGACATAAATGCAGCACTGTGAAGGCCCTTAGTCAAAACCACTGGTTTTCTCAGCTTGTCTCTACATCACATATAAATAAAGTTGTTACTGTAAATAAAACAAGCGCAGTGTATTTGTCCATAAACAGACCGACTCCAGAGGTTGAACAAGCAGCCATGATTCTAAAATAACAACATCCCTGTGTGAGAGTGTGCCTTCAGTGGGCGGCACGTGGGACTGGCCAGGCCGCACATCTCACCGTGAAAAACTAATCAGAGGAAATTCCCACTTTTGTTTCCACAACAACTCATTTTACAAAGAGCCAGAGGGATGTTTGTCTGTATGCGCGTAGACATTTAAAGACATTTATTCAAGCAGCTGTTCGCGTGTGCTGACCTGTAGTGAGAAGAGGACGACGGTGAAGCAGACCACTGCAGTGATGCCCACGGCCATGATGACAGTCTCTGTGTCATAGAAGCTGGCGATCATGCCCACCATGTAGGAGAGGCTCAGGGTCAGGATTGACTGTAAGACACAGAAAACACACACTGTACATGTTGTAGATCAATGTGACAATTTTTAAAAGCAGCTTTTTAAAATCTTACATTTGAATTTAAATAATAAATTTATAATCTGTACACTTACAAGCACAATTTTTTTGCGCAATTTTGTGCAACATGGGAATGAAAGTGTGCCAAAAACTACATGTGGTTTATATTTGCATACTGTAAAGTCACTGTGCTAGTCATCTAGTGACACAGTGGTAACACTGTTGCCTTACAGCTAGAAGGACCCGGGTTAGATTCCCGCCTGGGGCACTGTGGGCATGCCCTCCACCATGCCCTGCCTTCATCGAGGAAAGGGGCCTTTCTGTGTGGAGTTTGCATGTTCTCCCCGTGTTCACCTGGGGTATCCGCCATAAAAAAAAACCCACTAAAAACATGCAAGAAGATCCAAGACCAATGGTGAAAAAGAAGAAACTGGGTCCCCGGGCACCGCTGTTGGCTGGCAGCCCACCGCTCCTGGTCTGCCGCGGAGGAAGGACTTACCAGGATCGGTCAAACGCGGAAGAAATAATTTCACTGATGACCATGTCATGTGCATGTTGTGTAGTTGTGTGTTCAACAAAGCATGGCATGTGCATGTGATGTTGTTGTGATTATCTTATTATTAGCTTGCCTGACATTTTTATTTTTTTTATTTCACTTGTAAATACAATGAATGATTACAGACGTTGAATCACCCTACAGCACAGGCCTGTTTCACAGCAGACATTATGACTTGTAGGAGAAGAGCAGGTGTTACTAATAACATAAACGATAGCTCTGTTCTATTTATTATCCCAGTGAGTCATGGCAGTGTGACAGTGAGCCAGCATGCACTATATAGGGACCCTGAAAGTGAAGCAGCTGAAAGGAACTGAGCAATCATTAATTTCATTTTTTTACACCCTTACTTTCCTGCATATTTGCACTGTGTGTTAATCCACTTACCTATGCCACTGGATAATTGCAAATAAAATTTCCCAGAAATTACAGGTTGCTAAATTAATGCAATTTCAATATTTCTGCAGCTGATTCACAATAAAAGCCATCCACCTTTATGTAAGAGCTGTAGTGGTGAAATAAAGGGTGAAAACGCTGCCTTAATTCAACTATTTTATGATAGGCCCCATCGGCCCCAGAAAATTAGATCTACATGGTCTTTATTAAAGATCAATGTTTGAAATTTTGGATTTTGTGTCATTGTACATTATGGTACACACGATGTGAACATGTCAGAAGGCATGAATCTATTTATGACATAAACAGACTTTAAAATGTGTATTACAGATGTTTTCATGATATGACATTAGGCCACGCTCTTACCAGTGCAACCAAGTTCCAGGGGTGTTTGCGGCGGAAGTCTCCACAGCAGCTGAGGACGATCAGAGCCACAAAGAAGACTGCATAGGACACATAGTATGTCCATGGATTACGTCGTACAAAGTACTTGGCATCATCGACAAAGGTGAAGACGGCAACGAAGGAGAAAGTGACCAGCAGCTGCACTGTGAGAACCATGAACACCTGGTGGGAAAGACGAATGAAGCTATATTTAGGTGAAATGAAAAATTATGTTTTTTGTAGCATTTCACATTACATTAATATTTTCTTCTGCTACACTTTTTTCTTTATCGGATCCATTTAATCTATGTGACACACATTTGTAAAGAACCTACTTTTCTGATGAAGGCTTGTCGGATGGTCTTGTCCTCAAAGCCAGAGTTGGTGAACTCCTCATTGTCATAGTAAGATGGAGGCCCATCACCATGGTAACCAGGGCTGTCGGCAGGTACTGGTTGACAATAATAACAGGCCAATAATTAGGGTTTAAAAAAAAACAACCGTCAAAAAACTAGGCTAAAGAAATGGACACATGTCTGTGGGGTTTTCAGCACACTCTGATTGCAGCATTGATTATCTCATTGATTACTAAGTTGTCTGTGTTTAGTCCGATCTAAACTGCAATGTGCTTTCTTGCTGGATAACAAAATGTGCTTACACAGTTCTTGTATTCACAAGCCTTTAGTGTGTAAATCCATTTACAGACAAAATTACATCCAAATTGGTAACTTTCACATTGAAAACTAAGACAGATTTTTGGAGCAAAGTTCAAAAGTTTTGAAAAAGTGAATGAACACAGCTTTAGGTGAGCACAAGCAGAGTCAAATGACGTGATTTTTCTCACTTTCATAGAGTTTGAAGGAATAAGGTGGCCTATAAAGGGAAAAGCCTACTCATATCTTTAGTAAACACTCACCTGTGGGGTCACCAGGAAAGCCCGGCTGTGCGAGGCCTTGCTGATAAGGCCCCTGAGCATAGGGTCCCTGCGGGTAGGGCATCTGAGGGTAAGGCATCTGTGGGTAGGGACCAGGGGCAAACCCGGGGCCTGCCTGGGGGAAACCAGGCTGTCCGTAGCCGGCTGCTGGTGGGTACGGTCCTCCTGTGGCTTGGCTGTAGTTAGGAGGGGGCATGCCGAAGCCTGGCTGAGGGGGTCCATAGACATTGTTATGAAGTGGGTTGGTCTCACCCATAACAGGGTATCCACTCTTGTCCTGGGACATGGTGTGGGGAACAGCTCACTCTGCTGCTGGAACAATCTGGGACAGGAGAGAAGAGAATTAGGCCTAGTCTTGCTTAAAAAAAAAAAAAAAATCTACATTAAGGAAATTTAAATCTAAATCTTATGTTCACAATATCAATATTCATACAATGTCATCATCTTTACTACAGCTCAGAAGTCCCAGAAAGAAGCAGAGAAAAAGTAATGAGAGTACACCATCTAGGCTAAGCTGGCAAAGACACAAACACTGCATCTGTCTGATTAAAAAGGTGACGGGCTATGAAACAATGCACCAGGAAGAGAGGACACAGATATGGGGCAGAGATGCAGCACTTTGCCTTTCTGTTTCACAAGCTAAATTCTAACTATATTATCGTTTTATGACATTTTACCTTCTTTTTTTTAATTGACTGATTCTCCGAAAAATGTGCATCTCATTCACTGTAACAAATAAAATCAAATTTGAGAAGCTGAAAAAGATGGACATTGATGTTGATTCTTCAAAGGCTTACAGGGCCTTTGGGAGGGAAAAGGCAGTCTTAGAGAAGCAGTCTGGGGGGATCGTGTGGAAAAGAGAGGAACCACCACAGGCCTTTTCTATGACAGACTGTCACAACACCTGCAGTAATGGAGTACACAGGCCCGGGAAGAGACAGAGGCTACAGTGTGAACAGATTGAAGAGCCCCTGGCTGTAATTAAGGCCTTCAAAGTCAGGCAGTGACGAAATAGGGAGATCAGCAACCAGAGCATCATAGAGAAATACAACAAAATAAATGACTGAAAAAGCTAATAGCAAGCTAAGTATTGGTTAAATTGCTGTAATCAATATACTCTTGGAAGTATTTGAAATTAGTTTAATTCTGAAATTTGAATGTGCCAGCCTCAAGTAAAAGGGTTCCTAACAAAGTGCTCACAGCCACTCCATATAGTGTGTCCAAACCAGGCCCACACTCGGCTGGTGTAAAAATTAACATTTCCCTATCAACAATATTTTTATCCTAAATAATCACAACAGTTACATTTCAGATGAAGCTGTTGTTTAAAGGACCACTGTGTAAAATTTAGGGGATCTTTTGGCAGAATATCCTCAGCACAAAAAACAAAAACAAAACATGGTTAGTTGCTGGTTAATGGCTGCCGGGCTATCAAAAGCAAAACTAACTGAAACTGACATCCCTAGTTTCTTCAGTAGCCCAGAATGGACAAAGCAAACACTGGCTCTAGAGAGCGGCATTTTCATGAGTTTTGTGACCACCATAGGCTCTCCTACACACTTTGAAAGGGAGGGGTGAGGTGATGGATATTCAGTTGGCTGCAATCTGCAAACTAACTGTTAGATGTCAATAAATCCAACACACTGGTCCTTTAACTAAAGTGATTTTATGTTGTATTTCTGTATCAGGCCAGTAAGGATGCTAAAAGTAATTTAAGGCCATTTCTGCTGCCCAAGCAGAGAGGAGATGAGAGACAAGAAGAGAAGAAGTTATGAGTTATTAATGGGTTTTACATCCTTCCGTTGGCATTTCAGTGAAAAGCAGTGGGCAGCAACAAGTGATGTAATATCAGAAAATAGGCCACAGCTAAGAGTGTTACTATAAACACCAGATAACATTTGTGTTCTACTGCAATGAGAACGGTTAGAGGAGGGACATTTAACTGTTATGGCTGACTTTCCAGGCACATCTGAAACCACTCTGGCACTGGCTGCTAAAGGGAAGACCAGGAACTAGGATGTGCAGCTAAAAGAGGAAGCCACCACTGTTTTTATTTTAAATAATAATAATAATAATAAAAGGAGGAGGAAGAAAGAAGAAGAATGTGGAGGAACTACTTTGCACATGGAGTAACAACCACCTGAAGCTCAAGATCAGCAAAACCAGTCAGCTTGTGGTGGACTACAATGCTTTAAATATGGACGCTGCTGCAAAGTTACAAGTTGCTGCGAAGTTACAAGTTCTAAAATGTGGATGCTCCATACACACATCTTCAACCAAGCAGCACAGAAGAATCTGGATAAATTACCTCAAGGAGTTGCTGAGGTATCACTTTCATGGGAATGGGACATATGTGAGGATACACAGATGTACGTACATACGAACGGGCAGATGAACAACTCAAAAAAATAATGACCCCATCAGTTTGCCCATGTCCAATATGATATAACTGAATTGTCCAAAGGCCAAATATATTCAGTTTACTAAAACATAAAAGCAGCAAATCCTCACAACTGGAAAAACTAGAATTAAATTGATTCATTTTCTTGCGATAATATTAGAGGATTTATCCACTTGTTCAACCTGTTTCAGTCAATTTTAGCCAGCCAGGTGGGGGTGGTGATGGCGCTGGTGAGTTTGGTGGCAGAAATGAATCAAACCCTGAACTGTGGATTTATGCAACTTTTCCAAAAGCAAGGTTCAACCAGAGAGTCTACTGGATCCTCCATACTGCAGTGAGAATAGGGAATCCCAGTGAATGAACCTGATCCCAGTGGAAAGCATTCACAGGCTACATTCACACCTACATAAAGCTGTCAATCCCATGCACTGGCTTTATGGACTTTATGGCCAGCAGAGAACGTGAATCAGGGATGGACGGTGTGAAAGAAACGAGGAGATGGCAAACACTGGCTACTAAAGCACTGACAGAGTTACCATGGATGCAGGTGGTGCCTTGGTAACCAAATGCATTATTAATCTGCTTTGCTTCAGGAAGAGACCTGCAATGTTGACCATTACTGCAGTCTCCCTCCCCCAACCAGGCCCCTCCTGCACAACCCTGGTCAACAAGTTTCTGTGCCATTTACATTGCAATCTATAATACTAATGATGCTTGTACACGCATGACACAGAGCTGCACAATAGATTTCTGCAAGTGAGGTTTACGAGGTTGATTAGTGATTTCAAATGTTCTGTGTAGGTTTCATATAAAGGCCTGCAATCCCCAGAGGAAAACTTATACTGAGCAGGATGGGAGCCAGAAGCCATTCTGCTAATTGCTGACTTCAAAAGAAGAGCTTGTATAGACAGCAGACTGACTTCACAGTGGTGCATAGGCCTGTACTATTTCAACTACAGCTACTGTGTTTATTCAGTACAGCTGTGTATTCTGTACTACATGTGCAAACACAAGCAAACTTTCAGTCCTTATGCTATTTCTTTTTCTCTCTCTCTCTCTCTCTCTCTCTCTCACACTCACACACACACACACACACACACACACACACACACACACACACCACCAAGCAAAGAAATGCATGGAGGTTCAGAAATATCCATTCAGTGGCATATCAGATAGCTAAAAAACTAGCTGAATGTGTCTCATACTCCATCCATCCATCCATCCATCCATCCATCCATCCATCCATCCATCTCCTCCCTTCTTTCCAGGCCACACTGAATTAACAGTGAGCGTTATGCAACACTGCTCTATTTCATCCTGGCAAACACATCAAAAGTGTGTGTCCTCATGATCCCCGTCTGTCCATCACTAGGACAGTGCCGTAAGAGGCTGCAGACAAACATGATGAGTGCTGGTTCTGCTTCACACTGACAGTCCCCATTAAGATCATAACAGATTACAATCCTTATCTGAGGAGTCAAATCCCTCCTGGCTCTCTGGACAACAATGGTTGTGTAAGAGGGGCATACAGTACACTGGGTACAGCAGTTTTGCTAAATTACTTGAAAAACCAATTTATCTGACAGTAAAATGTTGCACTGTAGCCAATATTGGTTTATCTTAAAGGATTACTCACTTGAACTGAATTGACTAAAACCTTTCTTAACAAATCTGTAACACCGCAAACAAAGAATTTGTTTGCTTGCATCACAAAAGACAGAGTATCTGTCAACAGAACGGAGAGAGATGTAACTGAATAACCAGAGAGTCTTATCATGTGATACACACAGTCAAAGCATGTGACCCCCTCCCTGTCCAATGTTCATGTAAAGCATTGAAGTTTAGAACTCAGTTAAGTATTTGCCATCCATGTTTGGGCTAGACTGATATCAAATTTAATGTAATCATACTGATATTAAAAAATAGTACAGTGTGCTCCTGGTCTGCAAGTCAATAATTCCATTAATTGGTTGATTGTTACAACCATAAAACGTCCAAAAAAGTGATTTCCCTAACCTTGTTTATTTATACCTCAAGCTTGTTCTGAATCATTATTGGACAACACAAGTTTGTAGAATGATAACATGAGAATAGAAGACCATCAAAGAATAATTTTACAGAAACTCAACAACAGTAACAGTAGTTGAATCATACCACAGTTTGAATTCACAGTTATTTCAAAATTGTAGCTATGGCTTAAAGTGTTCTTATAAATCATGTTTAACAGAAGTGACCGCACACTGACAGTGTTTTCAGTACTGTATTAATCTGTACTGGTCTGTTTGTTACTTTTTATCTGTGCAGGATGGATTACCTCCATAGTAACACACCACGCAGTCACGAGAATGGGACACTGATGTCAAAAAATGTGTGTAAAGTCACAACAGCCAGGTCTGTAGAGATGGCCTTCTTTCACAACAAATGTGCAGTATGTGTCTTAAGACACTGATACTGCATGTGTGGCTGTAACAACTGAAAGAATTAAGCATTTGATTTAATAAGGTCGACAAGTGTGAAAAATCAAAAATAAAACCCTGGTCTTGCACAAAGAACACAAACATGTTTTTCAAAGAAAGAAAAAAAGGTTAACCCACTTCAGTAAAGGACACTGAAAGTTAGTACCCTCTCTGCCAGCTACTCATCTCACAAGAGTTCAAGATCAATTCAACAACCGCAACAGTTTCATTTCCCATTCTATGGAAAGTGGTGAGAATGAATTGTCAATATATAATTTATTTGTTTTTTTTACAGTGGTGAGTCACTTTGAGGCACTGTTTAGACAGCTTTACAAGTATTACGTGGGAGATTTCAAATCCTCTTAAAAGAGACGCCCCGATGCTGTGGATAAAGACAGTGCCACTATCCCTGGCTTCTGCTGATAGCTATAGCTTGCGGAATTAGGTTAAAGGGGGGAATTCAGTGGGCTAGACAGACAACCATGTTAACACAATTAGGCAAGCACAATACCTCAACAAACCCATGTACAACATGCTGTTTGCATGCTTGAGCAACACCAGGACACACAGTGACAAAACAGGAACAGCCACACAAAGCAGTGGGGCCTATACAGAGGACGGCCAGCACGTTAAAATATGGTGGCATAACAAGTTAAAAGTGAGAAGTTGTGATCTTTGATGGATAACTTTGAACAGAAATGATCATGAAATACACAACTCTTGAACAATACTTTCTAAAAACGACAAACCAACCTCTAGGAAGGAGTGACATCATCAAAAATAAAATGCTGTTTCACAGTGACAGGATTAGCGACTGTGTGGTTGCACAATATTGCAACCCGTGGGGGGGGAGTTACCATGGTTGTTTCACACACTGCACCAACCACTAACCTAACTGAATCTTCATCAAACTCCTCTAAGCACTCAGTACACAATAACGACATTGAGTCCTCTTGTGAAATTGTCACTTGGACTACTGACTAGATAAATCCTACACTGTGTCACTGTCAGCCTAGCTGCCAGCCAATGCAGCAGTCTGGCAAGATTCTGTCATCGTGGCACGCAGTGTCAGCAGCAGCTCTGGCTATGTCAAACCTGCATACAGCCCGTCTTGGGACAGATGGCTGCACTTTGGCATCATAATCCTGCCACCAGGATCCTGAAATTTCACTTTCTAATAGGCCAGACAGACAGAAAGGAAAAAAATAAAAAATTATTTGTTTATTGTTTGTGTGTTCTTGTTTGTGTGTAGTTTTCTCCCCTGGTGGCAGCAATACACTGCACAGCAGAGCGATGTCTCTAACAAAGCTAATTTATCACTATCTTAGAGCTTAAATCGACTACTTACTCCTTACAATGTGTAATTTCAGAAGGCGCTGTTGGCAAGATTGCTCAGCATTATTGCTCTGGTAAGTCCACTGATGCCTCCAAAACCCAATCTCACCAAACAGAATACAAGTGTAAGCAAAACAGACTTATCCAAAATGTTAAACATCCCCTCTCTCCAATACTCCATCAACAGGAAAGCAAAATAGGCACTTAAATGCTTTTTACTGGATGAGACAGTTATTTCCATGACATTCAGCAATCCTAAATTTAAGTCTGTTTCACAGCCAGATGGTGACAAAACAGCAGAAACATCTACTTGCCTTGCATATTGGAATGCTCCTCATCTTATTCTTCCATTAGATGATTATCCACAAAGCAACACTTTTACTGTGACTCTCAACATTAATGAAAATCTACTAATTCAAAATCCCTCATTCAACAAATCAGGAAGCAGCAACCACTTCAGTACTGGAAGTCAATTTGCTCTGCATGGCATCATGCATGTCTGAGCAACAAGCTCTCAGGAAAGAACACAGAGGCTGTTTGTCTGAGATGAGGAACATCATGCTAAGGTGTGTTCCTTTAGCTTCAGTCCGCTCAGGACAGCCAGACTGTAAATGGAGAACATCAACCTATAGCCTGAAAACCTATGATTAAAACATTTATAGGGGAACTGATAAGACAACATAGGATGTAGACTGTAAAGAGCAAAGGACATATCTAAAGACGTTTTGGTTATACATGAGAGGACCTTGCACTGTGACAGCAGCAGCTCATACAGCACAGAAACAGGATGTGGTTAATAGTCCCAAGCCGAGGTACCATGATTTGTCAGGCATTCTAATTTACTAGTTTTGCTAAAAACAGACAGGTCTGGTTATTTTATCAATGAACAGTTTCTCAATTGTTTTCCAGTAAATGTTATTACTATATAAAATATAAGGCTGCAACTAATAATTATTTTCATTGTCAATTAATCAGCACATTACTTTTCTTGATTAATTAATTGCTCTAAAAAATGTCAGAAAATGTAAAAACTGTCCATTGCAGTCCAAGGTGCCATCTATGTAGTTGCCAATTAACTAAATGATTGATACAATTATAAGGATAATAAGAATTTTATCCATGTCACCGACCTGCTAGGCCATGATCGATCTGCATTCAAAATATTTATTAGTAAAATAAACTAGCTCCTGTTTAAATACAGTATGATGCACAAACTGCTGTAATCAAAATGAATCACATTATTGATAAAGAAATGTCTAAAGTTACAACTAATGATTACTTTCATTATCAGGTAATCTGTCAATTTTCTGTTACCTGAATAATTATTTGATCAATTAAATGTCAGAAAATAGCGAAAAATTACGTCATTAAATGTCTAGTTTCGTCCAACCAACAATTAAGAAATTAAAGATATTTAGTTAGTCATATACTTACATACAACTACAATGCAATAAAAAGAGAAAAGAAGTAAATGATCAGATTTGAGAAGCTGGAACCTCTGAGTTCCATTTTTGCTTGAAAAATTACTAAAACAATTCAAATACTTGCCGATTATATTTCTTTCAGTTGCGTAACTGATCAATCGTTTCATAAGGACAGCAAGCGAATTTGCTCCATATGGCATCCTGCATGTCGACCAGAGAGGCTGCTTATCTAACTTAAAGATATAAAACTATATGTAGCACTTACAAATATTCAGTTTATTATATGAAATAAAAGAGAGAAGAGCAGTAAATCCTCACATTTCAGAAGATGGAGCCACTGAATGTTAAATCAAAATAGTTATCCATTTAACACTGTTAATGATTTATCGACTCATAGTTACATTTGTACAAATATCAACATATTATGTTGCTAATATATGCGAGGTCAGGAGGGAACATGAATCATTCACAGCCGCAAAGTATCACAGATATTAACTATGTAAAATACATCGAAATACAGGAGAAAAAACCGCGACCTGGTTCAAAATGGATGGAAAGATATCTATTCAGAGGTGATGCACGACTCGAAACCAAAACAGAATCATGAATTCAACATAAACAGTGAGCCTCGTTTTCATGTTGCACCTGCAGCAGGCGGACCGCCATCTAGGCCTCACCAGCGCAGATAAATGCGACACTGCGATCATCCTTTCACATCAAACTCACAAATAATATCCCCAAGATAGAAAGACTGCCACCCTAGAAAATTACTGATAAACTGTCAGAGACGAGGCGATAAATATCCAGTTTCGCTGTTCGCCATGATGAAAGCTTTAAATAAGTATTTTTTAGGACAATGACCACACGCCGCGCCCCCACGTTTACAGCGCTGAGCTGTAAGCTCCTTTTAAAGCAACACACATTGCCTTTGTCGATTTCCGTCTCTGGATGCAGTGTGTGCGGTTCTGCTTATGCTGGATGTGTGCTTTGCTCATTTTCCTCTATCTATCATTGCTGACGTTCAGTGACAGTTGGCCGACAGTTGCTGACCGCGGCTAACGTTAGCCAAAGCCGTGCTCGCTAGCCGCGCAAACCATATTTAATGAACGTGATCATTTCTACGTACAAAACACAATGACACACGCCGAGCATATGCGTTACAGACCGTGACACCCTTACCTTTATTGTGTCTGTTTCAGAGTTGCTGCCGACATACACTCTCCCCTCTCCTCCTCGGCTCCGAATTCAGACTGAACCACTGGCTCGAGAGCTGCTGACGACACCACGCGACGTCGTCACGTGCTGTGTGGGAATCTCCGGCCGTTACAAAAAACGACGCAATGTGTCTCGGCTCATCATGACGCAGTCGTTTCTATAACGTGCGTGGTTAAAGGTCTGCGGAGCGTTACAAACAAAATACCGCAGTCGAAATATCGAGATAGTTCCAGAGAGTTCTGCAATGATGCGTAACAAAATTACAATTTGGATGGACTTAGGCTATACTTCCACTCCACAGCATTTTAGAGGGAGATGTTATTTTTTCTCCACCACATTTATCTGAAGTAGTGTAGTTACTTTCCAGAAATTTTACACAGAAGCAAACAGATGATAAGCTACTACGTATTATATAATATCAGCATGGGGCCATTTTTCTGCACAGGGAGCTCACCCATGTTAATATAGTACTTCTGTGCTTGTGCTAAAGAAGGATTTTGAACGCAGGATATTTACTTGTAATGGAAGTTTTTCTTTTTGTTAGTTAGTTAGTTAGTTTGTTGTTAAATTGTTGTATTAGCACTTTCACACAGGTAAAGGATATGAGTATTTCTAACTGTTTATTATTAAACTTTATGTTGGTTTGCTGCAACAGTCATCCATGTCTGGTAAACATTATAAACTGGGTTCAAGAAACACTAACCTTTTTCTTTTTGTACACATTAGAGGAATAATGAGGCTTATTGCTGCTGTATTCACATGAAAAATAATTCCTTATTGCATATAATCAATTTAAACACTGATCTGCATATTTTACAGTTATTCTGTGGCCATCTGAAACTGACTGCCTTATTGTATATAAACCATTAGCCTGGAGGTCATTAGCTACATAGATCGACATGAAAAATCATTTGTGGGCCCTTACCCTTACCGTTTGTGATAACTATAAAACACAGCTGTATTTAGGAATATTTAGCATGTGAATGTTAACGTACCATCTCTCCAGAGTCACACAGGGAGACAACTCAACATTTCATCTGATAATGTGCAAACTTGTACATATTCCCAAAGAAATGTGCAAATTACCACAAAACTATTGACACATCTAACATGGGCCTCCAGGGCCCTCAGGCACTTGCCCTCTCTACCAGGTTGGTAAACCAGCCTTGTGAGAAATGCTATTAAGTGAAACCTGTTGAAGAAACTATACCTGTCCATATTTTCATGAACTGCTGGTACAATCTGAAAAATGTAACATGAAGTCGCATTGGATTTTTACAAACATGTTTTCACAAACAGTAGGTGCAATGTACAAGAGCTGTTTCACCGAAAAGTTTCTTTTCACATTCTCTGTTTAAGTTTGTCATGTGACTAACATCATAGAGAGGGCAAATTTGGTTGCGTGTTAAAATACACATGGCATCCAACCCTTATGTAACCACTGACGTAACAGCAGTTACTGGTTGTAAGGGCGGCTTCGAAGCAGATTGTCCAGGTCAGTCTTGTTGATGGTACCGTAGGCCTGAGAATAGCTGCCCAGTTTGGCTCGAGGGTCGCCTGCAGCTGCCACATTGCAGTTATTCTGAAATACTTTCTTGCTGAACCGTGGCGGTGGCCGAGCCTCACGAGTCTGAGAATTTGAACGCTGGTTCTGCATGGGAAGAAAAAGAAAGTTAGATATGCCAAGACAGCCATTCCATCTATCTTAGGAAAGTCGCCCAGCTTTCAAATATCCATTTATTTTCATGCACGCTATGTTTAAATCAATATTTAATCAAGCATGTCTTGAGGTGTGGTAGACTCACCAGGCGTGCAGATGTGACTTGTAGCCCAGCGGACAGGGATGGTTCATTTTTACGAACCAATGGGTTGTTCTGTGTTTGATTTAAGGTCAGGGAGAAGCAACGGTTATGGTTCACAGGGGCTGAGCGACCACGCTGGAGAATGTGGTCCATGGTCTAATGAGGGTGGGAACGGGAAACATTACAAAAGTACTGGGTGAGCCACAAAAAGATCATGATAAGGAGAGAAAGCAAGTAGCCAAAAACAAAAGACTGGTGTGTAAAATAGAAACCAAAGAAGATTACATCACAGCAAGAGAAAACAAAACTAAACAGTAAGAGGACAGAGGTATGCTACTTACTATGTTAGCGTTGGCGCCCTCTGCTGGTGATATTGCTGCATGTCCACTACTGGACTGCTCCACTTGTCTCCTGCTGGCTGCAGCATAGTGGCAGTAATGAGGAGGACCAGCTGGACTCTGAGCAAAACCATCTGAATGAAGAAAAGAAGAGTTTGTGCTTTCTACCTGAGGAAATGTATATAAATACTGTATGTTTGAGAAATACATGTAAATTACATGAAGCTAAATGTAAGTTATATTGTTTAGATTTCTTTGTGAAGGCATGGAACTCAGGGCTGGGTATTTTCTGTGCTGATACCAAAACAATACTTTTTTGTACCTTACTTTGAGAAATTTTCCAGCAATTTCCACCAAAATTTATTTTTTCATTGAACCAAAGAAGTCAGAGTTCTAAAATTGAGAACACTTGAAATCTGAAACGCAACTGAATCTGAATTGCAATGTTCAGTTTGTAATGCTCTGTACTATATACATAAATGTACACATACAAAAATGTGTTTGATACCCAGCCTTGTGTTAAAGCTGTCCAGATAAATTCACACCTACTTGGGGCATGTGTGATGGGGTTATATGTGAGTTTTCCCAAGCCAGGGCTAGCTAACGGACTCGTCCTCTCCACAGCAGGCAGGGCTGACACGTTCACAGGCCCCGGTTTGGTGACGCCTGTATGTGAAGGCACATAGTTTGTCTCATCAGTCTTTTCGTGCTGTGGTTTCCCCTCATGGTCATAATCCCCGCTTCCATTCGCTGCCACTGGAGCATTTTCCACTTTATCTTTCACACTGGGCTTCTCGTCACTGCTGACACAGCCTCTGTCCTTTGGCTGGATCAGCCTTAGCATCCCCTGATTAGTCCTCCTCTCCAGCATCATCTGCAGATAAAAAAAAGGGAACAATAATTTTTAATGAGTACAATCAGATATAAAAATAAAACATTTTTGCAGCACACTACTTTGTAATAGTTTTACTGTGTAAAAAATAAATTCACTTTCACCATCTCAACATTCCTGACTCATTTTGTACCTCATAAAGTTTGTTGCGGTACTGAACCACAGATAATTGTATGCCATCATCCACTGGCAGCACTACATCATAGTTAAGAGCTGGTTCCTTGGCTGGACTATGAAACCTACAGGGACAGAAAACACAGTCATGGATAAATGGCAGCAATTAATTTAATGATAGTAACAGTAGCATAATGGTACAAACTTTGATCTCGCTAATCTCAATCTAGCACTGGCAGCAAAGCACGGAGAGGAAAAACTGACCACAGCTACTCATCCCTGAATCACTCTGAACTCTTGAGCCTTATTACCTGGCTACATATGGGTGTTGGAGGGCTTGCTCAGCAGTCAGCCGTTTGTCTGGATTGAAAACCAGCAAACCTCGCATCAGGTCCAGAGCGTCAGGAGGCACAGACGGTTGGAGAAGATCTTCCAAAGGCACCTGAGGTCTGGTGGAGGAAGAAAGAACGAAATTTTAAAGAGTACCTCGGCCATTTAGTGTTGCGTTCCTATAACACTGTTGGACATCTTAAAAACCTAACCTCAAGAAGAGATGAGGAGCAGCAAAGCCTGCGTGCTAGTATAACCAGACAATTTGGCTCTCCCTGCTCCTTCAAACATCCCATCATTCTCTGCACAAAGTATCCAACACACCCTTTTCAACAAGGTGGTCTATGTAAGCTGTCATTGCTTATGATTTTGCTTTGCCGCTACTGCATCTCTGCAATAATCGCTGCTCCACCTCCCTGAGCATATAATCAGCCCCACCTCCGTCTGTAACCTCTGATTGTGATCATCCCAGTGGAGGGGAAGAAATTTGTTATTGTCACTCCCTAAACTAGCTCTAGAGGAGTAACAAGGTCAGCAAGGGGCCAAGCATCAACTGTGCACACTCTGTATTCACATATAAATAATCCTCATGAATTAAAATGCAACAGGTGCATGGTTGCTTATTAATATTTGGACATTTGGACATGTACATGTGCAAAAAGAATCTCTCCATTGTTAACAGTGTACAGTAGGATTTTCATAAATAATATGAAAGAAAAGATTTTCTTACTTCAGTAACATCCTCTGAATGACAGAGGATCCATATTCAGACTTGATTGCGAGAATATCTGAAAATTAAAATGCACTCAGTTAGTTCATAGTAATGGACTCTGCTCATTACTAAAAGCAAAGTGTGGGGGAGCTTAAATGAATTTCAGTTCTTTAATCACCTTCTGGGCTGGGGTGTGGTATGGCACTCATGATCTTCTCTATTTGGTTGATGGTGGAGGTCCCAGGGAACAGGGCTTTTCCCAGCAGCATCTCTCCCAGGATACAGCCAAGGCTCCACATGTCCACACCTTTAGTGTACCTTAGGATGAGAAGTACTCCTTTTACGGTTTGGTACACTCATAACCAATTTTCTACAGAAGCATTCTGTCTCCTCAAAAAATGCCATTTTATCTATCTGTTAAATCAACTCTTGTGAAGAACAAGCACAAGCAGAGGCTCTGGTACAGATACTAACAACAGACGCTCATCACAGCTGATACCTTGTGGATCCCAGCAGGATCTCGGGAGCTCTGTACCACCGCGTCGCCACGTACTCCGTCAGCGCTGGATTCCCACTGTCCTCTTGGATCTGATTGAGTGATCTGGCCAAGCCGAAATCACACAGCTTGACTACACAGTCAGTGTCCAACAGCACGTTGGATGGCTGTGGGAAACACACACAAGAGAAACATTCTTCATAGGGACAATAAGTGTTTGATTTGTACTTATCTACGGGTCAGGACCGAGGTATGAAAACAGAAATAACACGAGGAGTGAAAAGAGGAGGAAGAGCAGACATGTAGGGGAACAAGGCGGATGAAATTCTAGTCTCTAGAGTCAGAGGCCATTATGTGAGGATGTGCCAGCAGACTTGTGTAAGCACTACTGACTGTGATGTCATAAACACAGCATTTTGGACATAATGACTCAGATTTTTAGCTTTACACTGGAGCTTAAACAATTAAATCAATTCATTGAATGACAAAAGTTCATCAGTAACTGCCAAACATGTACACTTTAAATACTAACTGTCCATATCAACTGATTTGCGACAAAGGCTTAATGTGTACCTTTTGGTCCCTGTGGATAACACTTCCAGAGTGAAGGTACTTGATGGCTTTGAGGAGCTGGTACATCACGTAACGTTTGTGGATGTCCTTCAGCAAGGTGCCTTTCTTTATCACTGCATGCAGATCCGTATCTGGCACAGAGCAGAAAGCAAACACTGATGACAATTTTGTGACTGTTACAGTGACATCCACTGATGACTGGAGTGCCAATCATCCTCACTTATACTCAAGAGCATTCTCAACCATGATTTGGCATTGAGTTGCTAAACTCACGCTCCTCTATAATCACATGCACACTGGTTTCAACCAAGCAGTATCCGGAAAATGAAACGGCAGAGAGAAACAGCAGAGGTCCATGCTGGGGTGCTGGTGTACAGTCAGGGATTAGACTGCAGAGAGGGGGAGGCCAATCTGTGGACTCAGCAGTAAGACAGTGCAGCCAGCCAAGGGTGCTTTTCTCTCTGTCACACACACACCAACACACACACACCTTGGCCAATTCAGTGCCAAGTTGAACTGCTAAGAACCACTGAAGCTTTTATTGTTACATGTTTCTGCAGCACTCCGAACATACAAAAACTTCGAACACTCACCCATATATTCAAAGATGAGATAAATGTCCTTATCATTTTGTGCTCTGATGACATTTAGAAGTTTGACAATGTTTGGATGATCTCCAAACTCCTGCACACAGGAAAGAGATATTTAGTAACAGAAAGCACGCACACACACACACACACACACACACACACACACACACACACACACACACACACACACACACACACACACACACACACACACACACACACACACACACACACACACACACACACACACACTACTGTCTGACCCATAATAACCAGCAGGCATTGTGTCAATGTTGTGTAAACCTACAGGGACAGTTTCAACACGTTACATAATGGCCACTGTATGAATGACAACAGCTGATTAGGGGGGCAGTGACACAGCTGAAGGTCACATGAATGTAGGTCAGCAAATAAAGAGTGAAACAGGAATATGTTACATAAGGATATAAAGCACACGGTTGGCAGTGTGTTCCTCTGAACACCTAATTTCCTTCAAGATGATAACAAAGCTGAATGAAAAGACTATTTAGAAAACCAAATCGTTTTGATATTTTGACATTGATGTAGGGTGGCATGGTGGAGCAGCAGCTAGTGTGCATGCCTCACAGCAAGAGGGTCACCGGTTCGATCCCCGGGTCAGACAGGGCCTTTCTGTGTGAAGTTTGCATGTTCCTCCCGTGCATGCGTGGGTTCTCTCCGGGTACTCCGGCTTCCTCCCACAGACCAAAAACATGCTCATTAGGTTAATTGGTGACTATGAAATTGTCCTTAGGTATGAGTGTGAGTGTGAATGTCTGTCTGTATACATTGCCCTGTGATTGACTGGCGACCGGTTCAGGGTGTACCCCGCCTTTTGCCTGTTGACAGCTGGGATAGGCTGCAGCCCCCCCGCAACCCCAAAAAGGGATAGTCGGGTATAGAAAATGGACGGATGGATGGACATTGATGTACTGGAAAGTCATTTGAATATTTAGCAAAAGCACTAGAAGCACATAGGTAGTGCTTCTACTTCTTCTAACTACAGTAGCAGTATCAGTGGAGCGGACTTTTAATAAATACGAATATGTAATATGTTACAGTGTATGGTATATATGTTATGGTATATAAAAGGAATTTCCCTGTTGTTACATATATGGGGCATGTTTTTGTAGTGGAATTAGGAATTTTATTTTACTGGTGATGCATTCACAGACTCCCTGACAAAACAATAGAACATCATGAACAGAGTGAGTCACCTAACATTTTGTACATTTAACACATTCATTCTTTCAGTTTTTGGGGCATTTTTTGGGGAGGACAATTATTGTTACCTGGAGGAACATGATTTCCCTGAATGTCCGCTGCAAAAGGAAATAAAATCATAGTTAGGATATGAACTCTACAAGCAACATGCAGCCATAAAGTAGGCACACACACAAACCTCCTGTTCAGTTAAACCATTAACCAAACTCATCTTTCCACTGAAACAGGTGAAGTTTAGGAAAGAAGGACAAACATTTTCTCAGACCTCACCTTTATTGCTGTTTCTGATCTTGTGAATTTCTGGATTCTTTTAACTCGTCTGACTGCAGAAGATCATTCAAATCATATTTTTTTTGGTTGAATTGGTCACAACCCTGGTCAAATGAAACTGCTGACATTACTTGATTTTTAAGGGGTCACATGCTGGGAACTATTAGGCTAGACAGCACACGAGATGTGAAAATAAAGTTAACAGGTTCCAGTAATGACTTTACTTCACTGTCACACACATCAAGCACACACCTGAGCATCGGTCCTGTTCCTGAAGGCGTCAAAGATCTTCTTCACAGCCACAATCTCACCTGTCTGTCTGTCAACTGCTTTCCATACAATGCCATAGGCCTGGGACAGACAAAACACAGTAACACATCATGCAGGAGGTGGCTTATATTCAGTCAAACACTGACTAAATTTTAACTGCAGGAAACTAAATTAAGGAAACACTGCGGTTGGGACTATAGCCAGGAATCAGCAGTTACGCTGTATCAGTTTTGCTGTGCTCCCAGTAGACCACAAACCACACACAGAAACTCACTTGCGTAAAAAATGACAAATTTAAGGTCAAAGTTCCAACGATATTGGTATATTCCTTTTAAAAAGCCACTATGCAACTTTTAATTAGAAAACATAAACTGCATGTCTGATGGCCATATTCATACAAAAGAAAACAGGTAAGGACATGACCTCAGTGTCCTATGAGGGAGCTACAGCCCTGACTATGTCAAGCGCAACAGTGGCGGCAGTGAGGCATGAGAGCACACTGCTACTGTAGAGACACAAGGAGCCGCATGATCACTGGAGACAGTGGATCAGATTCACACAGCTCTGGTGACTTTGTCAAAACTCCAGAGAAACACATTAACAGAGGAGGTTTATTCGCAGTCTGCAAAAGATGACTCTCTAAAGGCAATTACCACAGTCCCGATCACTATTGTGTGGCTCCGTGAAGCATCACTGCACAGGCCATAACCATCCCACCAGTCAACTGTAAACAGGTTCAGCAGCTGTGTAACATGAGTCACAGCCAACCTCAGGGCCTCAGGTAGGTCTAGTTAGCCAGTGTGACATGACTACGTGGCAGTTACCACCTGGCCACTTCAGGCAGAACAGCAATTTGTGAGTCTCTGTGGACAGTCTATGGAAAGAAACCAGGCTGTTTTTAGTCATGTGGCAACCGTAGCAGTGGAGAGAAAAACAAAAGGGTTTGGCCTCTGATGTGTCCTCACACATCAGCTGATCCGCAAGGAAAGCGTTTGTCCTGCCAAAGTAAATAAACCCCGCGCTGCTTACAACACTGGTATTCACTGAGGACCTTAAGTCTGGATAATTGCAGGAATTTCTCTTAAGGTTAAAGTACATCGGGGGCTTAAAGTTGCTGGAAACATTTTTGTGCAGGTGCGTAGGAGGCGGAAACGGCATTTAAAGTGTTTGAAGACTCACAAAGCGTATGTGAAATGCTCTCGTGCCAGGTGCTTAAATGGGTTTTGATACCAACTGCACGTGCAGTTACATTAACGTCCATTTAAATGAAATCCAGTAAAATGAAGGGGGAAAAGTCACTCACCCCTTTTCCAAGTCTCCTCTTGATTTCATACTTCAGAGAAATGTGTTCCTCCACCTCGGACACGTTCGCCGATTCATATTTTTTGTTCATTTTCTCTGGCAGCTGGTTCCCCTGCTCACACAAAGATCATCGCCATACTCTGGTTAGTCCTCGGTCTTAAAACGAGCTTAATGTCCGGAGCACGGGCGTTAAAACGGCTGGTGACAAGTGTGAGAGCTGCAGCATCAAACTTAACGCTGCTGACACTTTGACGAAAAATGAACGGCAACAACAGTGGAGTCCTCGCTCAGGACCCAGTCTGTATACTTGTGGACAAACGCCGCGTTGCTTGCCGTTCAATCAATCAGACCCTTGAGAAGCCGCAGGTTCGTCTTTAACTCCGAGGACTGATTGGAAAAACACTGATTCACCTGTTCTGTAACTTATCTGTTGCTGTTTGTTGCGCTGATGGTTAATACTCTCTGCACTGAGTTTCGTGAGTCCCAATCTGCTGCTGCAAACGGACGAGCTGTGGAGTTTTGTCATTTCACGTCGTCATAGCAACGAATATGCTGCTCCCTGCTCCTTAAAGGAGCCGCCGCAAGAGCGCTTCCTGATTCGCTCATTCATACGGCTGCCGCGGATGGACATATGGTGCTGCCAAGAAGATTAGTTGGATTTATAAGAAGACTTCCTTGTTTTAGACGCAAAACTTCTTGTCATAGTGGATCAACTATAGCCTCATCGGCGACCAACCCTGGCTAACCCATGAATAATAAATTGAACTTCGGAGAAGTAACAGCGGCAGAAGTAAATGATTCACCTCGGAAAATACAACAGGCATGTAAGAAGGAAGCAATTAAAACAGTAGCGATTGTGATCGGCATACATAAAAGAGCAATAAACAGTAAAGCAAGTGTCCAAAGGCTAAAACTGAACATGTCTGTAATTCTCAAACTAATGCATTACAGTTAGCAAAACCTATACAGTATATCTGGCTGACATTACATATTTTCAAATAAACACAAGCTAGCATCATTTCAGCATAGGAGTCCTAGTTGACACTGTTACCAATATGTGTTTATCATCCATATTGGCAACAGTATTTTAATAATGTGCACATTATGTACATATTCATATGGACAAATCTTAATGTTATTCACAGACACACACACAATACAAATGAAGTTGGAGGTAGATTTTTCATCTTTATTTCGAAAAAGGTGTTACAGGCTCTTATTTAAAAATCAAAAACTATTATTTACAATGATAAATCTTAATAAATATGTTCTCCCTAATGGTGCTTGAAGGTTGAAACATATTTAGCAAGCAAAGTAAGGAGGAGGTGTGTCCACCTCGCTTTTGCCCACTCAATGTGGCCAAACCCTCACTCCTAAAGGAAATATGGATTAGTTATGTTAACAGAAAACAGGGCTAAAAATGTACACAAATAATTCCTTCCACCATAGTTTCAATATCATTATTAATTTGAAGTGCAGTCGAAACATCTTTAAGTCCAATCAACAGCTGCATTTATTAACATCTGTCAGCTTCTTTTAATCTATTGACAAAAACTATTGTAGGCTTCTACAGTAGAAACGTGTGTGTGATAGAAAAACAAATATAGTATACAGACAAAAAATGCTAATCTGACCGCAAGTGACAGGTAATGGATAGAATAGGGATACTAAAAAGAAAAAAATATATATTCATCTTACCAATAATACAAAGGCTTTGGCTGTTGCAACCTTTTCTTCATGTGCAGACTATGCCCAATATAATTGTATCATGCTTCTTTGTTGGTGCTCTGCAAAACTTAAGTACAAAATTAGACCTTTTTGATATTACAGTACAAAGTTAGAAGTAAACTGTTTTGTCAAGGGCAGAATAAACAGCCAATGTTAAAAGATTTATCACACAAGTCTGGCTAGAAAAGAGGCCAATGGAGCATCTCACAGCACAGGGCGAGCCTGGTGGGCAAGGCTGCATGTAGCATGATGTGCCAGACACAGTGGAGTACACAAGGCGGTGACATTTGAATAGTACACAACATTAATGAAGGAAACAAATGGAAAGAATTTGGGGGATATAAGACAGACAACCTGTCCAGACATAAATCCACTCCCTGCCAATAGCAATAAGGAGAAAGTAGAGTGTTTCTTTTTTAACTTAAGAGATAGTAGAGTCAGAATTTCAAACAGATGGTTTCAGCGATGGATAGATGCTTTACGAGGAGTGGAGGAAGCGGTTGAAGGCATTGTACGCCGACTCCAGATCAAACAGCATCTGACGCACCTGATTATCATCCAGCTCATCTGAGGCTGACATGCTGCTGAGGGTGGTCAACCTGGTGGGAAAAAATTAAAATCAAGGTGGATTACAGGTATGAAAAACTGTTTTAAATCATTTTATCTGTGCATTTTGGTGAGTGACACTGATTGTAAATGTAACTTGGGTTTGTTTACAAGAAAACACCTCAGGGCACCTTTAATATATTATTAAATATTCACTGCTAGGTTATTGCATGAGTTATCAGAGTCCACTTTGAGAGCCCTTTCAGGCCGAAGCAAAGAAAATCCCATGGTTGTCATGTTTGTCATTGGTGTGATGCTTCAGCACAAGTTATCTGATCTGGCTCCATGATCTTGCTGTTGAGGAATTTATACAGGTCTGACTGAATGTTCGCCTGTGTCATGAAAAAGTAAACATCTATTTAAGATAGTGAATATGTAGTTATTATAGATATTAAGTTGTTTTAGTTAGCTACTAATTAAGCTTAATTATAGTCATAATATTCCTATAATTAGAGTTACATGTCAGCGGGCAGCCAACTAAGCCATAAATTCTGTTTTTCCTCAACTGCAAAAATGCTTTAACATAATGAACAGTACACGTTGCTACATGACCCAATCATGACTGGACCAAAATAGAGTCAAAACAGACTGGCAACTACGAATCCCAGAGCCAACAGTCTGCTACAAATGAACACACATGGATGAAATACTAGAAAGCAATATAACTTTACTTTGTGGACACAAGCATCCCCAACAAAGTAAGTATGTGTGTTACCATGGCTAAAATAGTACTTAGCATTCTGCACTGAAATGGCATCAGGCATGACAAAATAAACACTGTAAACTGAATGGAACTAACCAGAGGCTGACTTTGTCCTTAGCCTCAGAGTCTGGAGGCATGTTGCTCATTCTGTTCATGGTTTCCATCAGTTCCCTCAGGTCTGGCTGGATCTAGACCAATGGAAAAGAATCAGTTAAGCAAATGTTTAAGTCTGTCTATTATTAAAATTTTACTTTTTTTTTTTTTTTTTACCTCATCCATGGCCCTAATCTCCAGTCTCAGCTTGTCCATCACAGTGATGAAAAGCTGAAGATTAGAAAAGGGGAGAAAGTGACAAACAATGAGACAAAGCTCAAATTTCTTTTGGCTGGCTACACAAACAGGACACACGGTCTCTGCCAATTTTACACTGTCCTCCTACTGATTTTATTAGTTTGTCTGATTTTATGTTAAGATCAAAGTTGGCAGTGGATGCCACTGGCAACACCCATTCACATTCTTCAATGACTGACTGGAGGATGAGCCAAATTAAGTGAAACCACTTCAGCCACTTAGTACTAGAACTGAACACACTTAATCATTTTATAAAAAATATGACTCCAACAATTTGTAGTCTGGCAGACATCCTAAATAAGCCTCCCATTTGCACTGACTGTTTAATATAATGGAGGGGAGAGAGGACGTACAGAAACTATATCTGCAATGCAGCGGTTCAGGTTGCCCTTGTCATCCTTGATGGTGATTGGCCGATCCTCCTTAATCCTTTCCATGGCGAGTGGGCAGTCAAGCTAGGAAACAACATGACAGGAGTAGCATCCTTACTAACAAAAACTGCACAGCCCATTTGAGACAACAAAGTTAAAAAGGTCATGAAATCATCCGCGGTCCAAATAGGAACTCACTCTGTACTTCCTGCAGAACTCATCGATGGAGCCCACATCAGAGCCCTGCACCTGCTTGAAAGCAGCCTTATACTGAACCAACAATCTGGAACATGAAGCAGTGTACCTGAAACAAAGAACTCTTGTATGTTAATCATCATACAATCAAGGTCATGGGTGGATTTTTTGTCAGTCTTTTAAAAACAAAATATAAACTCAGTGTAACTCACTCATTTGGTGTGACACAGTCCTTAATGTAAGCCTTCTCCAGGGCCTGAAGGGTCTTGACAACAGCAAACAACTCTGCCATGTTATCATACCTTCAGAAACAGGGATAATAAAGAGGTGTTACAACACTGGCCATATCATAAATCTCTGGGTTACTGTGTGTTTGTGTTAGGCTGATAATTGGTAATATATGACACTTACTTCTCTCGTTCTCTTGCGTTTTTGTATAATTTCACTTCCTGAAAAAAACATGACTTATAGTGAAGGTCTTGCTATAGCTAACAGAACATCCCATATTTCTGATTCCACCCCTGGTTTTAGTTCAGTTTTAATGAAGCTTTTCTTGTAGTAGTAACAGCCATAAAGATGGTAATTTTTCCTCAGCATAAAATTGACAAAACAATACAAATAATTGTAATTTCATTGACTGTGTTTTTTTTTTGTTTTTTTTTTGATGGTTTATATTGATTAAAAATCCTGTTTGCAGAGCCTTAATGAAAACAAACGAAAGCAGTTGCATTTACCTCATATAACTCAGGCTTATTGGCCGGAGCTGTGGGGAAAAAAATAATGACATCAGCTGTTATTTACCATTGAAAGGATAATGACTGCACAATTTGAATACCTAAATTTTAGACACTGGATTTATTTGAATGTCTTACCTCCTCCCACACTTCCTGTAACTGGTATCCCATGAAACATGATGCCAATGTATCAGAACTTGATCTGAAACAGATTTAAGCTATGTCAAAACAGCTCACTAATAATTGTGACCAAAAACAGACAGTCAAATCTAACTCAACTGCAAAGCTTTCCCACTTTCTCAACAAAAGCATTGCTCAAGGGATTTAAGAATGGATGAAAGACATTTTCTGTTGTATAACTTAGTGTTTAATGTGACTAAGATGAAAACACTATAAATACAACTTCTACCTGCCATAACGTTGGCTTTTTATTCTTCGTATATTTGGTATTATGGTTTCATTTCTGACACGCTTGTTCCTCAGGCGAGGTGTACACCCTCGACTAGCATGATAAGACATTAACACTCGTACGCGGTAAAACATGGAAATCGAAATAATAACAAAGGTACAATTTCCCAAATATATAAAGCGTGTGGTTCTTGTTTAGGCCATAAAAGATGCACCAGAATTCTTGGCTAAACAAAGACAGAAAGAGATCATTTTTCTCAGCTGAACTGATGAACACCATGTAACTGTATATCTATGAAAAGGCAGACTTTGTTCGCTTTTCAGAGCATTAGTCCGGGAAGTACAGGTTAGCTACAGTGGCTAAACAAGTCCAAAACTTACAAAACGTCCAAGCTACGTTTATAAATGCATTAACATTACTCGAAGAACTTGCTGATCGACTGACAATCAGGAGAAAATCTTCCCCTCGAAGAAAGCCGATCATCAGTCTCCAGTATCTTGTTTGGCCGAACTAGCTAGCCCGAAGTTAGCTGTCGAGGCTAGCTCGTAGGCACCTTGTTCATGATTTATCATAACTGGGCCATATAAGTACTTGTTTGTACACACTGGACTTGATATTGGTGGGCAGTATTGTGGTAAGAGGCAGGACGTACCCAGAATTTTGCGTTATTTCAATATCACTGTTTAATCGACGAAATTAAAAGACACTTTACTTACCCTTTCAGCAAACTGCTGTGACGTCGATGTAAACACACCCTCCTGCGAGGACCAGTGGACGTCAGAATATTAGGTGTCCTGTGTGCCTTACTAAAATGTCTAAATTTAAAGATTAATACTGACATATAAAACATAAGCAGTTCATTTTTGGAGCTACTTATATTCCGCATTTTAAAGGAACTGTTGCGGTAAATAACTGATTTTAAGGCTTGACCACATTTCGTTGTTTTCACACAGGCAAACGTTAGCGGCAGCCCATCGTCAAGGCGCCAGACTCGAACAGACAGAAACAATAACGACGACGAATTTCTGAACCAAAAGATAGTTAAGATAAATGGACAGAAAAGCTCTAGTAAACGCATAGGAAAGCTGAAAACATTCCTGGAAAATTTTATGGGGTCAGTTCAAATCTATGCTATGATCATTTGCGTTATAGGGCGAATCAAGTACCACCTAGAATTAGCTGTTGGCGAAGGTGTTTATTGACAGGCAACACCAGTCTTGTAATTTAGAATTATAGTAGGGTGGATTAATGAGAAGTAAAGTCTGATAAACTCACTGATGACATATTTTTGTTTCATGTATTTCAGATCTGTCCTTCACTCTGCGCCATGAAGAGCTCCAAACCAGCCATGAAGAAGTCTGCTCAAGAGGAATGTGGCGTTTGGTTGGACACCACGCAACTGAAAGAAAAAGCCAAACAGGTAATTGTGGAAACTAGTTTTAATTTCTGACTGAGTGGATACATTGTTATCTCCCAATAAAGCAGTGAATTTATACATTAACTTGTACACAGCAGATGTTCATATTACATACAACCACTTACAATAAATGACGATAAGTAAGTATAATCTTATCAGTGGCTTCTTACTCTGTTATTGTACTCATGTGTTTTAGCAGGATTATATATTATTCTGCCCTTCTTATGTTCCAGAAGCGACTCACCCGGCCCATTTCGAAACTGCTGAATCCCTTTGTTAAAGGTGAAGGATACAGTTTGGCTGTGGCACTGAACTTCACTCAGACTAAGCTGGAAATGCCAGTCACCAAACAGAGCTCCATATCAGCCTTCTTCACACCTCAGCGCAGACGTAAGTTGCAAAAACTCTGTAGCCATCAGGTTCTCAGGGCACTTTTGTAGGATTATTACCATCTTCAGCAAAAATAGACACCATCCATTTCTTTCTGTGTTAACATTGTGCTTTTTTATGCCCTTTGCCAAAAGTTCTCAAGAAGATGTCTGCACATGAAGTACCTAACATGGATCCAGCGCTGCCTTCTTCATCATCCTCCTCGCCCACATGTGCCTTAACTGCACCCACGCCTGTAGCATCTGGGATAAAACGAAGACGTGAAATAGATCCTGACTTACAAAGCTCTGAGCCTGGTATGGATCCTGAGTGGAAAAATGAAAATGTGTCAGAAGCAGCAGTGAGGCAGGAGCACGCAGCAAGCCCTGCACCCTCTCAAAACATGTACTATGAATCTGAAGAAGACCGTACTGAGGAGATCAACCCACCGCAGAGTAAGAGGAGGCTCACTGCAGCCCCCTCACTGCCAGGTGACAGTCAGCCTCTTCCACAGGCACGGAGTCAGGACCCACTGCTCACTTACAGTCAGTTTTCTGAAGATGAATTGTACCCGGCTAACCAGAAAAACACCCCAGCGAAGAACTTCAGCGACTCTGATTCAAGTTTCTTTAGTAGTCTGCAAAGTGAAGAGGCCTTTGGTATTTGTATGGATGTGGAGGCGAGAACCTCGACTCAAAAATCCTTTAAACCCTGTAATTCGTCTCAGGGTGATGATGAGAAAGAAAACAGTAGATTTGTGTGTTTTGGTTTGTCACCAAGTAAGCGCTCAGTTCTCTCTCACATTGAACCTCTTTCAAGTCATAATTTGACAGAACCAAAAACTGCATCTCCTCGAAAATATATTCCAATGCGCCAGTGGAGAAAGGCCGATAGAGATGAGCATCCTGACTCGCAGTTCAAATGGACAAAACCATGTAGCTCTCCCGTCAAAAAAACAGCACTGCGGCAGTCATGCACAGCCGTTGATGAGGACAGTCTGGCCATGTTGTTCACCCAGGACTCTGAAGGCTTCAGGGTGATCGCGCACAGAGGTCTGCAAGCCAGGAGTCCACTAAAAGATCAGAGTAACATAATTCCCGGGACGGTGAGAACTCGTGCTTACAAATCTCTGGTGGAGGAGGACGAGGAAGACGAGATGCTCTTTACTCAAGACTCTCAGGGAAATCTGGTGATCAAACACTGACAGGAGCCTTTGAAACTCAGTAGCAGGAGTTTTATTACAGATGTGGGTAATTAGGGTGGTGCCATCTCCACTTTTTAAATGACTTGAAATCAGTTGTTTGTTTTTTCCATGTGGACCTGACTGACTTACTTTAAGCTACCTTCAAACTGATAATATTGATATTTTTCCTGACTCTCTTCATCTTACCTTTTTTCATCTGTAGATCTTTCGTATTGTCATGGAGGAAAGTCATGAAAAGGGAAGTCGCAGTATTTCCTTCTTGTTTTGGTGTCTGTGTCACAGGAATGTCTTGAAAGGTGCAACTCTCATTCGCAACAACACCAACAAGCAAGAAGCGAGGCTTTCGATTTTATTTGAAAAACGATACACAATTAAATCAGATTGTTTTCATGTAAATTAAAAATTTTGAAAAGCATTCGTGGTGTGCATGATCTCCCTTATGCTGGTGCCATGTGCTACATCTTGGTACAAAATATAATGCACAAAGTAATACAGAGACTACTGGAGGTGAGTAGGAAGTGCTCAAGTCTGACAGTTACTACTACTCTCAGTATTTTAAGGTGTACTAATCGACTGCTTGTAACGAGATTTCTAAATATTTAGAGAAATTAGTAGCCATGTATTTTGGTAATTATTTTTGATCAACTTGAGTTAATGTCTCCTGCAGAACACCTGACATTGTTACAGTCATCTGAGCTTACTGATTATATTTGACATCCTGTGTTATGCAGCAGCAAAACGGTCACATCTGCCATTAATGCAAAGAGTGATGAACAGTGCTGTATAAGTGAAACGTGCACAGTACGCTTTTAGAGAGGTAACTAAGATACACTTCATTAGATAGAAAATATACCACATAGTTCTAAACTTAACTACCAAATTATCATTGTCTGCTTGGCCACTGAATGTTGTATGTGCATATTAGGTCATCTTTTTTAGCCTTTGCTAACAATGGATGTAGATAAAGTACAGTCATAACAGTGGAAGTCCAGAAAATATTTTGAAGATAATGAGATTTAAGATTGCTTGTATTTCAGCAGGTATATATTCTTACACAAATGCCTTTATTGCTATGGCACAGAAATGTAAGGAAAGGTAACTACATTGAGCCTGTGGGACCTGAGATGTCCGTTTATTCTGTGGGGATGTGTTTGAAAGTGCTAGAGAGACATCATGAAGTCACAAATACAGTCACAATGAGCGGACCAAAAGCTAATCTGTTGCAGTGCCTGCATATATATAATCCCTTTTATATCTCTGAAACCCAATGAAGTCAAGGGGATGGAGAGATTATTTAAAAAAAAAAAAAATCTGTTGTGATGACGATGAAGCATCAATCAGCCTGCGATCTCAGTGGGTTCTGTCACCAGTTTGGAGCCGTCCCAAACAGTCTTGAACTGCTCCGGTACTGGAAACTCCCTCTGTAGAACAACCAAGAACAACAACTGTAAAAAAAGAACTGCCTTAACACACATTCAGAGACCCTGTGTCTTATTTTAGACACTCACATAATCGTCATCTCCGTGTGGTATCTGGATGTTCATCTCAGAGCTCTTGGCGCTGACAATGTCACAGCTGAGGGAGTCCTTACTCAGATAGACCTGGCAGCCCTCTGTCTTGTTGATGGAAATGGTGGGAACTCTTCCCAGCACCTGTAGAAAGGCATCTTGCATTTATTGACAGGAATGTGTGGCACAATTCACACTTACGAAGTACCAGGTAGAATCTTCAGAAAATGAGAATATATTATGTCTTTTGAAGCCAACCTACAGCCACTCTGTAGATGTTTTTTCTGACCTGTAACTGAATTGCCTTGGAGTTGATGATCTCCACGATTCCAACCACGTTCTCAAAAACCAAACCCAGCTTCTTACAGTTGTCTGAAGAGAGTCAATACACACAGATTAAAGGAAAATTATAATTAGAAATGATGAATTTAATCACCGAAGCGATACTCTCTGCTTTCAGGCAGCTCACCGATGATGATGGAGTTAATTTTGCCCTTAATCTGCACGGTGGAGTTGCTGCAGTTAAAGACGTAGACCACTTGTTTCAGCTCCGTCTCCTCGATCACCAGATCGTGTTTCTGCTCAAAGTTCTCCTGCAACGACAAGGGAGCAGATTACATTAATAAGCTGTGACAAATCGCAGTGGTAAAAAAAAAAAATACAGCCTTTGGAAATAATTAAAGAGAAAGTAAACATTTTACGTACCACCCTCCATTTTTTCCCCTCCAGCTCCAGCAGAGGGGGTCTTTTCTGGACGACTGCTTTGGCTGACTTCACAGTCCCTGGGGATGTCGGATTGCTCTGAGCTGCTTGTGAACGCAGAGTGGGGTTCTTATGGGTCTTCTGGTCATCTGATACATGCTTCAGACCTACAAATGGAAAATAGGAGAAATATTTTTATGCACATGCAAGGATGTGACAAAGGTTACTGACATGCTGAGGTCATGAGTCTTAATTCCTTCTGCCCTACCCCACCCACACTAAACACTAACCCTTTTATTTAGGGGTTCACCCACCTTTAGTGATGTCCATGCCCTGGTTGAGCTGGGCAAACAGCGCTGAGTGCTGGGCTGCTGCACCACCTGCCTGAGGCTGGGAGTCATCATCACTGAAGACCAGAGGAGGGCAGGGGGGAGGAGGAGGAGGAGGGGGAGGTGGGGGACAGGGAGCGCTGGGGACGGTGGTGGTTTCAAAGAGAGAAGGAGGAGCAATGGGGCCCTGGAGTGATGGAGAACGTCAAATGTTAGATAGCAGCACTGCATTTCGGCCTGGTGATGCACTCATGAGAAAAACATAACGGTGCCAGCTGTTTTGTGGGTAAGTGTAGTAACAAACCTCTCCAGCAGGGGGAGTATTGCACAAGAAATACCTTCAAGCTTGGTTGCAATAATGCATCAATTTTACCAGATGCTTGGGATGGACATGTAGCACATGAAGATGAAAAAACAAAACAAAACAAAACAAAACAAAACAAAAAACCCCTTTATTTTCAGTTCAGAGATAGTTAGATGACTTTTTCTGTCTTTAAGCATCTTCAAGGTTGTAACTGTAAAGCCATCTTAATTCTCTCCGTCAGTAACACACATATTTTTTATTGAAGCTATCTGCTGTTTACACTGGGAGAAATACTCAAATGTACGTCTCTATGTCTTAAATAGCAGCAGCAAATCAACCAATGGAAACATTCTAGATATGCTGCGCTTACTTTATACACATTTCCCCAAAAATTTGGACCTGGTCTCTTTGGAAAGTTTAGGATCTCCACCAGAATTTCAAAGAAAGTTCTGTGGCTTTGAACAATGTTTGGCTGACCACTACGAGTTTTATCAGGTGCTGTAGGTAGTGCTCTAGTTAGCTCCAGTCTGCTCTGATATATAATAATGAGTAGCGGTTTTGTTTATTAACTGATGAACAGTGTACAGTAAAAGTGCACCCCGATCCATTAACAACTACAGTGAGGAGACACACACATATACATATATACACACACACTGTCTGAAGACCTTGCGCAGCTGCCAGACACACACACCTATCACAGGGGCTGAACTGTCACTTTATGTGCCGCATGAGTACAGCTGAGACGACTTGACCTTTGACCCCAGGCACATGTGTTGTGAAAATCATTGCTGAACAATACTGAGCTGTTACACTAAAGAGCTCAGCGCATACCACTGGATTACAACCAGCATGCACATGTGTGTGTGCGTGTGTGCGTGTGTGCGTGTGTGTGAGGCTGTAAAACTGTCTGACTGAGTCTTTGTGCTCAGGCCTGCTTGTGTGTTTCTGCATTTATGGGTGTACACAAACATGTTTGTATGAAGCGGAGGAATAATCCACTTTATTGTTAAAGGACACTTCTTTCCTTTTTTACATTTTGAGGGGCGTTTGGCCAGGTTTGTCCACCTTTTGGTTTACAGATAACTTGCGACACTGGGATGAAGAGTAATGATCGAAGACTGACAAACATTATCTGGTTCCAGCTTCTCAAATATGTGGACTTGCTGTTTTTGTGTTTGCTGTGTTATGCAACAGTAAATTGAATATCTTTGGTTTTCAGCCTGTTTGATGAATAAAACAGCATTCAATTGAACAAATAATTACTCAATGAAATTACTATTTGCAGCTCTGCTTTAGACAGTGTTAATTGCTTTTCGGTAAAAGTGTCCCCACTGTTCTCATCCAGAATGTAGTTAACATCTAAGAGGCTACCACAAAATGCCTACAGGAGTACACAGAGAGCAGACTGAACAAATATCAAACAGCTCAGTGACACAAACTGTAAAAATTGTGTGTTCAATAAGCCTTATTTTGATTTGCAGAGGCAATTTGCTCCCTTGTTTCTTATTTCAGACTTGTTTTAATAAAATTTTTAATTTTTTTCAAAGAGTCTGATATGAAGCATAGGTACTAATGAGATTGGTAGTGCGTGTGTGTGTATGAGTGCATGTGTGTGTAAAGCCACCTCCATATGTCAGCCTGTGCATGTCACAGTATAAGCATGTCACTAAAGCCCTATCTGAGCAGCAGATGACGGCTGCGTTGAAGGGGGACCAGCCCTGCAGTTTAGGTTACAGCCAAGGCTGTGTGTGTACACAGACTCTTTGTCGGGGTTCTTCTGTGAAGAAAACCTCCATTCAAGTAAACCCTGAGGACCACCTGTTAGTACCACACACTCCCGGCCTTGTAGGCACACACACTTCAGCTCTGTCGGCTGGCAGCAGGGACAACAGCTGACACACACAGCCACTGCAGGCTCTCATGTTTCTGCACGGAGAAAACATGCTTAGCATTAGCTCCACCTCAGGTTTTAACCCAGTGATTTCTCAGTAAAGGAGCAATTGAACATTTTGGGAAACACAATTGTTCACTTATTTTTATTTCACATGTTCTGAGAGTTAGAGGAGAACATTGTTACCACTCTCATGTCTGTACAGTCAGCAACCAGCAGCCAGAAAGCTTAATTAAGCTTAGCATAAAGACAGCTAGCATGGCTCTTTCTACTAACAAAATCTGCTTGTCAGCACCTCCGAGGGTCATATCTTGTTTGTTTAAGGCCTTCAATACAACAACATGAAAACAATTCCTCATTGTATGTGGGGTTATATATCAGATTAGTTCTTGGCGGGGAATAGCAACTTCCTGGAGTCTAGCCTGGTTCCCTGGCAACTGCCCAGAGCCAAGAAATAGTCAACACATATCCCTCAAAAAACGTCAACTAAACTTCAGTTTTTGTACAAATTAAATAAGTGAGATACCAAACATTAATTAACAAGCTTTAGAACTACTAGTTGCAGGATTTTGGTACCTTTGGACAGAGCAATGCTAGCTGTTTCCCCCTGTTTCCAGTCTTTATGCTAGGCTAAGTCATGCTAGCTGTCATGAGAGTGGTATTGATCTTTTCATCTAACTCTTGGCAAAAGCAAAATAAATAAAATAAATGCAACTAAGTGTAATTCCCAATATGTTAAACTGCTCCTTTAAGAAACTACACCACACTTTTTTATTAATATTAGATGCCAAAACGCAGAGAAGCCTCAGTCAGCTTATCTTCAGTGAATAAAGATGAGAAACCCTTCCAGCTAACAATAAAAGGGGTCAAGTGTGTGTTGAAGGATTTGGTTTCGCGCCATCATAATCTCTGGGATCTGGTGTGTGTGAGTGCAGAGGAGTCCCACAGCAGACATCCATAAACAGAAGAGTGTGTGGGAGTGACAGAGGTTTTGTGAGCTCTATGGAGAACCGCGGGGTGCAGCCACCGGAGAGAAGTTCATTCATTCATTCATTCTCTCTGCACTGGTTTATGTAACCGGCTGCTCCATAACTAAAAATGGAAGTGGATGCAAAAAGTAGGAGTTAATTTGAGCTCTGATACAAAAATATCAAGGCCTGCGAATGGAAACTAAATGAAAATACAGCTAAGATAATAAACAAGTTGTTACAGGAGCAATTTGTTTTTTCAGGCAAGTGTATTGTTAACATTTAGCAAAGACGAGCATCTGAATAATGGATGAAAGTGCAAACATACTTGGTGTTTACATTCTTATTCCTGTACAGGGATGGTGTATATACGTACAATAATAATAAAATGTTTAACAAATGAACAGATGTGTGTTATACTCACGGTCTTGCTCCACACCAGTCCTGTAGTGTGGTGCTGTTTGATGAAAGACTGCATCTCGGTCCAGATTGACAGGTAGGAACGCACCCAGTCTACGTGACGTCTGTCGCTGGGAGAAAACGGGAGGTTGGTGAGAGGGTGGAGACACATATGAAAACAGAGAGTAGGATGAGGACAGCAGTACGGTAGGAAGGAGCAAAGGGAGGAAGTGGATAAAAACACAATGTCAAGAGAGGAGATGATGGTGAAGCATCACTTTAAATTAATCATCAACTATTTTCTTAGCAGCATGCATATGAGTAGCATATTGACTCTTTATTAATCATTATAATGCGCTTAGGAAGGCCTTATTGGAATTCTTGAACAACAACTTCCTCCTATCAATGAACTGTAATTAGGAGGTTATTGTGGGGAAAACTCTTAGTTAATGGCCCAGCAGTTGCAAAATATGCTTATGCAGAGTAAGGCATTAATTAAAGCAATAAGGCCCAAGGAGCCATTATTTACAGAGATTTTAGAACAGCTAAAGGGCGTTTCCATTTTTCGCAGTGCCATAAATCTCACTGAGAGACTGGTTTAGCTCAGTTTGGTGATTGAACGCAGCTCAGCTAATTATAATCAAGGACCGGAACTATCCATTTCACTGAAGTGCTTTATAATGACTAATAAAGAGCCAATATGCTACTAATATGCATGCTAATGAGCAACTAGCTGATGCTGAATATGTGTACCTTAATATAAACTGTTACCAAAAGTATTTATGAAACATTATGGTTTTTTGTTGTATATGTTACTCAAGTTTTTCTAATTCATACCTTTCAACAAAAATGGGATCACAATAAGAGCACAATCTCAAGATTATCCTTCAGTGACATGCGCTCTTACTGTGAAGAGCTCAGTAGATACACAGTACTTACGTTTCTTTGAAGTCTTTCAGCACTCTGTTGGTGTAGAAGGTGGCGGCATCATTCATCTCCTTCACATAAGGACCCGGCTTCTGACTCTGAGAAAGATGAAAAGTTATCTCACTCTCTGAAGCATCGTGAGGTCCAAACTGTCTTATACAAGGCTTTGGGAAAGTATCTGACTATCAGCGCATTTGTCTTCGTGTGACAGGATAAAGAAGAAAAGCTCACAGTGACATAATGATGTCCTGTGGGGAAAGTACCCCTCTGACAGCAATGAACACTGACCAGAGCCAGCTCCAAACGCTGTTTCTAGCCAAATGGAAAAGCTTTGATCTTAATGGAAATGGTATTCATACCTAAACTCAGAAGAAGAGTTTTGCTCTGACGGGAAACAGAGACCAAGAATAAGACAGAGGGACAAATAGTGTAGATTGTTGGAGGAAGAAAAACATTAGCCTGTGTTTATTTATGTTCATCAGTCTCCTTACCACAGCCACCCAGCCTAGAGCGGGGATGCTCTCACTGACGGCTGACAGGTGGTTAAAGAAGCTGCTGCCGCGGTTTCTTTCTCTGAAGTTCTGGATCTCCTGGATGTGATCCGAAATCGGCTTCAGCAGGTCATGAAACTCCGTCTGCAGAAATAGGGAGGAATTAGGATAGGACGGCAGGAGGATGCAAGAATGCAGGAGAAAAGGAAGGAAGTGTCAGTGTGAGATGAGAATGCATGAAGATAAGGAGATGCTGCATTGAAATCAAATTTTAAAGGCCCTGAAAGCTTAACAATAGGAGTGGTCAACTTCTTTCACATGCCGACTTCTCTTTAACATGTTTCAGATACTTGTGATTTTACAACCCCAGCGTTCTTTTCCCTGCCCACCCGTGCCCAGCCTCAGTCATTCCTAAACTAGGCTACAGGACAGTAACTAATTTTATTAGCTGGAGCCTTTTTCCATTGGAACTTCCAGATCTCAGCTCCAGCTCGTCTCCCAGCTCTCGGCTCCCCTCCCCAGTGCACCGTTCCTACAAACATTCCTCGGTTCATGGGGAGATCCCTCTGGCCTTGTAAGGCATACCGCTCCTCCAGTGTTTACAGTTTACCTATCATGCGCCTGCACACACACACAGATCCAGGAACAAAATGTTTCATTGGTAGATTGCTGCTGCAGCTTTCTGGCTCTGATCTGCAGTGAAATGGCTGCTAAATATTTATTTTTACTGAGCTGTGACAATGTAGTGTCTTTATTCAAGAGGAGTTTGATTGATTGCATGCACTGAGATTAGCCAGTGTCCTTGATGATATCACCTTATGTAAACTGCATATACCTGATGTATTGTCAAGTATCACTAGCTGTTCAGTGTGTGGCTTATTCCACACTCCACAGTGGTGAGTGTTCATGAACATATCGATATTTTTTCTTCAATATACATAGATGCAGGTGTGAGGCAATGCTGTAATTTTCTGCTTGCGTGCAAAGGAGCAATAAAAACAGACGTAAGCTGCCTCATTCTTTTTGAAGAAATTCTTCCCTCAATCAGATGCACATGATCTCCATAAGCCGAGATAGACGCTCCTTTCTCTGCTCCTCTGGCTTCTCACTAAATCCAGCTAATAACTGTGTGCGAGCAGCTTTGAGGCAACATATCTCCGTTGTCCAAAACAGACACCATGCTGCTGCAAATAGGGATGCACTATTTTTTCTGAGGGGGAATGTACAGATGATGTGAGGTAACACGAAACTTAATGGAAATGTTAATAAATAGTTTCCAGTATTTATCTATTCAACCAGTTCTGTGTTTCTCTTGGGTTAGGGTTGAAGGATTTCATTGCTGATTATTCTGATAATTATTTTTTCAAGTAGACGTATTTAAAAAGCCCAACCAACAGGCAAACCCCCAAATAATCAGTTTATTATCATATATGATAAAGAAAAACGTTAAATCCACACATTTGATAAGTAGCAATCAGCAGGTATGGCTTGAAAAAAGTGACCAAATCAACTAATCGAATATAAAAACAGTTGCAGATTTGACTAACTCATTAATCAACCAATAATTTCAGCTCTACAATCATGAAAATCAACAAAGAGCAAGGGCACATAATCTGACAACTGACTGCATCCATTAAAGCTGTATAGCCTTTTCTACATTTCACAACAACAACAACAACAACAACAACACCATCATGGCTCACACTGAACGCATGACTTGAGTCAGTCAGAGTAGGGACTTCCCCTCACCCAATCATGCTGCACGGTGAGGAAAGAGACAGATGGATGGGCTCAGGACAGAGCAGAGAGAAGAAGGAGAAGGTGCAGACAGGACTCATTCAAATAGGAAAAACTGTAGCTGTATTCCCAGGCGCACTGTAATCTATAACTGTTCTGGCAAATTTACATGTCGGCATCAAGTCAGAACAGGAGCAAGAGTCATTTTTTCCATGTAAGACCCTTCAGCAATTTGCCAGTGAAAACAGCTACATTCCTGAGCACAAATAAATCTACTTTGTTGTTATGTATGTTATGTCTCGTTACATGGAGCACCTGTCAGAAGGTCCAAGGCTGAGATTTCTCATCTCATAGCAGTTTATGTACTTGTTAAATTGCAGGAGGATTGAATGAAAAACACAAGCAAACATAATGTAGTGAAATTTGAAGGTTTGAGTGTCTTACATTAAAACAGCTGTAAATAGGCCTCGACAATGTACATACTATACATGCTTTATCCATTGCTTGTTCCATTGTTTCCTCCCGTTGTAAATATGAAGCTGGAGCCAGCAGCTGGTTAGCTTAGTTTAGCATAAGGGCTGGAAACAAGGGGAAACAGCTACTCTGCCAAATGAAATCTGCCTATCTGCAGCTCTAAAGCTCACTAATTAACATTTTATATTTCATGTCTTCGTCTGCTAGGTAGAAAACCTTTGGGCAGAGCTGGCTTCTTAATGCTAGAGCAAGCACACAGTTAGCTTAGCACAAAGACTGGAGGCAGTTTTCTATTTCATGTGCAGGTATGAGGTATATGGATCTTCTTAGCAGAACTTAATTAGAATCAAAGACTGAAAGAAAGCACCTCCTAATAGTCAGAGCGGTATGAAATCTAATTGCTTACTGATGTGCCTTTGAACTACACAGTCAATGTTAATCTGAACTGAGCCGAACAAAACATTTTGAATCAGTGAAGTGATTCAGAATTTTCCCCGCTCCTCAGGCTGATCTCAGTCTACAAAAAAAGCACATGTACATACAACTACATGGATAAGAAGTCAACTGACGGAGACAGAGAGAGAGAGAGAATGAGCCGACAAAAGGATCAAAAACGTCGGCTCACATTATTTGATGCTCAGTGTGTTACAATAGCACAGCGTCCAAGCCTTGACTTCCTATAAAAGCAGTGGATCAAAGGTAGAGAGTGGAGGGCGACACGGGGAGAACAGCTGCAGGAGGGTTATTTTAAAATGTGAAAGTCCACAAAGTGTGAGCCAAACTGCCAGAACCGGCAACACGGACACAAAAACGCACACTCACAGTTCACAGGTCAACTTGAGGTCGCATGTGAGAGAGAGGCTTACTTTCTTTTGCTCTCTCTCTCTTTGTCTCACACTTTATCTAACTCACACACACACACACACTCTTTCACACACACTGACAACAGGCTCAAATATAGAACATGCCCATAAAAAGTCAGAGAGCACAACAGGGCTGCGCTGCAGAGAAAGAAAGGCTTTGGAAGCTGTGTGTGTGTGTGTGTGTGTGTGTGTGTGTGTGTGTGTGTGTGTGTGTGTGTGTGTGTTGTGTGTGATTTACCCTACTTTTGGGGACACTTTTCAGACTAAAGCCTAGTTAATTGGGGACAGTTTGTGGTTCGGGACCAAAGTGGTTACGGTTTGGGTTCGGGTAAGTAAGTCTGTGTAATGTCCCCCAAAGTGATGGAAACACGACCGTGTGTGTGTGTGTGCTGGTGGTACAAATGTATCAGTGCCTAAAAAGTCAAACAAACATGGATGTCTCACACCAACCAACCTCATTCATGCAGCCATCTTGAATTGTCCAGCGATATGATCGCTGAAAGTTGTAAACATGGAAATCTCGCAGCAGATAGCAGAGCGGTTTTAAGCCTTTTGGGGCTGGTCTCAAGCCAAGTCACAAGTTTTCCAGCAAACTACCCATCAAGAAAAAAAACCTTGAATGTTTTCGCTCTTTAAGTCTCACGTCAAGTTTTTAGAAGTCTCTCAGCATTCAAGACTAAAATGTCTTTTGTGGCTTGAGTCCAAGTCTCAAGTCTACAGTAGACATCAATTTGGTTTACAGAATGGACAGCAGTATGAGTATGAGTATGTGTTTCTTCAAGCGCTTTATGATAACTGCATACTTGGTTCATGAAGTTCTTTTTCGTCCCTTCTTTCGTGTTTAGTTTGGGTTTTACCCATTTGGCTGAATTTTCACCTCCTCCCTTGTATCTCACCCCTCTCCTCTCTTGGGTCTGTCCCTCTCTCTCTGTAAAACCCTCACTCTTTCCTTGTTTGCATTTCTGACAATCACTGAACGCTCTTTTCACCGCCCCTCAACCAATGACCTGACAGATAGGGAGTAATCACTTCCTGGTGGGCTCTGTGGACGCTGTAACACACACACAACACAAACAGAAGGCCAATGGGATGATATCATATCAGCTCTCTCTCTCTCTCACTCTCTCACACACACACACACACACACACACACACACACACACACACACACACACACACACACACACACACACACAGACAGCTTTCAATCCCACCCCTCTTTCTCTATACGTGAACATGTTGGGAATGTGTTGTATTAGCGTTTTCTTGGTCAAAGAGCAGCGTAATCCCTCTGTGAACAGCCCAGCCTGCTGGGGAACACAGGAGGGGAGGCAGCAGACTGACACGGCCGCTGTTAAACGATCTGAAGCAATTTACAACATGAGAGTTGCAGCTAACTAACAGGTTTGTGTGCAACTTAGCTGTGAGCGGGTCATAATGATGGTATGAAGTCACATGATACAATTATTTCCATCGCTTTCAGCTGGGTCCCAATGAACCTACAAACAGCAGTAATGGCAGTGGGACTGTAAGTCTAAAGTGTCGTGAAGTGTTAAATAACTGTTGTTGTTGTAGCTGTTGTCATTTTTATGGCTTTATTCTTACTGTAAGTCAACAGGAAATGAGCAGGGAGAGAGAGAGAGATGAGATACAACGAAGGTCCTTGTGGTTTACGATCAGCATCTTAACCCCTATAGGCCACTAGGGAGCCTCAAATTTACAGCGTTACAGTGGAGCCCAGGCCTCAGAGTTAAGAGGAGCGTGGCAGAATACCTGGCACACTGACACATTTTCTAAAGGGACAATTTTGAAATTATTTTTCTCCATAAACATGAGATATTTGAGTTTTGTCTGGAACACACTCAAAGGCCATGCACATTTCCCGAGAACATACCTGACAGAATAAGTTAGTAGTAGTGCAGTGGGAAAGGTGGATGCTAAAAAGCAACTAGTGAATGGCGAATATGTGTACCTGAATATAAAGTGTTACCATTTCATTCCATTCAACCACAGGTCTTCCTCAGGCAAACCCTAAAGTACTCAGTAGGTCTCAGTATGTTGTACCTGTGCAGGTTCCTGGTGTGTGACAGCCATCTTGAGTAAAGTTCTTTGAGTCTGCAGGGCTTTGTTCACCATCTCCGCCTGTCGATCATAAGAATCAAAGCCAGATCAGTTTGGATTATGATACATAACACATTTCATGGAGTCTGATAAGCAGCATGTTACTGTATCGTGTGTATACTGAATATGGACAACGTTACAAGGCCCATTCCTTCATTCAATTTTGTTTACACTTTACTATATTCTCTCACGCCTATGCAGCCAGTGAATCTGTCCATCTTAGACATAAAAAAGAAAGTACAGTAACACACTCACACACACACACACACACACACACACACAAATCGGGTTAGTCCCAGCCAGCTGTGTCCTGTGTGTGTCTGAGACTTCCAGTTGCGGGCCAAGGGAACCACCAGGGAGGCTTTGTCCATAAAAGGAGCTCAGCAAACTTAAAGAAAGTACCTCTGGCTCTCGCTCACACACTCCCCCTCCCTCTCACCCCGCTCAGTGATGGGACACAGAGATAGAAATATTCTTTCAAGACAGAGAGAATGAAATACAAGCATTTCTAAAAAACAAAAACAAACTGCCTTTACTCCTCTGTTTTGGAGTGCTCCTTGTTGTTTTGGATTTATTCCAAGAACATATCACAGCTGTTTTTGCCAACTGGTTTACCACAAAACACACTTCAAGTCCTAATCTGAGTACAGGTCATTACCAAATAGGAAAAGGTGCTCCACTAGTTTGACAAATGAACGTAAGGTCAAAGGTCAACCATACTCCCATCCTTGACTTTGTAGAGAACAGGAAACCTTTTCAGTCACACACATGAACACAAGTCACTGCTATCTACTTTTAGGCCAGGGACCTCCCATACACACACATCACTTGCCCTTCAGCTTTCCAGAGCCCTGCATATCTTAGTGGGATCTAAAGTAGGACAATCCATGCTTAGAAATTTATCAAATAAAGGTTGGCACAGAGAGACTGCACTAGTTGCGCCACTGGTAACCACCTGTGCTCCCTTTGGAGCGACGCTCGACTAACTACAAGGAGCTTTTCTGCACAATCTACCTTCATACCGAGGTACAAGATACACACAGTTTTTTGTTAATTGGTAAGCAAAATATTTCAATCTGAGGATTTCCCAAATTCGGGGCAACATCTGGAATGCGAGGAGGTCTTAATAAAGTAAGAGCAACTTTTCCCTTTGGAATATCATTAAAATGAGCTCCATGTTTTCAATTAGAGTTAAATGGTGCTCCCGCAATTGCCATTGCACTTGCATTACGTTGGGGGAGTTTCCAGAGACAGATCTCTTGTAAAATTGAGACAGTATGACTCTGCATGAACAGTAAACTGAACTTGGTGTTTAAAATTGGTGGATTAAAGTATGATTAATAGTTGCTTTTGCCAACAGTGGACTAACAAACCTGCAGCGGCTGTGGTGACATCTGTCTGCTGCAGAGCGTGCATGAGTGTGTGCATGAACAGGTGTTTGTCTCATTTATCATCATCAGCCTTTGTGTGGAATGGTGAGACTTATACTCGGAATAGTTTTGGGGAGAACATTCTGCAAATAAAATCTCATTAATTGTTCTGATGAATTCCTTTCAGCCCTGAGTACTGCCTGCCATCTTCCTCCAGGCTGGCCGCCTGTATGCTGCATTCAGAGGCAAAGCTCAGGCCATCTGGACTCTGACAGCTGAAGAGCGAGATGACACAGTTTAAAGACACTCTAGTGAATGAATCAAACACAGCTTACATGTTTCTCCACCTCACTTCCTAAGGCTCGGCTGTAGTTCAGGTAGTCTGACACTGGACCTTCCAGCACGACGTCAAAGGCCTCCACGCACTGAGACAAACCTGAAAAACACAATCACTGCCTATTTAACCTGAGAATATTACAGAGTAAAGCTGTTCTGGTCTGTCTCCAAACCTCTGAGCAGAGTATTACTGAAGCACAGACTTGCCTCCATCGATGCCGTTGACACAGCCGCCGTTAGCCATGCTGTTGGACGTCTGCACGGTGACGGACATCTTCTCCAGGCGAGTCACAGCTCGCTCCAGCCGCTCCATTAAACCTTCCATGGCAACAAACCTAGAAACAAAAGCAGGAATGGTTGCTTCAGCTGTACAGTGGCCTTTCTGATCTTAGGCTGATGATTAGTTTTGCGATACAGTACATTGCAATTACTTTATTGATACCTGAAGAAAACTGTACGGTGGTGAGAGACCAGAACTGAGTCCTGAGTGACACAACCACTGTTCAACTTTCCCCCCGGTCCTGCTCCATTTTCAAAAAGCCAGCATATGTCATTACAGAGAGAAACTAAACGTAGCCAATGAAGTGGCATTTATATGAACACAGTCTCTGTTTGAGCTGTCTGGCCCTCTGCCACAGTCACAACCTCATGAACATATTACACAGTTGGATAAAGGAGGGACAGAGACCAGAGCCAGGCTGAGAGGAAAGTCAGAGAATTCAGCCCAGTGGAAAAAGGGAATAAATGCTGATGGAAGAGAAAATGTCTTCAAATACAAACAAAAAGAAGACGTGTTTTCTGTTTTGGACAATGGAGACCCACAGTGAAGACGATAGAATGAAAAAATCAGATGAATGCAGACATAACATATAACATCATAACTGTGAAAGAATCACAGAATCAAAGAATTAATGGCTTTATCTCGAAATCAGGAGTTAATTATTTCATTATCTCAAGAAAACAAGATTTGGTATCATGAGATAACAAGATAATCAACTCATTACCCATTATTGATCACAGCAGGCTGTACTTCAGTTGAGGTCTAACGTGGCAAAAATTGCCCAGGTTGGACATATCAAATAAACAGATGGACATACAAACCTTGCAGCTCTCTATAGATCCTAATATTGAAAACGCCAACTGTGTCGTGATCTATGACGATGACTGATACTGTATAATATGACTGTGACTGGAAGTTGGAAGTGACTGCTTTCTCCTGATAAATTAGCTCGTTATTTCGAGAAATCGGCCTTTTGTTTTCTCGAGATAATGAGATAAATCGAGTCACTATCATGAAAAAATGAGCTCCATTACCTCGAGATAAAGACATAATTAACTCATGATCTCGTGATATCAGATTTTCCAGTTTCCAAGTTCCAGATAAGGCGTTTTGTACAGAAATAGTTTGCTGCATTATTCATTATTCAACTGTCTGGATCCCAACTAGTCTCAACTTCAGGCCTACAATCCATATGTTATTGTTTCAGAGTAACTCTAGCAGATCACCTTTGCTGATGCTGATCGGGGAAAGAGGGACCTCAGTCACCCTGGATATTCCTGCTGATGACATTTCCACACGTTAACACAAACAACTCCTGTCATCTAGAGGTGAGCCACTCTGGGAAAGATGCTGCTTGGTCGCAACATGCATGATTATAAAGGCTGCACTCAAATTCAGCTGAAATGTGCAGACAGTTGTGACAAAGTTAGCTTGCTGAGAAGAGGTAAACAAATCTCCAGCTGTTATCAAACACCACTGAAACACATTGGAGATGTGGACCATATTGCATCTCCGCCTATAACACCGACAAGGCATAAGCATCACCGTGAGGCAACGCAGGCCTGTTTCCAATATTTATTAGTCAACAGAGTGGAATTCAATCCAGCGACCAGCTGCATGTTTACGCACTACTGCTAGGTAACACGCACTTTCTAATGTGACACCTGCTCCCTTCACATCCAACACACAGTCCAATGGCCTGAGTTATAATCTGTTTTATTTGCTTTACAAATGATCTATAAAAACACCAGCGGGCTCTGCATTAATATGGCAGCTATGCAGAATGGATTGTGTTCCCTGTCTGTAATCTTTGTAAGTTATGTCTACTAATTATGTGCTGTGAGCAGAAAATATGTCCTGATGGGCGTCATCGAGTCATCTCTCTCTCTGGAGAAGCCTCTCAGCGGTGCCAGATGCCTGTCGCAGGACTCAGCTGCTATTTCTGCCCTCTGGGTCACAACAGCTCTTGGGCAAGACCTGAATCCTGGAGAGCTCAATGTAGGTTGATCATGTGCAACAAGTCACAACAACAAGCAACAATGTCAGTGTCATAGTATTGGTATTTTGGGTGCCACTTGAAGGTCCCATTTCTAAGATTTATGGTTAGTTTTTATTTCTGTCTCAAGGCAAATATTTGGCCCATCCCACATGGGATTAAAAAATATCCAACATCAATGAAACGTACCACATAATTTCAGGTAATGTGTTCATGTGGAAAATATCAACCAAATTGTGCACCGAGTAACAGACGAAAGAAAAGCCTCAAGCCAAAAGTTTATTCTCATGATTTCCTCATCTTCCGTCTACATTGTAACTAAAGGCTTTATTCATGGTTAAAAAATCATCTACTGTTGCTTTACAGAGCAGTTACAAGCATTGATAATAGCAATGTTTGGGTTGCCAGGTTATGAAAATTCCACTTTGGATGGTGATTATTGTTTCCAGGCATGGCAGCATCTGGACCAAAACACATCTAATTAACAGCTGATTAACAAGTACATTTGCAAACCTCATTCATTACTGTAAGAACCCTCTATGAACAACTTATGAACAGATATAGTGTAGCAGGTGACGTCTGCTGGTGGCAAATCAGAAAGTGTGAAACCTGTGACCCTGGATGGCTTAAGTTGTTGATCATTCAATTGGTTGATCATCAGGAAAGTAATGAGCAATAATCAATTAATCATAATTTTTGAAGCAAAAGTGACAGCAAATGTGAGGATTTGCTACTTTTACTTGTCTTACATTATATCTTCACATTTTATACCAATTTAAACTCTCCTGACAGTGATGTCACAGAGTCCTGGAGCACAACTGTAGATCACTGGAGTAAGGTTGAACCTCTGGAGGTCGGCAAAAACGAGATTTTTTTGGGTTGTTAAGTTACTCTTTAAAGACGGCACCATGGGCCCTGAGAAACTGTGAAGGGCAGTTTTATTTTTATGATGTGTCATGGACAAAACAAAAAAATTAACTCATGGAGAAAACCATCCACAGATTTAAATTCTATACATTAAATAAAGGACAAAGAATCAGCCACTGTATTCACTCGAGTACACTCCACTTAATCACTGTCTCCCTCAATAATAACGTCAAACTTTGTTTAAAAACCATGAGACAGAAACAGCCAGCGGCTGCTCTGATTGTACTGTTAACCAGCCAAATTCTCCATGGCGATGCAAAGACAAAGCCAATGATGCTCCTTTAGCTTTCATATACACCCACTAAATTCAGGTCAGTACAGAAACTGAATGGGAATCAGACCGAACCGTTAGTGACATGATTATAAAACACCAGAACAACAACAAAATGTTGTAGACACTGGCAGACTTCAGTTTCCTGTAAATGAACAAATCCTCCCTCTGTTCCTGAAGACAGGTGGGCAACAGTGTCTGCCACAGAAAGACCCCAACCAACAGCTGAGAAAGCACACATGTTGCCGCAGTGGAAAGATATCACTGACTTCGCCCTGACCTCCCTGTGTTGCCTGCACCCTCTCGCCTGGTATCTGATCTTTGGGGCTATATTGGGCCACAGCCTGCCGTTTGCTGCTATGGGCATCCTGTAAGATACTCTAATGTAAGTGTCAGCAGGATGTGCTGTGGAGGACCCTGTAAAGATAAAGTAAATCTTAATAAATTCACTACATCTTTTCTTTTTTTGGTAGAGTTTATGTTAGAGGTACTACAGCTGTTCATACAGCAACTAAAACAAGAATCTGAGATATCATCACAGCTATTTACTAACAGTGACATCTTGGGTTTTGTTGTTTATTTGAATATAACTGAAAGTCGGCATCACGATTGTACAGAAATGGAATGAAATGAATCAATGAAATTGTGTCATATGGGCCTTATGATTAATATTGAGCATTTGAATAAGATCATTTAGGCTTGCAACAGGTGTGAATGTGTTTATAGGCAGCTGGAGCTTTTGATCACGTCGCATGATCTTCATCAGGAGAAAGATTCATTCAAGTTTCATGTATTTTTTCTGGGCAATCAAGGACTTTGTCCATGTTGGCTTAAAGGTTGAGTTAAATCAGTAAAATCTGAGTTTAACTAAAGTTTAACTCAACTTTTAAGCCTACATGGAGGATATTTGCATAACTGAAAGCTCCAAAAGCTAAAAAATGGACCTTGAGGTGAGACTGTTTCTACAATCTACAGCGTATAATCTGTAATCTATAACATCAGCAGGCTGTTTGAACATCATAATGGCTGATTACAGGTGCTCATCACACAGGCCGAGGACGATGTCGCTTCATAATAAAACATGACATGGCACTGGCATGCTGACACGACCTCCACCGCCCCTCTAATCTGACGCTTCATGGTCCGCGCCACAATATCACCCTTGCTCCAAAGCACAAGAAAAAAAAAATCAGTACAAAAAAATCAAAACAGTGTGCTCTTACATTACGCCAGTTTCATGCCACATTCATGTAAAAACGCATGGCGCACAGGAAGCATGTGAAGATGTCTCTGTTTGGACATTTCTGCGCACACATCTCTGTCTGACGCCCCCGCTGCAGGACAATATCCCCTCCTCCCCAGCCCGAAAATGAACCAAACCTGACATTGATTTCGAAACTCATCAGCACAGAAACATCTTACCTCCCTCCTCTGATCTGTGGTGAATTTCTGCCGGGATTGTCAATATTCCCTCGGACGGATTCGTGGCTGCGCGCTGCTGCCGTGCGGTCCCCTCCTGCCTCCGTGCCCCGTCACTCAGCTGCGCACAGGACCGGGACTCTTCCGGGATGTCCTAATTAAGCAACACGGTGAACCTGAGAGCCATACAGCGCACAGACCAGGACCGTGACTCAGTGCCGCAGTTTATCTCCTCTGGGGCAGCTACCTCGCAGGCAACATGGCAGCCTCAGAGAGCCCTGCTAAAAATAAAGGAGTGTCAGACGCTGTGGTAATGTCTGCACGGGTCCCTCCTGAAGGAATGGACCTGTATCAGCTGGAGACTCATCATAGAGTCCATAGGAGTGAACTCGGACATGGACATTGACTTTTCCATATCTTCCCTAGACATTAGAGCTGCAGGTTTATATCAAATGTAAGTAGGTTTTACACATTGGACGCTGAGAGCCTTTAATGGGAAAACAGGTGCACTGTGATCAATCAAGTTTAAAGGGGCACTCCAGCATTTTACCCATGCACTTTCATTATGTTCTGGGATTTGAGATTAAAGGGATTGAAAAAAAAGAAAAAGAAAAAAGAAGCAGAAGCTGAGACATTTTGACCAAACATTGGTTCCTACTCATGATGCAACTTCATTGCATCTCTTGTTGACATGCAGCAAAGATTCCTGGTTCAAGCTGGTGGTAGCTAAATTGATTCTATTAGTGTTAAATTTGGTTTTGTTTATATGCAGCTGCCAGCGGTAGAGACTCTGCAGCCATGCTCCCAGTGATCTGTCTTGTTTTCACCAAGTGGTAGATATCACTGCTGCCAGAATTCCCAGAATTTAGGACTGGACAAAGCACTTTGAGAGATACAGAAGACATCATACAACTGTTTTCACACGCTGAGTCACATATTTATGAGCTGTAAACTGATCTTAATGCGGACAATCGGTGGAGAAGGCATGCAAGTCATTTATAAAGGGTTTTTTTTTATTAATTAATACATCAGTCTATTTAATTGATTTTGCACTGACAAAGTGGTCAAATGGCTCAGCCCTCAACTGGATTTTTCACAACCTGGCACCCCAAATGTTGACTTTAGACAGCACCTTCTTGGGTGCCTCTTTAAAGTCTCATTGGAACTCTACCATAATTCTGCATCATCGGTTTAATACAGTAACAGCTTTAATTTTTATTATATCGTGAGGTCAGATGCCGTGATAGCTTCTGATTTCACCCATAAGGTTTTGCTGCATCCATGCTGTGTCATGATCATCCACCTACAGTATGCAGGCCAGTTTCATGTTTCAACAGGGACCAAAATACTCCCTGGAGCCGAGTAAAAGAGGGCAGAGACACGGCAGCACACTCTTTATAACATGACTTATTGATTAGAGACCCGATGAATCATTGATACTCTGAGTCCTGAGAGACTTTATTATGTGTCAGTGGTATCCATGTAAACTGTGGGTGTGACTGTAATGAGTGTTTCAAATAATGTCTTCTCAGGATGGTTTCACAGTGAGGAGGAGCTGCACAGCATCTGGCATGTGTGATGTATTTGTCCCCTCGCATGCAAATTCAGACTCACAGATACATCCAGGCTATGGAGCCCCAGAGTGTTCAATATTAAATAAATACAAATTATGAAATTAAAATGTATACGTGAATTATGTGAAATATATATATATACACAGTATCTGATAAGTGTTGCCCCTGACTGGCTCACATGCTACCTGCCACTTAAGCTAGCGAGCGTCACATATGCTACCAGATTTAGCCAATTAGCATCTGGCAGCTAGATCAACAACAATATCAAAGTATTTCTGAATCAACTGTCTTGCTCCTGCTGTAAATACACAAAAATACACAGACTCACCACTGCACTCATTTAGCTTAACGAGGTTATATGTTATCCACCGAGCTGGCTAACTAGCTCGGTGGGGTTGAGAGCTTGGTTTATCACTGAGTTTCAAACAGTTAATGATTCATAGCTAACTTGGCCATGGTTTGTCTAGTTAGCCGCTAGGTAGGTAGCATTAGCAGTCTTGTTAAGCTCAACAAACTAAAAGAGAAAGGTGCAGTTATAAAGAAATAGTTAAAGTGTGTAGTACGGTGTTTAATTTCAGCTGCTTGTATTTGGTTGATTCAAAATTCCTTTTGACGATGTCGTTGCTCGAACTAAGATGTGCTAACCAGCAAAATTTGGGAGCATTTGTTTAGATATGTGATTGGTTGATAGATGAGAGGTCGCAATTACACGTCTGTCATGAAAAGTGACAACAGGAAATAAAAAGTGTCATTATTAAAACTGATAATATGAAAAAAAAAACGCCTATATGTAAATAAAAAGGACATCCAATAAAACTCTGTTATTATGAGAATAACATTTCATATCAATGACTTGAGGTTCCTCAGTTTCTTTGCAAATTATTGGTTAATTTTTATATTTTGCATTTATATTATTTACATAGTAGGCACAGAGGAAATGTATTAATTACATTCATTGGTATGTCTATAGAGGGATGAATGCCTACATGTGGAGGAAGATCACACAAATGTGTCAAGGAGAAGATCAAGCACCTCCTGCATGTGTGCAAAAAGATCAAAAAGAGACATGTTTCATATTCAAAGAACCTGACATGGAACCTCAGTTTACTCACAGTCGTCACGAAAAGAAATGTCACCAAGATTTTTAAATATAGAACATTTTATTCCAATTTTGAGTAAATGGTGCTGAAATTCTGAAGTAAAGATTTTAATATCAACAGGACCTTTGCATTTAAATAGTAACACTTTACATGCCTTCATCCAGTGACAATGAAAAGCTTCCTTAAAAAGTTTTTTTGTCATTTATTTTTCATATTTCCCTTGTAAGAAATAGTTCAAGTATAAAAATTCCCAACAGTGTAAAATAGCCCATCTGATGAATATTAAGCAAAAGAAGCACAGCTACTGAAACCTCGACGACGACTATACATTCTAGTGGAGAAAGCAGCATTTTTGCTTGTTTTTTGTGAAAATTATTATTATTTTTTCCTCTCATCTAAACACAGAAGAGGCAGAGTACAATATGCATGCAAACAGGCCTGCATTTAAATAAAGTTTCTTCCCTACAAAAGGCATAAAGGCATTAAGCTAATATGTAATGTCATGTTCTACAGAATCAAAAAAAAAATAAAAAAATAAAAGTACAGTGCACATAACAGTATCTTAAATAACTCCTACATCAACATTTTTTGGTTGAGTATGTTAATAATAATAATTATAATAATATTATTACTAAAACTAATCAATAACTTATATATGCCTTGAGATGAGTACATAATGATATTAATACAGTACCGCCACTAAGTCTCTACTCTCAGAGCGTCAACATAGTCAACCCTCAAAAATAAATATCTTAAATAGTAGATTTCTCTCTTTTTTTTCTGTTTTTTTTTCTTCTTCTCTTAAATAGCAGTAAAAATGTAAGGCACACAGACAAACATAATGTCAAAGAGTCAAACCCCCGTCCTCTCCACCCCACCTGGTATTCTTGATAAGGTCATTTGTTGGGGTGGCTTTGGTGAAAGTGTGTGTGTGTGTGTGTGTGTGTGTGTGTGTGTGTGTGTGTTTGTGAGCGTGTACCTGACACCAGACTACAGCAGCACAGAGGTGGAAGTGCTGACAGCTGCAGGGCTGAATGACTGGGGGGCTCTGCTGTGGGGCTCTGTGTTGGGTGGAGGGGTGTGAAGTTGGTTCCCAAATGGGCCCGGCCAGGGATTAAAATGTGACAGCTCAACAAACGAGCACAAGTGATGCGTTCTTTCCAGAGTGATCTGTCTGTGTGGTGCTGGAGCGGCTCTGTCCACCCCCACCAGCAGCTGCTCTCTCCCTCTTTCTTTCTTTCTCTTTTTCTGTCTCTCCATCCCAGAGCCACAGAGAAACACAACTGTGCTGCCTTTGTCTTTGACTGCTATGTGTGCAACTCTGGATGCATGTGTCGGTGTACGTGTGAGTGAAACATGTGGAAAAGCAACTGATTTAGTGTTTCTCATTGTCTGAAGCCATTTTCAACCTCTCTCCTTTTGTCAGTGCGTTTGTTTTGTTTGCCAAGTCCCTCTTTAGTCCAAGAATCAAGTCAGAGTTGATGACATTTTCAGTTTTTTGCTTCTTTTCTTAGTTGTTTTGTCTCCTGGTGATTTGTTTGCTTTGCATAGGTCAAGAGGTCGAGACACAGAGTAAAAAAAAGGGACATTCAGCATCAGGAAGATAAAAAGGTAGTTCTTCAAATATGTGTGACACGACGAGTTACGACTCTTCGACTTCCTGACAGAGGTCACATAATAATAGCCAACACGTTGGAAACGGTTCCATTTCCCTGATTATCAGAAAATATTAACTCCAAAAAATGCACTTGAAAAGACAAAAAGAACAAGAAGAGCCCCCAATGTGTAACGATAACAATAATAAATATAAATGTTATGAGGGCATCAAATAACTGAAAACACTTGTGGAAAACCGCAAGTGGAAAAAAAGAGAACAGTTTCCTAAGCTAACGTTAAAGACAGCAATAGGACTTAAAGGCTTAGTTTAACACCTATACCAACCACAGGGATTAGTTCCTGCATTTCTTCTCTAGAAATAAGTACTCTACTACAACGATAATAGTAATGATAATAATAATAATAGTAATAACAACAACAATAATAATAGTAAATCACTTTCCATTATTTGTTCTGTGACTTTTTTTCATTTTCTGTTTTTTGGTTGAAGCACAGCAAGTGGGAAAGTTACTGTAAAAAGTTCCCACCTCACCATCATCATCACTACCACCACCATCATCACCACCACCATCATCACCACCTTTTTAAAGCAACTCTGCCTCTGAGTCGCTGACACGCCCACCCTTAAGGCCACTCCCTCTTCCTTTTCCTTTGCTGCTCCTTCAAGTGACCAATCAGCTGTGGCCGGGGGTGGGCCTCCTCCCTCTGTATGTCCAGTGGTTGCAGTGGCTGCTATTGCATGCGGTCGGCTTGCAGCTGCTGAGGCTGGTACTGACCAAAGGCTGCGGCTGCAGCGGCAGCTGAGCCTGGCGCAGCGGTGGCTAAAGGCTGCTGGACTGCATAGCCGTAGCCGGCAGTAGCCACATAGCCTGCGGCAGCAGGGGATGCGGCATAGGGATACTGCTCATATGCAGCGGCGGCGGCAGCACTGGCTGCAGCTGCAGAATACTGGGCGTAGGCGGCTCCGGTGTAGTCGATGTAGGGGGAGGAAGCGGTGGCAGGTGCAGTGGCTGCAGGTTGCACATGAGGGATGACCACACTAGGCTGTACGAAGGCCTGAGGGTAGACATAGTGGGCCGGGATGCTGTGAAACAAACACATGTGGCAGATTAGTTTGATTTACCCAGTCTGAGAGTGACAGCACCCACCCTAAAACCCAAACCCAACTCCATCACACTGCGGCCAAGCGCCCTCCCACCACCCAACCCCAGTCCAATCCACCAGTCAAGAACACCAAGGAAATGCCTGCTAGTAGGGATTAGAACAATATAGGGTTGCCAAAATAGAAATCTCTCTGTGAAAAGAAGACTAGAAGGTGAGGAAAAGTTTGAACTCCCAGAGGTGTTTGACCTCTGGGTCACTCAAATCTACTGAAAAATCACATTTGTATGATCACATTTGGAGGAAGTGATTATGTCATGTCCTTTATGGGATACAACATGGGATTGGGTTTCGTATTTCCTGTTTTGGTCAGTTTGGAGCTTGTAGTTGTGGAGACAGAGCTACCGAGAGACAGAGGGAGGCGAAATGAAAAGGAAAAGTTGGGGATCTGTAACCTGCAGCTTGTTTGTCCGTCACATGTGGATTTGGCTCTGGTGCCGTCCCACTGCCTGCTGGAGGGCGAGTGGGTGGGGAGGAGAGAGAGGGGAGGCTTACAGTGCCGGGGGCGGGGGGGGGGGGGTGCAGACAGAGGAGATGAGCCCAGGGAAGCATTGTGAAAATGTCACTGCCACTTTGACAGCTGGACAGTTTTCAAAAAGGGACGCTGCTGGCCATTTCCCCCTCTGTGTTGGGACAAAGAGACGGGGAGGCAGTGGGGGGAGCCGGGACTAGGCTCCGCACCCAGAGGGATGTTTCGATTAAATAAACAATTATGAACAATGAGCACATTCTGCCCTCCATGACATAGCCTTATCCCGCCCCCCACACTCTATAAGGTCTGGAAACTCAGTCGGACAGCAAGCGTGAGGGGAGCTTTTGAAATTTACACTACTGACTCAGAGAAGAGCCAACTTTCGACTGTGGGTGGAAGCAAAAAGAAAAACACCTGAAAGCTTTAGATCTTGTATGAATTTGAGTTTTTGATGTACTGAAAAATCCTCCCTCCACTTTAGAGATAAAAGAAGAGTCAAATTCAGTGTGTAGATCAAATGGCATGAGAAGCATCATGCTCCACAGAAACCATTTGATACTTGTTGCACAGGGCTCCCACAACAGCTACGTGGCTGTAGGTGAGTTTGAATGAAGGTGGCTCAAAGATCTGTTGAAAGAAAATCAAGGAAACCAAATATAATCAGCCGAGTCTGCGTGAATGAACATCGAGTGGTCACTTTTTGAGTCTGGATCCGGAGAGAAGAGAGGAGATGCAGAAAATGTTAAAGGTTGGAAGGCAGGATCTATCGTGGCAACCCTATTGTCAGCACTCCATTATCCAATCCAACCCACATCTCAACCGAAAACAGTGCGCCAGGAGAAAAACAGGAAAAACAAAACAACAGCAAGGCGTCAGAGAGGAAGAAATATGTAAAAATAGTCCACCTAGACTAGACTGATTACAGAAACAACGACAACAATAAAGGCACAGCACAATCACTCGACTGAAGACACGAAAAAGAGAAGGGAAGGTATAAACGGAATAAAGGGGTATACAGAGGTTTGGTGTGGCTGTCAGAGCGAAGAGCAAAGGTCAGTGTTTTTACTGTCAGATGCCTACACATAAATTGGTGCGCACACACACACACACACACACACACACACACACAGATACACAAGTTAGACCAATCTCTGACGGCCAGTGACTAAAATGTTCGCGCTGAACGGAGCTAGTGTTTGCTGTTCTAACTGGCAGGTCCTCAGAAAAAGGCCTCTTATCATCATGTGATTCTGAAATTCTCCTGTGAAATGAGCACTAATGAAACTCAGCACGGTGAGGCAGGTTTCCAGGATGATTTCAGAGAACACCGTCTCCAAAGCTGAATGAGAAACTCCCACACAAAAACAGTGCAGAGATATTTCCTGTCTGTTGTCTGAAGTCAAAAAGTGAAATCAGTGATTTATTCACTAACGGCAGAAAGGGAGGAAACTCCTCATGCTGGAGGTGGATGACACACTGACTGGCCATTATCCAGTGTGTAATAAAAAGCTAATATTAACCGGATTGGTCCAATGCCAATACACACTGCCATTGCAGCTTTCATGGTTACACATTTATTAGACTGACAGTACAAGAACATTGTAACTTAATTTTTGCAATTTGACAGTTATCTATTAAACTGCTGTTCACAAATCAACTAAAATGTAATCAACTCACATTAAACTGAGCATTTTTGATTTGGTTTGAACATGTTTTTTTAATAATAAATATTCAAGGTTCTTGAATGCTGCGCTTACAGGGGCATACCTTTAAAGGCACAGTCACAAAGGTATGTGTACAGTAGAAGTAGTATGTACACAAAGATTTAACTAGCCTGGTTACACTGTGTGAATTTACAGTGACGGTATGGTACGGTTTAAATATACATGCCTGAGACGTTTGCTTTAGCCAGTCAGACCTGTTAGATGAAAAACTTTAGTCTTGAAAAAGAAATGATGACTTAAAGGGGAACTTTCATTAAAGTCTGTTTACAGGTCTTGGGGAGCACTTCTGCATAAGAGGAAAAAAGTTGCGCAAAAAACCTTTAGCGGCTGTGTGAAGTCTGATAAACTCGGTGTCAAGACTACAAGTTTGACACTGAACAGAATCTGGGGGTGTGAAGTTAGAAGGAGGTGAGCTCAGACCTCTGTAGGCCACTCCTCATCTCTGCTTGAGGCCAGCAGCTCCCGGCTACATTAGCTGGTACCAGCAATATTTGACTTAGCTGTTGGCAGCTGAGGTGCATTGTGGGCAGCGTAGGCACCAGGTATTGAAAAGGAAGAAGAACGCCTGGAATACAAAAGACGATGCTTCTGCTGCATCAACTGTACAATCACTGGAGCTTTCTTTCACTTGAGCTGCTTGAAGCATCTAACATTGCTGCAAACTCAGTTGCACAATTTTGAACAGCAGCGACTGGATGTGATTGAGTGTGGAGGCTGCAGCTCAGACAGTAACTATTTGTGTAACATTTTAAAAATGAGCTTCCAGCGGTATGCGCCCAGCTCCGCTGCTCTTGAAATCTAACTCCTCACTCAGTGCATTTTGGGTTGTAACTGCTGTCTCCAATTCCCAACCACCACTGTATCTGTGGGATGGTCTGGTAAACTACCACACACACACACACACACACACACACACACACACACACACACACACACACACACACACAGCATAAGCAGATTTTGGTCATGGGAAGCAAAGCTCTGGCTGACCCATCCCAATGGGCCCTAATGGCCCCTAATAAAATAAGAAAATAAGAAAAAAACTGTATTTTGTGAAGCCATGCTGGTATCTATAGTGCGATGACTCGTTCTCTGTGTGTACGTGTGTGTCTTTACTGGAATGTCATGTTCACACAACCCAGCGGCCATTAAAGTTCAAGGCTAAATAAAGGTTCCCTGCCATCATGCATACCGTCTGCGGAGGGAGAGAGCACAAGTACAAACGTACACTGAGATGAGAGGATCTGATGTGCGCGTGGTGATGTGTGTGGTCAGTTGTGTGTGTTTGTGAAAGTGTGAGAGGTTGACAGCACACACACCGTTCATAATCCACATATAGAAAGCTATCGGGATCAGGTTAGTTTGTGTGGATGTGTCACAAATCACTGCTAACTGAAGTTTATTAACGACAAAACTAGCAACCAAGTACAAACTAATTCAAGATGTAATCAAGTCAAGATTACAGAGTACGGCGAGACACTTTTCATAAGAGTTTCAAGTCTAAAACCTGACTTTGGAGTTTCCATCATAAGCAAACATTCATTTTGAGTTTGCTCATGAGGAATTCAAACAGCCAAACCTGAGCATCCACGGCGCTGGAGACAATGAGCGAAGGATACTCTTTAATCTGGTTGATGAATTTATCTTGGGTCATAACACTCACAATTGAATCCTTGTTCTCCACTTAACAATGTGTCCCTGCGTACACTCAAATCTGGACTTTCTTGGTCAATACTTTTGCCAATAAGTGACAAACTGACAGACGCTTCTGGTCCAAATGGTTAAGACGCATTTAGAAAAACATGGAAACGCTGAATGTTCACGTGGCCCCTAAAACATCCACTCTGACCATGTTTAAATGGCCCCTGCTCTGCTCTTAGATGACTGAGACAGACAGACGTTCTCGCACCCAACTCACACACACACACACACACACACACACACACACACACACACACACAAAACACTGAGCTTCATGCGACTGCAGTGTCAGCATTCGGGGCTTTGTGTGGCACAATGGGTGTGCTTGTTTTCCTTAACACCACGAGCCCATGTGACGAAAGCTCGCTCCGAGAGAATGAGAGAGAGAGGGAGAGAGGGAGAGAGAGAGAGAGGGAGAGAGAGAGAGAGAGAGAGAGAGAGAGAGAGAGAGAGAGAGAGAGAGAGAGAGAGAGAGACATCCAGACATTTGTTTGTGTCACACTGGACACTTTGGCGAGCTGAGCTGAAAATGAGCGTGCATGTGAACGGACACACACACACACACACACACACACACACACACACACACACACACACACACACACACACACACACACACATACTCACAAAACAAGAACACACACTCATATGTGCCATTACAACCTGATGTATTCACATATATACAGATATTGCTATGACTAGATTTCACGTCATATCTGATAGGCTTGTCATTCATTCATAAGACATCCACATTTATGGTGTGACCACAAGTCTCGCGTATGTGGCGTAGAGAAGACCGAAGACAAAGAGGGACAGAGGCAGGAAGGAGGACAAGAGAGCTGTAATGAATGGACAGAGTGAACCAGCAGTAATATGGCAGAGACACACTTTAACAGTGACTTTGTTACTGCTACGCTGTGTTAATGTAAGAAACTGCTAGTAACACCAGGAAGATGCTATAAGCACACACTATGCACGCATTAATGTGAGGAGTGGGAGTAAGGAGGTCATTGAGGGGCGGGGGACATAACATCACACAGAAAATTCACCACTCACCCCAACAAGACACATGAAACAGCACATCCTGTTAAACAACACAGGTCAACAACAAGCTAAAAGCAGTAAAAATAAATAAAAACAAAAAAAAACTTTGCTCTTCCTTGGCAAAGTTAACACGCTTCCACAAAAAAAGGAAAAAGAACACCCCAAAAATCCAATCAATCCATTTTTTTTTTTTTTTTTGGTCATTAAAGAAAGCACACGGTTTAGCTAACAACACCACTTCATAACCGCACACAAAGCTCTAAGTTCTATTCAAATAAAATAAAAAAAAGGTCAAAACCCACGTACATGCATCTATAATCACCATTTCGTGAGCTTGTTTGTGTGTGTTTGAGTCTACAGGTAATTCCTTTCTCTGATCTGTGATTATGTTCGCAGAACTATTCCACAAACCAGCACAGTTAGCTTAACCGAGAGCGAGCCTGTCGAACCAGAGAAAGATAGATAACATTGAGTCAGGCTGGAAGTTTCCATCATTGTCCACTCACCCCACACACACACACACACACACACACACACACACACACACACACACACACACACACACACACACAACTGTCACACACAGTTTTACAAACAGGCAAACCTAGAAAAGGCAGTTTGACAGGCTGTTTGGTGGACAGTGATAAAGAAAAAAGCTACACACAACTTAATGTCCACCTCTAATTATCAGCCATCAGTTATGTTTGGGGAGAAAAGGGATAAAACAAACAAAAAATCAGAATGATAGTATCAATTATCACACATTTAACGGAGAAATGGTCAAATTAACACAGGCTTGAATGATCTAGTCTCTACATAAGCAATGTGCACATCCCAACATTCCTCTAAAATACATGGCGACTCATCAGTACTTACCCATAAGGCCTTTGGATGAATGCAGGGTGAATTTGGGGAACACCAAAAGTAAAGCCTGCAAAACAGATGAATTCAGACAGCATTAAAAAAGAGTTTGTTGTCTTCACTGATACAGTATCTATACCCTAATAATGTCCTAACATGCTGTTATATCAGATTGAGCTCACACACAAACAAGCGAACCCTGAGGTGAAAAAAGGATTGACTCGATTTTCTTGTTTGCTGCTTTGCCAATAAAACCAACTCCTCGCTGCCAAACAAACACTGTGGGAACTTTAAACAACCATATTTGTCATGTCTGACTGCCAGTTTTTGTGGCTTGTTCAGAAAATGAAAATATGTCGTTATTATGAAGCCACCGTATTGATCCTTGATTGTGTTTACCTGGCTGCATCACCCGAGGCTTGGCCCCCAGGTAGGCCAGGTTGACGTTGGCCTTCCTGCCGTCAATGATTGGGTTGGGGTCCTTACAGGCCCGGTCTGCAGCCGAGCGGTCCGCCATTGTCACCTGACAGAAGAGGACAAAGCATGAGAGAAATGTGGACGATTGAAGCAGGTGTGTTAAGTGAGATTCCTTTTCCTGCAGACTCAACATGTCGCCATAAGAGCACATAGTTATGTCAGAAAGCATCACGAATCCAAAATGTCATTTTGGACACAGGTGTGGGTGCAAGAGTTGTGTGCATGTTGATCCTCTTTCTGTGTGAGTCTCTGCATGAGCAGCCTTCATTAACAGCAAGTGTTTGGCAGCACACACACATCCATCACCCTCATGTGAATGTGTTGAAACTATCAGCAGTGAATGGGAGCCAGGCTGAGATGATCGACTGAGCTTGGCTCCCATTACAGCAAGCAAACTTCATGATTCTGCTCAGCCAGCGTCTCTCTTTTTACAGCCTTTTGCTCACTGACCCGGCCAAAAGAGAGAGTTTTGAAGAGAAAATAAAAACAAAGACGGGGGAATAATGTAAGATCATGATTTTGCTAGAACAACAAAGAGAGTTTTACGTGTTGAAATGATAGATTCCACATACAAATACAGATATTTGTGCATATCAATGGTCCAAGTTTACATCATCTTCTGCAAACATGTGCCAAAGTGAGTTCTCACACATTAATATCTGAAGAGGCCAAATAAGGTTCGCTGTCTAGATCCCTCTCTGGGTCGCCCTGTTGCATGTATATTTCTGAATCCATCTGCTGTATGCATGAATGAATAAGTCATCTAAAGGAGACATTTTAAAAATACTCTCTGAGTAGCACTGAGCTACTGGTTGCTTCATGTCTCCACAACTGCGTCTGAAATGCTTTTTGCCTGTCAGCTTTTATGACACGTGGGAGCGAAAACATTTAACCAGCGTTATGAGCAACGTTGTAAACAGCTCTGGAGATGATGAAACCGCTCGAGAAAACCGCCCTGTAATATCAAGACATCATTTTGAGGTTTCTCTCAACCCACCAGAGCTGTCAGAGCGAGGGGCAGCTCACTTAAAAACGTGTCAGGGCGCATACCAAAGCGCAACAAGGTGGTGGGTGCCAGATTGCAACAGAAGCCAGTGACAAATTTAAGTTTAAGAAAACGTAAACATCCCGTGACTGCAGATAAATTAGAGTCAGTCATGATGTCGGAGGTTCACAAGCAGCAACTTTCACAGGATTTTTCCCCACATGCGTAAAAGCGTTCGGTTGAGTTAAAAGCTGCTTAAAACTGATAGGCGTGTTATTAATAAGCGATACTTACGAATCCATAACCCCTAGACTTGCCGGTCTGTCTGTCGGTGATGACCACCGCTTCTTCAATCTCACCAAACACTTCAAAATATTTCCTGAGACTTGAATCCGTGGTGTGGTAGGGCAGACCCCCGACAAAAATCTTCGTATAGGTCGTGTCCTTTTGCGTGGTGTGCATCGTTAGTGCAAAGTACAATAAATAGGAACAATTAAAAAAAAAAGAATAGTGCAATGTCTCCTTATCAGTAATTCTTTGGATGAAGAGAGAGAGAGAAAGAGAGAGATCAGCCGGCTCTGTGACTTTGTCAGAAGAGAAAACAAAACAAAAACTCGACAAAAATTAAGCGTGGAGGTAGATTTATCTTCCGACAGTTAAGAGCGGAGTTATATGGAGCGGATTGTCCCAGAGAGACCATCAGGTGTTTCCAGCTCTTCTTCGTAACTCTGCTGTCTAACTAAATAGGTTTGGGACCCATTCCTAAAAGCGCTACTCCTAACTCCACCCAGCTTTCAGTCCATCTCTGCCCGCCCACCAGCGCGCACAAACAGCTGGGAAACCTGCACAGTGTGAAACACTGGAGCTCCTTCACGACAAAGATCTGGCCCGTCTTTGCTAGAATCACGTTTAACTAACCATCAGGGGCCGACAAAACCTGATTCCAATGTTGATGACAAAGTCGCCAATGGCTCTTGCGAGAATTAATCAAACAGAGTGGATGTTTGTGTGCTTTCACTGGTTTATTATAAATATATGTTGATTTTAGTCGTATCTCTCTTTGGCGAGATCAAACGTAGGTCAGGATTTGGCTTTTCCGTGTAAAAGGTCGGTCCCGTCTCTCTGCAGGCCTTCATGGATAAGGCTTCCTGCAGAAACAGACGATCAGACGGTGCACACAGCTCGGGAACAGACACATCACAGCAGCAGCAGCAGCAGCAGCAGCAGCAGTGAGCGGACAGACAGGTGCAGCTTTGAGGCTCGATTAGAAGGATCAGCCTTCAAGACTGTCCACTTGTGGGGGGTTGACAGAGTTTTGGCAAATTTTCCATGCAGACAGCCATAAGGCATGCAGTTGGCGCGGTTGGTGCCCTGAGTTTTAAAGTGTGGTGAAACTTGATCGTCTTTAAAATGTTTGATGTGTTTAATGCTTCATGCACTTAATGCTAATTGAAAAATGCGTTAGAGGCCCTTGAGATGCAAAGGTTTTACTAGATCAACCCTCATTATCTTCAAAAGGTGGCGATCACTTTTCAATAATTTAATCAGGTGAGACCTTCAAAAGTCACAAACGCGCCGTGCGTCATAGAATTACGCACCGCTATTATGATGGGCAAGGATCAGGTGAAGCAGTCAGAGATCAATCCAATCAAGAGTCTGTGAACATCAATGATTAAAACAACTCGTGAAGCTCCTCTGCGCTGAGCTGACTGCTGGATGGATGTCCTTTTGAACAGCCAGGATGAGTAATTCACCTCCCGTAATGTGAGAGGGAACCCTGCTGTTAATCATTCATGGCGGCCCCGGCTTCTGTGAGCGTCCTACATAACCACAGTATTTTTCTGTGTCTCCATGAAACACGGTGAGTCGACAAAGTTTCACACGGGGCCATCATTGTGTTTTCACGTTTGTTGTGGATAAAGATGTTTAGTGCCAAATCTTTTGCTTCCGATTACATTGAGTCACAAGCAAGTGGTCCAAAATGACCCTCAAATTTGCTTTTCAACACTGTTAAAAAAAACAAAACAAACTTTGACTGATTTTCCCATTTGTAATAGTAAAATAATAAAAAACACAAGAAAAATGTGTATTCTTGAGGAAAACAGTATGACGAGGATTGACTATCGCATCCATCTGAATGAGAATGAAGGAAATGCAACCTGATCGAGCGTCTTTCTGCCGCGTCTCTGTTCACCCACTATTTTATTCATGCGGCCGCACGCGCTTTAAAGTCCGACTGGAGTCGAGAAAAAAAGGGGACCAGTATCGAGTTTCCCAAACTCAACAATGGGGATCCGATCAGGTTGCGTCCAATTGTTGTTTTCTTTTCATGTGCAACATGCTGACTAGTCTGAATCCTCTTATACAATGACAGGCTGTGGACTCGTTGAAAGCTTTGCTTCAATTTCCAATAAACTTCAGAAATACTCCACATCACATGTGAATGCATCAGGAATAATCATCAGAAACAGACTTTGTAAATGTGGTTCCCTTCTTAACTGGAGCCTGCCAGTCAATTGATGCCAGTGTGCACATTTTCCTTATTAATAAACTTTCAAATTGTGATTCTTTAAAAAAAAAAAAAAAGTTTAATGAAGACAAAGGCTGCAGTGCTGAAGAGCTGAAACTGTAACTTTGTGCTGTAGCAACACCACCTGTCAGGCAGAGAAAAGCTAAAGGTCAAAGGTCACTGGAACAGCTGAATACTCACAGCTCAGTCACACTGAGGTCGCACTCAACACCCTTGAACTTCTCCGAAAAATACATCTAAAAGCTACATTGACTCTGGATGACGAGCTAATTTCATGAAGAGCTTCACTCTCTGACAAAAGAGCCCTCAAACAGCACATAGGGAAAATGTGAACTTTATTAATCAATAACAGCCTCACCTTACACAACACAAGGCACTTCTTCACATGTTAGCAAAAACCTCCTCCTAGTAACTTGTTTTAAGGATGAGGCGCCTCGACTTCAGGGAGCTTCAACCCACTGAAACAGCGCCATCTTTTGTCCAATAGAACAACTACAGCATTCACATGTAAAATGAAACATTCAGGCAATTAAATGTAAAAGAAAAAAAATCTCAAAATGAATCTTGTCTGTTGGCAAGAACATTAAGTCTTGTTCGTGCTCATTAAAGTATTCACTGAGGTAAATCATTTTACATTGGTACTCTGTGCTTATTATTGAGCTGCAATATCATTACTGCATTTTACGGGCCGATGTGTCTCCCTGCAGTGGAAATTCATGAAGGCACAGTAGTTTCAACTGTAGGGCCAATTATAGCTTAATAAATACTAGTGTATAACTTCTCTACATCTTTCTTTTTACAAGCCTCTCATCTGTGCAAAAGGATTTTTTGTTTTGGCTCCCTTCCTCTCCCTCTCTCTTTCATCTCTCTCAGTGCTGATTCATGGCTCATGTGTGTAATAAATTAGAATATCTCCTCTTTGTCCTCTGCACGCTGAAAACTATAATCATTCTCCAGCTCCCCCAAACCTGTGAGGAGCTGATCCTGCTTGAGCTCCTCCACCTGGGTCAACTCTTCCTCCTCCATCTGTTCCCCATCATCATCCTCACCTACTCTCTCTGCACCCTCCCGTTTGTTATCTCCACTCTCTACTCCCTCCTCTTTCCCCTCTTTCCTATCTGATCTGGCCTTTTCTTCTCTGCACTCCCTGCCGTCACCTCCAGACTCTCGTACCCACTCTCCACCCTCTGCCTCCTCACGTGCAATGTGGCTATGAGGCAGTGTACGTAGGGGGTCCGGGGTGAGAGGAAGTCGTAGCAGTTCCACGGGCGTGAGGGCTACGTCATCGTCTTCCTCTGTGCTGGAGGTGGGGGCGGGACCACGAACACGGGCCGACTTGGTCCTCAAACGCATCTTGAGCTTGTCTTCCCTTAACTGAGAGAGAGAGAGGAGGGAGAAGGTGACAATAAGATAAACAGAGAGAGGGAAAAGATGGTACATGATGACACACCCACTCACTCACTCACGCACACACACACGCACGCACGCACGCACGCACACTCACACACACACACACACACACACACACACACACACACACACACGTTTATGTCCCCACAACATGAGGAATACATGGCCACTGTACCTTGCGCCTCTCCTCAGCAAGTCTTATCTTCTCCTCAATCTCTTCTCTGCTGGGGACACTTTGCTCCCTCTTGGCTTTCAGGGACTCCAGTCTTGCAGGAGGTCTTCGCCTGACCCCTGCCCTGTCATCCAGCTGATACACAACACACGCAAACACACACACACACACACACACACACACACAGCAGGGGGAGACAGAGAACAGACAATCTCAATATTACAGGTGGCTGCACTTGTGCATGCTGGCTCACTGGAATGGCCTGTTGGGGCATTTAAATGGAAAAGAGGCATGATTTCGTTATATAACCCTCAATGGATGGACTTCTTAAGGCATGTGTGTGGTGGCCAATAGGTTGGCCAGGCCGAACTCTAATGTAGCCAGTGCCACTACTGGCAATACCTTGATATCAATGGTTTTAAGGTAGATGGCTGTTGGTACTTATGAAATAGGTATATGTATACACAAGAAAGCTAAGACAAGCTAAGACAAGTAGGTGTCCTTTTTTAATTTTATTTTTCTGCTGGAACAGTTCAATTTGCCCAGAAAATGTAGTGTAGCTTTTAAGGTCATGACAAAAACTTTGTGTAATATCACAATACTAAGACAATCAAAATCAAAGTTAGTATCTAATGCTATTGTTCTCCAGTTCTACACGTGTGAAACTCAACCTGTTGAAGGCCGTGTTAGCATGTTTCACCTTTGACCAGCATTCACCTGGTACCCACCATGATGCTGTAGGCCTCTCCAGCCCTTCCTGTCTGTCCCACTGGTATGATGCCCTGGTTCAGCAGCTCCTCCAAGATCTCACTGGACTTTGGGCGTAAGCCTTGGAGACAGATGAAATAAAAAGGTGGTGTGCACTGGACTTTTTCTAAAGTGTGATATGATCTATTTCGTCAAGCATGTGTGGGCCATATACTCACCGTCTGGTGTAATTCTGTCCACCTCAATTTCTCTGACACGCGTTAGAGGAGGGAGTTTTCTGGGCACTGCTCCAGGTAACACAGGGATCTCTCTGCTCTCCATCACCACCCCGCTGTCTGTGGTGCCCTTCGACACAGCCGAGTCTCCACGACCTTCGAGTTTACTTCCTGTCTCATCCTGACAGCATGGACACATGATGCGGATGCAGAAAAATGGAAGACATTTTTTTTATCAGGACCCCAATCTGTATGGTATTCCAGATATGAAGTTGTCCCTAACCCTAACCTTAAAAGGGTGTCCATTTTTAAATAAAAGTGAAAAGTCAGGGATGGTTTTCTTGTATTGTGATCAATGTTACAGGGGTTTTACCTTTTATAACCCCTTCAAACCTTAAATCAATCACAAATCCCTTAATATATTGCAATCCATTCATTTATTGATTGATTAACCCTTCAAAATCCCATTAAAATATCTCAATAATATCATTATTTATGGAATTATAAGGCAAAATAATTGATATTCAGCCTCATAGCATGAAAAACACTTCTGACACGTAAAATACATTTTGCTGACTTGCTTTTACTTGTACTTAAAGTAATTAAAGTATTTTTACATTGTGACATGTGCGACTTTTACTTTGGTAAATGAGCTAAATACTTCTTCCACCATTGTCTTTAGTATTTTTAACACTGTACCACCTTGTATTTTAATGGCCATTACCAAAAAACAGTGATTTAGTCATGAGATATACAAACTAATAGCGGTGCAGTAGTCAATATCCGGTCAGCTCTTCCTCTACAGGGTCACAAAATTTAATGGCACACAGATTTCGGCGTAACACCTGCTCTTCACTTAACTGCCCAAAAGAGTTAACTGTGGCTGTGATATTCACCGTTGTAGACTACTAGCGGGTTTAGACTATTAACACTGGACTAGTCTTGACTGCTGATACTGGATTTGAGCTCCACTCCTCAGTTGTAGCTCGCTAATTGAAGGCAGCGTGGGCCTACCTCGTCTCCGTTCAGCTCTTCCGGTCTCAACGGGTGGACCACGGTGTCCGTGGAGCTGCCGCATCCCATGTTCACCTCGCAGCAAAGACCTGGAACAAGTCCTTAAAACTCATAAATGTCTGTTTTAATTACACCGCGGTGTGTTTTTTCTCTGTTATTTGACCCGTGTGGCCTCGCATTCCTTCACACACACGCAGACCGTCTCCATGGACCCGGCGCGTTGCTAGGGGCCGTTGCTACAATAAGCGTGACCGGTTGGTTAAAGAGGTGACACCCGGAAACGAGCTGTGGATGTCAGGGCACGACAAAACACCGTGCTCAAACCGCAATGATCCACCTCAGAAGATGTGTTACTGACACTTTAGCCTTCAGACTCTTATCAGGTCACAATAGGACTCTTAACCACCAGGACCAGAGCCAGGAAGCACCGAATGAGGTCAAACTAAGGGCAAGACCCCGAGCACCTGTTACCTGACAGCAATGTCCACACGGTCTAAATGTTTATTATTACAAGGGGTTAATTAATAATTACGGAATAAAGAAAATGGACAGATGATGTAATCTCGTTTAAAGTGCACACCACCAGAAAGGTGATATCTCATGAGACATGTTGAGTGAGAACTGGCTGCATTCATCAGCTATAAAAGACATCTGTTATTCCAGCAGTTTGATGTGATCATTTCACAACAAACAGAACACTAAAGAGGCCAGAGTACCACTCCCCAAAGTGCAGCTGATACGGCCAAAAAGCTGCCAAATGACAAACACTTGACAAAGGCCTGCTGCTCAGTATGAGCCATCTTTGAGTCAGTGTTTGCACTGATGATTATATGAATTATATGAATTCAAGGTCATACACAGAAATTAGTTTCCACTGTCCAAAACATTTCAAATCAATGGATGAACACATTTTATTTCCCCTAACTATGCTGATGACTTTCTGGCAGTATTGCCAAGGTTTCAAAGCAAATTTAGGCTATTCTTAATACTTTTTTATTGAGTTTAAACAAGGAGAACGAACAAAACAAAAACAATTAGATTTTGAAAAGCAGAAGAATTAAACTTAAGTAGACATCAAATGAATCTGCTTTCACTCATTTGAAATTAAGTAAAATATGTTTCACATCCACTATATGCATGTGTGAGTTCAGGGTAACCAGTCATCAGCAGCTGTCTGAAGAATATGTTATACAAGAGGATTTTGAAACTGAAGATGTACTTATTTATGATATGTAATGAAGTAATGACATGTTTTTGGATTAAATACTTGAGACTTTTTATAAGGATCTATCTGATTATGTTATATACAATATGGGCCAATAAAGATATATCTGTGGTATCAGCCAGCTAACTTACCTGTTGAGGTCTAATATATACTGTGGGGTCCTGTATGAGAAAAATGAACAACAGAAAACATGAATTCTTTTTATAGTTTTATTGATGGTAATTACCCATGGTTTTTAATTTTATCACTCATCCAGTAATAATCATGGCTTTAAAATTAAACTGACTTCCTTATCATCCAAAGTCACCCTTGTCCATTTAAACACGCAATAGAAAAATATATACTTAATACTTTGTACAATACTGGTTTTGGTCCAAACAAAAGTGGATCAGAAAAGCCAATATACCTTTAGTCATTAAAGGCTCTCCAATTTGCATTTAAGCTCCTTTTAAATGGATTCGGGCAACTTTGAATATAGGAATTTACATAATAAATTCTAAAGACAAAAATGCTGAATGCGGAGTTGGTAACACAAAAATTCAACTTCACAGATTAAAAAAAAAAAAAACATCACTATTTACAGGTTTTATAATAATATTCAAAGGCCAATTAAGAGAGAGAGAGAGAGAGAGAGAGAGAGAGAGAGAGAGAGAGAGAGAGAGAGAGAGAGACAGAGAGAGGTAAAGGGAGAGTATAAGGAGTTAGGAAGAGACAGGGAACGAGAGTGAGAGAGACGACAGGGCACGAAAAGCAGAGTAGTGGAGCGAACCAGAGAGGTCAAAGAATCAAACATAGAACAGAGTTTGGAAACTATGCATTTACAAAGTCCTAAAGGAGTTGAACGAGGGCGTTAGCCTCCGGCCCGGTCCATCCTCCACAGTGCATGGATACATTTTCCCCCTCTCCCAACCCCCGCCCTCCTTCCTTCCTCCCCTTGTTTTTGTTTAAAACATTCATTTGCTTGCTCACCTGTGGCGGCGCCTGCTCGCGGCCCAGGCGTTCAGTTTTCATACGCACACCGACACTCAACCTCAGCATGTACAAAGAAACCAAACACACCTCAAGTCTGTACATAAGAGGGGAGAAAAACAAAAAACAAGCACGCCGCATTCACCACAAAGATTACACGCTCATCCCTGTACATACAGCACACTGCACTGACACCGTGGCTACATCTCCAGTGGCACCTGGCTAGAGGAGCAGTCTAAATAGTTTTCAGGCTAACCGCTGGAGATTTGCCGCACAGCTCTCACTACCTCTCTGCATATAACAGCTCATAACCTGATCACCCATACTAATTTATAAGATTTTGTGTACACTCGCAACTCTTTACATTTGCAGTTTTTGCCTTTGTAATTTTATTACAAAAAGTCATGCCTAAAGTCTAGCAGACATTTGCCGGTGTTGAAAATATAGATATGACTGTCTTGCTTGTTTCATCATGTTCAGCAGGGGTCCTTGCTTGATTGTTGTTTTCTAAGTCAGTGTCGTTGTTCAGTCAACAGTTCTTTTTGTGGGGAAGTGTCGTGGGATGGTCTCACATAACAGCTCTGGTCTATACGTGAAAGGCCAGCCTACAGCTAAAATATGCCCACCCGTCCAGCCCAAGCACATAGTGGGCCCAAGCCCCGGCCCTTCGTCACATGCCAAGTCATTTCAGTGTTTGTCCAGTTAAGACCTTCCAGGACTTTATTCAGAGGGGATACAGTCAAGTCAAAGTCAAGTCTACTTTATGGTCGAGTCCACAGGGCTCTACTTTCTGCGCCGCACCGCTGTCTTGATCTTGCGCCCGGCGATCGCTTGCTGTCCAGCAGGAGAGGGGCTGAAGGATTTTGTTGACCTGGAGGATGAAAGACATTTCCATTATCATAAACGTTACAGCAACAATAACAAAATACCAACAGAAACAGCTGTAAAATATGCACAGACATGATTATCAGTTCACTGACAGTCATGTGGTACATTAATGCTTAACAAACATATTGGCTATCTCTCTGCAAGGTTTGTGACAGTACTTAAACCTTTCTCATGGACAACAGCAAAAGGAAATGTGTCAAGGTTTTTCAAAAGCTTGACCTCATCATCTACTGTGCTGAATTCGCGTCACCAATAGCTTTTTGTATAATTAGCACATCCATTCAAACTTTTTGTGTCTTGGTTCTTAAAAAAATAAAAAGTTTCACAAATCCTGGAATGAAGGTTAACTCAGAAAGCTCAACATACCCAATATTGAATGCGGGGGGTTGTGCAAAGTTGAATCCACCTCCAGGTGCTCCTGACTGGGGTGCGATGGAGGGGTTGGAAGAGGGAGCAGGAGACGCTGCTGCTCCAGCACCGAAGGTAAACACACCTGAGGTGTTGTTTGTGGCTCCGAATGCACTGGCTCCTCCGAACTGAAAGCCTCCACCTGATGAATGTAATGCACATTTTCATGTTTAAACTCAACTAGAGTTTCACCTTCTCAGGACAAATAGAAATTCACACTGTGAGGACTGTGAGCACATACTGCAGACGGATTACAAGGACAACTGATTGAACCACTACGGTCACCCACCTGGTGCAGAATTAGTAGTCGCCCCAAATACAGGTGTGGAGTTGGCCTGCTGTCCAAAGACAGGGGCGGTGTTGGGTTTGGCTCCAAAGGCTGGGGTTTGGGAAGGTGTGGCTGTGAAAGGGGATCCAAAGGATGAGCCGAATGAAGGAGTCTGGTTGGCTCCGAATCCACCAGAGGGAGCCGAGCTGAATGCAAATGGAGAGGGAGCTGCAGACGGAGCTGTTAGTGAAAGAGACAGGATTGAAGATATCAATAAATTGACAGATTATGAAAATAAAAGAAATACTCAATAATATCAAATGCAAATGTCTCATTGTCATCAAGCCTAAAATAGACATCATGCTCAGGTCTATTATCTGAGAGGACCACCATGAGCAAGTACAGACCTGAGGATGAGGCAGCAGAGGGTGCTGCTGCTCCAAAACTGAAGGATGGAGCAGCAGCAGCAGCAGGAGCAGCAGCACTGGCAGGAGCACCAAAGATGAAGGGCTGAGCTGGGGCCGGAGTAGAGTTCAGTGGAGCAGCTGACGGGGCGGGAGGCTGGCTGTCCTGACTCTGGCCGAAGACGAAGGCCGCTTTAGCTGGAGGAGCGTCACCAGAGGTTGCAGGGGGCTGACCGAACATGAAAGTGCTGGGAGCTGGAGCCTGAGTGGAGCTGCTGCTGCTGCTGCTGGTGGCGGCGGCGGTGGTGGTGGTGTTGCCGAACAGACTTGGGGTAGGTATCGAAGAGGACGAGGTGGTGGAATTGGTGGTGTTGGTGGGGTTACTAGCCATAAAGGAAAATGCTGGTTTTGGAGGAGCAGCAGAATCTGTCAGGGGAGCAAACAGTTGATTATGATGTGTGGTGTTATGCAGTGATTAACTAGGCAGTCCACCCAGTTTAAACACGGAAAGCAGTTTACTGGTGAGAGAACTCTACTCAGGCTGTGGAAACAGCTGCACAGCATAATGTCGTCGTCAGTCAGGTAATCTCTGCCTCTGCTGCTTTGATTTGATGACTCTACCAAGTCCCAAATGTATTAAAGCAGCCATCTGTCACAAACCTGCTTCTAATGTTTCGGCTCCCACCACCTGAAGTGATGGTATAGGTATTTACAATAGGATAACGTTTGTGATGTCATGTCACCAACATCTAAGCTCAAACTACCAAATTTGATTTTCCTTCAAAGAAATCAGCAAATGAAAATAGGTAGAAGGACAAATCATCAACAGAAAGCAACAGAAAGACATCAGTATCTGTGTCCAAACTCTCTCACCTGGAGCACTTTGTCCAAAGGTAAAAGCGGGCTTTGGGTTCTCTGCGGTTGATGCTTCACTCTTGTCTGCTGGCTTGCCAAAAGTGAATGCGGGTGGAGGTTGTTCTGCTGGAGCACTGGGCTTGCCGAAGGAAAAGCCTCCAGACGTGGCCGGCGCTGGTGCACCATCTGCATCTTTACTAGCAGCACCGAAGACGAAGGCAGACGGAGCCGAGGCCACAGCGGCTTCTTTCTTCTCCTCTGGCTTCCCGAAGGTAAATGTGGGAGCAGCTGGCTCTTTGTCTGCCTGTAAGGATCCAAACATAGAGCCCCCTTGTGGTGTGGTGGTTGCCAAAGTTGGCTCGCCCAATCTCCCAAATACAGACCCAGTGGTGGTAGTTGTGTTGGTGGATGAGTTGGTGTTTGTTGATGTGGTGTCATTTGAAGATGCCACATTGTCACTCTTCTCTTGAGAGGACGCAGATAGGGTGAAACTAACAGAGGATGAGGTGGTGGTGTCAGATATTTTCTCTTCAGGTTTTGACAGTCCAAAGGTGAAGCCGCCCTTAGAGGCGGTACTTTCTGTGTTAGATGATCCAGTTCCAAACACTATCCCACTGCTGGCTCCAAACTTAAACCCAGAACCCGCAGCAGGTTGTTCTGACTTTTTGTCATCACTAGAGGCAGTCCCAAATTTAAAGCCCTCTGAGGAGCTGCCGAATTTGAACCCTGATGTAGTGTCTTTAGATGTGGTTTCTGCTGAGGAGTTTCCAGACGGCACTCCAAACTTGAATCCACCTGACAATGAAGAGGAGGACTCTGACAATGAGCCTCCAAACTTGAAACCTCCAGATCCTGATCCAGAGGTACTGTCTGATGTGCCAAACTTGAAACCTCCAGAACTAGAGGTAGAAGAGCCGAATGTAGAGGAGCCTGAGGTCCCACCAGCTGATGAACCAAAAGATGAACCAAAAGCTGAGGACACAAAAATCAAAAAAGGCCAAAGGTGCAAAGATGAATTAGGTGCAGTTCATATTTCAAAGTTCTAGAGGTTTTTCAAAGCAAATATTTGGACTATATTATCTTGACACTTTAGTATACACACTTTTTCCATCATTGCCAAAGAGGGCACTTTTGATTTAAACAAAAACATAAATTATTTTTGGCATAAAAATCAAAAAGTGGCCAACTGTTTTTACCTTTGGGCTCCACGTTAGCTCCAGGTTTGGCTGTTTGACAGGCAACACACTTTACATCAGCAGCCTTATTTTGCACAAGACAGACGTCACAATCCCAGGCACCCTCTGGCTTCTTGAATGCATCTCCCAACCCAAACACTGGAGCAGTGCTGGCTGAAGAAGACGCTTCAGCTGAAGCTCCTGTTGATGCTCCTGTTGTGAGGGTGAGGAAAAGAAGATGCTTCACTAAACCGACAACTGCCTTTTAAAATAAAGCTTAATGGAATTCCACTTTCAGGAGAAACAAAACCCAAAATTCAGCACTTTGTAGTACATCAAATGCCAATATTAGCATGGTCATACTCTCATTACCTGGTTTGGCGGTCATGCAGGCCACACACTTTGTGTCCTCTGCCTTGTTTTCTACCATACACGTATCACATTCCCATGCTCCTTCAGGTTTTTTGAACTTGTCTCCAAATCCTACGAGCCCTGTAGAAACGGGGGCTGTGGGGGTGGATACAGTCTTAACAGCTGAGAAGGCAGAAGGAAGAGTCAGTGAGGGTTTGAGCCCTGTCCCTGGTTTGGCCGTTTCGCAGGCCACGCACTTTACTGCATCAGGTTTGTTGAGAACAAGACACGTATCACAGTCCCAAGTTCCTGCAGGTTTGGAGAACATTGTGCCAAAACCTGCAGTGGTTGTAGTGGTGGAGGTGGTGTTCGTGCCGCTGCTCTCTAGCCCAACCGAGGTGGCGGGTGAAGGTTTACTGTCCATAGATTTGGATGAGGACGAATTGGGCTGTGGGGCCATACAGCAAACACACTTGGTGTCTGATAGCTTGTTCTGCACCATGCAGACATCACAGCTCCAGCCTGATGGGGCTTTGAACAAGTCACCAAACCCGGTAGATGAAGACAGGGAGGAGGTGGTTGTGGTGGTGGAGGAGGAGGGGGCAGCGGATTGTGTGGAGGTCTGCTGCGGAGTGCTGTCTGGGCCGGGAGAAGTCCGAGCAACAGGAGAAGCGAAGCCTTGACAGAACAAGGAAAAGATTAAAACAGAGAACAGTGTTGTAAACCATAACGCTGCAGATGTGTTGAAAGTTGCTGATTCTAACCAGGTGCTTTGAGAAGATCCAGCACGCTGCCCTGCTTCAGGGTCTTAGCTGGTTTGAAAGGGCCTTCAAAATCTTCTGTGCTTTTGCTTGTTGCTGACTTCGCTGTAGAAAACACAAAGGTCAGACTTCAAGCTTTGTCACAAAAGGCAAAAAAATCAGCATCGACCAACTTTTAGAAAACTCTTACCTGTTGCCACTATGGGAGAGGCCAGTTTCCCGTTTGACATGGAGGGACCCAACTTTGCTACAGGGGCACTAAAAGTGAATCCAGCCTACGAACAGGAAAAGCCAATAGTTATCAATATTACTATTGTAAATAGTTGTCTAAGAAATAAATCAGTAATTGTTAAGAGGCAAACTGTACTCACCGAGGGGGAAAAGGAAGGGGGGCTAGCAGCAGTCGCCTTGACAATAGGGGAGGAAAATGTGAAAGGTAGACAAGGAGGTGTTGAGGCCGTTGGTGGCTCCTGGGAAAAAAAACATTTAAATAGGCAAAATGCTTAAATAATGTCATGAACCATGAGACTTGTAGTAGGATTGTAGTGCAACAAGACAATTTTAGGACGAACCTCGTTTGTAACTGTTTCCTTAGCAGGAGTAACAGGCGTGACATTGGGGGTGGTGCTGATGGTGGTGAGAGGCGGAAGAGGGGAGGTGAAGCTGAAGGTGGGCAAGGCGGAGGTGCTGATGGGAAGTGAAATGGTTGGAAGGTCTGGTACCTCGACCACCTGCAGTCAGAAGACAAGCCTGAGTATCAGTGTGTGTGCTGAATGTTTCTCATCACTTTCATACAAAACGTATGTATTAAAGCTGTTCATGTATCAAAACGATAACTGCTGGAAAATTAGAATCTAGAGTTAATTAGTTTGATGCAAAGCTCTTACTTCTTCATCGTCGGGGCGTTTAGATGAAGGCCGTGCAGTGGTCCTTTCTCTCTTCATTTTACCGCCTCCAGAGTTCACACTGCTGGCTGCAGGCGTGCTGGACAGAGGATAGACTGGGCTGCTGGAACCCATTGTGCTAGTAGTAGAAGGGGGGGCAGGAAAAGGTACAGTAAGTAAACAAACCAAAAACACAGAGAGCCAAACTTCCAGAGGAAACTCAGGTTTGCAGTAGCCAATTTTTCAGGGCACTCTTATACAAAACCCCCCAAAAAAACATAAGACAGCAGGTACGAGCTAACATGTTGGTAAGTTTATTAAGCCAGCAACACAGTTGAGTTTCTGTAGCTTTAAATATCTTTCACACAGTGTGATCAGTAATACATTTTGGCCTACTGGTGCCTAATCAATCAGAGAAACCCTGTTTTACCTTTGAGATGGACCTGGGGTTGCTTCAGGTAGTTGCGGCGATTGTCTTGTGGGCTATAAAAGGAAATAAAAGAGCAACAAATTTAGCATCAAGTTCGTATTAGACTCCATTTGGCTGCATTTAATGCGGCACTGTGTTTCTGACCGTCTCTCTCGGGGTCCTGTCCAGAGGTCGGCTCACCCCTCCAGGAGTCAAAGTGGGCCTGAAGGACATGGAGCGGTTTCCTGACACCGACACTGCAGCAGGAACCACCAGCCTCTGCACCGGTGGGAGGCTGGAATCGATCTGAATTCAACAAATGGTGGCAAAAATACAGACACAAGACAAGAATAAGATCACATGAGCCAACTGATCGTTTGGTTTGCAGTGATGGTGCTCGGTACACAGCCTGAGTCTCTGGCACATTAAAATCCGAGAGGATGCAGTTAATTCACTTTTGACGGGTGACCCTTTTTTGACCTGATTGTGCTACAATATGAACAAAAGTGCTGGTCAGCTGTTAGCAGCTGGCGGGCATCTGAGTCCTGCGGTGTGTTAGGCTAACAGAGCTAACAGCCAACAAAGCTAAACACACGACTGAGAGTTTCTGTTCAGAGGAACATGAAGCATTGAATGTGACAACACAAGAAGTTTACAATAAGTAAACTTACTGACAAACGTCAGCTGAGTAGTTTGGGGGTAAAAGTACTTTGAGTTTGGAGTTAACATCACAGACACTTTACATCAGTGTTCACACTGCTGCACTGCTGAGGTACTTCTACCTTGATAACAAAAAGTCTATGTAGCTGTTAGGGAATACAAAGTGGTTGATTTTGATGGTTTTCATGTTGATGGTTGTAAAAATTGTTTTTCAGGATACTTCCAGAATAGTGGTGAAAAAAAAAAAAAAAGAGTGTTTTGGACGCTGCTAAGGTTAAAACACCAAAGCAACAATCTGCCATAAAAGGCAACGTTAGAAAGCGAGCCTTCTTGTTTTGGACCTGAAGGGGTCAATACACCATTGTTGGAGTTTACGAAGCAGCTGTCGCAGCTGTGAAAGCCTGACAGTTATTACTGAGAACAAGTTCAGTCCAGAGCTGGCACAATTTCACAATGAACTACACTTCACTCACACACACACACTCATACTTTCATGAGCCAAATACATCATAGAGTCTCACGCACTTTGGCACTCATTCACAGGCAGTGCAAGTGCCTGTACATGCATGTATAAAGATAAAGATAAAGACACACACACACACACACACACACACACACACACACACACACACACACACACACACACACACACACACACACACACACACACACACACACACACACACACACACACACACACACACACACACACACACACACACACACACACACACACACACACACACACACACACACAGTGGTGAACAGCTGTGCCCCCACGAGGCGAATCCTGTCAGCGGGTGTAAAGGAGGCCAACGGGCAGCGGAACAGGAAGTGACAGGAAGACAAACCACAACAAATGCTGCTGGGTCAGTACAATGATAACACTGTTCATATCACTGAGCCTTGTGCTATGCCACAAACAGATTGGACAGAAAAAACACAGGAGTTGCTTCTTTGCTGAAGTGCAAAGCTCAAACTCATACAGGGACTTTAAGGTATTTTAAAATCAGAGAAACATTGCTTAATGTGGAAGGCTACACATAAACGCATGTTTTTGACAAACCAAACATGAGAGAACATCGTCACAAGAATTTCAAAATCTGTATTTACCCGTTTCTTTTTTGACTGGAAATGTGACACATCGAGATTTGTGCCGTCCATTGACTGCAAAGAAAAAAATCATGTGAGAAAGCAGTCTTTTATGAAATAAGTAAGATGTTTTCAGGTGATTCTGATGTCAGTTTTTCAACATTTTAAAGATACTTGTCATAACAGAATAATACTAAGAATAGAAAAACACTTTTCGCATGTTTTGGGGTGTTTCTGATCACATATAGTGCTTTATTGTAAAATGTCTCACTGAAAATAGATGCTCACAATGTAAACACATTAAAAGCACTTACTGTGGACAGAGGGGACGAGGCTGCTGCTGGGATTCTCCTGGCATCCTGTAGAAAAGATTTAACAGAATTTGCCCGTTTTAGATAAATAAAATTATCACACAGGACCATTATTAGGGCTGCAACTAACGACTATTTTGATAATGAATTAATCAGTCAATTATTACTTTGATTGACTATTGCTTGAATGAAAGGGGAAAAAAACAAAATGTTATCATTTCCAGCATTTCAAGGCAAGTACAGACAAAGCCACTACAGTAATAAAAAAGAGCAACACATTGGATCAGATATTTCATCATAACATAGACAAATCAATGATGGAATCTGTTGCCAGCGATTTTCAGAACTGCTTTGAATCAATTAGTTGCTGCAGCCCTAAACATTATTGTCAAATAAACATTTTTAACAGAGGAGAAAATATACTTACAGCTAGAGGGCTCGACATGCGCTCCAAAGACTGCAAGATGCGTCTGGCTGTCGCACTGGTCACCCCACAGGGCTGAGCTCCAGCAGGCTTGGCCTTGATCTGTCTCCTCACTGGGGCCTACAAATCAAATGAGCTAATTTAGTCTCCAAATTAAATTAATAATATTCACTTGTCAGTCATGTTCATCCAATGATGTCAGTGTCAGACATTGCTGCTCACCTACTAAAAGCTGCTAAACCTTAACAGCCAAGAACAGCAGATGCACATGTAGAGTGAATATAACCTCTGTCTTAAACCTACTGAGCACATTCACCAAATGAAAACCGTTCATCAAAGTGTTTACATTGTTTGGCTCTATTTCTACACTACATGATTCTCACCTGGTATGGTGTTCCAGGACGAGTGCGAGCGCTCCTGACTGCAGCTGCCCCACCGTATGTGGTCTTCCCGGGGTAGAAGGGTGAATCTCCAAGCTGGCTGGAGTTTAGTGCTGTGTTGTTGAATGTTGACTGGAAGAGAGGGGGTTACATGCAGATTTTCAGCATAAAACTGCACATACATCCTACAATTCTTCATCTGCTAATTAGTCAAGTCAAATATTTCTCTCTTCTAAGATGCAAGTATAATGCCATCCAGTGGGGTTTCATATGGAAACTGTTGCCTGTCATGTTTATGTAATGTCAACATCTGACGCAACAAGCTCAGACTTGCATTGTCACGCTGAAGTTTGTTTTGATCACCTCGCCTGGCAGAAATCTGAGTCAGAATGAAAACTTAAGCAGACGCGTTAGTGCGAGTTGCTCCAAGTTGTGCTGTCTGGTACAGTCAAGGAAAGCCAATGTACAGCATGTTGATCACACAAGTGAAGCTGGAGATAACGTAAGGCTGTGGGCGAACTAACAGTAACACTTGTGTCCCAGATAATTTGTGTTAAAAAAAATAATAAAATTCTCTTGGTTATAAATTATTTTAAATATTTATCTACACCCAAAAAACATTGCTCAGTGCAGTTTGTAGACATTTGTGGTACACATGACTTTGAAGCGCTACACTGACCAAATTCCATTTAATGTCTAAGTGGGTCACTGCTCCAATGGTGCAACCCTAGATACAACCCTGACACACCAAAATGCAGAGCTTTGCAGCACAGATGTGTTCTTTCAGCAAACATTACTTTTCTTTTTTTCCTGTTACATGCTAAGAGACTCTGTATCTTAACTGACAGACACTCACACTGGAGGAAGTTCCAAACACAGACAGGTTGAAAGCAGGCCTTTTCAGACTGGACTGGGCAGACTGAGGCCCAGAGTTTGTTCTGTCTGTCTCTGGGGACCAAAGTTGGGGAAGTGACGCTGTTTTGGAAGTGGGGACATCTGTAAAGAAAGAAGAAGAAAGAGAAATGTTTCAAACCTTTTAAAGAGAGCACCAATGCAGACATCTAACTTAGTGTTTGGTCTGTAGATTCCAAACCTGAGCCAATCCATACATGAAGGAAATATGGTCCCAGCTATTCAGGCTCAGACAATGTAAAGAAAGAAATCATATCATCATACAGGATTTAAACCAACAGCAGCATAATGTGTAGTGCAGGGATGGCCAATCATGTGCTATGAGCAGTCTGCAATCCACAGATTCTTACTCCATCCAGTCGCCTCAGCAGGTGATTTACCCTCTAAGGGAGGTCTGCTATCAAACGGTAGAGTCTTTGGAAAACCTGCAGACTGTTGGCTCTCTATGGCACGTGGCTGGCCTATGGTTTGGGGGTCTGGGGGAGTTTTGTCACACCAAGCCAGTGAAATATCATGGACGATTTAGTATCAAGAAATGTAACAGCCACCTCACTCATGGTTAAAACTATACACCAGGACAAAAATTACAAATATCAGCATTAACCACTGAGTTCTGAAAAGACACATTACAAATACTATCAAAAAGTAATATTTGCATTTTAGAACATAAAACAGCAAAATAAGAAACTACTCAGTCCAGTGCAGCGTGATGGAAATGTAGGCCATTCCTATAGCTCCATTTTTTTTTAACAAACTTGGTGCAAAAGAGGTGTGTTTCTGTGTGTGCAAGTTGGTGTGTGGCTGTCTCTCTCCAGAGAGTAGCACACTCTGCTTTGCCAGGATTGCAAAATGTAGATAAATCTACTTATTCTGTACCTTTTTATTGGGCATCAACCTTTACGCACGTATTGTTTAATATATATATATGTGTGAGTGTGTTTGTGAGGCACAGATAAATGCTTCAGGTTGCAGTTCGGTCCTGAGACGTGAGCCTGCATGCTGCTGGTGCAGACATCTGCATAGATTAAAATGATGGATATGCTTGCAGTCTAGACGTGGGGTTAGTGTCAAACCTCACATCCTGTATTTGGGGATATTATGGGTTTTAACCACGCAAAATGTTGATCATCCCTCCAATTGTTGATATGTGAAGCCTAAAACACACCCAGACATACATCTCCACATGCAAAGAAAACACTACACCTTTACCTTTGTCAGAGGCGCGGGAGGAGAAGCCGCTAGTGGTGGAGATGTTATCATCTTCGTGCTGCGAGAGGTTGTCCTTAATTTCTTTGACCAAGGAGAAGCCTGTGGAAAAGGGTCCAGGCGCTGAGGAGGTGGAGGGCTGAGAAAAAAGGTTGCTGGAAGCCCCCATGGTTGCGGAGGAGGCATCCAGCGGAGGAAAATGGAGGTGGGAGCGACTCAGAGGAGGTCGAGAAAGAACATACTCCTGAAAGTTCAGGGATGCCCGGCTGGTTGAGGGCTCTGTGCAAGAGAGAAAGACACCAGAGGTGAGCATGGTGGTAGCTGACAGCGCCAAAGAATTGGCATGCAAAAATGTGCTTTAAACTAAACAGAATTAAACTCAATTCTCATGAAAGGACATAAATTCAGTAGTCTTTCTGATGGCCTAACCTGTGTTACTGGTGCTTGGCTCCGGGGAGTCACGTCCATCAAGGGGAGGAGGTCCCTCTTCACTGCCATTAGGAGGAGGTGGTGGCAGCTGGCAGTTCTGGTCTGTCCCCAGTACAGCTCCTCCTCCTTCAGGAGCATCTTCATTCTTAAAATATTTCTGCAGCCAGGAAGGAACGATGCTCTTTACTGTGTCTGTCACTCGACTGATGAGGCCTGACTGCTGCTGATAAAAACATGGGAGGGAGAGGAAGCCGTGAACAGAGGGATGAAATGTGCGAGGGACAGAGACGAACGCATATGGACAAAACAAAGACCAATCACTTCAGGTCAATATGTGTGGGCTCCTCATTAGAAAATTCCCTTCACATTCAGTATTGGATAAAATTGAACGCATGTAAAACAACACTGCATTTCAAACAGCTTTGCCAGATGAATCTGGCTGATTTCTTTTTGAACTACACTGAGGAAAACAAGATACTGACGCTTGCATTCGTGGTGTTAAAAAGTATAATGAATTTTCTGTCAAAGCAACTCCGCATCATTTTTGCTTAAGTCTCTTTGAAATCACATAAAACAGCTGCACTCTTGCGATTTACACAATACAGCAATCAATGCTCCATTTTATTATTTGAATCAGCTGCACAGCCCCACTTGCAATGAGAAGCCATTCGTCCTCCCCAGTGCAAAACAAAACACAAGCTCAGTCTGACAGAAACTGGGTCAGGCCCTGTGTATGCTTCTGTGAAGCACTGAACAAGTGATGCTCGTTTGCACTGTATTGAGGACTAGTATTGGATGCTCTGGTTGATAAGGATGAGTCTTGTTTCCTACACCACGCTTAAGGAGAGTAACACAATTAAATATAGCAATTCATATTTATTAAACAGCAAGAAAGTTCTTTTTCGTAAAATCTAAATGTCGTAGCATAAGAGTGAAAAAATGTCCTCTACATTTAGGGCACTTACCACGTCTTAACTGGCTAAAACATCCACATCTTTGAAAAAGTTGAGAGACCCAGGACTTAGGTAAGCAGTATATTATGTTCACAGAAGTTGCTGAAATGCTACAAACCTTTGTGCCTTTAGTAAAATGTGCTCCACAGTAGGAGGACGACAAAGCCAGAGACAAAATCTAAAATCTATGAATGCAATGACCAATGAAAGTGAAGGGGGTATTGAAGAACAAAGAACAAGGCTGTGCAAACCTTTTGTGCAAACTGTGCTTTTTCTGCCCATTTTTATTTAGCAAATTATTGCTTAGCTCTTCACGAAAGCAGAGAGTGAAGGGAAAGGTTGAGAAAAATGGACCGCTAGCAGGTGCATCACTTAATGTACATGCTGTCAAACCCATAGTAGCTTTCAACTGCAGATAAGAGCCATATGCGCCTTGTGTTTTCGGCTTATCTATGAAATACACCTGTGGGACACTGTGCACTTTAACCCAAGTGCAAACACACACAACTTTAACCACTCAAAGCAAGTGTCATAACCACCGCAGTGCATGTTTGCTTAGTGCTACATAAGCTATTGTTATACGGATTTAAGGGTGCTGCATTTCTGCTGTGGACAGGGTCATGTGACCAGTGACCGATGGTCGACTGCTACCGCTCTGTCTGGAAGCTATCATGTCAAACTGAAACACAGTAATTTTGACTGAATACGCCAGTACTTGTCTAGATCAGTGCATAAAATCTTTCAAGCAAAAAAAGTCATTTAAAAATGTGATGTGCATGTATCCTTACAGATGTTGAGTCAGTTGTATTGTTACATTTATGCCATTTAGAGAGGTAAGTATTGACGGGCAAGGTTCCCATTTTTATGACTTACAATCAATCCTGCAAGCTCTGAGATGAATCAAGACAGTGATGGTGCAAACATTACACATTTTATCACGTTCCTTCTGCTTTTTAACCATTAGTGTTGTGGAAACCAAGCTACCGAATAAGAGCTAAACTCACCTTTTAAGGACAGCAGTACACAAGATTTGGATGATAATTGTTTTTGGTTGACTTTAGTCCAGATGCAATTGGTATGGACTTCAAACACCTCTGTGTTATTTGCCATTTTGTCAAATGTATGAGTATTTAAAGATGTAATCATGACTCCAACATGGTATGACAGAGGCACTGTTCAAATCATATTTGCATTTACTCAAATTAAATATTATAAGTTCATGCTTTTGTTTGCTGTTGCCATGATACATGATCACAATCAATTTCTCTTTGTTTCAACACTCAAATATGTGTCCATGGAGTCAAAAGCTAATGATAAAACATTTTGAATGATGATGAAGTGGGACTTGGGGATCGACAACAAGACACTGATATTACATATAAAGCCTGCAGCATTTGTCAGCTAAATTACATGAATATGCTGTGTATACATGCTGAATGACAACAAACTACACTAAGCCCTGTATTCACTGTGTTGACAGTGAATTAGGTCAGCCTACAAACTGCTAAACAGTGTAAAACAGCAGCCCTGCCCTACAGTCTAATGTTCAGGTTTGTTCAGAATTAAAGAGGTCCTGATTCAACTTACTGAGAGATGTTTCCAATATTTTTGTGTGTGACATGGTGCGTCCATAGCAAAACCAACCCTGTCCAAAATATAACAGTCACACTTAAATCGGTATACAACCACTGTATAGCCTAAGTCAGTACACTCAGTATGACCCTATCTTGTAACGTTGTAGGTTTGGCAAAATTGTGTTCTACAAAGTGGCTCGAGGGTGGTATGTCAGCCATAATCAATGACTATCCACCCACACCTTATTTAACTTACTAGATGTACATGGGAAGATGACAAATGATCATCAATTTGATAACCTTTAGCTGGTCACAACGATCTGGAATCACGTTTCATGTAAGCTTTCCACCTCAGTTACCTCTCCAGTCAAAGGTTAGCATTCATATAAACAAACTCTTGTAAGTTAGTTCACCAGATTATTCTCGGTGATGACCGACAAAACAGGCCAATGGATCTGCCATGTAGCAAGACATGTCTTGTCCACTGTTAACATTATATGAACATTAGTTGGTGTCCAGACGGCAAGTGAATCCTCTAGGCAACCATGTGGGTTCCCAATCAGCCAATGCTTCCTGCGCAATCCAACTGGCTGAGATTTGGCTAACGTTAGCTAGCCTACCATCCAAAATGATCCCGACAGGCCAGAAAAACAATTTCAAAATTGGACTGCACGGGCCTACAGGTGTGCACAGATGCAATTGAGGAACAAATGATCATGTCTCTTCTACCGGCGACGGTGTGATGCCTCCAAACTTAACAACAGAAGACAACAATGCGTTGCTCGCCAGTGCTAACCAGATAGCAAGCATGAGCTACATCAGCTAATACTTATATTTCGACTTCCTTGCTTTCCGCTAACCAGCTAACAGCCAAGAACTTAGTAATAAAGCCAAAATTGGTCATCTCAACGTGTCAAGCGTGCACCTGTACTTTACCAAATACTTGTTAACTAGTCTAAACGACTCACTTCGCCTTGGTTTGACCTGTCAAGTCTGTCTGATTTTGCAAACCTGTAAGCCAGCATGCTAGTTCACTAGCATTTCCTGGACATGCTAGCAGCGCGTGGAGGCCACGAGCGCTAACAGCAGGCCATAAAATGTCTCCAACAAAACAAAAACAAAAGCTAGGAGATAGTGGCACCGCAGTCAACGTAACGTCGTGGACACGGGCTTTTAAGATGAAAACTTTCACTGAATTTACCTGTTTACTCTTGGCGTAAGGTTTAGAGGCGATATGATATCTCCTGCTTCTAATTTTCCCTCCACCCGTGGCCGCCATGGCTCTTTCGTCTGAGTGTCTATCGGTGTTTCGGCGCCGGATAGCTGTCATCCAGCACAGCGGCCACACACAAAGGAACTATGGGAAATGTAGTATCTGAACATAACAAAGAGGTAGGTTTGGCAGGACGCTGCGCCACATGGCTCTGACATTGGGTTATTTTGTGTCATATGTTGATTTTGTAGCCATGGTTTTTATTATTTTTGTGTTTATACTAATCAATTCATATGAATCAATGAGAAACAGAATTTAGTAATTTTAAGATATTGAAGCTGAAAATTATAGTGGATCAGTCAATTAGTCAACCCGATTTTCGTTGGATTTTATACGTTTGGTCGGAGAAAACTAGATCTTTGGTTCTGAAAATATGTGACAGGCATTTTTAAACATTTTATTATGTTTCACGGCAAAAATAAATAAAAAAAATGTAAGATGAAACAAGAATGAAAATAATCATTAGTTGCAGCACTACATTTTGTCTTCAGCTGAATCATAAAATCAGAGGGTATAATGGAGCTATAGGACGTTGTTGTAGTAGTTTGTAGAATTTTATGCCAGGTGAAAAACTACGTTTAACCATTGTCTGTAGCATCTGAATTTGGCATTCCCAATACAATGCAGTGTAGTCTGGTTTGTATTATGTAAAGTCTGCCTGCATTATGTCAATCTGAAGTCTCTTGGAGTATAATACTTAAAACACATCAGATGCTGCATACATATCAAGGACAAGGACACAATGAAAAACAAATCAATGTTATGTAATAATTTAATAGAAAAACAAGCAAACCCACCCATATAAAACCATAAATCAGTAACACTAAATAGTGCATAGGAGGTTACAATTAACATATCTGAACCATTTTACAGTGAATGTGGTTGACACGTCGTAGATGAGCTCACCTGGAATCACTGAGGCAGGCGAGTGCTAAAAAAGTTTCATCAATACAAATTCAATCAGCAGTCATAATCCAACATTGGTCGAGCACACGGGAGGTCATAAAGCCTAAAGATGAAACTACACTTTATCATTCAACAATATTAAGAAACCCTTATATGGAGCAGTCACATACTGTGTTGTATTAACGTCACATTTCATTAATTTGGATGACAAAAAGCTTTGAAAAGGATCATTTCATACAAGTGATTATCCTCTGCTGTTGAATGTCACTTCAGTGCTATTACATTGAATGTCACAGTGTTCTGACAGCACACCTATCACACACACACACACACACACACACACACACACACACACACACACACACACACCACTCACTTCCTGTCTGATTAGAAAAACACACAAAAATAACACACACCTCAGCTGTTACAATGACCACATTTAAAAAAAACTAAAAAGGGTAAGAATAACATGTAAAGGCTACAGTTTGTGCAGTGGATGCTCCTCTTAATCGAAGTAGACAGAAACATCTTTCCTGATGATGCAATTTTGGTTTAAAGAAAAGCATACAGTACTGTATATGCCAGTACTTTATTGCATTATGGCTAAGTGCAAAATTTGGTAACATTTGGCAATCTATATATTAACACAAACATATTAAATCAACAAATAATCATCACCAATTCAAGTGACTTACAAACGACAATCTTTAGTTTTGTAGTAAAGGTGTTAAATTTAGCACACAGTAATATTCAAAAACAAAGAGGTGTCAAACAGGTTAAGTACAAAAAAGTGTCTGTAGCATATGCATACTGAGGGTGGTGATGCGGAGTGGTTTGGAAGGCAGCTGCACCCCTGACTGGACATGCTTAACCTGTTCCACAATGCAAAGCATCCAAACAACATTCAGTAGTTTAAGGTAGAAAATGCTGGTTGTAGGATGTTGCTGAGGCCAGCATGCTTGTTTTTACAGAGCAAATAAGGCCATCCTCTCTCTCATAATCTAGTGCATTTCCTTGGTTATTTAGGTCTGTTTAAATATATCTTTGACATTAAACAGAAAACCAATTTTGTCCTCGTCATTTAGTGTTAAAGACCTGCAAGTAAGCTACTTCTGCAGAGAATCAACACCCCACTCTGCAGGTCTGTGAAGCTTTCAGCTCATTGTTGTGTTTTGTCTCTGACGTCCACAGCCATTACAACTTGGTAAGTTGAAAGACTGTGAAGGCTTGATTTGACTTTGATTTGGAGTCTGACTTCTGCCTTCTGGCATTCATTAAACCACTGATGCAACTTTAACAACAGGTACTCAGTATGTTTAAATGCATACTGTATTCCCCCTGTTGGAGAAGCATTCACAGGGGATGTGAATACTCAGTGTCATTGTTGTTTATTGTTTCTTTCCTCCATGGCCGTTCACAAATCTGTTCCTCCCAGAAGCTTTCCTCCTTTTTGTAGGCTGTAAACTTCTCAAGGAATCCCTTTGAGCTATGGAGGAAAAAGACAGAACTGTGTTAAACATTTAGGATGGAGTTTATGCAACAGTTGTCACCAGTCTGTTATGACACTGACCTGCAACGCCATCTGGGACAAAACCACAGGAGCTGACAACACTGCTGTCATCACAGTCCTCACTTTGCACAGCAGTGCTCTGTAAACAGAAGGAAGCTCACAGTGAATGGCATTTGAAACCAGCAATAATAAGACATGTAGCTCTAAAGACTAATGACCCATGTGGCTTTAACTTAAACAACATATCAGCGAGACAACATTTTCAGCTGGTTTTAATTTACTCTTTAAAATTTTGTAAATTAATACTTAAAATATAATCAGCGCATTCAGTTAACCACCAAAGCAACATCTCACCTTAATCTTATTTTGCTCATACCACACCATCCCATATAAACATAGAAGTGTGATGAGTGCCTAAAAACATAGAAGAGAATGCAAAAAAGTCTGGTCAAACACGAATTTCTGTTTTTTCCAGGAACATGACAAAAAATACACTCAGTGAGCAGAAAAATATAAACCCTAAAGGTGCAGATATATTGCAACATAGAGTGGTGTTCAATGAATACCATTAAAATTAACTCAAAAGCACTGTCCTTGGAGAGAAACATGGGCAGTCACGTAAAGGCTGCCACATGTCTGCAAGGTCAGCTTCAATATCAATAGTCTACAGGTGGGCGAAAGATGGTCCAATGCAGCCTTGATCAGGCATCTTCATGAGGTAGTGTCCCTTTTAATGGTTGGTGTTCCACTTTGAAAAGGCACACACAAGGACTCAAAGACCAACTGAAGTGAAACACATCCTCTTAGTCCACACACACAAACACACACACACATCCACACTTGTCTTTTCTTACCAGACAGAGGAGCCACAGGAGTACGTAGCGAATTTGTGTTTTGGAAAACAAGTCGTGACCGAATTTCACACAAGCAAGAGCCTCGAGGAAAGCAATGGCCCTGACGGGAAAAATAAGAGCCTCAGATAAGTGGTGTAGCTGCTCTGGAAATTTTAAACACACATTTTTCTATTTAACAATGGCCCCCTCTCTTGGCAATGCCATTTCATTGCAATGGCGCTCCTCTGTGGAGGCATAACACTTGTTGCACAAGAGTCTAAATGCATGTGCTCTCTATTATTGCTCTACAGTCACAATAGTCAACAATATTCACTCACCATACTGCTGTGAAAAGCTCCTTTTCAGCCTTAAAGGTTACTCTGCAGGAGTAAACCTCAGACAAGAGAGCGGCCTCAATGTTAAGTATTAGAGAGAGGCCGTCTCGTTGCTATGGAAACTAGAGCAGACTGAGGGCATGGGCGGCTTTGTGTCTGAGATGAGGTCAATAACTACATCACGAGTTTAATCCACACTTTTATGAATCTGCGTTTCAGGAAAGCCTCTCTAAAACTACACATTTCAATTCAAATGATTTTTATTCTATGATTAAATACCTGCTGTTCATCTGTGAGCGACACTGAAACAGTTAGCAACAGTTAGCAGGACCTAGAAGAACCTGCTGGCAGTGGTTTCAGGGTGGATTGCCATCACTTTAACTGATCTGTTTCGACTTGTGGCAAGCATCCATTCATTGTTGTGCTGTACACATTCAAGGACTTTGATTGGTTTTCATATTTAAATCTACAACATCCCTCAGCTGCCAACATCTTTCAGTCATAAACAGGAGTTGATCAGTAACCCTAACCCTAACCTTGACACTGTTAATTCATGGCACAGTCCTGAAGTTACCTTTATGATTTGTTTGATAAAAAACAGAGACAGCCAACCAGCGAGGGGACAGCCCCTTCACAGTGAGATGTATATGATGTATGTGACAAGATCAAAGAAAACCAAGCAGACCCTGGACAAAGTTCAGTGTCTGTCTGCCGACTATATTACTGCAATCAGTATACACCAAAATGTGGCAAATGCAATGAAGACAAGAAACTAGTAACATAAAAAATGTTGTGATCATCCTCAAAAGAACTGGGGACACATCACGTTTTCAATGAACGCAGCTTCCAACTTGAAAAACATGAACTGACAGGACAAAAAACACTTACCCAAACACCCAGCATTGTGTGCCGACTCGCTTACACTGAGTGTCTGTCAGGTATGCATAATACTGTCTGAAAGAGGTGGAGGAAGAATCCGTACGTGTCAAGAACAAAGTGAGTGTTTCCACAAAGACACGTTTCACAAAGACTTAAATGTCAGAAACAGTCTGAAACAACCACCACAGTACGCCCCCAAACAATTCAAAACGTCAGGATTAAATGCTACTGAACAAAAAAATGCAGTATTTGTTTAGGTATTATTCAAATCTAGTACATAACACTTATTGTTGCTCATAGGTGCAGTGTAAAGATGTCATTTTGAAGGCTTGTCATACCGCACAGTGGGCGCGGTGATGACTCCAACGAGGAGGATACGACACCAGCTGAGAGGGTGAGACGCCTGGAAGACGAAGATGTGCTTGAGGAAGAACGTGTTCAACTCTGTCAGCTGTGAAGACGTATGACAGAGAAGATATTAAAGGATTTCTTTTGGATATGATGTATCCAAAAGTAGTATTACTCAGTGAAGGGGGAACATTTTGAGAATATTCGATTCATAAAGGTCATCAGCGGATACATTAATAGTGGCAATAATTGTTAGTTAATACAGAGGACATTTTTGAGTCAGAGGTCAAAGACTACAATACCTGCCATAAGATCATAAAGAGATAGATGCCTGCGAGCCGCTGGAAGGAGGACTTTGGATCGAACCAGCGCACATAAGTCCAGCTTGCCGGGGTGAACTGGAGCACGGCTCTCTTTATCTTCCCTGTGGTGGTGTGGATTTCCCTGAACAGAGTATGTGCATTTTTGAGGTGACTGAGATACAAACACACATGCAAAAGGATCCAGAATGACAGTATCATAAAGTACTTTCTGTTAAATACCAACAATCAGCTAAGTGATCTTGAAAAACATTGAGGTTTTTAAGCACTATGGATTATTATACAAAGCCAGAAAAGAAAAAAAACATAAGCTTCACAGACTTGATGCTGGCCCAGCGGTAGGTCCTCATCTCCAAAAATCGGCAGGCAGTCATACCCAGCCAGATGCCTCCTCCATTACACAACAGTATGTCCAGTATCACCTGATCCCACCAGCACTCCGCAAAGTTTGGTAGCAGGTGCATGAAGAACAGCTGCGAAAATAAAATTCATTTATGTGGTGAAAGACATAAAATGTTTTTTCAACTGAGGGACTACATTTCTTTATCGCTGCTATTTGAATGATTCCAGGATTCGAGACACAGCCGATTCTGTGATGAGTAAATCTGGTGTTAGGCTAAATCCTGTAATCTAATCCCTGCAGTCATCTGCCAGCAGTCACTTGTTATGTGCAGAAACTCCTGCACATACTGCTGCTTTGTTATGAAGAGTTTCCCCCCAAACAAACAATCCTTGTTGCCTGCACAGACCAAGCTGATGCAAAGTTACAAGTAATTACTTTTTTTGCATGGCGTAGTGCACTGAATTCCTGTTTAACTCCTGGGACAGCTGCGAGCCTGACCCCATCTTGAACACACGCATGCTACCTCAGTGAGTTCCCAGGTGATGCTGATGGTCCAGCAGAGGCCGTAGCTGCGGATGAGCAGCGCCTTCATAGCCCAGCCTGCAAAGTGGCCAAATGCAAAGATGTCGAAGTGGCTCAGGATCCGCTCCCATGTTATTGTGGTACAGTTTACAGCATACTCCTGGTAAGGAGCCAAAAACAGGAAACAGCTTTAGAGATGGAAATGTAGAGCTGCAAGTGTCCTCATCTGAATTTACTGTATTTCAAAAACTGAAGTGACATCAGAAAATCTGAATTTTTCCTCTCATAACAATGATCAATGATGTAGATCATAAACTATTGTGAAATTAATGTGCAATCATCTCCACAGGCATACATTTGTCTCAAGAAAGCAGGAAAATTTGGCTGGAAATGACAGAGAACCATCCTTCCATCTTCAAACATAGAGTACAAGATGTGGTTTGAACTTTCTCTGATGGTTCTCTGACAGAGTTTCAAAACCATCCTAACCATGCAGATCACACTCACATGTTTTGGTCATGACCCATCTTACAGCCTCTCTGGGCGCATTCAGTTTAAGATTATAGAAATAAAAGGGACAAGAGTATAGGACTAAATGGGGCACATACGTGACTATCAAAGAGCCTGACAACCGAAACTATAATAAATGCAATTATAAATAAACATGAATGTGAACAAAAGTATGAAAGTGACCAACAATTCCTATGTTCTGTATATTATCCAAAGTAAATGAGCGACCTAATGTTTATTATACAATGAAAAACAAACAAAAATAAAGTATTTTTAAAAAATCCTTACCATGATATCGGCTTCCCGTGTGGCATAGCGCAGGTTTGGGTCTAACCAGTACATCAGTACTTTTACTTGGTCCCAGTTGAGGAAGATGAGGAAGACGAGAAACAGGAAGTACATAACACTGAGACCTGAGAAAGAGAGTGAGTATGAAAACATGAAAACTGGATCTGAGCATAAAACATAGGTTAATGTGAATGATGCAAAGTGAGTGAGACGCTCACCAAACACCATTCGCCATACTGCAGGGTGAGGCCTGGTAAAAGGTCCTGATGAAGAAAGCATCACACCGGTAAGTGACTTTTGGTGTGTGTAGTATTCATTTATCTGAAATTTGTGTCCACAAATTAAGTAGAGCTGAAACTACTCATTGTTTCTATAATCTGCTAGTTTTTCTCTTGATAAAGTGAATAAGCTCTTGGTCAATATAATGTCTGAGCTCACCATTGGGAAAGGCCAGGACACTGATGACCAAGAAGAAGGAGACAACCACGACAAGACCAACTCGCAGGTTGTTGTCAGAGTGCTCGTCATCCCTGAAACAATGCAGTATGACATGTTACCAAAGGGGAGCTTATATGTTCCCACATATTCGGGACTGTGAACATTACACTCAGCTACAGGCAGCTAGATGTTGAACAGGAATGACTTTGAACTTTTAAAACTTGTATTAAAAAACACCTGACAGAAAACGTTCACTTTACACACTGTAGATTACCTGGTAAAGGCAAAGTACATGAGGCTGAGCACGGTGAATGTTAGAAGTGTGATTGTGTGTGGCTTATAGAAGAAATCAATACAGATATCGTCCACTTGTTGCTCGTTTATCATCCGGAAATGTAACTTATAATTGGCATCATCCTTGCGGTGTGGTCGGGGAGCCAAGGTGGCGTCCATGTCGCTGTTTTGGGCTACCTATTCAATCTTAACCAGTTAAATTTTGACGGCTAAAACAAACAAGCTATAAACTTGGACAGACGGAACGATGCGACAGGAGCCCATCAAGACGAAACACTGAAGACGACCTGAACGAAAGAGCTAATGGGGGTGTCTTCTACTTTGCAATACACGTTTTGGTATTCAACAAAACAAATTGTATGAAACAGATATACAAGTATTTAATTTCAAATCTAGTTATGGTTCTCCCATTCAGTTAGACCAACAACTTTTTGTTTTCATCCTAGAGAGCATGTTATTGCTTTTATTGACCCCCACAGATAAGTCGTTGTGGTACATCCCATAGTGTAACACTTCCGTGAAGCCCTTCCGTGTGTGCACACGTGAAAATGGTTGACATTGCGCGACACCTTGGTGGATGATGAGCAGAGTTGAGGATAAGTAATTTTGAATAAAAAAATGTGAGTAGAAGGTTAACAATCTAGAATTACATGTTGGCTTGGGCTGTTATTTCTCTGCAGGATAAAGAAGGCTTGTTATACTAATGGCTTGCTAGCATTTAACGAAGCATCTGGCTCAACCTAGCCTCTTGTAAGGCTACAATTCAGTCTCAAGCGTCTGTGTTTGTTCTTACCCGCCCTCGTAAATATCAAATGTAAAGATAAATTATTGCAAGTACCTTTCTGTGTATATGAATGGCACTGGTGGTTAAGCTTTGTTTCTTCTTCCACGCCATCACACTCATGAACGGATGATGTTAAGCTAAGTTGACCACTAGAGGTCCAAAACGATTCCCTTGAAATAAAACTACAATAATATCAATGCCAATAATTTGACACAGGGCATCCAAGCACACTATATACTGTGCTCAATATACTATGCACATAGAAGCACCACTTATGTAACTCTTTAAGTAACTTGTTAGCCATACAACAATTAATTCCTGCATCCATTGCATCTCTTTAAGCAGTATATAATAACGATTAAGTTTGCCTCTCAATCCATGATAACTCTCTTTCCTTGCAGATTTACTATGGCTTCATCCTGCACACAGCTGTGTCTAAAATGCAGGAGTCTTCTTTGCTCAAAGACAGTGGTTAGTGTTTGGCACAATTCCACCCAAGTTCGCCATTGCACTAAAGTTGCAAGTTTACCCGCAAAAATCCTCAATGGATCCTCATTTATCAAGTGGAATCACACAGCAACTCAGGCAAGACAGCGGTGGAAACAACAGATGTTCTGTTACAGTGACTTTACTGTCAATCATCTGGCAACAGAGGCCAAGGAAGAAAAGGAAATTGAAGAATTGTCAAGAGCTGATGCTGTAGCATACAAGAGCCCCCTGGTCCCAATCACAGATGCTGTACCAGTGACCGAAATCCCGGCGTCATTAGGTACATATCGGTTTGTTGATGCTGACCAGAAAAACTTTTAATTTCACATTATAATTAAATTTAAATATTATTTTTAGATGAATAATTTGTTCTGTTTTTATTTTCTTCATTTGTCAGATCTGGATGCTGCTGCTGAATTTTCAGCCTTAGAGGAGATCAGTGATGAAGAAGCTGTCAGTATATGTGTTCCTTCTGCCTTGCCTCCAGCCTCCACCTCTCTTAGAGACTACGTTGGCCAGTCTGAGACACTCAGCAAACTGGTGCAGCTAGGTAAATACACTGAAGACTTTAAAATATTGAGAACAATGTAAAACGTATTGACTTGTACTTCGGAAGCGTATTCAGAGTTGTTATGATACAGGCAATGATCTTAAAAGGGTGACTTAACCCAAATCTCTTCTATTTTGGTTGCTAAATTCACCCTCTCATTGCAGGTGTAAACCTTTGGAAGCTTGAACAAAGGCCTAACGTGGGCTCCATGTTGCTGAGGCTCAACTTCGACACAGATGTGGCCCCAAGGCTGCTGTTTCTCAAAGATATCGGGGTGCAGGACTCTAGCTTGGGCTATATCATCACGCGCAATCCCTTCATTCTCACAGAGAGTTTGGAAAACCTACAGGCCAGGTGATATGACGGGATATCATAAACGGAACATTACATGTCTTTATATTTACCTAATTTTGTTACTCTAACTTAAATCAGTCTGATGTGATAAGTCACACAACACAATGTCATTTTCTACACGGTACACAGTAGTCGTGACAGGTCATTTTCCCTCTCTGCTGTTGCACCTGCTATGAGACTTAATAATGTCCTTTTCTTTTGTTGTTTGTGAAGGGTCAACTATCTCAAGTCAAAGAAGTTCAGTTCCGAGGTGGTTGCCTCCATGGTATCCAGAGCTCCATATCTGCTTAACTTCAGTGTGAAGAGGCTGGACAACAGACTGGGCTTCTATCAGCAGCAACTCAGCCTCAGTGCTGCTAATGTAAGCATCTCTCACTGATAGAGGGGAGCACAGCCATATTTGTATCTTTGCAAAAACGCATGATTTTCTATGTTCCCAGTGGGTTGTGATTTTTTTTTCCTTTAACAAAGAGAAATCATAGCTAGTTTTGTTTGTCTTTTCAGACACGGGACGTTGTAGCTCGTCTACCCAGATTACTCTGTGGAAGTTTGGAGCCTGTTAAAGAAAATCTGAAGGTACTGAAAGACAAAAGACATTATTATAAAACACTGTGAGTAACCTTGAGGTGTTGTGTTTAAATACTTTTTGTAAATGTGTTCCACAGGTGTGTGAAATAGAGCTTGGCTTCAAGAAAAATGAGATCCAACACATAGTTATTGCCGTCCCGAAAGTGCTGACTGCCAATAAAAGGAAGCTAACCCAAACATTTGACTTCCTCCACAATGTCATGAAGGTGCCCCACCACCTGATCACCAAGTTTCCACAGGTAGATTGACTGCTATTGGTTGTTTTTAATTAATTATTTTATTTATTTTTTGGAGGGGTGACCAATTTTGAATCAATCACTTATTTCCTTGTGTATGTTGTCCATATTCAGAATTATAACTGGAAAATCTGATTTATCCTTCCATAGGTCTTCAATACAAAGTACTTGCGCATCAGAGAGCGCCACCTGTTCCTTGAGTACCTGGGAAAGGCTCAGTATGACCCATCCCTGCCCAACTACATCTCCCTAGACCGCCTGGTGTCTCTGCCTGATGAGACTTTTTGCACAGAGTTGGCTTTGGCCATATTGGAAGATTTTTATCTGTTTCAGAAGACACTTTGATTCATCATGAAGGGATATCAAGAAAACTTCAGAAAACAAGTGGTGAAGTGCATAGAATAAATTCCATGCAGACATGAAAATCTTATAGAACATCAACTGAATTTGAAATATAAAAGTTTGCTTTGTAAAAATTATGTTTAATAAATGTACACAATGTATATCAGCTCATCTGCCTGAAATACTCTTATTTACCATGACTGTTTGTAAAGAGACCATGAATATAATAAAAGTTAATCTGGTGCAGATTTTAACTGCCAAATATAGTTGCTGGAATACATTTAAAGTGCTGCTTACATGGGAATGCATCAGGGATACTGATCAATTAATAAACTGCACAATGAGCATTTTCACTGTCGATACTTGAGGTAAGATTCAAGTATTATTTTGAATGCAGAACTTTAGTATTTTTACATTCTAGTATCTGGTAATCTTTTTTTTCGGTAAACTAGCTATACACTTATTTTGATGGACTTCCAGTGTGATTGCTTTATTTGTATATAAAATCAGTCTTGATGACAGCGTAAAATAACTAGTCCTTTATATCTAATGAATTATTTGTGCTCATGTACGGACGGGTGGACTTATCAGTCTTTAAAAACGTTAATTTGTTTTATACATTTTTATTATTGCAAGATTTTAAAACTCGCTGTAAACATGTTGCGCAATTGTCCATTGACCTGAACAGTGCTTACCCACAATGCACCGCTATCGTTTTTAGTTTTCAAAAATGGCGTCGAGGGCACCAGGTAAATGAACATCGCTCCTTTCGAACATTTCTAGTATTAAATAAACTCGGTAAAGATCGTTTTGTACTGGTATAGCATGACATATGTTATAATATAACACGTAACATTGTACTACGTCCATTCTTTGTTTTTAATTTGCTCTTTTGGTGCATTTGACTTGTGTGTGTCCTCTAGTGTCCCCGTGCTAAGTTAATGCTAAGGGAGCGGCTAGGCTAACGTTAGCTTAGCGCTAGCCACAAATCACTGTACAGATTTTTGTTACAACACGACACGACACACTCTCTGTTATCCCTTTGGTGATCAAACGTTTCTTGATTTTTACCAACCAGCTCTTACCGAGTCCAGCTATCTTTTGCTGTCACGCACGTTAGTTCCTGACGATTACAGCTAACTTTGTCATGTGTTGGGTCATCTGCTATTTCAGTACAATTAAAGATGTCAAGTGATCTCAAATCTACTACTATACAGTTTGTCATTCAAAGTAAACGTTAAGCTCGTTATCAAATAATATGGTTGCTAACTTAAAAGTCACTGGCGACTCTCATAATTTAGCGCTATGAGCTGCTGCTATTCTGTCATGTCTGACAGTTTTTCGTTTGTCAGATAGCCTACCATAGTGTGTACTATCCTAGACCGTGACTAATCGGAAAGGTTAATGGACAGGGAGGCTATACTCTACTATACTACAGTAGTAGTGATACTGTATCACTGATGGAATTCCTTCCTCCGCTCATCTGAAGGACATTTTAAAACTTGCTTTTCCCTAAAATCAAGTGTGTGCACCCTGATGGACCCTGTCTGTGTGTGTTTCTTCTTGTCCTGTTCAAAGCAGCGACGGGCAGGCTCCTGGTTGGGTTCCGTAAATGGTATTACAACATGTGTGGCTTCAACAAGATCGGTAAGCTGCTGGTCACAATATCCAGAGTTTAAGACCTTACAGAGCTACTCATTTTGAAGCTACTTTATGTCATGAGAGTATGTATGTACGTAGGATGAATATGGGTTATTATATCATTGATTTTTCCATTTGGCGTCTTCAGCAGTCATGTTTTCTCTGTCAGGTTTGATGCGTGATGACACTATCTATGAGGATTCAGATGTGACAGAGGCCCTGAGGAGGCTTCCAGAGAGCCAGTACAACGCAAGGATGTTCAGGATCAAGAGAGCGATGGATCTTTCCATGAAGCAGCAGATCCTCCCTAAAGACCAGTGGACGAAATATGAAGAGGTTTATTTAACTAGTTTAACGATGATTTTATTGTAAAGATATGAAATATTATACTGCATTGTTTCGCTAGGTAATCAAGGTTTTGAGGAAGTCTACCTGCCGACCTGAAGTCTGATTTCAATATTTAGAATGATTTGAGTTGTCACATTGATGTATAATGATTTCATTTGTTAACCACATATTGTTCTTCTTGTCATTTCCCTTTAGGATGTCCCTTACCTGGCACCATATTTGGATGAGGTGATCCGTGAGAGGAAGGAAAAAGAGGAATGGATGAAGAAATAGATGGTTCTCGATCAAAGCTGTTAATCCCCTTCTGTCGTCGGTGCACGGTTGTCCTCTGGTGTAATATTTAAAATGAAATGTGATCTATATAAGACAGTACTCAATAAAGAAATGTACATTTTGCGAGATGTGGTAGTGTCACCTTTTTATGTAATAGATAGTAGACTGAAGATTTGATGAAATGTTATGACAAACTTGTTTACATTTACAAATCCCGTTATATGCAACATTTAAACCAGAATATAGACACAAGAACATGTGCAATAGATACAGGTAAGACAATATCCTTGGCAAACCTCAAATACAGTATCTAGCAACCCACTACAGTAGCTACATCTGTCTACACTGCACATCTGCTCAGCTTATGGACTGCAGGAACAACTGAAGAAAATAATGATCCACTGTTCAGATAATATCACGTCAGCGATGGAAGTCCTATATAAAATGTTAATCCATAGTTAAACATCCAGTTTGCTAGAGGTGTTTTCGCTGTGTTGGCCTTAGCTCATGCGTAGAACACAACTTCTATGCATGGTATGACCCACCTCACTCTGCCTTTGATTAGCTTGGACTTGCCTGTGTTAGTTGGGTTTTTTAGGTTTAACCATGAGGGGTGAGATAAGTTGGGGTCAGCTAGTCAGAGACAGAGTGGGACGTGTCATGCTGTTGACATCCCGGGAAAAAAAAATGTCTTTTAAAACAATGATGTTCAGTCCATGTGCTGACAATTTGCAGGTTAATTTATTTACACAACACTAAAATATAAATGTCTAATTTAGTGTAAGAAGACAGCTTTGAAGCAAATTGTCTGCGGGGGGTCACTCATGGTCAGCACAAGCCTGAACATTTCTCTAAGGAAGAAGAGGACTGCTTTCTAAAAATGTCTAGACTCATGTAAATGATTTGAGTTCATGACCCCTTGCTGTCAGCCTCTACTTGATCCTTCCACTGGCACCCCCATTAATTATCTTTCTGAGCCTGTGATCTCCTGTTGTCCACATCAGTTATGGTTCCTATAAAGCTCCCAATAACATTGTTAAAAGATTTTAACATGGACACTCCCAGCTCGTTGCTGGTTTCACAAATGTCTGGATCGTAGGCCCCCATTAGAGGGGTGCACACCTCCACACTCCCTCTACCAGCTCTTTCCAGGATCCCCATCAGCTGGTCCCTGACCTCCTGAAACAGCTCCATGTTGTAACGCAGTAGGACTGAATCATCAAGAGGATAAGTGACATCCTCAGAGTAGCACTCACGTGGAACTGGTACCTCTATGTACTTTAACTTAGGAAAGCCTGCAGATAGCATGGAGAATAACCTCCGTAGGGCTGCAGAGGTCAACGGGTTTCCCAAGATTTTGAGCTCCTCCAGCACCTGACAATCAGCCAGAGCATTAGTGAAGGCATCCATGTGCTCGTCCCCTATATTACATTCCTCAAGGGCCAGGCTGGCCAGTGTGGCTGAACAACGGCTGAGCAGTTTGTGGAAACTGGTGGAGAAACATTGATAGATGTCATGTCCGCTGATGTCCAGGCGGACCAGGGCCTCGCTGTGGAGGCTGTTGGAAAGATATGTCATGTCCACGCGGTTCAGGCTGCAGTTGGCCAACTCCAAGCACTGCAGTGGAGTGTTGAGAGGACTGGGTGAAGAAAAGAGAGGCAAGAGCAAAATAATTAGTGTGGGATTAAAGGTTAGAGGTACGAGAACTGAACACAACTGTAAAGGTTATGGGTTGTATCATCCTCCTGTAGGATTTGGTGCCAGAAATGCCTAGAAAATTACAGGCACATCTTTTTAAAAGTAAGTTCAGATCTGTCTGGTAAGCAGTGTGACAAATACTTACATGTTCAAACTAATTTCCATGTTAATGTTTCTATTTTGCACATTTACTCTATAATAAAACAGCACTTTAAATTGTATGCCAGTCTGTTGGTTAGGTTTTATGTTCCTGTTCTATATCCATCCAGACTGTACAGTCTGTCCTGCAGATTTCTGGCTAACCTGTAGCTTTGGCCAGGTGCAACTGTCTGTTTCTGGCATCATGTCAGCAATTTTAACAACAAAATGCCCCCCATTGTTAAACAAGAGCCTCAAGGCTGGAATGTGCTGTGACCCTGGTTAAAAGGTGATCACTCTGAGCTATATTAAAGCTTTTGATGCTGCAATTTGCACATAACGCCAACATCAGAGCCGTCCATCGCATATACATATAAACAAGGACTTTCGTCAACTCTCCCTCTGTACGTTAACTCACTTAAGCAGTCTGCACAGGTGTCCAGTTAGAGTGGAGAAACCCACATAGAGCTCAGTCAGGCAGCTCAGTTGTGCCAGCAGATTGCCGATGATGGCCAGCAGATCCTCATCATCAGAGCCCAGCCTCCTAACATCCAACGCCCCAGCCGGCAGGGTCAAAGACTGTAATTTGGGGAATTCCACCCTGGACAGAAGCACCTCCAAGTGTATGGCCTCCAGGGGAACATTGTGGACCACCTCTAGCTTTGAAATGGACTCAGGGTCTGCCAGGCGAATAATGTAGAACAGCTGCTTGAGAGCGAGGGAATCAGCCCGAAAACTAACAAAACGAAGCTTCAGTGGACAGTAGCGGAGGAGGAGGAAGACCTGAGCCACCAGCTCATAGTTGCGGCCTGTGACAAAGCCATTCAGAAGGACATCAATAGATGTTTCAAAGGCGGATCGGGACACCTCCGTGGCTTGCATGGCCACCATGGTCTCATAGCACATCTGGGTCAGGAACTGTGTCCTTCGCCATCGGCCCAGGGTGGAGTGACAAGGGCAGGCCTGGTGCTCGACATCCTTCAGGGCAGTCAGATCCACCACATGCAGGCTTTTGGCATAGGTCCTTGGAGGAGACAGCACATAATCCTTTAGAAAAGAAAGGGAAATGGTTGTAAAGTCAATTTATGATCATTGTAAGCCAGTGACAATTATAAGAAGTGAAACATGGGCCAAGAAAATACAACTACAACATGAATATGACATGAATTTCATAAGGCATACAAGACCATTTAAGTACCTTTAAGCCAGTTAGAATGGCCTCCAGACAAAGCCGGCAGGTGCGGGAGGTGAGGTCCATCTGACAATCCACCGTCTTTCCCAGGATCTTCTGTAGGTTAAGCTCAGGGAGAGGCCATGTCTGAACCAAACCATGCAGCAAGTCAGCCTGCTCATGGAGGTAGCAGGCCTTGAAGACAAGTGGGTAGAGGTCGTAAGACACACAGCTGAGGTTCTCCAGAGCACTTGGACCACTCTGGATGAAGCCCTCAGCAGCAAGAAATCGCAGTGACTTCATGTTTCCAGTTTGTTTTGTTTTTTTTTTTGTACCAACACGTCTGTGAGTTTCGTGGTTGCTGTGAAGAGCTGCAGTCAAACAGCTTGGCGTGTCTGTGTTTACCTCCTCTGGGGTCACTGCTTTGTTGATTTCCCTCTGTTGCTGTCTCTCTGGGTGTTGTGCTCTTGTCTGGGACCAGGCTCGCTGTGGTGAGGAGGGAGCAAGGCACGGGGGTCGCGTGGTAGGTAAGAGGGTACAGGTTATTAATAGAAACAGCTGTCTCACGTCCTCCGCCAGGATCAGTGTCTATTTGCAACTTTCACCCGAGAGATAAGCAGGAACAGCATTTGAATGGCTCTGGGAAACTCGTCACTATTCACACCTCTTTGTGAGGCAGATACTACACACAAAACAATGTTGTGGGAGCAGAAATAGAACAGCAATACAGGAACAATCAAATCTCGACTAACCTGCTATTCAACCGTCATCTGAAACAGTTTCATATGGCCTTTACGTAAATGATTCATACGACCTGTCCTATAATCTGATCTGCCATCACTATAGTTTAGATTTTGTTAAGTTCACTGGTAAAATTGGTAAAAGTTTGGTAATAGTTATGGTCACGGTGAAGCGAAAAAGCCACAAGCCATGTTGGCAGGATACAAGATACAAACAGCAGTTTCCCTTGTCACAGTAAGACAGCTAAAAAGGATAATTTCAGGCATTTGAACAAAACAACAAAACAGAAGGCAGCAGAGTCTGCCTGCTTCTGATGATCTCCTCTATTTGCTGTAATCATATTAAAGTCTGTCAGTTATTGTTTCATGAAATTTGTGTCTTGAGCTTCATGACATCTGGTGATATCAGCTGATGCCTGGCAGAGTGTCTCTGATATGGCATATTTCACAAAAAAAAATTACATTTAATTGTTATTTGATCAGGAAGTCTCATTGAGATTAAGATCCCTGAGGACACTCACAAGAACACAAACAGAAACAACACAATAAACAAGGTGTCAGTACGGTGCTTAAAAGAAAGACAAGAAAACAAAGCTTGTACTTAATGTGCTTTTAATTTTAATATGAGCTATCAATTCAGAAATTATTCATTGTCATTAAATATTTAGTTCAGTGGTCTGCATATTTGGTCAGGAAGCAAATATTTGACCATGTCAGCATAAACAAAACACCTTTTAATTAAATTCATACTGTAAATTATTTTCGACATACTGCATGTTGTTAATATGCAATGGAGGTTAGTGTTCACGTTCTAGGTTAAACTGAAGGCATGCATCTCTAAGTGTGCATTTACATAATTTTTAAGTGGCAGTCTACCTGGGAGGACCATGTTGATTTAATGCTGATAAAAGTGGCCTTCAGTTAACAGTGAACTTGCCTTCCTGGATCTAGAGTAGGTAATCTTTCCGGGCTAATTTTCATTGGATAACAGCGCCTTATAATGTAAAAGAGGTGATTCGAGGACATGAATTTGACCTCTAAAACAACCCGTTTTTCAGTTCAGCAAAGGAAACCATCCTCTCTCACCTGTCTCATGTGTGTTTACAATTCATTTATGAAGGGTGGTAGTGATGGTGGTGATGATGGTGGTGCTCATGGCGGTGATGGTGCTCATGTCTCTTGGCTGGAGAGGCCAGAGCCCCACATGATGGCCGAACGTGGGAAAAAAGTTCCCTATCTCCACCCGCTGTGGGTCTAAGGTGCGAGGCAGCATCTTGTACCCTGGAGCGAAGCCTCTTGCTGTGAGTTCGCTGTGCTGCAGACAGAGACTGGGAAGGGTGGCACCATGAAGCAGGGTGTTGGCCATGCAACCTGCAGGTCTTTCCCTCTCCTCCGTTCCTGTCTTTCCCCAATGACATGGCCTTGCTTTTCAGGGAATGAGGGACAGGAAGGCCTCGGGGAGACTCAGTGGAGGTGCAGTTCTCCCTGATCACCACAGGATGGTGCTGATGAGCAGAGTGGGCAACCTGTCTGGGCTCCTGAGAGGGAGATTCTGGAAAAAACAAAGAAAAAATACTTTAATCTTTTGTATTTCCAGAGGAAAAAACATATAAGCGAGTGACATGAAGCAATAGAGGAGTTTCTTACCTGTGTTGTCAAACTTCGAGGTATAGTTTTCAATGCCAGCTAGATCTAGGTAGTGGTTTCTGCGCTCTATGTTTTCATCCACACAGTAAAGTCTTCTTTCAGGGGTTCCTGCCTCCTGAGACACACTCTTCTCCTTCTCTGCTGCTGTTTTCAATGAGAGAGGGACATTACCATCACAGCAGAGACAGAGATTAGTGTTAAAGTTATATCCCACTGTTCAAAGACTCTGTGTCTTCAATGTTTGTCCCATTAATTACGACTACAGTTCCTCAAGCCACAAATAAAAATGGCCTTTTACCTATTTGTGAGGTCTTGTCTGGGTCAGCTGATGCCGTTACAACTAGCTTTATCTGCAGGGGTGTGGTGCCGCCGTAAGGCTGCTTGACTGATGCCTCGAGAACCTCATACATGGAGTGTATCAGACTGCACATGTCCTGCAGAATACACACATCTACATATACACACTGTGGACAAAACAGTACTTAGTTCATCCACTATGTGTGAAAGAAACCTACCTCTTTGGTGACCTTGCCACTGCTGTCAAAGTTGTACAGTGTGAAGACCCACTCCTGCTGAGTGTCCTCACCAAGCACCATGTTGCACTCTGTGACCTGAATGCGCGCATACAGTCGGGAAAACAGGCTTATTACTGCTGGAATAAACATTTAACTGCAGTTCTGTCGTTTATTATGTAGAATTAAAGTTTATAGTAATTTATGTGGTGCATGAGTTGATCCAAATGGGTAAAACCACAATGTGTAATTTTAAAAATACACTGTTGATGAGTGTCAGATGTGTGACTGCAAAAAAAAAACACAACTTGCAATATTTATTTGTCATATATAATTATCCACACCCCTCAAGCTGTTTGGAATTTACAGAAATGTTTTGCAAATGTTGTTAAATCTACAGTTCGTTAGTCAGAGAAATGGAGGCACACACTCACACCAGCATGGCTGTTCCCCTTCTTTGTCTGTTTGTTGACCTGGAGGTGGATGCCATTGCCTCTGTCAGGTGTCTTCTTTGGTGGCAGATCCACTAAACAACACACAGAGCTGGACTGTGAACATCAATATCCAGTAGACTCATATTTGACAGTTACTATGATCATTGTGCTAACATGCTATGTCTTTGTAAGTAATTCGTCCCTTGTCATAAGCTCTGTTTTCAATAAATGTTTGGCAGCAGAGAGGAAACTAAAAGCTAACTGACAGCTGTACATCCAGAGGTCGAAGCTTTCCCACACAAATACGGAACAGATGTGTTTCATTTTGCTGTTTTTTCCATGAAAGCGAGGGGGATGCTCTATTAAAGCTAAGGCATCAAAACTTTAATGCACAAAATCTACAGACTAATAATTAAAAGCTTCATGATAATTCTCGACTCACCGTTGAGGTTGCAGCTCCGGTCACACTTGTTTTCTCTCAATTCGACGTACAAGTTCTGTGAAAAAAGTGACAGAGTTGTAAATAAACAGAGAGCACGCACGTATGAGAGCAAATAAACGATCTTCATGTCCCATGAGGGTGGGGACTGAGCTCCAGATGTGAGCAAGGCTGAACAATCCCTGAACCTCTGCGGTTTCTCTGTCCATTCTTATCATCAAAGTCATTTCCAACAGATCAGACGAAGCATGTGAATGATTTTCCTGCAACATTTAAAACACAAAGAAAGAGTGTGAGTGTCCAGCAAAGCAGCGAGAGAGACAGAGGAAAGATAAAAAGGTCAACGACGGTTTGGACATTTCCGAGCCTCTTTAAACTGCTGACATCTTGACCTTTTCTTCCCCATCACGTGTAACTGACGTGTCCCAGAAGTTTCATATCATCACTAAATGTACAACCAGATTTACTAGACGCAATAAATTCCAGCTCGTTTTAAGGGCTGAAAGCACAAAACTGCACCACCATATATACCCCGTCGTCACCTCAACTGGCTCCACACACTGTGCACAACGATAACAATCAGTAGTGGTGGAATGGAACTAAGTACCTCGACTCAAGCACTCTACATAAGTACAAATTCGAGCTACTTGTATTTTAACAGAGTGTTTCCATTTTATTTGTCTGACAGCTTTTGTTACTAGTTACTATTCAGATTATAATCACCCCCTCTCTGTCCAGTGAAAACATATATCTCCATCTTTTCTGATAAACAGAAGGATAAAGTGTTTCTCCTTCTTCTCAAGCTAAATAATTAAAAAAACCCTGTTGGATGAACTGGAAAATGCATCGTCACAAAGCTGAAAACAGTTTTTTAATCTAAGCTCATGAAAAATTGACATTTTAGAGATATGTGGTTCTTAAAAGACGGCGACTCGACAAACATATGATGATCTTGTAGAATATGATGCATTGCTGTAGATTGAAGTAGCCAAAGTAGTTAAAATTAGCTCAACATTAAACATCTACGGCAGTAAAATGCAACACACACATTAACACAGCAGTAATGTTGATATAAAAACATCAGATAAAGCAGTAAAACACTGATAATTTTAATACATTTTGCTGATAATTCCTAGACAGTTTTTGCTTAAGAAAGGATGTGAGTGCAGATCTGTATTTCAATGTGTGCTATTACTTTCACTTATGTAACAAATCTGAATACTTCCTCCACCACTGGCAATCAGACACAGTCAAAGGCCTTAGTTAACTCTAAAACCTCAGATAACTATAAAACTATAAGAGCTTAAAATCATATCATAACATCGCATCATTCATGCTCGCTCTTCTCAGGTAGAAACCAGTCAGTCCTGCGAAGCAAGACAGAACTGAAGAGAACAAGACTTTCATTATCTCTCAGCACAACAGCCCATTGCTAATGTCTCACTGATGCTTTGAAACGATAAGATGAGCTCACAACCTCAACACACACACACAACACAACCGATCTCTCTTCACGCCCTCTGCTCTCTGCCCGCCACGCTCGGCCTGCCGTGATGCTTTGATGCTGGGTTCGATTTCCAGTGAAAGAGGGGTGGGAAGTGGGGGAGACGGCGGCAAGTAGCAGAAAGGTGTGCTGCAAGAATCTTCTTCTTTCCTCTCTGTTCTGCACCCTCATTACACCTCACCCATCCTGGTATCACAACATTTTAAGTGTTAGCAGAACAGTAGCTGCCTTTGTCTCAGCAAGAATGTCTAACAGCCTGACTGATAACTTGATACCTGCATGGAAGTTTCACTGCAAGACATAGAGAGATGATGCACATAAAAACTTTGGTTTTTATGTGCAGAAACATATCAAAACCAAGCCCCATTTGTTGCGTAATAGCTTTTAGCTGTTGAGAAAAGGGACTTATGGGACAACCGTACAGAAAAAAGCTCAGAATCATTAGAAACAAGAGGGCTTTTCAAAATAAAAGTGGGATGGTATGTACAAATGCTACCTGGACTGAGGGTCGGATTAACTGTGCAAAGAACATAACAAGAGGAGCAGTTTTTTGGAGCTTGGCAGTCAAAGTAACCACTCCTAGTCGTTAGTTATGTCAAACAATGTAAGGCAGACATGCGACGCGATTAAAACCCTGCTTGTGATGTTTGCTCTAGGATGTTACAATATTTGCCCAGTCTTTATGAAAACTTACACTGTAAGGCAGCCTCTCTTTCTCACACACACACACACACACACACACACACACACACACACACGATTTCCAGAGGTCATAGCAAACAGGGTTGTGCTTCTTTAAAAAGTGATGTTGTCCACACCTGAGCTTCAGTCATTGGTATTTGACAGGCAAGTATGTAAACAGTCAGTTAATGCACCTGTGTGCAAGCATATTAAGGTGTTTTTTTTGTTAAAAAAAAAGGCTGAAGAAAGACCAAAGGTTGACAGAAAGCAATATATGACCTCTCATGCAATGAGACTTCTTTGCCGTTTGCACTTCAGCGTTAGTATCATGGAGTGTCAAACTATAATAGACTGGAAAATCAAATCGCAGGAAGCCCTCGTCTGTGAACAAGCACAGAAACTCCACCGCAGCCCTTTAAACAACTTGGCAGAGTCGACATCTGTTTTCCAAAGTGTAGGACTTTCCAGAACCTCCATACAGCACGGTCCACATAAAACATCGACTCCTAACACTTTAAAAACCTCAAAACAACAAACTGATCTCGTGATCAGCTTAAAGATCAAACGAGGTGAAGACATGTGAAAGCGCCATGTTGGTTGTTTGTCACAGTCTACTTTTAAAAGATGTGTGTGAGAATGAATTGACTGTTCCTAAAAGCCACCCTGTGATCTTTAGAGTAGTAAAACATTAAGACATCTGTGATACTTTCATCACAAAATCTGGTTACACAGATCAAATTAGTGTGTTTATAACCCTAACCCTAACAGGAGAGAATGTGACTGTTTTCCATGAATTAACCTTCATGATGAGGACAGTTTCTCTCCTCTACAGGATCCAAGACCCAAATGTGACTGCGTCATTAATGCCAACAGTCTACATGTGATGCCATTTACGCAAACCAAACACCCCTCCCCATATCTTTTCCCTCAACCGCCCCCCCTCTGTCTGTCTGGCTGGAGAAGGAAAGCAGTACCAGATGTGGAGGCTTTTCTTTTTTTTTCTCAGTGCAGTCGGATATAAAGACCTTGCTGTTGTGGAGGGGGGAGGGGGGTGGCCGTGTTGCACTTCACAGACTTGGAAGTCTCTTTATAGAGATGGAGGAGGAAGGGCGGAAGAATAAATATACGACTGCCTCCAAACACCTTTCATGTCTCCCTGGATATGATGTGAGCAAATACTGTTTATCCCAAAACTGGCTTAACTGAGATGAAGCTGTTGGCATGGCAATAAACCAGTATGGGGAGTTAATGCCTGTTTTTACTGCTTTTTTTTCTTTAGTATGGGAACAGACATAATATACAACTCTCATACATTGAAGAAGGTGTTCTGGGGGAGAAATGTGCCCTTGTATACTTACTGCACGTGTTATTAGATATGATCAACTTAAAGTCATTGTATTAATACAGCAAGTAGTATGTGTGACACGCTCTATCCTTACACTCTTGAGTCGGACAAGAAGAAGCATTCCCCAAAACATCTCAAGAGCTGCAGAGTCCAGATGGGCTAAATTGTTCAAGTTCTATCTTTTTCCTGTAATTATCATGTGGCTGATTGGTTTCCATCCATCACTCTGCTGGCTTCAAGCCTAACTGATAATCTACCAACAATGAACCATTACAATGTAAAAGGAAACCAAAACAAGCACAATGAGATTGTTTTTTGTTTAATACCTGATGTGGGTGTCTTCAGGTTTGCCTGTGTTTGTAGGTGTTTAGACCATTACAAAATTATAAAAGAAAAAAACAAACAAACATAAAAACAAAAACAATTTTTTTTTCTACCTCTGTCAGTCTGGTTTTGTGGATGTGGAAGCGCTCCAGCTCCCCTTGACAGGTCAGCACATTGGAGGCCAAACTCCCACCTGCAGAACATAAGAATAAATATATGAAACACACGAACAAACACATGTACGCAGCAGCTCCGTGGTTTCTCTAGTATGTGCAGTTACCTTCGGGACTCTGTCTACGTTTCGATGCTGTCCAAAAAATGAGAGAAAAGAGAATATAATACAAGTCAGAGGCGATTTCATCTTTTTAAAAAGAGACTTTTTGCGGTGTAATACAACAATATCTCACCAAGTTTGGACTGGAATTTGCCCATAATCCCGGCCGTTCATGGGATCAAGAAAAGTTCATAATGTCCAATCCATGAGGGAAAACTGAATGTGACATGAGTGAAACATCCATTTCTTAACAAGAGCTCCGGGTGACCGCTGCAGGTATTCGCTCACTGGGGATTTCACAGCGGACGGGAAGCTTGAAAGTCTGGCTGAGATGTTTATCCAAAGAGTAGAGACGCGGAGAGAGACGCTTCACGGCTGCGCACTTCCTTCTTCGGTTATAGGCCGACTGGAAGACCGCTGTGTTTTAATTCTGTTACTTAAAACCTTTACAATGAGAGAAAGCTTCTTGTTGTTTGAAACATGACTTGACTTTAAATACGTAATATAATTGTGCTTCCCGAGATATGTAGAGTTTTGGCTGTGTTTAGGCAACATATTAATAACATGTAATATTAATAATTTATTCACCTCGTGAACACATGCTTGAACAGTGGTGGCTAAGATTCCTGCGTAAGACTGACACCACAATATTTTAACCCCTTTGATTCATGAATACTGTATGTCTGTACTGTAGGGGGTGTGCATGACTTGTTTCAATGAAATCTTAATCATCATCTGCAAGATCTTGATGCTGCATTCAGGTGAAAGTGATATCTTGACCACCACTTGTATGTTTGCCACATCGCAGTCACTACTGAGACACTACTGAGCTTTAAGATCTGCTGTGCACTGCAGCATCTCATGTGCTTTCACAGCACTTGCTTTTATCATTGTGACTTTGCTAACATTATCTTATTGTTGCCATAATTAAACTATTTACAGCTTAATTCACAAAAGGGGAATTATATGAAATAAAAAGAGACAGCAGGTCTCTTTCCCAAGCAGCAACTACTTCTCAAACAATCACATACAAAGGGGAAGGTAGAAAAGAGCTTTTCTGTTTATTACAAAATACAAAAGCAATATTTCTAATGTTGCCACTGTGTACACAGCTTCTTTGAAATGTAGTCACACCTGGTTTCCTTTGTATCAAATTACAACCTGTTTTCAATCTGAACGAAAGGCTGTGGTTAACAACAATTTCTGTTTTCATTATATTACATAAATGTACATACGTCTGTTTAAAAACAACAGACTAAGTCCATATCGCAGTCTTGTTAACTGCTGCCACTGACGGACTCTTTGACAGTGAGGGCTGGCGTGGGTCCTATGTGGGTCCAGATGTAGCCCTTCTCTGGCCGGATGGGGATGGTGGGGAACGGAGAGCTGCGGGACTTGAAGTATTCAGAGGGGGCGTGGCACACAAACTCCAGGTACTCCATCTTCCTGGGCAGATCCTCCTCTGGACCTAATGCAAAACAGACAATTCTTTACCTGTCACATAAATGGCCTAAAAATGGTAAAAATGGCAGTTTCTCATTGCTCACCAACAATGTATGTCCCAGGATCAAACTGGTCCTTTGGGCTGGCCTGTGTGGGGATCAGCCAGGTCAGTGCGGCGCTCTTTTCACAGTACTGGTCCTGCACAAAACCTCGTATCTGGGCATAGTATGGCTTCCCATCTTCCTCATCTGTTACTTTGATCACGTCTCCTGTCTGGTAGTACACACCCTGTGGACACAAATATAAATACTGAAGATGACAACCATCAGGCTGCTTCTCTCACAATCATCACAGGATGAAGGTTTGGAACAACATTGCAAATTGTACATTGTAATTTAGACTGCAATCATCAGAAACACGACATTATTTTTGTTCGGGAAGAATAAACACCATACCTTATAAAACACAGATTCTGAAGTGATGATTGTTGCAACAGATTCTGGGGCTTTGATTGGCTAAGGAAAGGAATCACACACAGGGGTCAAACAGAAATCCATAGTGCAGCAAGGAACAGGAGAAATAACTCAATATGCTGGTTCAAATCCATCTCTAACTCACATTTTTGAGTTTGAAAATGTGTCTCCTGCCCTTTCCTTTTGTGGACACCTTCTTCTCAGACGCAGGAGCTTTGTACTTGGTGCTTCTCAGCCGTGCAGACCTCCTGTGGATCTCCTGCTTGGACTAAAGGCAAAAGCAACACAGACCAGGTACTTAACTGCAGGTCAACACAATTTGTCCAGCTACCTCCAATCATTCTTCACCTATAACTAAATTTACTAGGGAAATCAGAGTAACGTTATCAACACCGGAATTGAAGATAACACCCTCAAATCAAAGCAAAGCCATCAAGAGCTGCTCTGGGAACCGTTATAATCTCTACACTACATTTCGTCATGCTGTTGTTAAGCTTTAGGAGGCAATTTAGAGTGACAGTGTCCTTAAAATTAACAGCAAAGTCTGAGACAAACACTCACTGTAAGAAGATTTAGACTCAGTAACCAACCTGCTTTCCTCCGCCATTGCTGGGCTGAATGTTGGAGGACATGGAGGGTCCTGATGCTCCGCCGCTGCTGCTCTTTCCTGTGCAGTTATTGCAGAGGATTTCTCCCTGGTTCCCTTTCTTCCACATCGACGAAGAATTCGTCTTGCAGACAGCACAGCATGGTTTCAACCCCAGCGGCATCGTTAAGTCAGAAACGACGCCAGGGTAAGAAGAAATGAACGTTAATACAGTGCTCAACAATGAGAGAATGGTTGCCCGCTATGCTCCTGCTAACTGTGTTATGACCAATAACACACTGATGCGAGTGCTTCAAATGACACAGACGGTGGAAATTGTGTCTCCTTTCTCTACAACAAGACCTTCGACGACTACATACGAGTAATAATAATAACAATAACGACAGCGTCAAAATGCAACCTGGATTGCATATTTTCGCAACCATATTACCGCCATTGCTAACGCCACTGTTTCTTCTTCATTGCTTCTAGTGACACCGGCTCTTCTTCTGTAGTTTGCGGTGTGGGTGCAAGCCTTATTCGAGCGCCACCGCTGGACTTGGAGGAAACTGCGCCGAACTCAACCTAACCTCAAACTCAACACCTAATATGCCAAAAGGAGAAGGAGAGAAGGAGAAGACATAAGGAGAAGACATATTTTGGTCACAAAAGAACCAGTAGCGGGAGCGGTAAAGTTCAACACAACAACAACAAAAGTGACAGTTATGACCCTTAGCGTCCCGCTACTTTTTTCGTTGCTACAATTTCCGGTCTCTGCTTGCTGTTCAAAACAGGTAAGACTTAGCGGTCCTCATCGGTTCTCTCGTCCTACTTAGTATAAATAGGCCGAGAAGTATAATTCCTCCCCTTACACTTCTCGATATATTCAAATTATTTATTTTGTTTAGTCCTACATTAAGATTTTTTTTTTACGATATTGGAAAGGGAAAATATTGGCTTTTATTAAAGTTACTTCATAACATCAAAATCGCTTACATTTAGACCACCCTCTGCAATTGATTTTTGTAACAATGGTTTAAACTCGAGGAAATATGACAATAATGAGAATATTTGAATATTTTTGAAGATAAAAGGTAATTGAAGACGAAGAGTTGAGCTGACGTGTCTCCAATCCACCAGGCGGCGGTAATTCTGTAGAAAAGCCGCCAACTACTCTTAATGTAAAGACGAAGAAGAACTGCGTCACAGTTCAAAACAATACTTTTAAGTTCCGCCTGTCTGGCGCCGTGTCCTCATGAAGATGGCTCAAAATAATCCCGACAATGACGACCAAACGTCAAGTAACAAAAAAGCCATCTCCCTCCCAATTTCCAGAGTGAGGTTGATAATGAAGAGCTCCCCCGACGTCTCCAGCATCAACCAGGACGCTCTGTTTCTCACCACCAAGGCGACAGTAAGATGCAGTTTAAAGCTAAACCGTCGGTTCACTGAGCACAGCTAATTGAACTGCTCATTCAGATGCTGCTGCTAACCGGGATTAGCTAACTGTTAGCTTCTCGGATAACTGTATAAAAAGTAGCCGCTCCTGCTTCCGTTTCAACTCGTGTACCCACTTATTGTGAGTTTCTCCTTTGCTGACTTGTCTTGTGTTGTTGAAGGAGCTGTTTGTCCAGCACCTGGCTCTGTCCTCGTTCAACAACGGCTCCGGGAAGGAGACCAACAGTCTGTCATACAGCGACCTGGCTCACACCGCAGAGGAGACGGAGACTTTCCACTTTCTTACAGGTGGGACCCAGTCACAGCCTTTCACAGCTGGCCCTTTACCACTGAACCATTACAGTAATCTGCAACCTTTCAGGACTGTACGTTATGATTATATTATAGGTATGGTAGTTATGGTTGGAGTATTCCCTGAGTTAGCAGTTTAGCTAAAATGAATGCAGTCTAATGCAAAAGCCATGCAATATATCCAATCTTCATGAAGGTTGAAATGGTTAGTTTTTGCTTTTGGATGTTGTAGTTTGTGCTATTGTGTCATATTGAAATGTGATTTTAACTTTTTGCATACCCTTATTGATGGACCTGATAAAATATTAGAAACGCCTCTCAGTATAATGCAGTAAAATTCAACAACGCTACAAACTACAACCCCCAGTATGACTATAAAGTTGTATTAGACTGCTTTAAGTCTGGTTAGTATATTTTGGTGTATTATACCTCTGTGTGCAGTCTTGGACATCAAAGATAGAGGCTACTTCATGGGAATTTGGGATTTTTGTATGACTGTTTTTCATTAATTCATTCATATGGGGATTGTTTTTCCCCATAAGTCACAGGAGACACCTTCATTTATTAGCCAAATCACAAACAAAAAACCCAACACTGTTTATGTCCTGGTTATTTGTCCGCTGTCTGTCTTTTCATTGTTGCAGCTTCTTTCTATTTGCAATCTGTTAAAAGTTCCAACATGTAGTAGACAATGGTGCATTTTAAAGTAAAATATCAAGTAGTTTAAACAATAGCAAGAGGGCAGCTTATTCTGGCTCTTGATAAATACTTTCTTTAACACATCTCTTTTTGCAAGTTGCTGCAGTCTTTATTTGTTTTCTGCAGCTGTTTTTAAAACAGTTGGTTTTGCTGTGAAGTCTGTTGGGGAGAGCTCATGTTTCCTGTGTGATAGCATGTCAGTTGACATGATTTAAAGCACTGTCAGCCATGTCAGGGATAAGGAAGTACAGCTACAGTCAGAGGATAAGTAGAGACTGTTAGAATGAGTTTGACACAGTGTCATATTCTCTGTTTAACTGACAGACATCCTGCCCAAGAAGATCCTGGCTCGAGATTACCTGAAGTCTTTGGAGCAAATGCAAGAAGAGGACGCTGACCTTTAACAAAAAACAAAACCAAAAAAAAAGTACACTGGCTGTGTTTGGGGGGATGTTAGCAAATGTACACGCCATACACTGAGAGCAAAACAACTGGCAGAAGAGACACCCTGAACTTTCTCAATGCTTGTAAATACATTGACAGAGTTCAGATGCGGGGTACATGGAAGAAGTTTGTGGACATGGAACTGCAAGTAAATTCACGCATGGCAAATATGAGATTAAGAGAAAACTCAGACTCAACACTCAACAACATGCAGAGGCTTTGAGAAACATAGAAGTTGTCCCGTATGCCTGAGATAAATGCTCGATGCCAGAAATCTAAATTTGTAACAACGGCCTAAACAAAGCAGCCAGAGATGAATCATAATGCAGTCAATCAAATCGCAAAGTTCTCCGCAGAATTGATCACCTCTATAAAGACTATATTTTTGTGTAAGCTACTGTTGTTGCTAATAAATGGCGCACTTGAATAGCAGATATCAGAGCAATTTTGCATTTGCCTCATATTCCCAGATTTTAGCAGGTTTTTTGGTAGCAGTGTCATGTAAATTTCACACTTGTTTTCCATGTTCAATTATCAGGAGAGAATTATTTTATCCTAATAACTTGCAGTCCTGTATGAGCTCACTCCATGTAACAGACCAGGACATTGTGAATCCATTCCACACAGCTGGAGCGCATATGTCTCCACTCCAGAGTTATTACTGCCTTTAAAATACGTGAGGACACCACTTTATTTTAGACATGCTGCCAGACCTTGATTTCAAAGTGAAATGTGCTGATGTTACTGACTAAGTTATGCATTGTAGGTTTTTTAAAAGGTATTGTCATATTCCAGTTCTGAATAGTTTATCGTGAATACTTGAAAGTTGTTTGAACGAATTAGAAGTACAAATACCTCTTTTTTTCACAGCGTAACTACAGAGCGACTGAACATGTCGTGTCTTTCCAAATGAAAATCCGCACTCAGCCTACTCGATGTGACTATTTAAAGTGTATATATAACAGCTGACCACCTTACAAGGCATCTTCCTCATAAATTTACAAAATGATTGTTTAGATTTGATATTAAAATAAAGATTGATGCGGTCTGATATTCATGTTGCACCATGTGTTTTACACCGCGATCTTGGAGAGATGGACTTGAATGATGTGTTGAGCATTATCTCTATTTCAAGATTCACGTGTCTTTGGGTTTTAGTAGAGGCTGTTAGCGTGACCATGAAATCTCCATGTGGAAGTTTATTTATTTCTGCTGATTCTAGGTTACACGTGTTACTTTGGTTGTTTTTTTGATGACACAAGGTGCATATCAAGTGTGCTTTGTCCTCATAATACAAACATAAACTGAAGCATGCATGCCATTTGCTACATTATTGGGCAATCCATTAATACATAAATACAGTTCAAATAAAGGAGGAAGAAGAGGCAACAGGTCTTTCTCATTGTCACTGTTGCAGGAGTTTGTAAAGTCGAAGCTGCATGTTAAGCAGAGTCTTCTCTAAAGTAGAAAAATGATTCTCCAGGATGTTTGCCATGTGTTCTCTTCCGTCTATGGCGTCCCTTGTGTTGGTAAGATGCTCCTTCATGCTGAAAGTGACGGCAAACCACAGGTTAACATCTGAAACACTACTACACATGAGACATATTCACCACAATTCATAACTGTCCAAGAGGACTAAATTTCTCTCACATCTAATAGAGAGAAAGCACTAAGCTGAGTTCATTCCCCAAAAGCATTTTAGTGCCAGAGCTTCGTCTCCGCCAGATGTCCCAACAGATGACTGTTGAAATGACTCAGCTGCTTGTCTGGATGCTGTTTCCACTCTGTCCGCTTTGGCATTCAAGCAGTCTTCTGTTTGCGCCAAATAAGCAACACTGATCTGGGGATCCTGATTCCCTCACTAACAGTGACTTAGGAATAATCCCACAGCTGGCCTTGGATCAGTATTTAACATTACACAGTTAATTTGGACAGTGGGGCTGTTGCTATATTTTGTGACTGATCTCTGAAAAGAATGGGTCTAATGTATATGTGTATATATAGTTGAGGGAGAGCAGCTATAAGAACACCATGTAGGTGCAAGACAATCAGAAAACAATAAATGATAAAAAGGCAAAGCCTGCACACTTACTCCACGCCACAAAAGTTTAATAATGATCATGTTTCGATTCTTCTTGAATCTTGCTCACGTCAGAATGCTTAAAAAGTGGAAACCACACCCATATTTATTCGTCGTGCACACTGCCCAGGATGATTACTTCATGGGCTCAGGAACATTTCCTAAAACTTGTCGGTAAACACAGTTCATTTTTAAATGACTGCATTCTTCTTTTATGTACATTTTACACAATGTCCCAACTTTTCTGCAGTCAGAGTTGTACCTAATGCTACTTAATTCAATAAGAAATCATGGGGCACGTACTACACCACAAAGACACATTCAAGACAGAACTGGGGACCCCAGTGTTTAGGGATTGTATGACACTTGTTAGATGAGTAGTTGGGCTCAGAAAAGGGAGAGGGTGATTTCCTCTTTGCTGAAGAAAGAGTAGTTTTGATTTTTTAGGATAGCTGGGGAGGGGCTTTTGACTTCTCATTTCTCATCATAATCTCATCAAAAAGGCTCAAGGCCCAAGGAAAAGTTTAGTAACACTGAGGAGGGTTTAGCTTTTTTCTAGAATTAAATATAATCTACAGCCCCTGTCTCTGTCCCAGTAACGTTCATACAATCCCTCAGGTTATTTAATCCATCATTTGGTCCATGGACTTCTGTTTCTTACCTTGTGAGGACCCCGTGTTCCTTCCCTTCTTTCCTCTTCTCCTCAAGAGAGACAAACACCTTCTCCATGGTCTGCATGGTTTCCACCACATTCTGGTGGTCTGAATGGATCCCCTGGACCTCCTCTGTGGCTTGGAATTGGTAGGAGATGCCTCCTTCCTCCACCCCGCTGGAGGTGGACACAGCCTGCAGGGCAGCCCTGTTCTGGAGAATCAGCAGACGGGACCTGGCAAACTCCTCGGGTCCAGCTATGTTCTCCCAGCAGATCGCAGAGGACGGAGGCAACCAGAAGCGTTGGGTGCAGTTGACTGGTTTTTCTGGGGTCTCTGTTATGAAGGGGCTGTCAGCAGGGAAGCTGTGGAGCAGGTGCAGGAGGGATGATCCAGAGCCCCACTCCAAATCCTCAAAGTCTGGTTCCCCAGACTCTTGTTCAGGGGGAAAAGTAGGAAGAGGCCCTGCTGCCCCTGCACCCTCTGCTGGGAAGCAGACCCCCAACAGGAAGGAGCAGGACAGGCAGAGCACAGCCCTGCTTACTGCCCCCTGGACCATCTCCAAACTGGAACATGAAGTACACGCACACACACACACACACACACACACACACACACACACACACACACACACACACACACACACACACACACACACACACACACACACACACACACAGACAGCTGTAATGGTTGGAAAGACCGTTTGTTGGCATCATGACAGACTTCATCCATGAAACGTTTTCCACTGTGGTCTTTTCCTCTGACAAAGCTTTTATACCATTCACACAAAAGGTCTCCTCTCTCCTCTCATCAACACAGAACAGACACTACTGCATTCTCATCCTCTGTCGGGTCGCAAATAACAAAAAGAAGTAAAAGGGGGAAGTAACTGAGTTAAATTTACTCAAGTACTGTACTTAAGTAGCCTACAGTTTTGATGCTCCTCTATTTTACTGCTTTATGCTTGTACTCCACTACATTTCAGAGATAAATATTGCACTTTTTACTCCACATTTATTTGACATAATTACTAGTTATTTACAGATTAAGATTTCACATAAAAAGCATTTAGAAATAAACAACACATTGTTAAAGATTAAACCAGTTATTTCCAACCTTTTTGCTTGTGACCCCTTACAATTAATCAGTATGCTGTTGGGGCTTCTTGAGATGTTTCGGATGTGGTTTGCCCTCTAAACTTCTGACATGTTTCTATCAAACTGTAATTAAATTTGTTTAAACGACATCAGTAAAATGCTCGTTAATGCCCTATAATAATATATCCGGTACAAGAGCAAAAGAAGTTCTTTTACTTTGATATTAAAAGTAAGCTACATTTTGCTCGTAATGCTTCAGTAGGATTTTGACTAAAAGACTTTTACCTGTAAGAGAGTATTTTCACACTGCTGCATTAATCCTGAAGAGTTAAGGTTCTGCAGGTAAGAATATCCGTGAGGCTCGCCATTGCCATAAAACTGCGCCAACACAGGCATGAAGTGATATTACCTTCAAAATAAAAGTATCAATTATCGTACGTTTGATAAAAACAATACACAGGTTAATGACAGTGGATTCAGTCTGTATGCTGCTACACATTTCTCCATTAAGAGCCTTATTTTTACTCTCTAAAAGCCCGCAGCATACATGTGTGCTTTCCCTCTTTCATTATTACCGGAAGTTTTATTCTCAGTTTGGTAGCTTCACGGTTCGCCCGCACGAGAAATTTTAAAAAGTAACAGAGCGCAGCTGCTAATCCACAACTCCTGCACACTCACACAAACATCTTCGTCCTCTTTACCATGCAACAGCTTCACTTATGTCTCGTCTTTGAACGCGTCTTACCTCTCAAAGAAACCCCAGCGGCGACGACGCAGTGTGAGTGTGTGTGTGTGTGTATGTGTGTGTGCGCGAGCTGCGACGCTCCTCTGGTGCCTGAAGTCGTCGGAAAAAATGAGTCGTTGGCTGCAGCCTCTTACATGCGATCTGCCTGGCCCGGTAACAGCGAGTCAGGAGCGAGGATTTTCCGTCAGAGTCAGTGATGGAGTAATTAAGAAAGTGAAATACACTTGTAGTCTGGCTGTGAGGGTATTAAGATTTACAAGTACTAACACTAAACACACACGCTGGGAGCAGAAAGTGTCTCTTGCAGCGCTTTTCTGTGACTTACTCCCAATTAAAAATGTGGATCTCTTTACTAAAAGCGTTAATTTGCTGCTTTTTGTCTCTCTAAAGACTCCAAGACCATCTGTGAATGGAGTCGGAGGTGTGATGCTCCGGGTATTTATGAGCCGTTTTACAACGTCCTAAACAGGACCAGCCAGGCTTGAATTTGACCCATTTAGAACCCAAAATGTCCTTAAACATGCTGCAATCATACCTGGGCATTGAAACAGTTGGCAGTCAGTTTAAATATACCAATAAATATGTTATTATTCTGCTGTTTTATGTACAAACAAAGGTTTTTAAATGTACCCAAACTTTGGAAGAACTTCACTTTAATTCACACCATCTGTGTTTATTTAGTGAGTCTTTTGAATGGCCAGGGAATTCATATTACACCCTGACATAAGCAACCAGGAATGGGAAACACACTTTGGCACAAACAGTCGAGGGTGTTGTAATTTTAAGGCAGGACTGGAGATGAGGCACGAACCACCAATCTTAAATTATGTAATGTGAATCTCAGGACAAACTGTAAAACATAAACCTCATAACTCCCAATAAGGGATCTCTCTCTGCAGTCCTGTCCACACACATGCTTTGGCTTTGGTCCACAGATGGTGGTGGTGGCAGCCAGATGTTGTTTTCAGGTCCAGTTGATGACTTCAAACCATTTGGGGAACAAAGAGTAGACATTAGGGTTAGCAGTATCATTCAGATGAAGTGCGTTTTTGACCCAATGGTGAAATAAATCAGTTAGAAGAGCCAGAAATAGTCACATTACAGTGCGGTCTGATTTTGGTGATGACTCAAAGGTTAAAATGCCAATTTTCAGATTTCTACATAATTCCACTGCTCAGTCATTAAGGATACAGCAACTGTCGCACATGACACGCACCATAACATAAAGAAAAGCAGTACAATGGCAACAGGCACAATCATGGTCATAGCAAACACCCACAAGACACATAAAACCCCCAAAACATCCGCTGATCTTATAATTATCTATGTAATATATGAATTATATGTAATTGCTTTGACAATGTGGTTTCTGAACTGCTATACCAATGAAGCTATCAGACTATAGTCAGTTTCATTTGTACTCACAAATAAAACCTCTGCCGCAGAGGGCTTTACAATCTGTGCAACATATGGCTTTTTAGATCCTCGAGCTGGAAAGGAGCCTAAAACTATTCAACTTGGGAAGAGCAACAGAGGAGGGGAAGACATGCAAAAGGTGTTGTACACACTGAGAAGACAGAAGAAGCAGCAGTAAAACTATGATATGGAGACACAGAATGAGAGGTTTCTGAGCTGTCTATGACATCTGCACACGTTAAGTGTCCTCTATTGGTGTCTGTCTCTGCATAGCACTTGCAGTGTGCAGCTGAAGTAATATAAATGTCACTGTTTAAATATGTTGTCTTTAGTGCCCGCAGTTGTGAGGTGAATCTAAGGGGATAAAAGGGGGCAGAAAAGCAGAAAAACATACTACTGCCACATAAAACTAAATGTGTTTTTAAGGGGTCACCAGCCATTCAGGTTGGGAATGACTAGTCTAAAAAATGCATTATGGTCTGAACACTCACAGGCTGCGCAGATCTGGACCTCTTTAATCCTACAGTGACATCTAGTGGCCCAAACTGGAAATCGCTGCTTTAGTGATTTACCACTGTTTCTCCATCATTAAAATTTCATCTCAGCTTGTTTGGAAGCTAAGCAGGACATGTTATATTGTTATTTGAGGAAAATAGGAAATAAAATCTGAATAAGCCTCTGCACCACAACATTTAATGAAACCTCTGGACGTGTTTCTCACACAAAATTCCATCACAGTGTCCAGAGTGCGCAGTACTTGGCTCCTTGTAGACGGATTCAGAGCGCTGCTTTTGCTCCGGGTCATGGGAGTGAGGGGCGGGGATCACCGCGGAGCTCCTCCTTCTCCAGGCTGCCGTCACCGGGGCTGCTGGACCGGAGCAACTCGGCATCCACAACCAGCCGCCGGCTGCAGCTCCTCCGTGCTGAGGGAAGACTCGGTGCAGCCAGGAGCTCTCCCCCGCCTCTGCCCGTCACCTCTCACGGTTACCGACATGGCCTCCGACGGCATGGACGAGCGATCTCCGCTGCTGTCGGGCCCCAACTCCGAGAATGTGACCCCCACCGCCCCCCCGTACCTGCAGGATTCAAGTCCCCGAGGTAAACACACGACACGCAGAGCCTGCCGCTGCCTGCATGCTGAATCATTTTTGGGCGTATCGAGTTTGTGCGTAAATAAAACTGCAGCGAGGCGATGCAAGGCAAGGCAGAGGGAAAGGTGGAGCCTCAACTGTGAGAACTGGAGCAGTGGGTTAGAGAAGAGGGGCCTACAATAACAGCAAGCTCTTGTTTTTGCTGCAGAAATGCTTACATCACGACCCGCTGGGGCCTGTGGTGTTTTGGGTCTTCACCAAAGAAAAAAAAGATACGAGTCGTGATGAGGCACTGCGATGTGGGCTTCAATGTTTGATTGACGGGGGAGAAATGACCCGCTGCGGATGGAGACAGCCTTTTGTCCCAGCTGCAAATCAACCAAATGCCCAGATGTGGCTTTTTGTGGATGGATCCTGATCAATAGCACGACGTGATTCAAATGTCATAGTGTGACGTAGAGCTGTCAGTTTTCTCGTTTGCATGACTAAAAAAAAACAAATGTCTGGCCTTTATCTCGCAAAGGCAACTTCAAGCTTCTCTTTCATGCGTTGCATCTTTAGCACAGGACAAAACATGTGCAGTTAACAGCCAGAAAAACTGACACCGTGTCCACATTTTGCTTAGTAAACAGACGAATGTAGGTTAGAGTGCCATCATGCATGTATGGCTGAATGACCCAGGTAATTACAGCTCATGAATCCTCTGCCTGCTCCCTGAGAAGCTGCTGTCAGCTCTGGCCTTTGCACTGAAAACAGTCTGATTAAATTCTGAATTTCTGAAGCAGAAGATCAGATTTGGAGTTGGGGGCATACGTGATCACACGTTCTTTCTGCTTTAGTAGAAGAAAGTTCCCTCTTCCTACAAAAACATCCAGATCAGACTCTCCCATCAAAGGACTGTGCTTTGTTTTATGTTTTATTTGAGTGACACGATGAATTACTGACATCTGATGTACATTTAGCTTCACACACTGTGGTCTTAGTCTCCTCTGATTGTACCTGTTTGCTGTAACATTTCTTCGCCTCAGCCCAAATCAATGGATTCATTGAGCGTGTAAGACTCTTTTCCGAGCATTTCAGGTCAAACGGTCAGTATCAAGGGAGCAGAAAAATGAACATTTTGTTGCTGTGAAGCTGTCTAATCTTGCAGAATTCATATTTCCCCACCGGATTACTTGATAGACTTAAACTCTGGGCTGTAATAACCTGTGAACTGACAAGCTGTTTGGATGTTAGCGCACCGACTGACTAAAAGCCTAAATGAATGTCAGAATATTTCATAGCCCATTTTCTCCTCCCTCCCTCTCTGCAGTCTGGATTATGGCTAATTCTGGTTTCTCTGGTTTGCTGGGGTACAATCCTCCAGCAGCCAATTTGTAAGGTGGATTAATTTGAGTCCAAGATGCCAAAAAAACTGAGGTGTTTTCCTAAAACACAATGAAGGTGATGGAGAACTGAGGAGGAGACGTTATTTCCACAGTAACAGTAGCAGCAGTAACAGGTAGAGATTCACTGTTTGCAGGATTTCCCCCAGTGCTCACGGCGTGGTGGTGGTGAGGGGTGGAGACCAGTGACCTTGGCTGCATCTGAATGCTCAGATAGCTCGCTGTGCATCAATTTTGTTGCAACTTGCGCTCAAATTGCTGAACAAATTGCCTGGAACAAAAGCCTGCAGCAGTGTTTTAATCTTGACAGGGATACATTTAAATATCAGCTTTGCTTCCATTCAGAGACAGTGCTTTACTGGCAAAGCTGTTAAAATGCACTTTTTATTCAGAAATGTTCAAAGCGGAGATGGTAGCAAAGTGTTCATTCAAAGGTCCAGCATCTGCATAATTTATCCTCATGCTGTGAGATATGGCTTGTCAGGGAAGTGTTAGTCATCCAGGATAACGATGCAGCATTACTCTGGTGATATTCTATATTTTTGTTCTTGTCAACAAATGCAATCTTAGGACCAAAACGGACTATGAAGTGGTTTGACTAACAAGTATTTTCCGTGGAGCTAATGCAGTCACACAGTTACACACAGGCAGGGGTGTGCCATATCAAAGTGGCATCGTATGTTCGCCTCATGGTCATTAATCTGAGCATAAACAGATAAATTTAGGCTGAATCATCATCTGTCCAGACAATCATTTATATCATGTCATCACAAACATATCTTGTGATATCATATTAATTTAAGGCCATATCGTGAAAGTAGTCCCCAACAAATCCACTCTTTACTCCTGTTTGAGTAGCATTTGTTTGAAACTGCAGTGTCCAGCTGCTCTAGGAAATTACTGAGCATTATTTTGAAATTGAACTTTAAATGTGTGGCCTGTTTTTAAAGATTTATATATTTAGTGTGAGCTGATGGGCTGCAAGCAGATATGACTGAGATGGACTGATTCACTGCTTGTTTTGACGATAAGAAAAAACAGAATAACACGAGCTTTATCCTTTAACCTTCAAGAGGTTTTTATTTCATGCCACATGGGCAACAGAAAACACCCCCGAGCTCTTTAGTCTGCATACCGGCCCCTCAGTTCACCATCCCTCACCACAAACCTCTAGTCCCACAATCATCCAGCCAGTAATGGCACCAGCCAGGAAGGACGTGATAGTAGAGCGCCTTCTCATGTTACGCCTGGCTCTGAGGACAGTGACGGAGAAAACCTATAGCTGCCATATTGAGTTTCAGATGTGCATTGGGGCAGCAGAGAGAGGAGCGAGTAGAAACAGGCCTCTGCTGAGATTCAACAGAGAGAGAGCTGACTTTAACTGCTGATGTTCAGCATTTATTTTATATGGTTTAAGAAGAGACAAGCTTACATTTTGGACTAACTTTGATAGACACCACCATGTGCTTCCTGCACACAGTAGGAGTTTTCAGTCTTTGGCATGCTTTGGTTGTATTTGGAGCCACCTTTGCCCAGTCGTAGACGGCCTTTCCCATCTGTCCCTGTGGTGTCGACCGGTTGAGTCTCTGAATCTCAGAGCCAAGCCTGTTCACCTATTGACTCATCTCGTTATCTCATTCAGGGTGAGACAAGAAGGAAATTGGTCATTTGTCAGATTAGATGCCTCCTTTGTGTTTGGTCAGTAGACTGAGGTCAGTCTTAACAAGCTCTTCAGCTCAAGAGACTGTACTGGTCATTTGTGATTATCGGTTAACCTGGTGGTCATTTTCTCAATTAATCGATTAATTGTGTGGTCTGTAAGATGCCAGAAAACACTGAAAACTGCCTCTGACAATTGCTGTAAGGCCTGACCCAACGTCCCCAAGACCAGCTCAGTACTCAGAGATATCCAGTTTCCTGTCATGGAAGACAAAAGCAGCAACTGTTCACATCTGAGCAGCTTGAACTTGGGAATTTTTGGGGTATTTTTGCATGATTGCAGATACAGATGAATTTTCTTCTAGTTTCAGGGGTAAAATACAACAACAAATGGCTGAATTCATTGAATGTTGAGGGTTACATTAAATGGTTCAAAGGAGATTTAAGATTGTTGCTATAGTATCACGCACATTGTAAAGTATGCAGGAATACAGCAGTAGTAGTAAAGGTTGTGACTGGTGCAAATCTATGGATTAAACGTATTAAAACCCTGAGAAACACATGGAATGTAGACTAATTACAGAAGGTTAATGTGGGATTAAACAGTGCAGAGTTCATTTGAACTGTTGTTAGTTCACAGTAGGTCTTTCAGTCATTAAGAGAAAATATTTAAGTCTGTAACACCAGCCGTTTGACCATGTTGTTTGTGGACTGTAAAAGACTAATCACTGGCTTTTCTTTGTTTCTCGATCAAAATACTGCTTATTAGCCTCATTAGCAAGTCTAAAAACACCTGCATCTTTCTTAAAAGTCACAGTCGGACACCATAAGACATGACGTGTTTACTCTGGCCACGTATTTATGGATAAACTCTCCTACATATTATTTCCAGATGCATCTCAGATGTTACATCATAACGTACTGATCCATCCTCAGAAGACTGGCTCATATGTTGCGTGTTAGCTTTGTCAGCAGCTTGGCAGTGTGTGGATTTTACACCATCACCGTGGTGTCTCAAAGGGCCCATTGTTTCTTTCTTAAACATGCAGAGTGCTCGGCCCCTGACAAAGAGAGAAGAGTCACATGTTGAGCAATCAGAGCCGTACACGGCCTGTCATGGGTTTGCATACTGTATGTGTTTCCACGCTGCCAAGGACCTACCGAACACTGGGATGTGATAGTTACTAAAGAGGGTAATGTTTGTGTGTTATATGCTTTTTTTGAGAAGGTCAGTTAAAAATGATCCCTACTGGTCATGTTAGACCGCAGCTCCCCTCTATAGCTGTAAGCTGGTTTGTTCTTGTATGTTATATCGTAGTTTATTATAAAATTAGGGCTGCTTTTCATTATTCGCTAATTTGCTAATTATTTTCTCAATTAACTGATGAATTTCTGTATTTATAAAATGTGCAGTTCTTGAAATTTTTAGAAAATAAAAATGGTAATTTTCCAGATCTGATGGTGACATACTGAAATGAACAAACGACAAACCTGAAGGTACTCGGGTAACAGTGATGTCAAACAGAAAAAGCTCTCTGACACTTAATATAGTTCTTGTGAAGCGTCCCACCAACATGTACTGTGATAACGTCTGTTGACCAAACGCAGCTCCTCTTCTTCTTCTCTCACCGGACGCACAGATCCAGGTTAGTTCATGATGTTTTATAGCTGCATGCGATTAACAGCTGGCCGTGTGTCTTGTGTGCTTTGCCCTCCTCTTCTCAAAGCCGAACTACCTCCTCCTTACACAGCCATCGCCAGCCCCGATGCCGGCGGTGTGCCTGTCATCAACTGCCGAGTATGCCAGTCGCTCATCAACCTGGACGGAAAGCTGCATCAGCATGTGGTCAAGTGCACTGTCTGCAACGAAGCCACAGTAAGTGGAGGCCGGCGTTGAGGCTGGTGATTGAGTGATTGTTGGTGTTGACATCGCAGAGACGTTTAAGTTTGTGTTTTATATGAGCTGCTCATCGTTGCTCTCCTCTCCTCTTTTTTACAATCAATCATTTACACGACAGTCAAATCCAGCTGTAGCTGAGCGCCCTCTGAACACATAGTTTGTCTGCAATCAAGAGAGAAACATTAACTTTAGATTACAAACTCTTGACTGTTCATCATGGCAGCATCCAGCTTTAGGGCCCTATCAGATGCTGATGTAGACATCTGTCACATCCGTCAATCAGTCCAGTGTTAAGAGCTCCGTATGACTTGAACGAGTCGCTCGTGTCTCAGCCGGAGTAACTGAAAGCTTTGATGGAGCTGTCAGTGGAGGCAGCAGGGAAAATGAATGGCTGTCATCACAAGAGCTCGGGTGGGAAATGCCATTTCTCGCTGCCTGATATTTGTGGTGCTTATGCGTCAACATAGCGATGGTGATTTTCTGTCGCACAGGATCCAAAGCAGTGCACAGTGTTTTTCCTTCAGTTGTTGCGTCTCAGGTCCAGCAGACATAAATGTGAAGCCGCATCTCGTGCTGAACTTCTCTACATACATTAAACATTTGTCTTTGCAAACGCCTCTTTTACGGCTTTGTTTGTGCATTAAACACCGTTTCAACTGAGCTGATTTTGATGTGTTGCCTTCCAGCCCATCAAGAACCCCCCTACAGGGAAGAAATATGTGAGGTGTCCCTGTAACTGCCTGCTCATCTGTAAAGACACGTCCAGGAGGATAGGATGTCCTCGACCAAACTGGTAGGTGGCGGCCTGTCAAGTTCATTTCTCATTTCTTGGATGTTTGCTTCTTTTCCACCAACATGTTGGCACAGAGAGAGCCTCCTTGTATAAGACAAGTGATGCCTTTTGTATAGTTTTATGTCTTTATGAGCTTTTATAATCCTGTCTTGATTAGGTTGTAATCATAAGCTTGTCCTTGTCTTTGTCCCTCCGACAGCAGACGCATCATCAACCTGAGTCCGGTGATGGTAATCCCTGAGGAGCAGCCCGCCCAGCCGGCACTGCCCATCCAGCCTGAGGGGATGAGGGTGGTCTGCGGACACTGTGGCAACACCTTCCTAGTACGTAAACCCGCCCGGACATCTGAGTTAATCCATCACAGAGTTGCTCATGCAGAATTTTGTTGCTGTGCTGTTGTTGGTACGTGCATATTAGTAATCTTGAGAGCCAAACCACAGCGTGTTCTTCATTACTTTCTAGAGTTGTTCTGGGTGGTAGAGCTTGTTGTTCTGTTTATCAGGATTACCTTCATGCCAGTTGTTGACATACATATTCTTTTCTTTTCATATTTTATCCTTGCCTGACTCCGTAAAGATCCCATTCCCATCTTAAATTACATTGTCCTCTTGTGCTGAGGATACTATCAGTATTTTTGACATGCAACACTTTCATGGAGCTTTGAACACCTTGAGGTATTGAGTGAATATGGCACTGACTCACATGTCAAAATCAGTGGTTTTGTCCTCTTAACGTGTGCACACTGTTGCTTGCGGCGTCTGTAGGGCAGTGAGGACGCCAGGTCATCCCAGCCAATGTCTGGCCTCCCCAGCGATGGCTCTCCCCCAGCACAACAGCAGGTTGAGAAAGCTGGTCGATACTGGTGGACATATTAACAACAGCCTAACCCGCTCCAGTTAAATCTGCGGCCTTATTCACACTGGTGACGATATGACTTTGTGCACATCTGGCTTTGAAGAGAGCCTCTGTTAAAGAGTGAAGTGTGTAAAACTGGTTTAAATTCAGATGGTTTTGGCCTGAATGTTTCTGAATCATTTGAATTTTTCATCCCCCCTCTGAAGCCAGATGTCAAGAGTCACATATTAAACTCGTGTCAATAGGACCTTAAATTATGCTGATCTGTGATGGGCTAAACTTTTTCATAACACTGCTTTTTTAACACCAGAACCCCGACTAATACACCATAAGAATCATTTTAGATGCTAATTTAGCCAACCTTTAGCAAAAATAACAAATAGATTAAGAAGCTGCAGACGGTCATAACTGATCATGTCCGATCATTTCCAGCAGGTCTTGTGTTGATTGTTTTAAAGCACCGTTACTGTATAATGACCGTGTGTTAACAGTGTTTCTCCTTCTGTATCCTCACAGTGGATGGAGCTCCGGTTTAACACGCTAGCCAAGTGTCCCCACTGCAAAAAAATGTGAGTCCATCAAACCTCCATTTAACTCAGTGCACAAAGGTCAGAGTCAAACGCACATTTTACTGTCACACTGGATGTTCAGTCACAGTCAGTTGTACATGCAGTTTATTTTACTTTTAACAAATATTAACGCAGGCTTGATGCTCCCTGTGAAGGCAAGAATCTACAGCTTCTTTTTCATGTTGAATGGAAAGAAACGGAGACCAATGGCTGTCAAAATATATTTGTTTTTCTCAAACACAGTAAGCTCGAACGTTAATTGTAGTGTGAAGCATGAATGAGTTGCAGAAAAGGGGCTCAAACATGCAGAATGACTGGTGTGGCCTCTGAGGGCCTGAATACCCTGCAGCCTTGCTGGAGCTACTGGGTGGGTTTAAGCCATAGACTGGAAAAAATACTCATGTGATGTCACTGCAGCTTTCTGAAAGGACTTGTTGCAGCTGAACTTTGCACCACCGAGTGTTGAATCTTATAAGACCCGGTAAATCAAGGTGAACCTGCCCCAGGATATCCAGCTTTAAAGCCAGGATCTTAATCCTGGAGCATTCATTCACCACCACGACATGCTGTGCATGAGAGGAAGCAGCATGTTTTAAAACACTGACTTCTTGTAGAAAAAGACTTCCCACTTCTGCACTGGCATCAGCTCTCAGCCACGTACACCAGGTTTGTGGTTTGGTTTCATACAGCTTATTAGCGATGTAAATACTTTCGGCTTCCTGGCTCTCGCTGCTGGAGAGGTTAACAAGTGCTTACTTTATGGATAAGTTCATCGCAGTCAGACGCTGAGCTTTAGAGGTCTGGACTTTGTAGTTGCTGGAAGGAGAAGCGGGGAGGGGGGTAACGGAGGCTAATAAGACATGTGACAGGAATTAGAGCCTGGCCTCGGTACATGTAATGGTAATGGGGTGGGATGGTTAAAGGGGTGAGAGGTGGTGGGAGGCCGTTGAGAGGTCTGAAAATGATGCTGAGACATGCTGCAGCCTCTGTGTCTGTCTCTTCTCTGCGCGTCTGTCCCGCTCTGTGCCTCTCTGCCATCTTTTATTTCAGATTTTGACAATATCTCCACTTAAATGTCTTTTCTTCCCTTTGTATCTTCCTCTTGTCATCTCCAGTCGCAGTAGTAGTAGCAGGTGGAAGAAGAACTCTTAGAGATCATTTACTTGAGCAAAGTAACAATACTACAGTGCAATACTCAAATACTCTCAAAATCTTAAACTTATTTAAGTAAAAGTACATAAATTATAATTAATTATATTATACAATTATAATTATTATTTTTATTTATTTATAAGCATTTAAAGTACAAAAAGTAGAAGTACTCTTTATGCCCATTTCTATCCATCCATCCATCCATATCCACCCATTTCTATCCATCCATCCATCCATATCCACCCATTTCTATCCATCCATCCATCCATCCATCCATCCATCCATCCATCCATCCATATCCACCCATTTCTATCCATCCATCCATCCATCCATATCCACCCATTTCTATCCATCCATCCATCCATATCCACCCATTTCTATCCATCCATTTTCTATACCGCGTATCCCTTTTGGTGCTGGAGCCTATCCCAGCCGTCAACAGCTGAGAGGCGGGGTACACCCTGGACCGGTCGCCAGCCGATCGCAGGGCACACACAACCATTCACACCTAGAAATTCACACCAATTTTAGAGTCACCAATTAGCCTAATTAGCCTCCTCTGTGGGAGGAAGCCGGAGTGCCCGGAGAGAACCAACAGGAAGAACATGCAAACTTCACACAGAAAGGCCCGACCCGGGACTCGAACTGGCAGCCTTGTTGCTGTGAGCGCACTACCTGCTGCGCCACCGTGCTGCCCTTCAAAATAACATCTATTCTATTATTGGATCATAATGATTGATGCATTCGTGTGTTCATCACTGAAATGTTGCAGCTGGTGAAGGTGAAGCTTGTTTTAATGTCTTTATATTCTGCTTGGTCACTTGTGAATTTCATCCCGGGGATCATCTTATCTTATCCGTAATGTTTTATCATGTATTTGTTGATAAGTAGTTAAAGTTATCAGCGAAATGTAGTGGAGTAAAAAGTGCAGTATTTCCCTTACTTTCCACCACAGAGTAGTAATTATTTGTGTCATGCACAGACAAGCCTCACATGAGCTTCCACAGCAGAAGCGCTGCAGTGCTGAAACATTTATCAGACAAGAACAGACGACATTAAAAATAAAACATTACTTTGCAAATTAAGATCTTTCTTTCCTCTCTGACTTTTACAAATAAAACATGCAACAGAAGCGTTTCCTCACAAGACTTTGAAAACCATAAGAAGACTTTCAGTGCACCTCTGGCTGCTCAAACCTTTAAAATCATCACTTGAGGAGAAGATCTGCTCCACTTGTAGTCACAGGTCAAATGGATGAGATGGTCAGGTGGTGCAAATGTAAACAGTGAGCAGAACAAAGAGGAAACGTGAAAGCAGGAGGAGATTGAAGGTAAGAGATCAGGTGATCAGGTCGCCTTAAGCCATCTGAACAGCAGCCACTCCTGAAGAATGCTTGAGTCCCATCACATGAGAGGCATGTGAGAGCAGAGAGCGGGAGGAGAGTAAAGTCATAGTGAAGCATAAAAACGGATGCCAGTCTGCTGCTTCGGGGCAGCGTATGTGTTTGTCAGAGTCTGAAGCCGTTGAGATGCACATCATGTGACCGGCCTCCGGCGCTTTCGTGCGCAACTTGAAAAGAGGAAGAGAGGGATTTTTTGGCTCTCAGGATTGTCGGGGGGGCTGCAGAGTGAGATCACTGGGACGAAAAGGGTGGGGCAAAGAGAGTATGAGTATCACGAAGTGTGTCTCAAAAAATGAAACTCCTCGCAAAGATAAAGCTCACTGCAGCGTGTTTGCTTGTGTGACCTTATACAGGGGTTTCAAATTTTCAAGTTTAACTTGAACTCAACTCCAACCATAAACATTTACAAACACACAAATAAGACAAACAAACCTAAATCTAAAATGTATACTGAATGTCTGTGTCTGTCTTCCTGCACTGAAACCCTCTAACAGCCTTTTTTCTGTCTTCTGCTTCTCCTCCTGCAGATCCTCTGTTGGCAGTGCGCTCCCTAGGAGGCGCTGTTGTGCTTATATAACTATAGGAATGATCTGCATTTTCATTGGAGTGGGTTTAACAGTAAGTGCTGTCTTTAGCTTCTTTCTGTTGATTGCATTTTTTTCAGAACGTTGAACGTGTAAACCAAATTGACGGTCCCATGCAATACTACTTTTATTTTTTCATTTTGGTGCAACTTTTCTTAGGAAGTGGATCACTGACTGCTCACTCTCCGCAAAATAAAAGTTTATGAATGTAATCTTCATCCCTGGTGCTGACCTCTTGTCTTCTTCTCCTCTGTATTTACAGGTTGGCACTCGGGGCTTTGCCAGTCGCTACAACGCCACCTACGTCTCCTGGGCGTTCGCCTACCTGCTGGGCCTCATCTGTCTGATACGAGCCTGCTACTGGGGTGCGATCAAAGTCAGCTACCCGGAGAACAGCTTCGCCTAGAGCGGGCTCGGCGTGGCGCGGCCCCGCACGGCTGGAAGAACAACCCACACCTTTAGTTTTTTTCATCTTGTTCAGATTTCAAACCGGTCACGTTCAGCGGAGCGAAACGTCTGGACGGGAGTGTGCTGAGGACGCGTTGTGCCTGTCTGAAGAGGTGTATGCTGGAGATGTGTCCTGTTGTGTTTGTGTCTGAAATGTTTCAGAGAGTTTTGACTGGCTGAACAAACCTAATGTATGTCCATCGGTCCTCCTACTCGTCCACAAGGACTCAAATCCTGCCCAGGTTTTTGCCAAAATCCAGTATCAAGCATTTAAAGCTGATTTTTCTCGATGAATGCCAAATGAGCTGATTTAAAAAAAGATAGTTTAGCAAACCGGCTGGATTTGGTCTTTCTGGACCAGCTTTTTCTGTCTTTGTTTTTCAGCAGCCTGACTGATGCCCACATGATTTCTTTTGTTACTGACCAGACCAAAATGAGACAACCTCCTACAAACAGTTTGCCCATTGCACTACGATTATATGCAATTATATGTGTTGTTTTGCTGCTAGTTTAACTCCAGCTGCAGGAAGCTGCGTATCCATACTGTATTGTAACGTTTACCTTGCCTGTATACACTGACATAGTACTGCTATATGATTTTAACTCTCTAAATGATCGATTTTTAAAAGAAATCCTCCTTAAATACCCATGTGTGCCAACTTTGCTGCCCAGTATTAGTCAAGAAGAGCATCAGGAGCTTGTTTTTCTTTTTCTTTTTCTTTTTTTTTTATCAGTGATCATTTTTTGTGCCATGCAGCTTAATTCACTACAGCAATAACCCTTTTATTGGAGTTAGGTTGAACCGTACCTCCCTGTGCTCTCCACTGCGTTTTTGTTGCCTTCTCTCTGGTGGAAAATGAAAACACACGTTTGCATGTTGACTTGTTTATGTTCTGTTACTGATCTGGTGTTTTCTTCTGTTTCGGAGAGGTGGCTGAGGCGTACAATGCTCCTGTCTTTGCTCCTTCTGCCTGTGAGTTAGAATGTAAACCCTCCTCCTCCTCCTCCTCCTCCTCCTCCTCCTCCTCCTCCTCCTCCTCCTCCTCTGCTTATATCGACCGCTCTATGACCTCCAGTGAACTCTGTGCTAGCTAGCATCGCTATAGGCTAACTCCTGTCTCTTGACCTTGACCAGTGGGCACAGTTCAAACTTCTAACCTTGTTTTGAATGTGATGATGATGTTATTGATGACGATGGTGGTGATGAAGCAGAAAATAACGCTAAAAAAAACAACTTTGTACATAGATGAAATTCAGTACTTGGAAAACTGTAGTGAGAGGTGGAAGGAGAGGGTGGCTTGTGGATCTTTTTAAAAATGATAATTTATCAATAAAATGAAAAAACTGCCCGGATGTTCTGCTTGCTTGTCAGCTGTGATGCTTCAGACACGTTTAAAGATGCAAACAAAAACAACAATAATAATACAAATGATATGACAGTATAAGATTTTTCATATTAGCGCGTTTAGTCAAGTAAAGGATCTAAAAATGATTACGTATAGACATATAAAGACGTTGAGTTCTGGCTCCCTCTGTCATGTGTTGAAAAGGGTTCAGGTGAAGCCGTACACTGTGTGTGTCGGTGTCCTCGCTGTGTGCAGAGTCCATGAAGGGTGAAGGACAGTCTCCTCCCTCCACGTTCACCTCACACTGTTTATTATGTCAGCAGCAGTCTGGGGAGACAGACCTCTTCACTGCTTGGAAATACTGACAATTTAGTGTATGAATTCCTGCTGAGTGGTGCTGTCAAAAAGTAGCTAGCATTTCATATTTAAATTACTGTTTCCCATTAACTGCAATGCAAATGCCTTCCTTTGTTTTCCCATAGGATAAAACCAGGGAAACCAATTAAAGCACAATTCATTGATATTCAGATATTCTGTGTGAATTTCATGAGGAAATATCAGAGTGTATACTCAGCACACAGACTCTTAATCCTCTACTTTGTGCTGTAGAGTCTTTTGTGATGAAAGTCTTTTCATATGTCTCCTTCTTGTGTGGTAATACAGGCAGATTAGCTCCACTGACAAATATAAGTGAAACATCTATATATTGTCTAGCAAATGTAATGATATGATGAGATTACTTGGTTAATAATAATAATAATAATAATAATAATAATAATAATAATAATAATAATAATAATAATAATAATAATAATAATAATAATAATATTTAGCTGACACTAAATTATTATTTTTTTCTCTCCAATTTAAAATCCCGAGTAAATCCCAGCAGGGTGAGTAGCTGCAGTACTATACACGTCCACAAGGTGGTACCATTAGCAAACATTTAATAAACGTCTATATGGAAGTCTCACTGTGTGCTATGGTCTTATATATATATATACACATATACACACATATACACACACACACACACACACACACACATATATATATACACATATATACACATATATATACACACACACACACACACACACACACACACACACACACACACACACACACACACACACACACACACACACATATATATATATATATATATATATATTTGGATCATCATAACATTCTAAACAAATATTCCTCATCTGTCAAACTAAATTATAAGGTGGTCTGTTGTTTTTAGATGTCCTTGCAGAAAAATAGTCAATCAATCTAATAGCCAGGGGTAAAAAGGTTTAGGTTCCTTCTACATGACGAGAAACGCACGGCATACACAACAATATATCGCCTTTATTTATGACCAACAGATTGTTATCTCAGTTTGACACATTAAATACAGAAACAACAGAATAATGGTTTAATGAGCTCCCCAGAGCTGCTACAATTGATACAATTAAATCTGTTTTTCCCTCTCTCTCTCTCTCTCTCTCTCTCTCTCTCTCTCTCTCTCTCTCTCTCTCTCTCTCTCTCTCTCTCACACACACACACACACACACACACACACACACACACACACACACACACACACACACACACACACACACACACACTCACTCGCTGTGTCATGCACATTCACTGCATGCTTCAGCTCTCGTGATCTACCCTGGGCTGCAGATGATGTCACGTCACACACAGTGATGATGTCAGATCATCAGAGGGGTCTCTGTCTGATGAGGTCATTGCTTTCACGACGTCACAGCGCCGTCTACGAGTGTAAACAAACACGCACACGTGGGCTATTTCAGCTACCACCTAACTATGAAGGAACATGGAGGTCATAAAATTAATACTAATCACCATGACTTCACAAGTTGAGTCTGTATGTGTGTGTGTGTATGTGTGTGTGTGCTTCCTAATGTGTTAGCAGGTGGCTGTTTGCTCTCTGCACCAATCGGTGATGATCTGTGAAGGGTGCTCCTCCATGTTCAGTTGTTGTTGAGGACCCACCATGAGGCTGCAGAGGAGACGCAGGAGAGGAAGAGAAAAAAAGATGACCCCAATCAATTAGACATTGAACACATTCCACACACACACACACACACACACACACACACACACACACACACACACACACACACACACACACACACACACACACGGTGAAACAGGTAATGATGCTTGTGAGGTAAGATCTATTTATTGTAAGCATGCAGGGGAAAAGAGGAGCTGATGAAAATGTCAGAAAAGTGGACAAAATCGATTATTGATTGGTACTGATGAAGCATTTTCATGGTAAGTCCATTAGATGTGACTGAAAGCTTTGTGAGGTTAAGTAAGTTGGACACTGTGTTGAGATTTTTTATTTTCTAGTCTTCATTTGCTTATTTAATTGGGTCATTTGAGGCAAAGGTTGAGAATGAAGCTTCACGCTCAGACTTTATTCACATCATACTTTCTTTATCTGCTCATTCCAGCTTTCATTGAAGTCTTACACATTTACAGGGTGAACTGCTGACATCAAAGATCTCCCAGCATGACATTCTGGTATCTTTGGCGTCTGCCTGGAGTTTAAAATGGAATTCTGAGGGTATGAGGATCGTTTCTCTGCACAGCATGCCTTTGTGATTGATGATGGACCTACTAAAGGGCACCTGAGGCTGAAGTGTGTGATCGGTGCGTTGAAAGTTAATTCATTAGGTGTGGTGGGTCTGAGTGTGGAGAATAACACAGGAGCTGTAATGGATGTTCTTACCAGGAACCAACATAGTGGTTATGGCCTCGGGAGTTTCCAGGAAGTCCACGTTCCCCCTCTGGAAGGTCTTACTGTAGTTGGTCTGCAGGTGACTGTGCAGAGGAGACAAGAAGAGTCGCTCACTGATTGTAATGCACAAAGGTGTCTTCCGTTAAAACGAAACCTACTGATATTTCAAGCCAGGTGGTTGAAACATGTCACATTTCTTTTAAAACGGGGGAAAACAAACCAGCCATAAGAGGAAAATGTGGTAATTTTGAAGAACTGGGGTCACTGGGATAAAAAAATTAGGCTTGCAGTGACCTGTAGTGAGAGATGAACAAATTTTCCTTTGTGTTCTTTTGTATTATCCTCTCCGTATCTCTGCTCCCATTGTTGTGATACTCTAGTTTTTCTCGTTAGTTTCATTAAAGCTTCACAGAGTGCCTCGTCACTGAACACGGCGTGAAGCAGACCTTCTCTCACTGAGTTCAAGCCGAGCACAGAACATAATTCGGGGTTGAACAGGCCGCGGTGCACTGGTCATGATGCATATGGCGCAGGCGCACACTTACTTCTTCCACACGTTGTTGTGCTCCCAGAATTCATAGAGAATGAAGCGTGATTCATTTGCCAGCCGCTGCACTGCGATGCTGCCAAAATGCAAAACAAGAGAGAGCACAAGTCATGCAATCATTAATTAGTGCGCTGCATCATGTCCCCCAGCCCTGCCTCCCTGTCTGAATTGTGTCCTCACATTATGATCATACAGTGTTTCGTCAGAGGATTTAGTCTCATTTGAACTTGACTGACTATTTAGAGGAATGGTCGTGACAAAGCACATAAATGTCGCGCTGTCCTCTGGGCTGCTCAGTGTTGTCTGAAACCGAAGTGACAGTTAATCTGTGAGGTTTTTTTTGCTTAGAATGAAGTTTGCCACAAAGCGTCAAAGGGTGACAAAGCTGATCTTTAGCTGGAGGGAAAGAAAATGTTCTTTCATCTACCGACCCGCTGTGCTGTGGTCTGGTGTTGCACTAAAGCCAGAGCGTGTCTTCAGTTTTAACAGGAGCAATTTCACTGATGGCTGCATTTCTGTTTTAAAGGTGCAATGTGGAAGAATTGACCACCTGTCCAAGGATCACTCCAAACAAATAGGGGGCAGCGTATCACCAGAGTAACCGCTAATTGCTGCTCACTATATGGCTGTAGCTATTGACTGCCTTTAGCGAAGTTAGCTGTGCAGGCGGTGGACCTATGAGTTGACGGAATAACTCCAGGCTGCCCTGACTGGGAGAGGGATTGTTAGTGTTTACACGGCGGCTTTTCTTTTTATTTTCTGGCCCTTCTTCAACATTAGAAAGTACAGTAGAGAGAATTAAAACAAGAACATGAGCATAAACTGACTGTAGACATCCAGTCTGGGCGCAGGCACACTCCATGTACTGTCTGAGAGCCAAACGAAACTCCTCCAGCTCCTCCTCCAGCACCGAGAGCTGCCTCTGGACTATCAGGATGTGCTGTGAAGACAAAAACAAGGAAAGGCACGCAGAGTCAGAAGGTCAGGATTTGCCTCTGGCGCAGGACGATGGTGGGAGACGTTCAGAGATCTTCTGGCAGGGTTTCACAGCGGCTCAGTATGTTGCCAGAAAGCTGGTGACTAATGCAGAACTGTCAGGTGAACACTGGGACCTTTTATAATATGATTTATAATACCTAGAATTCAATCTCCTGGCATCCGAAACAAACCAAGAAGATTTATATTATAAGAATATATTTGCCCTGTTTTCTTACACTTTGGTACCTGATGGAGAACAACTAGAGTCTGCACATCTATTGGTGTGTAAAGGGGTGAACAGCAGGGAAGAAGAAACAGGAAGACCTGGTGTAATCATGACAATGGAGAGCCTGCTAATCGTTCCCTGCTGATGAGAAATTGTTGACAGGGGCAGAGAGGCTGATGGAAACAGGAAGTGAACGGTCTCCCAAGGTAGGCTGTGTGTGTGTTAATGATGTCTGTGTGTGAGTGACAGATAAAATGCCTCAGGACTCGGCTAATTTGGGAGAAACGCAGTCACACACTCAAGGAGACGCGTGTACTCATGCATGTAAACACACACAAACGCAGTCACACCATCACACATCAGCGTTGTATCGTCAGTCATGACTGGTTTCCTCTCTGCGGCACATTTATTCCCAGTGACACAGACCAATTACATATTGATCAATTCACACACAAGCTGCACCATCTGCGTCGAGCTGGTGATGCGACATGACAGCACCATGTAGCATTCATATGCACGGTTTCATTAATACCATAGCATTATTATATTTGTGGTGTACACATTGTGATACCGACCAGTCCTTTAAAAAAACGTGCATGTATGTGAAATTCGTAATTTCATATGAGCAGCTCTCTGGTTGCAGCCTCTCAAGTGATCCTTTTTTCTCTTTCATATCATTATAATGTGAATCTCTTGAAGCTCAGGAGAAATTCTGAGAGACATTTGAAATTGGCAGATTAATCAATAATGAAAAGAACTGGTTGATGCAGCTCTAGAAATTTTCACATTTCACATGTGAAATCTGCAGTTTTGCAGGAGATGCCATGTGTCACGTGCCTGTGAGTGAATTTGTCCCATGTGCTTCTGTGAATGACTCTATGTGTGGCTTTCACACGTCATGACGTATATTTCACTTGAAACATATTAAAATGACACGTGTCTGCAACATGTGAACTTATCACATGTGTGAAATGGCCAAAATCTACTGAAAATGATGCTTTAAGTGAAATGATCTGAAAGAGATTTTTGTGTTTTTTTCCCCCCACATTTCCTGTTGTGTCTATCTTTAACAATATTTAGAGGGGTCTTAATTTAGATTTAGATTTAATTAATGAAACATTTTCCAAACCAACACCTGTAATGATTGATTTTCGATTGCATGTTTTGGGCTCTGCAAACCCTCTTCCTCCTCTTCATGTGAAGAGAAATCCTCCTGCTGTGTTTGTATTGGTCTGCTGATTGTCACTGAGTCACTCTTCAGCTACAGAGAGTTTCTCAGCCATGAAATGAGTGATATGAAGCTTGGACAGAAATAACAGTCTCCCTTTGCTTTGGCATGTGGGCGCTGAGGTTAAACAGAGAACAATAACACACACAACAACACCTGTGCACTGTGTGTTCAAGGTTAGAAACACACTCACTTTGTATATAAGCCTGGTGGACATCTAATTTCCCAGTAAATTTACACAGTAAATATATATTTCAGGCTGAAGGCATTTATTGGCCATAAAGCATTGGTGTAAAGTATTCAAGCTACTTCATGGGGACTCTCTGTGAGGCTCACTCTACACAACCGAAAGTCTGCTCCCTTACTGTCTATGAACTTCTTCAAAACTGAGCCTTAAACAGAAAGATTAAACGGCAGACAACGCAAAGGAAGAGGGTGAGTCGCCTCTGTCAAGTTACATGCCTGCTGTTGCTATGACAACCGCTGAGCGGTTATTATCAGCGTGGCCTCCCTCTCAGTAATACTCCACCACGTGAGACCAGGGTGACAGAGTGGTCACTGCAGCAAAACAGCAGAAAAGTCAATTAAAACTAACCGATTTGCTCTCCAGGACTTCCTCTTCCACTGGCTCCAGGCGAATCTCCTGCAGAACGACAGCAGAAATATACACAGAACAACATGTTCTTCTGAATTTACATCGTTTCACACAGTCTCTATCAAAATGTCTCGCCACATCCATAACTTACTATAAAAACATCAATTATAGCGGACCACGTGGACCACGACTCTCCGCTTCCACTGGGAGTCAAATAAAGAGCCTGACTGACTAATCGATAACATAAAATAAAGGATTAAACAAAAATAAATCAATCCAGTAAAGGGACAAAGCTCTCCTGGGTTGATATACCCAGTTGCACTATATTTGGAGCTCGGAAACGTCTTCTGAAGTGTCAGTTTACAACAGATTTCGTGCTACATTCAGCACATGCAGAGAGCAGCTGTGAGAGTTTGTGTGCAGCTCATATTTCCCGTAAACTTCACATATGGGCATGTGTTTGTATGTGGGAGGGTGTTGAGTTGAGGTACTTTGTTGATATTGTTGTGAGGCCATTTGTTGTGATTTGTGGTTAATTTGCGATGTAAAGACCAGATGGGAGACGGAGATGATAAAAATAGCAGAAGCTGAAGAGAAAAGAAGAAGAAGAAGGCAGGAAGGAGAGGAGAGTGTGAGGATAGGCTGAAAGAAAGGACGCCACCTTTTGTTCCAGACGGTCAATAAGCTTCTGCAGTCTGTTGACCTGGATCATCCACTGGCTGTCTTCATCATAAACACCTAGTGGAGACACACAGAGGATGACTTTCAGACAGAGAGAGGTGAAGCGATGAAAGCTGCTGCATACATCTACTGTATTTTAAACACATTTTCCTACATTGATCTTTTTGAAACGGCCAGAAGACGTTCTTTTCATGTCATTGGAAACGCAGAACCGTGGTAATCAATAGAGAAGTTTTTAGAGGCTCTGCTGTTGTGTCACAGATCTGCTAGCAACCATGGCTGGTACAACAATGGAAACCTGACTGTGTGCAAACAACAGTGAAATACAAGAAACAAACCAGGCTGGAAAATAGAAATAACTGCAAGAAGTGAGTCTAAAATGGGTCTCTACTGATGGCAGCAGTCTGTGAACCCGAGAGCTTCGAGCTATTGTTACTTTGTTGGAGGACGTCAGGTGACGCTGTGGTGGTTTGTGCACTGTGGAGAGGTGTGGGGCTTTGGTTCCTGTGTGTCCTTTTGTGGCAGAGGCTGGCCGTGGTTCTCCAGGTGGTTTGGGAGCTGGATCCAACTCAGCTGGGACTCATCACAATCAAGCACAGCATAAAGACTGTGGACTGCAGAGGACTCGCTGCCAGATTGTTTCTGCTGCCGAGTGGTAGAGTTGGCTGTTTTACTTGTGCTAACTGTGAGCAGAAGTTAATGTTGAGTCTTTGTTTCTTTGTCCAGTCTAGTCTTTCTGGACTTTAATCCATCTCCCATCTCCCCTTGTCCTTCATTATCCAGTCAATAAATTCCTGTTTTACCCTTGCTCCCTGTCTGCATGTCTGCTATTGGGTCCAAATCCTGCCTTAACACAACAGATGCAGTATAAAGAGCAAGAAAGTCCTCATTTGGACAAGGTGGGGTGGATGGATGGGTCAAACAAACACTTCTGTGTGAAACCAAAAGTCAATGTGGACTCATTTTAACTTACATAACGTACTTAAGTTACACCACCACCACCACATATTTAACGCATGATCTGTTCTTAGTAGTTTTGGTGCCTAAATTTAACCAAAGTGTGACTGTTTCACAACGTTATCAACATGAGGATGAAGGTCTGGTGTCAAGCAGGTCCAGACGATCGTTGGTACTGTCCAACAGTGACATGTGTTGTTTTGGGAGTCACTGGCTGTCAACTGGCTGAGGTATGATGTGTTGCCTCTTTTTTCCCCTGTGGTATCAAATGCGGTATCGAGAATCAATAAGCATACTAGAATCACTTGAGGGATCAACTACTCAGAGAAAGTAAAGTGAATTGTGGGTGGTAGTAAATCTTTTGCTGATTTAGTTGTCTCCCTGTCAGTTTGATTGGTAGACATCAGTGCAAGTCCTCTATCATTTCTGAACATCTAGGTACGTTAGTTGGCTACGAGCTGATTGATGAGTCCTTTTCACAGAAGACATTTTGACGTGTTGCCGAAAGAAAAATGCAAATAAATAATAAAATGGCTGAATTCCATTCAGCTGCTTCAGTTTCAGGGTCTTGGTATTGTTCATACTGGCTCACTGTCGCAGCTCACTGGGACACCTGAATGCAGCAGAGCCGTTGTTAATGGTAGGACGGGTTTACCTCAGTGAACTGAATGTAAAACATAAAAAACAGTAAAATCACAATGTGATCATTTGCAAAATTACTGCTTTTACCGAGCCCATGTTGTAACATCCTCGTTTGTGAACGGCTGAGCCTTTCCAGGATGCCCCTTTCATACCCAATCATGACATTATCACCTGTTACCGATGAACCTGTTTACCTGTGGAATGTTCCAAACAGGTGTTTTTGGAGCATTCCACAACTTTCTCAGTCTTTCATTGCTCCTGTCCCAATTTGTATGAAACATGTTGCTGCATCAGATTCAGAATAAGCAGATATTTACAAAAATCAATGAAGCTGATGAGTTAAAACATTCAATCTATTGTCTTTGAGCGTATGTCAAAAAAAACATCAGTAACATAATGTAAGATAGCATCCAGTCACCACATGTACAAGCAAACTGATATGCCTCTCTGTCTCTAGTGATTGTATCAGTAATAATAAAATTAGAAAATTGACTTTATCTGTCAATTTCCATTTGCATGGGCAGTAAAAGTACTAAGGAGGAGAACCTCCACAAGAACTCTGTGGTCATTTGCCGGAGAATTTAGATCGACACACAGGAGCACATGAGGACACAAGCCTCCTCTTCAGCCTCTCAGTGTGTCACTCCTGTTTCTCTCTCATGCCGACACGACGTTCCCTCCCCTCCTGTGCTCGGCTGTTTGGCCCGTGGAGACACACTGGCTCTGGTGGAACACAGTTTTTGCTGCCGGCATCTACAAGACAACATAACTCCACAGTGGAGCGCCAGGAAACGCAGCAGGACACGCTGAAACAAAAACGTGGTACTGCTGAGTTACACAAACATACAAAGAACACATGAAGCCACCTGAATTGACGAGGCTGAGGAGAGGGTTGTTGGGAGAGAGGCTGCTGTTCCTCTGAAGCCTGCGATTGGAGCGTCGACCCGACCACTGGATGGACAAAACCTCTGGCTTCAACGGGCCCTGCCTGGAGGCAAAACAGGGAGATGATTATTCAGACATCACAACATTTGAGCATATTCACTTTAAAACTTGTTGTGACTTTCTAGCTTTTGTAATATTGACATTAAATGATTGTTTCTCTGCATACACCGAATGACAGATGGGTCCCACAAAAAAAGATTCTATTATTCTGGATTTGGTCTCAAAAATAAACACAAAATGTGGCTTTGTAATTCAATTAACAACATAAAACAGAAACTGAGGAGGAAGTGCAATATGAGGAAATTATTCTATGTACTCATAAGTGAAAAAAAAGAGGGATAACGTAGTTTTCACCTTTAATGGATGAAACATGTCAGGGTTTTTCAATATTCAAAGGTGAGTTTGTTTTTTCAATTTGAGAAGACACCAGGTGGCTGAAGCGCACAGTCTCATGAATAAAGGTCTCAGCTGGGAACAAATTCAGCAGCCCCCAAAGTTGTGTGGGCTTACATTATATTTGTATGTTGTGTTGGTCTGACAGTGACGCTAATGTCAGTGACAAGGTACATGCAGCCGCAGGGCGACATCACCTGAGATTTAGCTTTGTCCTGTCAAGTTGTTTGGTCCAGTGTTTTGACAAGACCTCGGGGTGTCTGAGGGGATGTGCGTGTGTGCAGGTGATGCACACGCACATGTTTATGTGTGTGCAAATCCAGTTCACTGCAGGATATTCACAAGATTCATTATGAAAAAAGCTTTTATTTCTGGTTTGTTTTAATTTGGGTTGTGGCTCCATCTAATAGGTGTATTTATCAGCTATTCAAAGGAGTAGTTTGGCATTTTGGGAAACCTATTTAATTCATTTCTTGCTAGGAGTTACCAGGAGACACAGCAAGGAGATGGCTAGCTTAGCTTAGCACTGGATTGGAAACAGACAAACGTCTTGCTCGGCTCTGTCCAGCATAGATGTATTAGCTGGATACTGCGTTCAAAGATGCCGGCCCATTCATTCCTATCCTCGCTGGACGCATACCCTGAGAAAGTCTCTACGGACTTCCTCACACACCTGCATGTGCATCCAAGACTCCCTGCTCCTGCTGGCTCCCCGCACACATGAATGGGATAAAGCAATTCAATCACTCTTCAGTGACTCTTTCCAAATGTTATTGGACCAAACTGACCAAATTAGAAAGAGTCATTCTGTGGGGTTGTCACATGGAAAGATACTTGTTGGGTTTGAATCCATCATGGGATGATGCAGAGTATGACTGTGATGGAAAAGTTGCCTCACAGTCCAGTACTGCCCCTGAGGGTAAAAAATGTCACCTACCAGGACCTTTAAATCTCACAAACTAACACATTATATTTGGTTTGTTTGATCTGCACACAAAAACCAAAGAGTAGAAACAACAAGCTGGTTTTACAGGTGCTTACGTGGCATCTTCTAATGTACCTCTCAGCAAGAGAGCATATTTCCAAAAGAGTCTGAACTATTTCTTTAATCCAGCACCTCTTTGTTCAGCACTGGGCTGTTTAGCTTTATCTCCTGCAGAGTAAGGTCACCGCAATCTAAAATACCGAACTCATTCAGAGTAATCTCCTTTTGTTAAGGCGACTGTGATTGCTTCATATAACGCCACATATTAGAGATTTTAATGCTGCTTTCCACAGCTGGGAGAATGCAGTATAATTAATCCACTAGCTGTAGTCAAATGTGTGTGTATGCTTGATGTATGGAGGAGGAGGAGGAACTGGTGTCTCTTGTTCTGTCCATGAGTCATGCTGACTTCTCGGCTATGCAGCAACCTTAATTGCTTAAACCGTCTGAGATGGGTAATAGAGCAAAGATCAACAGCCTTTGCATCGTCATGTTCCTCCCAAGGCTTTAATGTCGAATGAGCGGGAGGAAGAGGAGGTTAAGAGCTGAGCTGTGTGGCCAGAAGTGGCTGATCCAGGACTTTTTTCTCACCTATTCTGGTTCCAGTTGAGCTGGGAAATTAATGAAAATAATTAATGAAGTAATGAAAATGATTTTGTTTTGAGGTTATCTATTAGGCAAAAACAATAAATTACCAAGAGGAAAGTAATATTACCCTTGAAATGAACAGCACAAGTTATGAATACAAAGCTCAAGCTCAGCTCTGAGTCATACTGTGCATCTAAGCATACAAGCTCCCATTCATCCTCTTCACACATATAAAACGGACAGCAGAAACCTATTTAAAGCCTCCAGAGAAACAGCCAGATCCTCTAGATGTTTGGAGGAACAGAGCGATTGCATTTAGGTGCATGGGGGAATTTTTCAAGTGAGCAATTCAGAGAAGGATGCTGGAGGAGAGGAAGCAGCTCTGGGAGCAAGGGGCAGTCACACTTTGAAATGACATGGGAGAGAAATGGAGAGGAAGAAACATTTAGAGGAGGTGAGGAGAGGAGAGGAAAGAAAGGAAGTCTCAGATTGCTTCTACCCAAGCCCGTCATTTTCTGCCTCTGAGAATGAGTGTAATGGTGAGAAAAGGGACGAGAGAGTACGAGAAATCCTCCAGGGATCCTTTTAAACTGAACTCATGCAGAAACGTGTCCAACCAAAACAACTGGTATTGCTGAGGAAGCTGTGAAATGCTGCGACAGAGCTGCGTTTGACCAATCACTGCCTAAAGTGGATGCGCCTGTCAAATAGATGTAGTTTTGGGAAGTTAAAGGGTCACATGCTTTAAAACAAAGTTCCTGTGGTTGAAACCCTCTCCCCACCATGCACGATGCCAACATTGGAAATGACCGTCTCCTATGACCGTGTCCTTACTGTTGTTAGGCGCAGGATGCAGTTTATCAATGCTGGCAGTTTACCTCAACATTCTTGATTCTACCTGTTTTGCAGGTAGAGCTACTCAGTCCTTGTCTTCTAAGTATAATGAAGAAAAAAGCAAGATGAGACTGTTCTGCTTACAAAGGAGAAAAGGCTGTCAGGAGGAGTTTGGCTGGACTGTAAATGTCCTCAAATCCAAATGAGCGGGACATTGACTTCCACCTGAACTCTAACAGCGGACAAACACCGTCATTATGCTCTTGTATTGCGACAGGTTTATCCAACGAGCACTTTGTCTGAAGCACATTCACCTGTTCAGAGAAAGTTAGCAATGTAGTCTTTTCAGTGGGACGACGAACAGAGCGACTGATTGTACTTGAACCCAGTATTGATTGATTACTTTCTAATGCATTGACATGAGAAAAAGTTTGCTTCTCTTGAATGGAGGGTTGGCAGCGAATCAGCGCTCAGTTGTTGAAGCTGCAGCTCAAGTGTGAACTGATCCAGATGACAGGACACAAAAAGACTGTGCGTCATCAGCTGTCCCTTAAATACATCATGACACAGACATAACCTGCAGGGTCAGGCCCACGTACATGTTCTCTCTCTCACACACTCACACACAGACACACACACACACACACACACACACACACACGCACACACACACACACACACACACACACACATACGAAATCTTGTGCACTTGTACACTGGTGAGTCATCATCACTAATGAACCGACCACACCGGGGGGATGGCTGAATTCTGAATGCAGACGCAGACTGATCGAGTACACCGCACACACACACACACACACACACACACACACACACACACACACACACACACACACACACACACACACACACACACACACACACACACGCACGCACACACACACACACACACGCACGCACACACACACTCGCCCCTAAGAAGTGCCTCAGGTTTAATCAACAACTGTCCATTCTTCTCATACACAGAACGCCTGCAGGTGAGAGTTAATTATCAGTCAGTGCATTTACAAACATCCTAATAATTAGATCACAACCACATTAATTACATTCTTGTCTGTCATGTGAACAGCTTTTAGATAAATCTCACCATGTCTTAGTTCAATTAAAGACAAAGCTTATCAAAGCATAACCTGATCAACAGATTTTAATTACTCATCTGTTTCTGGTGTTTTCATGGACAAACAGCAGCTTGCATGTTGTTAGCAAATAGTTGCCTATATACATGCAGCGGACACACATTTGGAGTTGTGATAGTGGAGTTGTGGGTGCTAATTCTCTGGCCTCATCACTGCAAATGTCACCTTTAATATTATATGTTGTTAGTTCATCCGTTAATATAAAATATTGATTAGGGCACCTTTAAAGTGCTAGGTGAGTTCATGAGGCCTTTTTTAGCTCCTACTTTAGAATAAATACTCTCTCAGCACAAGAGCGACTTTGAGTGATGGAACTGTACTGTGATTGGTCCACACATGAGCCAATGGAGCTCTGGCGAACGCCATTGTGGAAAACCTGTGTATGTATGTATGTTAGCTGTGAACAACAGCTCGCAACAGCAGGCTTAAAACGTGGAACAAAACGCGGACGAATGAGCCGACAGTGAAGTCCAGGTGTAATTATTGTTGTTGTATGTCGTGCTATGTGTATGACTACACCAACCGACGTCCGGCTTACGTCATTTCATCCTTCCTCTTGGTGGTGCAAATACAAACAGAAGAAAAGCCCTTGAATGTGTTTAGGTCTCGGCATCAGCAAAAGCATCAGAAAAGTCTCCCCTCTGATATTTCATGGTGCAGTTATTTTTGCCTGCAGTGATTTAATCTTGTATTTAGCTGTGTTTTTTCAGGCCTCCGTGTTTTTTTGGCCAATGCACGTTTAATTTTCTTGCTCCATGTATTTCCCCATAGGATGGGGATTTGCATTGTGTTCAAATTAATAAAGAATAACAGATGCTTGCTGCATTACAGGGAAGAGGAGACGGTCTACAGGGCAAGAACCTGTGTTGTTACACTGCACCCTGGATAAAAGCATCATTTGCAATAAGCCTGAAGTGTAGGATGTAAATTATGTGTGAGGTTAGGATAACATTTTTAGACTGGCTCTGAGAACTGCAATTATGAATGTCATTGTACAATACAATTCGTCCATGTTTTAATGACTAATTGTGTGTGTGTGTGTGTGTGTGTGTGTTAGAGGGACCAGAGAGATTTGTTCTTACTTCTCCTGGCGGGTCTGCTCGGCGGTGGTTTCCATGGCGCACTCGAGCGAGCTTTGAAGTGAATGAAGCTGATTGGTTGTCTCTTTCAGCAGGAAGCGGGTCACAAACTGCTCCAGGTGGGTGGACTCCTGATAGTCCTGTCAATCAAGAGGGAGAGCAGGAGAAGGAGGAGGAGGAGGAGGAGGAGAAGGAGGAAAAGTCAGTGTGGGAGGAATGATAAACAGAAAGGACGAGAGATCGAGGAGAGCAGGGACAAGTTTCACATGCCAGTCAAGAGTCACTCAACATCCAGATTTCCCCTGCGAATTAAAAGATGCCAACAAGATCATTCATTTAGAAAGGATTATGCAAGACAGCTGCATGAGGAGAAGAGATGAGAAAGAAGAACATGAACGAGCTCTGGTCTGCACACTCTACACCTCGTCTCCGCTAAAACCTGCCTCGTTTGATCAGTTTGATCAGTCTTAAATGGATGATATGAAGACGGCAGAACAGGGAAGCATATAACAACATGCTGCATGCAATCAGTACATCAACAGGATAAAACATGGAGACAGTGTGACTTTATCCAATGTAATATAGATGAACTTCTTCATTCTTTAATTCATTAATAAATTAATGATAAAAAAAGACTTTGCACAGCTGGTCTCACAGGCTACGTAGAGTCATGATGAGCAGACTGATCTTTATGTGTAAAACTGAATCATATGAACGAATTGTCAGTCATACTTTTTGCAGGAAGCAGACAAAATAACAGGTAGCATAGACACACCCCCAAAAATCAAAGCACAGCCGGTGTATGACATCATTAAAGATGCAAATTGGAGTGCAATAACTGAAGGGTGTCGTGGCAATTTTGTAATCCCACTCTGACTTTATTGACGCACTTTTAATGATACAAGACAAAGGTCAGTTTGCAATATGCAGCCCAATGGGAAGCTGTTCTCTCTCTTTATACCATGCCCCCGCCCCCACTCTGGTTAAGGTTGCCTCTTGTACTTAGCATCTTGAATGTCTTTGTCCTGAAGACAAAGGGCTCACAAGCCAAAGGTCTGGATCTTCTGATCACATCCAAGTGAGCAACAACGTCTTATTTTAGGAAATCAGGTTCATTCAGCCAAATGATCAGACACAAGGGAAATTAACGTTCTCACGTGTGTGATGAAGCCTGGTTTCACTGAGAAACAGGGATTTTTAAGAATGAAATCTGTCATTGTGTTTTTCATGTGAGGATCCACGATTGGACTGCTGGAGTCTTGCGGATGCACTTTATTTCTGACTGAGTTCTGGTCTGTGACATGTTGACATGGTCTGCGTTGAAAAAGTTTTTTAAAAATAACATCAGAAATGTGAAACAATCATTTGCACCTTCAATCAAAATCACATCTAAGAAACAATTTCCTCCACGCAAGGACTGCAGCCCGAAGTGCACTTCTTTGTTTATTTGTGTGTGTGTTTATTTTCTGCAGGCTTTTGTGTTTGTTCAGAGAGCTGATGGAAAATAAATCAAACTGAATGACATTTTGGAGCAGCGTCATTTTCTATGCCTGGACCAAAGCAGGAAGGCTGAGTGCTGTTTTGGATCTAATCAAAGGAGAGTGAATGATGCTCGGCACGGCAGAGTTTGATGTTTGCACACTGCACCTGCTCCGACAGTTTTGAGTACTGTTTGTACACTCGACTAACAATGACGGGTTTGAGGGGAAACGTTAATGCAACTTAGATTAGAGAATGACGAGTGCATGAATGGTAATGTGTGTGCGGCAGAGACAGAAATATATTTAAGACTTTTTGTCTATTGGTAATTACTGTATTTTCAGAAAATACAATGAAGATGGATTCAAATTTGGATTTGTTTATCGGGCAGACACACATCCTAATTGCAGGATGCTGAGCGTCTTCTCGTGAGAGTGCTGAGCTCTCAACAGCGTCTCCAGAATACAGAGCAGATCATTAGTCTCAGGCATTTCCCATCAGACATATCAAAAGGATTGAAAAGCGTGTCCTAGAATTACAACCTAAAGTCTGTTTTTCACAACAACATACACACAATTTCTGTGAAACGCCATAATTGTTATCTGTCATAGGTACGGTTTGATCTCCTGACACTCTGCCAGTAAACACACACACACACATGAATGCACATTCGCTCGGTGAGAGTGAGTCACGACAAAACCGGTAAAGGTCATTCTCCTGTCTACCTTCTGAGTATAGATTACCTCCTGTGAGCTGTGCCTTTGTGTGTGTGTGTGTGTGTGTGTGTGTGTGTGTGTGTGTGTCCACCTCACCAATCTGCACTCATTTTAAACAGCTTAAGGTCTACCCGATTTTTTCCTTTTTGCTTTTCCCTTGATCTTTCATTTTCAGCCGTAAAAAGGTCAGATGAGTGCCTTGTTGGTGGCAGTGCATCCCTGCTAAACTCACACGTTTTATGTCTTACAGTCAGGATCATGACTGCACGCTCTTTGCCAAATGGCTTTACCTCAGTATTTTTAAAATCCTGATTGCAAATCATTGTCAAATAATGTCAATAATCAGCTGAGCTCCAGCTATTCATAAATTCATTGCTAAGTTTGCATGAAAAGTCTTTCAGAAGAACCTTAAATCTCCGAAAACTGTTTTTTGGCCACTTGGGGGCAGCAGAAACGTTGTTAGCAACTGGTGCTCATTTACACATCCAGTAGTTGTGGAGCAACATTATCATTTTCATGTTTCTGTCCACCTGATGAATTGAACTCCAGCATGCACTCCCTTTTAGCTCTGTTTTTGGTCTCCGCCAATCCTGAGGAAAACATGTATATAATGATTTGTAATTTGAGGTATATTGAGTATGTTCTCAGTTGATATAATCAGTAAACAACATTATGAGGGTTAGATGTGTCAACGACAGCCATTTGCTCTTTTACTCTTCGTTATAAACTCGGTCAAATGTTAACAAGCTAATGTTAGCCTTGTTGCCAGGTTATGTTAGCTACACAACAGTTATGCCTGGCAGCTACAAGGTTGAAGTATTACATAACAATTAGCTAATCTCTAAGAACTAGTTTGTGTGGTGCAAACTGCTTTGGTTTTGTGATGTACAAATCACATGTCTAAACACTGACATTATGACTAGTTTTAGCAGCTGTGCAACTGCCTCCTGGTGACATGAGTACATTTAACCATCCACAGTGCTTGTTGTTATTATGTTATTTTATTGAATATATATAAATATATATAAACTCTCTCCTCTGAGGTGAGAAACACCTGAGATCTGCTGGGAGAGGTCAAAGCTGAAGGAGGTTGTGTATAGGAAGCCTGCAAATAGCTTTGGCAGGATTATCTGTGCAAAATGAAGCCCAGAGTGTCTCTGCACAGACATGTCTGGCTCTGATTTAGAAATCTCATTCCAGCTCCCACGCACATGTGCAAGGATGTTTGATGCGTGCACACAAAAGTGCACACACAAATTAGCTTGTGCGTATGTGAGTTCACACAAGTGCACGCTAACAACCATCCAATGCAATGCAAATGCACACACATGCAGCCAGCCCCCTCACACACATCCACAGCCAGAGACCACCCACTCAAATGCATACACAGTTCAACAGAGACGCCTGAGCTTTAGTCTGAGATGAATGCGGCATCTGTTCTCCTCCTCGCTCAGCCAATACTTGCTAACAGACAGACAAACACAACTCATCATACATTTCTTCTCTCCCTTTTCTTGCGCTGTGACTCATTTTAGGGTCACAGGAACCATTTATAGCGTAACACACACTTTGCAGAAGGGAAAACTATGAATTAGGTTTCAAGGAGTAAACACTGTGAAAGCCTCTTTGTTCACAGTGTGAAGTTGTAATTTGATTTCAGTTATTGCCTCAGTCAATAACTCTTCAATTCTTTCCAATTTGTGCTGAGTGATGTGTTTTCATTTGAGCTCCAATATTCATTTTGTATTGTACGTCTGTGAGGGAACAACAGTGAAGAGTGTGTTGATGGGAAAAAACCTGATTAGTGAGATGAACTGGTTTTTTTTTTCCCTGTTGAGTTGACTTAAGTCCACAGCGAGGTGAATTATCCTTCTTCAAATGACAAAACCTCCAAACACACTTCCATGCTGCCTCTGCTGCTTCTGCGCTTTCTCTCCTGCTGTCAACTGTTCTCTTGGAGAACGGGAAAATGATTTGAGGTGCAATTTGATTTTCGCACCTCATTGCAGCTCATGTAGAGGTCTGTGAAAGATTGGAGAGGGATTGCAAAAAGTATCTGTGCGTTTTCCTTCGCAGCTACAGTATGAAGGCTGAATTTAAGACACACGTATCCACTGCTGCGCTCCTGCAGGTCGGACCTTCATGAAACCTCTGTCAAGAAAAAATACCTTTCTCTTGGAGTGAAAACATTTTTTCAAGGACATAAACAGTTTTTCTACCACTCCTTTTATTTAAACTCCTGTTTGCTTACATGTAGCTGTTGAAATAATGTCTTATTTTATACCTTTCTTCCCTTACTGCTGTCTTTTTTTCTGTACATTACGCGTCAAAATATCGAATAAACCAAAATCTCAATGTGCTGTTGCCATTTATCTTTGTCACCACAGTCTTTAGCTGTTGAATTTGAATGTCACCATGTGTTACCTTTTTCTGCACTAATTAAAAAACGAGCACTGACAAATGAACAGTTTGACTCCCACACGCTCGTGTCTGCAGGAGCCACGAGACGTGTCTGCTTCAGTGCAGATCTGAGGGTCAATTTGAGCTTTGCAGCTCAGTGTGTCATATGCACCAGATGAGATACTACAGAGAAAGAAAAAGCTCTCCCGGCGGATCTAATAAGCCACCTCTCTTCCTCATCCTAACATCCTCTTCATCATTTGTCTCTTCACTCCTTGCTTGTTCCTCTGCCATCTCTGACAATTTACCTTCATCTCTGTCTGCCTGTCTCTCCCTCGCCACCCCCCACATCATCCTCTTCTTCTCCTCTCTCATAATGTGTAAGGCACTCAGCACAAGCCACAGCTCTACAGTAAGATCAAGAGGACATAAAGCTTATTTTTCCAAAGTATGATCAAAAGCAGTATTTGTTTAGGAAAGCAGCCACGAGCCATTCAATTCCTTGTCTATGTTGGCTGCAAGTCCAAAAAGAATCATGACATGTTTTGTTCTGGAGGTTAATTAGTAGCATGAAGTAGCCCCGGCTCGTCCTGTTTGCCTCTGTAATGGAAATGTGCCTAATGGGAGATCTGAGGAAGCCACCTGGGCAGCAGAGGAGCATGCTGGGAGAGATTTGCAGCATGAAGTTTGGCCACACTGCGAGTCAATCAAACACCTCTTATTATTATCATTACGTGCACTGCGTGGCATGTCAGTGTGACGTTCACTGTGCGGAGGTGGTGGTGTGTGTAACACAGTGACGTAATATGAATACGATAACGTATTCTGAACAGACTGATTTTTTTTTTTAGCAAATTCTTTTCATGTTCATGACTCACACAATTTGCTACAACTGTCACAACCCAGTCAGAACTCAGTCAAATTAAAACACACACGTCATACACACACTGATCTCCACTGTCCACCAAGAATACGTGTCTATAAATCCATTTAGAAATCACATAAAATCACTGTGGCTCTTCAGATTGAGGCCTTTTCTTGCACATTTAAAAAGGTTTTAAGTGGTTACTGGCATCTAAGTGTGAATGAGAGCAGCTATTAGCCAAAGCTGCATGACTTTCCATGATGCAGACTTGCCAAGATGTTTTGAATTCGATATTCAGGCATTTGGCGAGGTTCATCCTCAAAAACGTTACAGTAGTTTTCACCATATTTGTTGTGCAGGGCAGGATAAAACTTGATTGATGTTACAGGTGGTGAGAGGATGACGATACAGATGAGTCAGCCACCACGTTGGTCCAGACTGAAATATCTCAACTACTACAACTAATACTACAACTATTTGATGCCTTGAAATTCACAGTTTGATCCACTGACTTTTCTTCTCAGGCCATCAGCTGGTTGACATTTTTGTCTTAATATGTTGACAACTAAATGGATTGCTATGAAAATTGGTGCAGGTATTCATGGTGCCAAGAGGCTGGTGACTTTTCTTCTTGAAAATGGACTCTGTATTGTTGCTTAATGCGCTGATACTGACGACTGGCACCTTGTATCACAAGATGAAGCTAGGGTTGTCTGTCTCAAAGTACGTGTAAAACAGTAGACAGTTAAACAGCTTTTATCTCAACTCATTTTGGTCTCCTTTTAAATGTAAGTTCAATCACACATTTTGCTTTATTATTTGATTTAGATGCATGGTTAAAATACTAACAGATGCAGCTTTCCTAGCTTTGCACCCTTTGTGTGTCATGTTGACGAAAGCAGGTTTATCTTTTCAATGACTTACCTTCTTTGTTTTGTCCATCGCTTTCAGTATGGACATATTCAGGTCTTCTAAGGCAGCGAGAACATTCTCATATTCGCCGAGGTGCTGGGAGAAATACTCTTCACAGCAGACAGGCCAAAAATAAAAAAAAAAAAGAAACATTTTGTGAGTTAAACAAGTAGGACAGGGCTGTGGGTGTTTTGTTGAAGCAGCATTGGTGTGACACCTCAGTCACACAGCCCGTAGGGGTTTGATCACAGAGCATGTGACCACATCTAACATGGTTCTCTCTTTATGCCTGGAAAATGTCAAATAGCATTCGAGTCTATGGGGCTCCTGAATGGGAGGTAAAGCAAGATAATGCTATTGCTGACATTAAAAGCTGTTTTTATTCAGGCGAAGGATCAACTTACCACAGAGTTCATCAGTGTCCACGTTGCTGCAAAGACAAAAAAAATGAGAGCGCCATGTAAATATGGAGAATTCTTTTAAAACAAAAAGGTTAAAGGAGGTGACAGGCTCATCTCTCATCTCTGCAAAAACCTCTCCTTGAACGACCATGATTTGGTGAACTGGTGTGTGATGGCAAACGCGAGCGAATAAAATATAACATGAATAACTGAATAATTTAGTTGCTTCCTTCTCCAGACATGTGCGTAAGAGTCCAATCTTTGCTGTGGGTGATAAAGGTCCATGCATGAGTGTGTTTTGGGGCGAGGTCTGAGTGTGTAAATGTGTGTCTGAAAGAGAAAGACAGAAACGGAGAAGCAAAGAAAAGAAGAGCAAGGCAGCATTTCAAAGTGCAGAAGAAGCCATTGTATCCCCTGTACAGCAGGAGACATAAAAGAGGCATCTTATTCCCTGTTAGAGTGAAGGAGGTTGGGGAATTACAGCTGGAGCTGTCATTCACAAGGGGAGGAAAGTGCCGTCTATCAATTGGTTCAAACAGAAGAAAACACTTAGAGCCACAGACGACAGACAAGAACAGAGGAGGTAAACCAGAGGTGAGACACTAAACCAAGTCACAGACGACAAAGCTCTTGGTTGTGTTGCTTGAAACTTGTTTAGACATTTTAAGGTGCATTATCTACTAATGCATCACTAATGCAGACAGCTGTGTTGCAAAGAGTCTACACAACATGATAGATGTTATGTGTATGTGTTCAGATCGAACGCAGATGAATGTTAGGCCTGAGGTGCAAATAATACATGTTTGTGAATTGATTTATTCTCCTGACACGTTTAAACTGCTTGATAGAGTCGCACCATCTTTGTTGACAAAGCTCTAGCAGCTGACGCAGGCACATTACACATCTCACGGTGCTCTTATGACGAGGATAGCTAATTATATTATGCATAAAAATGATCATTATGTCGACGTAACTGCTTGATTGTCTCATCTTTCACTCTTTGATGACTGAGGCTTTCTACTGGCCTTAATGCTACGCAGGGGGATGAGGTTTCATGGCTCCTGATCACATTTGCAATGAGAAACATGTTGATGAAAATATAAAAGAACTCGAAAATTGACTCCTGAGGCACACCATGTGAATAAAAAATGCTCAGCATATACAGACAGTGTCCAAAATCATACTCTCCTTCACTATTTCCTACAATAACACTTGAGGTTAAAGACTGTGGACATGATTCATCATCATTTTGCAACGTCACTGAAAAGATTGTCCCGGCTTTTAATATTTTTTTTTACATTTGGCTTGAGCAGTTAGTACAGGAACAGCTGATGAGTTCAAAATGTTTGTAGAAATCTCTCCTCCTCCTCCTCTTTATTTTTTTATTTTGCTGGTTATTGCAGGCATATATTGGATTAAGGTTTCGACTTGCTCACCAACAGTAATATATTTAGGTTTTATTAAGATGAGTAGATCATTCATAGATCAATTCAACTTTTACACATTTTTTTTTTTACCTAGATGTGTCTCTATGAAGAAATGACAGTAAATGATGTTTTTTTTTTTTTTTTGTCTTTATTGAATGCAAGCAGTTTTCAATTCCACTAGCAAAGTTAATTAAATGGAAATACAATCTGCAGACTGAAATATTGACTTCTGAGCTGAGATTGTTGTTACATGGAGAATAAATGCTGCGTTTATTGAGTTGATTGGAAATGGATCAATATTAATAATAAACTTTCCAGCCCTGACATCTCGGTGGACAGGAAGTCGTCATCATTGTTGAGAATGGCGGTTATCATACGGCCACATGCAGAGGGAAGCTCTCCTTGCCTCACAGGAAATACCTCTGAAAGCTACATCTCTGGACTCTGGAAAAGACAAAACAATTGCATAAATCTGGAAAAGAATTCTTTTTAAAATAATAAAGTTTTTAAAGGTGCAACATCTAAAAGCAGCAGCCTGTTGAATTCCAAACAAATGGGGACAGTATATCATCAAAGTGATAACTGCTGCTAACTGTAGCTGCCATTAGCTAGTTAGCTCAGCTATGTAGCTGTGCAAGCTTTGCACCACCGGGAGGAGGAGGATTTCAGGCCCAGGTATGATGGTGGAGGGCAAGAAAATAACCTCGGTGTTGTTGGACTGAAGGCAGACAGGATGCCACAGTGACTCACTGTGGCCTCATAAGGAACAAAGTAGCATTATGAGACAGGACAGGCTTGATATCTCTGCAACACAATACATAGACGACTTGGACATAACGTCAAAACTGTTATCACTTCACATTTTATTGATCACTTTTGTTCATTTTTGAACACATTGCTCCGTTAAAGTAAAATAATATTTTTCTATATTTATTGTTGTTGAAAAGGCCTTAGTGTGTGTTCATGTTCCTTCTGCATAGAAATCACAATCAATATGTCAACAAATAATAATCTTGTACCGGTTATGAGCATCTCCGTGCACAATAGCCCAGGGCGTCTGCTTTGCTGCCCCACCAACCAGAGATTGGTATTGAACTCCATACCATCGGCCCGCTTCCATTTGTTATCCTGAAAGACAAAGCTTGATTTCAGAACATTTACCCCTGAAATATGCTTTGTAAATATTGTAAAGGCTTAGTAATAACATTTGCAAATAAGGCTGGCTCAAGGAAACAAAAAAAATAAACATATTTCCAAAAATGTCAAACTATTCCAATAACATTACTGAAACCACCTAAACAAGTAACTTTAGTTATATTCATGAGCTCAGTGCAGTTTTGCTCTTATTGCAGCTGAGTTTAAAGCTATTTAAAAGCTTGGGATAATGCTAGTTAAAAAAAACCCTCAAAATGTGCCAAAAAAACCTTCACATTTTTAATGTGGCAACGGAGAGTACAGACACAAGTCAGCTCTGACTTTCAATCATGTAACTGTCAGTTTTCCACAGTTGAAGGATCAATATACAGTAGTAGCAACATTTGTCTGTCTATTTGTAAAGTCACTCACCTCGCCTGTCCTGTAGCCCCCGATCCAGACACTAAGGAGGTCTGGATGTGAATTCCTAATGGCAGATATCAAGGCATTGTACTCCTCTAAGCTCCTGATCGAGCTCAGAGTTGCATCTAGTGACAAGCAGGAGTGCTAATGTGGGAAAAATAAAGAGAAGCTGAGGTAGAAATCCAAAAATATAGATTATGTTATTTCTTGCAATGAATGATAATATAAACACTAAATTGTTAACTGAATTACCAGTGCTGAGTGCCAAGAGTCCTGTCGAAGGACCATGAAACAACGATTGCCAACCTGAATCGCGCCACGGCACATGCCATCTTGTCATGTTAGAAAGAAGACAGTGCAAAACTTATTTAGTCTTAGATTAGACACACTTAACATGTTACATATTTTCACAGCTTCAGGCTGCAAACTTAAACTCCAGCAAGTTTTCCCATTTTGTTTGTATGATTTCAGAGCAACAATTGTACACACATATAATTGCATCTGGTGCCGGCATTTGCTGCTGTTAGCCTTGACTGGCTGCATTTACAGTTGTGATCGCAATTCAATTGAAGCAAATGACAATGCATAGTAATAAAAAGAGCAAATGTTTGTCGGACTAACCGTCAGCTGCGGATGTCAGCTGTAAGCACAAAGAACATGTTATCGGCATTAACTTTGAACTGGTTAGTAAAACATGGACATATTTGCAGCTGAAAAAAAGCAGTTTTTAAGTTCATTTTCAGATGCTTTTGGTGATACTAAAAACATGACGCATGGACATAATGTTAGTTACAGAAAATACTAATAAGAGGAAATCTTACCACTACAAGTATTTCTATAAATCTTACTCACCGGCAGCAGTCCACTGGTCAGCAGCAGCACAACAAATTGAGAAACTGATGCCATCTGTGGAAGGGAAATGTCAGCCAATGCAATTTGGTGCCATTATTAAATGAGATTTTTCTCGGAAATCCATAATATGGACTGATGATGAAAAACACAGATCAGTGATCTTTACATGATGCTATGCTGTGAGGTGAGGGTGAATCCTGCTGTCTTACGTTATGGCGATGATCCAATCAGGTGGCAGTTGCAGAAGCAGGTAGCCAGTTCCCAGTTTAGGGAAACACTATTTATACAATTTCTTCAGCTGGGATTGATCAGACCATTTCAGCCTCCGGTCTGTTTCCTTGTTCAAATTAGTGACATAAGACACCCTAATGTTCAAAAACAAACAGAACCATTTTCCTCACATGCCACAGTCAATCATCATCCTGCCATGATGACTCAGATGAATGTTGAAGACTTAAATTCATTTTTTAATCTTACTTGTCAACTAGGAGGATACAGTGCATTGGGAAAGTATTCAAACCCCTTCACTTTGCCCACATTCTGCTGTTACAGCCTTTTTCCAAAATGGATTAAATTCCTTTTTTGTCTCATCAGTCTACACACAATACTCCATAATGACAAAATGAAAAAGGTTTTTTAGACATTTTTGCAAATTTATTAAACACATTTTGACAAAAACGTCTACTCCACTACATCTCACACAGGGAAATATTGCACTTGTACTATAGCACCACTATATTTGTCTGATGACAAAGCAGTGAAGCTGTTCATATGTGTCAGAAGAATAATTTGATTCACGAACGTGCATTATTTGCATTTTAGGCTTAACATACATCTGCATTCGATGTGAAATAAGGGAGGACTTCATTGGACTCCATGTTAAACCGATCCAAAAACATCAGATATCAAGGTACACAGGTTCAAGTACGGCTTAGACAGGTTATGATTCAGTCTTTGGGTTTAGGTTGAGTATTAAATTTTCCATTTCTTTTTTACTTTTTCTCAAACTGGTATGATTATTTTATACAAAAACTGAACTTTCAAACTGATCCACAGGTGTTTTTTGTTCTTTTCTATCACAGGACAGAAGAATTGCTACAATTATGCAATACTGTAAATGAATTATTTTTAATCAAACTTGTCAATAAGGAACATGATCATTGTACTGGCAAATGCACATCTTGAGAAAAAACTTCTACTCCACTACGTCACTAAAGGAAACATGACACTTTCTACCCCACTGCGTTTTGTCACAGAATATGATGCATTGCTGTAGATTAAACTACACAACAGAATATAATGGGACATTCCTCTGCATTGAGTGCTTTTACTTTTAATACTTAAAGTAAATTTTGCTGATGATATTAACATACCTTTAAGTAAGGTTTTGAATGTGGGACTGAAGTTTTTTACTCAGTGATCTTAACACTTCTTCCACCTCTGCTTACAGCAACATCAAACTGAAAAGCAAAGTTTCACTGACCTCTTCTGGTTTAAAGTCTGTTGTTCCAGACTTTGTGTGCGCTCTGCTGCACCTGTAACTCCACCTGACAGGCATGCTGACGTGCACTGAACACACCTTGAGTGCCCTTCACCACAGCAGGAAACAGGACTTTCAGCTGGTGATAAATATCTCTTTAAATTCATAAACTAGTGGCAGGTTTCCTGTCTCTCTCAGCTGTATTTTGAGTTTAATCTAACATAGCATAGAAATGTGCTCAAAGTCATCATCCTCTGTATTTCACCTAAAAATCAAGACTGATCCTTGCTCCTATTCATTCATCATTTATTTACCTTCAGTGTCTGATAGCTGAGTGTGCTTTTGAAGACAAGGCTGACAACACTGAGTGACTGTTTCCTGGGATATTATATAATTTTCCACATTGTCTGTACCACCTCAGCTCATTGTTGCTGGCCTGTGTTTCCCTTCTGACATGGAAGTGATCTGCCTACCTCCTCCATGTGGCTGCTCAGAGGATTCAGCTGCTGTAGAGGGAACCACAAGCATCAAAGAGAGTCTTAAAAGCTACCTGCACAACAAGGCTGAACACGAGGGAGCAGTCAGTGCTCTTCAATAAGCAAACTTGCTGAACTTGAATATGCGGGAGTGTATCTGGTTGCAGCTGACGAATGGATTTAATAAAATGCAAAGCCCTGATGGTGTGCATTTGGATCTCACTTTTGAGCCCTTGGAGAAAATAACTGACTAGGGACATGGAAATTAAAGTAATGTATTATGGAATCTATACAATTCTTATTAATTAAATGTTACCGGTGCTAAGTATGAATAACATGCTACAAAAAAGCAGAAGTTTACAGAAATTTCAAAGGGTGCTGCTATCAACAGCTCCATCTGGGAATTTATTAAACATGCATTCTCCATTCACTGCGTGAAGCAACATTTTGTCATCTGCCTCCATCATGTTTGCAAAGTTAATGTGGATGATTGTATGTTCAGTGATGTACGGAGTCAAGGGGCATCACAGAGCACGGTTAATCTACATATTTTTTAAGTGTTAAGTGTTATTTCGTGTGTGTGTGTGTGTGTGTGTGTGTGTGTGTGTGTGTGTGTGTGTGTGTCCTGCAGAGAGACAACATACAAGCTCGCTGCCTGGAGTGTCTCTTCACATCTTGGTGTACTTTTCTTCACTTGAATAACACTGAGCTTATGAATAAAGAGAAAATTCTTATCTGACTGTGACCCAATTCCTATAAATATTTTATATGATAAAAGCCACTTTCTTTTGGATGTTTTGTATTCTGCACACAGTACAATATAATGATAAACAAATACAGCATAATTTCTTAGAAAACTTCAGTGTCCAGCTTGGTTTGAAATGGCAAAACAGATTGTAAAGTATTTTGAGTTGCATTGAATATTTATGCAAAATCTGCCTTGGTTGGTGACAAACACAGTGTTAGGTGTTATCCTGAAATGTCTATCCATCAACCAGTGCTCCTCTGCTCCTGTAAGGGGGATATGTTTGCATTTGGTAAGATGCTTATGGCATTATTACCTCATAATAACTTTATTTATACAGCATCTTTCAGAACAAAGCTACAAAGTGCTTTACAGTGAACAACAACGAAATAAAAAGTAAATAAAATCCAAAAATAACACACACACACACATATACACACACACACACACACACACACACACACACACACACATACATACATATACATATAACATATATATATAAAACAAGCTAGAAATGATAGAAATGATTACAACAAATACCATGTTAAATGTTATGTACATGTTCTATATGTTGTGATATCGTTAAGGTTCATACAACAATTATGTATATTTTGAAGAATGCTTTATAGGTGGACTTAGGTTATGTTTCCATTTTCTGTACAAGAACACAGTCACATAAAAGAAGTTTCTGGTGCTTGAAACGTGTAGAAAAGTCTGCAAAACTTGGATTTTTAGTGTAAATAGAATTAGAACATAAAGTCCGTCTAAGATGTCTCCTTTGGATAAGAGTCAACAGCTGTGTGCAGCTGTTGTGATCTATTTCCTCACATAAACCCTCATACATTGGATGTAATTCAATGCAACACGAGTCAAAGCACTGAGTTTGTTTGCATCTCATCTTCACCTACCTCTCCTCCATCACCCATATGCCAATTCTGTCCTCCAAGACAATAAAACAATAAAGGAATTAATTGACTTACTCTGTGTTATGAGTATCAATTGTGTGGAAGAGCTCCTTCAGTTCCTCAGCTGTCAAGACGCCGTCAGAGAAGTAAGCTTTGAATTCATCAAAGGACAGTTTTCCATCATCTGGGGAGAGAGCATCAATGCAGCTGGTCAGCAGTGTTGGGACAGCTCAGTCAGGACTGCAACATCCTGTGAGGTGTGGTGGTCATTTTCTATCAGTCCTCATATACATCAAAGGCTTGCTTTGGTCAAATGAGCATTTTGGTTTGTGTCTGCAGCAGTGGAGGAGGAAGTGTTCAGATCATTTGCACAAGTAAATGCATCAAAGTGTCTTCAAGAAGGTGTGCTTAAAGAATTGTGACTGTGTTACTATTTTACATTAGGTTATTAATACTCATGCATTATGTAAAAGCAGAATTTGTATTGTTGTAGTTTGTTCAGGTGGAGTTCATTTTGAACTATTTGTATAGAAATGCAACTAATGATAATTTCTATTATGGATTAATCTACTGATTGTTGATCGATTATTGTTTGGTTTGTAACAATTCTGAAAACAGAAAGAAATGTCATCACAGTTTCCTCAAGCCCAAAGTGACACCTTCACAATGCTTGTCTCGTCCAAACCTTCAAATCTTAATAAAATAATTTTGAATAATTAAAAACGAAAGCAGCAAATCAAGAAGCTGGAACCAAGCTTAAAAAATCATTTAAAGAACAATCAATTGTCAACTTTTCAACTAATTGACTGATCATACTCTATATTCTATTCAATCAACGCTGTTTTATATGCAAACGTCTTAATTTGTAAAGTCATTAATAACTAAAGCTGTCAGATAATTCTGTAAAAAGTACAATATTTGCCTCTGAAATGGAGTAGAAGTATAAAATGTACTTTCCACCACTGGTCTGCAGGTGTGTTGGACATGTAATGAATTGTATCATGGAAATGAAAAGCTTTGAAGATGGCCAGTAGAACGGTTTTCATCCCTCATCGTTCCACAAGGAGATTAGTTTAATAACTTTGAATGAAGAATTTGAGTTCACCTCCCGAGATGATGAAACCGAGATAACCCCAATAAGATGCAGCATTTTATAAGCTACAGGGGCTAAATGAGCAAAAGATGGCATCAAGTGTTTCGATCAAATTCTCTTCAAAGTAAATCAGTAATAAAAACAAAATAACTCCACAGTGGAAATCTCCTCCTTGTTTGTGTGATTAAAGTAATCAGCACTGTAGAGGGTCATCACCACATGTTCCATTAGACCAATTTCATGGTAATCTCAAACAATCAGTCATTTTTATGCTTTGAGGCTCGGCAATTATGAAGGCACAAGCTGTGTGAAATATTAATGAGGTGAAAATAAGCAGAATTTCAAAATGTGGAACCCAAGACTAAATATCCTTCAGCCAAATGAAGATAATCAACCGCAGACGACACATTTTTCACAAAGCTCTGTCTTTAGGAGTTTGTCTCTGTCTGTGTGATGTGAAGGAGCTTATCTTTACATGTTCACTGCTGACCTGCTGTTCTGGAGGTCACGTACACTATGACAGGTCATGTCACTATAGATGCTGCAGGCAAGAGCCCTCTTTGGAGGATGCACAAAGGCAAACACACATGGACATAAACCACGCACGGTGAATCACTGTCGGTAGACTTGACATGTAAGCACTGCTGTTTGCACAACACTAAAAGGAAACATGTGGGATGACTTCTTATCTTGCTGCATGACAGGACTTCAAATCACTCACAGCGTGGGATGGACATTTAATGAATAATGAGGCATGTCATGCCATGTGAATAATGAATTATGATTAGCTATTTTTGCATGTAGAGGAAATCATTTTTGATGTCAGGTTTTCTGTCAAAATGTCAAATGAAACCTGATTTCAGTGTGTTCCTGAGCGAAAAACGCTCAGTTTGGTGTGGTTTGACCGTCTGATAGCCGCAATGAACACAGCCTCTGTGAGCATTTAACATGATGTGTGAAAGTGTGTCAGCAGGGTTATATTTTATGACATGTGTTAGCTTGATGCTAATAGATGCTGTCAGTGTACAGTCAAACAAACGTCCTCTCATGTCTAATCTGCAGGATATACTACATGCATTTTGACAGAGGTTCCAAAATCAAAGCAACTCATCGGTTATACATTATTATTACGATTTTAAAAACTTTCATCAGAGCGTACGCAAAAATAAACCTTACTTCAGCACAATGTGCAATTAGATAAACTATTAAAAGATTAAGTGATCTATTGAGGCAAATGTTATCTGAAGCACACAACTGTAAGAGCTTCAGATAAGATCTCTTCCTGTGGTATCATAGTGTATCTACATTTTGCCATTATTCCATTTATAATATATATAGAGAGAAGAAAACCTTAAGAAGAAGAGTAGAACAGACATTCACTTCACTTTCTTGCCAATAATTTGGTGAGAAGATTAACACCTCTCTCACAATCCTATCCTGAAGAAGAGCAGTGCGCTCAGTAGAGTGCAGATCTCCGCCAGACGTACAGTCACGATGGCGGCGAAGAACAGATTGAGTCATCTTGCTGAACTTTAGAGGATCAAAACATGTCGCATATGGAGTTAATCTGCAGATGCTCAGGTTCAAGATGAGAGCAAATTGTCATATGGATGTCAGTTTCTGAGCCACAATAAAGGCCAAAATGTGGCCTGTCACAGACCTGATAAGCCTTGTTTTTAGCCAAGCCGATTTCCCAAAATGTCTTTCGCTAAGTTGTCCTTACAGCAGAGACAAGATTTCAAACTGAAGCAGCTGTTGATCACTTGTGGTCAATATAAAACAGAACAGTCAGTAAATATTCTTTTCAAAAACTGTCAGTCACTTCAACCATGAGGGGTCCTGGACCATTCAGTAAGGAACGTGCCCAGAAAACATATTCGGCTGATTGGTCCAGTCGTATGAGAGATTAGCTGCAGGCAGATAAACATGCACACACACACAACCTAATGCATAAATATAAAGCTACATCCTGTTTGCTTAGCTTTGCATAAAGAACGTAAAAAGAGCTAAACAGCAATCTTGCCTCTGTCCAACTCTAACAAAAGTTTTCCACCTCTGAAGGTAATTAACATGTTTTATCTCCCTGGGCAGGGAGCAGTCTGGCACACACAAACTATTCCATAGAGGCATCTTACCTCCTTCTTTTGGCAGAGAAAAACAAAATGTATACACTCCTTTATTTGCATTTAATAGCTAATAAAGGTTTTTTTTTAGCTAAATATATAAATAACATCTGCTGTGTGTGATTCTCAAAGATGAAGGAAAAGACTTTAGAAACTTCATGATTGTAAGTATAGCATATTTTACTGTAATTCAAATGGTATTTCCTTTTTCTCTGCACACAGATGCAAGAAAAGCAGAATAGTCTGTCAGGCTGACTTCACTAAATAAATAAATCAGACTTAATAAATTAAAATGCAAGGCCTGTGTGCCATAAAAGCTAGACAGTGATCCATGATGTTTTTTCTTGGGTTTTCTGCATTTGTGCTTTTAAAGAGAGTATTTGCATGGAGGGATGCATGGGCAGGTGACCAGGATTCAGATTCCTTCTGTCCCCAGTAAACAAAAAATAGACCACATGTTGTTTGTGTTTATACTGTACATTATGATAATACAAGACAGTGGAGGTGAAGCAACAGCAGAATTTGCCCTGAGCCTCCAGCCATACACCTCAAAGTCATTAACGATGGACTGCCACCATAAAAATGTGTGACGGGTCCCAATTTTTGATGTTTTTCTTCGTTAATGTACTGATAGTGAACCCCAGTGGGCATGGTCAGTTTCCTGTTTCCATGGAAACTGAAAGAGTATCAGCAGAGAGTCATGATCAGAATTTCATTGAGAAAGTACATCTGCTTCCACACACGCGAGAGAGAGGCTGAAGTGATGCCAAAGACTGAGTGTGTTTGTGTGCGTGAGTCCGAAAGGCGCTTTTGGTGCAATATTTACCATTTTTATCGGCTCGCCGTAAAATCTGTAATGAGAGAAGGAGAGGGATGTCAGAAATAGGTTTCACATCATCAAAGTTAAAGTAAGTGTGTGCGTGGTGATCATCGATCAGACTCTCAAAAGCAGTGTGTCATTAAATTATTGATAGTGCTGTCCCAGAGTCCAGAGGAGATGAAAGACAGAGTGGCAATGACCGCGTCAGCTTTAAAAGGGTCCAACCTCCTCGATATAGCATTGCCCACTTTCTCTCTTGTCAGATTTGCACTTGTGAAGATGAATTTTAAAAGGCCTTGAGTGCATTTACACATTATCACTAAAGGCTGAATCTAAATCTGACAACGTAACCCTTTATGTGGAGGATCAGAATCCTAAAATGTCACGCAAACTGATGGGAAAAATCCTTCCATCTTTGGATTTTCCTTGCTTGAGGTGTGTGTGTGTGTGGGGGGGGGGTAAAAAATAAAAATACAAATAGAAAATATCCACCCACCTTCTCCTGGCAGTCTGTTGTGTGTTCTCACTTACATAATTCCTACAAATTGTGCAGCTAATCAGTATTTATGGCCTCTGTCACCGTCCCATCCCATAAACACCTATCTGTTTCTATCTCAGTGCTACCTCTACTCTTGTCCATCTCTAATTTCTATAAGCAATGTCCTAATTTCTATAATTGTTTACTTTCATTAACTCATATGTATGACATTCATGAAAAATATTTTTGAATATTTTGAATATATTTGATCAATCACATATATGCATAACAGCATCTATATAAGGAAGAAAACACTCATGGAGACACAGCACATCCCACCTGAAATTGAAAGTCATGTAGGAGATGTCAAGAAACAACAGTCCCTGACACGCAGATAGAGCGCCTGTTCAGCATCACTGAGACGATTGATGTGGTGGATGCGGCTTTCCACCTTTAATAACTCGTGCTTCCCATGTGTTCATTCTCCCCTGTTTGCCTCAAACACTGAAGGCAGCCAACAGGTTTATAGTTAAGACATCACAGGCGAATGAAAGAGTGGAGGGGAATATAATTAGATGGTGGGTGCAGAGGCAGAACTAAACAGGGGAGGGAAAGCTCTTGAGAGGGAATCACTTGAGGAAGATCATTAGCTGTACTGATACGCATGTACGATGTGATTTAAATATTTAAATCTCATCGTCTGAGGGACATCTGCAAGTGTTGGGAATTCCTAAATTTTCATAGTGTTTCATTAATTAAAAAATGTGCTTTATAGATTAAAAAGTCATAAATATCAATATTGTTTTTTTCCTGTTTGTCTTTGTAAGGTCAGCATGAATAACACTCTGACTTTTATCACATCAAGAAGACTTCTAACAGTTCATTAACTTGGTATTTGGTTTTGAAAGCTGACATAAAGATGGATGGCCAGCCCGAGAAAACCTTACACCAGGAAGCTAAATTAAAGGTCAGCCTTGTCAAATTAATTCATTCATTCTATAAAACAGGGGACTCTCTGTACCCAAAGGGGGATCCATATTATCTCAGGTGATCAAAACCCACAAACAGATACAATTAAAACCACTGAAAATAAAATTTGAAAAGTAAAATGCACCTCTTTCCTCAAATGTAACAAGGATTTTCAAAATCAAATGTAACAAAAATGCTATAGATTGTTAAACAGGTAATTTGAAATACACTGATAATTTGTGTCCTACTTTATAATTAGGGTTAGGGTGAGTTTTTGCACTTAATCAAAAATGAAAATAATACCTGTGTGCAAGCATTAGTAGTAGAGATGAAATCCATTGTGTACTATAAGTAAGGATTTAAAATGTTTTACTTACATCAATGAAAATCGACATTCCCTTTTTTAGCTCCATTTGAGCGCTGGGCTCCTCAGAAACACACTGAACCTCCTCTGAACAATCCATCATTCACAATGTAGCTTCAGTTGAAAACTGCAGAGGAATGTGTGCGCTTCAACCTCTTATCTGATCAAAGCTACTGGTCAAAAAGAGCGACTCGGCACCACCGTCAAGTCAGCAGGAATAAAACACACCACTTCCGGATATAAAATTCACAATTCCACCTTTCATTACTGCCAGAATAGCATAATAAAAAAGTAGCTGTACATTTTCCGGCTCTCATTTTCCTCCACGTGTTGTTTGCTCAATTGTCCTGAAGATAATTCTTTGCGTTAGTCGAACACGTTTTCTAAAACGGCATGCATTTATTTTGTAGGCAAAATCATTGAACTTCCTGTCATGTACTGGCCGTCTCAGTCCTGCAGCGCGTCTCCTTTGGAGCAAGCAAAGTGTCACTCAAATGCAAATGTGTTTCGTTTTGTTCTGTTCTGCACTCTCGGGTGCATATGAGCTGACACACTGCCGCTGACAGATCACTGCAAAATGTCGACAGAGGAGAAAACATCAGTGTAATCAATTAACATGTCTGTGGTATAACATACAGCTAAATGAGCAGCTCAGATGCCCGCAAAGGAATGTTGTATATATTTGTAAAAAAAAAAAAAAAAAAAAAAATATATATATATATATATATATATATATATAGGTCACAAAAAAGGTCATTTCAGCCTGAATTAAGCAAGTTGTTTAGAATGTCTTCTCTGTGACATTTTCCCCGAGGCATTTTTTAAAATGTGATACATTTACAACAACAGTGGTTGGATTTTAGTTGACATTTCTTGTTGGTCAGGTTGAAACATTCATAGCGTCAGAGCAACATTATAAGCTGGCTTTTGCACACCTTCATAAAACACATGTTGCATTGCTTGTGATGCGGTTTACCCTCAAAAGTATTTTGATGCACCAAAAAAAAAGAAAAAAAAAAGGAAAGAAAAGTAGTAACCGACTCAAAATCCACACCACAAACGTGAAAGCCTGATTGAACGTTAAAACTGTGCAACAGTTCCATCTAGTGGACTTTTACGACAGCACAGCAGTCAATCCCAACAGCTACACTTCTATATATGGATCTATATATGTGGTGTGACTTCATTGAGAAAGCCTCAGAGAAGGTGGAGGTCACAAAAAGTTTTTTGAGGATTACCACCGAAGGGCTTTCCTTGCCCACAGCTGGAAGAGTCAGGCGGTGAGCAGTGGTAGACGCATGAATGCACATATTGTCTGCTTCACTCCCCTCATTATGGTTTAATGGTAAGCATGCCAAGCTGAGAGATTCCCTTCAGGCTACTGTATTATACTGTATGCTCTCAGAAATACCAGTGAATGTAGGAGAATATCAATTCAAACTCTGCATCATACTAGAAACCCTGCATAATGGATAATACAAAGTTTCTTTTTTAATTAAAAATGGATGAATTTCATGAATTCCAAAGTGTGATATGACTTCCATAAATGATTGATATCCATATAGTGTATTTCCAGTATAAGAACAAAAAAGCACATTTAATCAAGTCCTGCACTTAATATATGAGCAGTCTGTAAATTATCATGCACTTAACAACCTAACATCAGCCTACATTAAGTAACTAAAATTAGCTCCACCTCAACCCCCACAAAAATAATGCTGCTTACATGGTAATTTGTCAGTGGTAACGATACAATAATATTAATCACATCTCTCTGAATGAGGCCATTCTGCATAATGTGTGCTTTTGGTGGCCTACTTTGAGTGCATTCAGTTGATAATGCATGTTTTAAGTAACATGGAGTATTTGGGCATTATGGTATTACTTCTACCATTCTCGAGTAAATGATGTGAGTTCTTCTTCCACCACTGTTAATTTTCATTACAGTTTATCCACATATGTTCTTCTAACACTGGTGGAAAGTACACTTTGAGGTGCTGTGTGCTACTTTATACATCAACTCAATTACATTTCAAAGGGAAATATTGTAGTTTTTATTTTACTACACCTATCTTACTCCTGCAATTAATAGGTACATTGCAGGTCATAAATACATAAACAAACTCTACAGAGTACATTAAAGATGTTAGTACATCAATGATTATCCAATAATCCAATATATATGTGCTTTCGGCAGCCTGCTATTTGTATATTATGCTTGTAATACTTATGTTTACTTGAGTTAAGCTTTGAATTCAAGACTTTTGCTTGTAATGGAGTATTTGAATGTTGTGCAACATTTACTTGGACAAAGGATGTTAGTATTTACACCATTGCTAATTTCAGCATAGTTTATAAACATATATTCTTCTTAAGAATATATGTTTCTCTGAAGGTAAATATGGACATTCCCTCAAGCACTGCACTTAAAAGAAATGTTGAGGGACTTGTAGGCTCACTTACAAGTGTTTCCATTTGACTTAATATATCTACTCAACTACGTTTCAGAATATCGTATTTTCAAAACCACATTCATCTCGCAGGATACATTTGTGTTGAAACATATGATCAACTCATAAAGCTGATGGTTCACCCACAGTATAAAAAAATCAATACAGCTCTACTTCTGCAAGCTCCATTAGAATTCATGTTAATTGATTTGTACATGAAGTGTAGTTGTATATTATATTAATAGCTTTAAATGTAAGTAAAAGATCTAAGTGCACCCACTGCTTCCTAATTGATTAACTGCCTCTCATTGTAGAGCTTTGTCACTTGGATATGTAGTTAGCTTTGAAAGCCCTATTAATTCAAGTGATCGAATCTAAATAAAGTAAATAAATAAAATTTGTAGGTGAATTAATTCACACATCACGGCACAGCTGCGGTAGTTAATTCTGCTTATGTGGCAGCACTGTGGAGGACAGCAGAAACCATCCCCAGATAATTGATACAAAACAAACATAATTTGTCGTGAGATCCCGCGAAAATCTCGCGATTACAATCAGAGCGCTCTGATTGGATTAAAACGTCTATCGGCCGGTCACGGGGGCTGGGGTTACTTTGCATTCTGGGACACAAACAGTGGTCGGTATGAATAGCTTTAACAGCGACAACAGTTGCAGCCTCCACTGTGGAAGGAATGCGACGAGAGGAACAGCAACACCCAGCTAGCAGAGAAAGAGAAAACTGGTTTTTCATGCCCGAGTTCCGCGTCTTGTATACCGCGCTGCTGTCCGGGAGAAGCGGACGAGGAGGCCAGCTTCGGCGGTTTAGTCTCTGAAACGCAACGATGTACTTTATCCACGCTGAGAGTTATGCAGCTAACGACAGGAGTAAGTTAGCCTCGCAGTGGTCTATGCTAGTGTGTTGACGTTAGCTGGGTGGGCAATGCTGGCGGAGTCATAAAAGTTGAGACCCTTGCACCGCTTCGATTCTCGTCATCTCGGTCTGAAGAAGTGTTGGATTGTTTCGTCAGTGTCCTCGCAGCTCGTCGCTCTCTTGCTCTGACAGCTCCCTCCATCCGCTGACTACGTTGTCCTGAGCTGAGGGGTGACAACTCTGAATATGGCGAGTGTTTCAGACAGAGACTACAAAACTGGCAGGTTTAAGTCATTGGACTGGCACCATGCCCAGCTAGTGTACCCAAGATAAACACTGGTTAAATTGGACAATTCATGTAATGGCCAAGGAGAGTGACGGTTTTATCTTTCTGTCTCACTACACGGTTGCGCTCAGAGTTGCATAGCAATGGGCTGCCACTGCTGAAGCCATCTTCTTAAGTTAATAAATACTCGCCTCTGTCGAAGCTCAACAAATTACTATTTCTAGACATGAATTTCCGCTGGATGTGAAGACTGTCTGGGAATCTCAAACGCCACATCTGTCCCCAGGTCGGACAGTTCATCTGCTCCCTGCCGCCGGTCCCCAGAGCTTATTTGAGGACCAACATGTCAATGTCAGGGTCCACGACCGTGCAGCTTTTTGCCAAGCTCGTCAAACATGCTGTGGGCAAGGCGCAGATTCAGCTAAACCGCTGGCTGCAGAGGACCGCCACAGATGACTGTGACAAAATTGACATCCTGATATGCAGCGCCTTTGATGAGACAGGGGCCAGCATAGGGAAGTCAGATGGAGACCCTGAGGTTGTTGGTGCCACAGGGGGGACGACCTTCAGCAGCAGTGGAGAGTTCAGGCACCCATGCTGTATCACCACCTTCTGCTTCAAGAGCGCCCTGCTGGCATGCATCCTGACTGCTGTGTGCTTCTCCTCTGTTGCCCTCGTGCGCCAGTACCTCAAGGACCTCCTGCTCTGGGTGGAGAGCTTGGACAGCTTCGTCGGAGCCCTGCTGTTTATAGTTGGTTTGATTATTGTATCTTTCCCGTGTGGATGGGGATATATTGTTCTTAATGTGGCAGCTGGCTACCTCTACGGCTTTGTGCTGGGCATGGGACTTGTTATGGTGGGGGTTTTAATAGGGACCTTTGTGGCACACCTGGTGTGCAAGCGACTATTGACTGACTGGGTGTTGAACAAGGTCGGGAACAGTGAACAGCTCAGTGCTGTCATACGAGTGGTGGAGGGAGGAAGTGGACTCAAAGTTGTGGCCTTAGCGAGACTCACCCCCATACCTTTTGGGCTCCAAAATGCAGTTTTCTCGGTGAGTATGGAAACACTTAACCAGCTTTTCCTTTTCTCCTCAGACATACTTTAGACAGTCATGTGTTGTCCATTGTAATCTCAAATGAGTTTAAACAACAGTGCACTAGTCAGGAGCAGAGAGCTCATCTCCCCACTGGAGGACGGTTCGACAGATCATTTGCAGCCACAAGAATCAAACCTGTGACCTTTTTAAATTTTAGTATAAAAAAAAATCTTATTGCTGGCCCAACCTACCACACAGGGGAAATCATAACTAGCCAGAAATCGGTCTCAGGGAAGAGACAGGGAGTATCACATGTAGATGTTAATCAGCTTAGTTGTGGTTGATCTGTTACTTGACTATTCAAGGCAGGACCACAGTCTAAAAGCAAATAATATAAGGCCAGTCTCCAGAGAAAGGAAACTCATTCCTCTTGTAGATAGTGGAAGTGCTCCTATGAAATGAAATCTGCTGTAGCCTCAGGACATCAATTACTTTATCAGTTTGAACTATCAGTCCTAGTTTTGGGGTTTTGTATTAGGAGCGGTGTTGTTTCCGAACTCAAAAGTGATCAGCTGATCATAATGTAGACCAAATCATTGACTTTCTGTGAGGTGAATCTGAAGTCATTGGTCAAGGCAACAAGCACCATGTGACCTACATAATGAAGCTGAACAGCATCAGGATATTGCTTTCTGCTGCACTCATGATTAACCTGAGGCCCTTGACCTTCATACATGGCATGAATAATTTATGCTCGCTGATTACCCTTTTTAGTCAACCCATTGATACCTCCAAATAGTAAAAGCCTCGAGGGTTGTGTTCCTGTATTGTAGAAAATCAGCTGGGAGGTCACGCAACATGAAAAAAGTTATGCCATTTGTAATTGAATGATTAATGAAGAATACTGACCCGAGGGTGAACCTCATGTCATGTAGCCATCCAGGTTTAGATCTCCAGAGTAATTTGAGCCATACTGCTGCAAAAAAGCTCTCCAGGTGCACCAGTATTGCTGACATTGAGCTGTAAATGCCTCATCAGTACCGCATTTTCAGATTGGTTCCCTTCACGATTGTCCTACATTAGCCTGTCTCCTAAATAATATCCACAAAGTTGTTAACACTAAATATTGAAAGTATGAGGCTGCAAAAATGGAGAAAATTGAAATGAAGTATTTGTTACTGCAGTGCACTAACAGTATCAGGTTTTGCACAATAGAAAACTGTGCCTGCTTGTATTCTTTGTATATAAACAGGTAACTGCAAGCTAATGTGCACAGCATATGTCTACACATCAATATACAAACATTTTGACCTGATGAAGGTCTGACTGGGATGAAACATCGTCCATCTGTGTACATGTGTGGTTCAGAGTCGGTGTTGTTTTGTTTGGTACTGATGTATTCATCAGTACCTGCTTTATATGAACACACGTTTTCTGAGTTGAGATGTGTGGCTGGTCAAATTGACTCTCATAGAATACATTATTTTAAAATGACTCAAATATAAATTGCATAGAAATGTGTCTAAGGAAGAGGGAGATTGCACTTTGTCTATGGAAACATCTGGCGAGAAGAGAATCAAATAGTGTTGAAGGCAGAAATCAGCAGCAGCACAAACATCCAGAAGTGGATGCAAAGTGGGGAACTTGAAAGGCATTTATAGCTTAAAGCATGAAGGAGTTGATGCACAGGCCTGAGGCAGGCAAAAGAAGATGACGCAAGTGAGTTTCACAAGCACAGTAATTGCATGCTGCACAACCAGTAAGTTTTCTTGGGTGAGTGATTTGCTTACTGCATTTCTCGGCTGTATGGATTTGGCTTTGGCTTTTGACGGTTCTATATAAACACACATTATGCAAATCAGAGCTTTATTGACCCAGCTCTGCATGTCGAGGCCATAGTTGTTGGAAGTTTTACACTTGATTTCATTATACTGAAAGCTGTTTCTAATCATTTGTCTGTCCTCATTGTTATTCATAGAGGTGCAAAATGTTAATTACAGGAAGTAAGAAAATCTGTTGTGGCTTGTGACTTCCTGTGCAGATATGTTCAGAGTGCCTGTTTATTCAACAGTCCAAAAATATTCGGTTGTCTGTCACATGTGACAAACAAAAGCATCAAATCCTCACATTTGAGAAGCATTATTTTATTACAGCATTATTTTAGACTAAGAGAACACTTTCAGCCAAGTGAGAATAGTCATCAGCCAGCAGCGAGGTGAGCTCATCCCAGTGATCAGCTGGCTGTCTGCAGGTGCAAGAAGTACTGCAGGCATAAACATTTGTGCTGCACCTGTCATTTACTGATTGGCTGGTACTCGAGAACCATCTCAAATTCAAATGCTTGGCGTGCGACTTTGCAGCTGAGCAGTGAGGCAGCGATTTGAGTGCGAACCAAAGAAAGTAGGCGATTAGAGACAGGAGCTGACCTGTTGACGTGCTCTTAAAAATCTGAGATAATTTATGTGTGAATGAATTAGAATGGAGGATGGGGCTGAAGCAGAGTCTGTTCCTCCATTGTTGGCATTGACGTTGGTGTCTCAAATGTAGGTGTATGATTAAGAAACGTGTTTGTGATGGCACTCTGGATACTTAATACTTAAGGATTAAATTTAAGCTCCAAAACAAGCGTAAGACAGTTTGTAATGCTGACAATGAACGATTCCTTTGCATTCGTCCCACATGATGGTCAGCACATAAGCCCACCTGTTCAAAGGCTTCTTTTTTGAGCAGGACTTACACACCTAGCAGATGGTCTTTCTTTGCCTGACTGACTTAAATGGCTTCTGTTTGTCATTGGTTCATACTTTCGGCTCATGGTTAGGACATACTGTAGTTCTGTGTCCAAAGGTTGAAATGTCCCACTTATGCCAGGATCGCAGCTCAAGCTTTAACTGTAGTTACAACATTGAACTTACTGTTCTGATCTGCAGAGGTGAAGATAAGGTATCAAAGTCAAAGGGACGGGCTTTTGGTGCTGTGTTGCCCAGCTGCTGCCGCTGTCACTGGCTGCACAATCTGTTTGCCAGGGTGAAATTAAAAGGCTGGTTAATTGACAGCCTTGTAAAATACTCTTTTTGAGCTTGCTCTGGGTCATTATCTACAAGCAAATAAACTATGAAAGAGGACATCAGTTTTCAAGCAGCTGAAGCACAACAGCTCCAAAAAGGAGGCCATATTTAGTTCTATGCCAGTTTGAATTTGTCATATTTCTGTGGGTTAGTTTCAACTTATGACAGCTGTTTGCCTTTGAAAATGCAGCTTGTTTGTGCTCGACTCATTGTCATGGCGTTTGAGATCGTTCCCTTTGACATACTTTTGGTTTACATATTTTGAGAGCCTTTGTTTCATTTTTTGGGGGCTAATCTCACATATCAAAGTCCTTATTTCCACACCTGTTTTATTGAGACATCATTTTAGCGTCATTCACACATGCACTGTAACCTTATCTAGATGTTACCAGGAGGAGCTTTAATGTGAGAATGCAAATGTGTGAGTTGAACTGGACTTTTACCTGCCTCTTCTTCCTGATCATGAACCCATGTGTGAATATAGCAACTGATTATCTGAAGAATTCACAGTAATGAGAAGGTGTGGTGATGATGTTGCAATTGAGTAGCTGCTGTTTACCCTTTTCTGCTGCCTGTGTATTGCCTTCCACTCTTTGGTTGATTTTGTGGATATGTCCAAATGCATGGACATTTGATATCAGTGCAGAAACAGTCATCAAGTGGCCAAATAAACAGTCATTATGAACCATCATTCAAAGCTGGTTGAACTGGAGAAAATCAGTCTCACACACAAACCACACCACGTAAGTGTGATTTTATTTTTTTCTCCTGCTGGTGAAGTGAATGTCAGTGTGCAGCCTTCACTGGGGAGTTTAGCCAGCCTGCCAGAAGCAGGCTAATAAGCTGAATCCCCCAGTTTGCCTGTCTCCTCTGCTACATTGTCACTTCCCAGCCTGGAGCGGTTTCAAACCCAGCTCAGCATCACACTGTGTATCATAATTTATCTTACCTGGAGAGTCATTATTAAGCTTTGCTGATATTGTATCTTTATGATCTTTATTCTCAACAATAAAAGGTGAAACTAGCCGTGGGTGGGTACTTCTACACCCATACCGGCTCACGGTGGAATATGTCGTGTGCTCTGCCCTTGGTAAGCACTTTCTGTGGACGAGGCTACATTTCACCGTGCCCCCCGCTTCTTTCTGCTGAAGTGGATGCTGCTACATTATAGCGGGTAACCTAAAACGACACACAGACTGCAGCAGTTAGCAAAACAATGGGACAGCACAGGAAAAATGTTTGTGAACCCTTTGCGGACGAAGTGGATGTATTCAGGTCTCCATGTGTGTTTCATTACACATTATAACCTTTAAAACTGCTCCCTGGCCTGTCTTCCTCCCTCTGCTTGTCATAATGAGCTGATGAAGCAGTTAGAGAATTCATGGTGTAATTTATAGGACCCTATACACAGGCAGACATGTTTGTGCAGCTTGTAGATAGGATAATTACCCCCTGTGCTTCACCTTTCGTTACAAAGGGTAAACCGTGCGCAGATAAGAGGAGGGATACAGCATCACAGAAGCCACCCTGAAATTTACTATGCAGTCAACATACCCTACTTCCTGTTTTTGTTTACGAGCACAGATTCAAACCTGCATTGCTGCTGAATAAATCAGGTCAAGCCTAGGATGGAGTGTTTTTCACTTGAATTTGCAGTTTGTCTTGATACACAGGCTTGCAGAAGTGTGTAGGAGGTTCAGTGGGAATTCTCCGTGCCGTTATAAAAATACCAACGACCAGCCCTTCCTTGGTCGTAAGACAGCTGCATACACTGGGTGGAAAGAGGTTTCAGAGGACGTGTGCTTCTCAACTCAGGGATGATGGCTGGGAGGAAGAGTCCATGGCTTTTCTTGCTCTACAGCTCTCACAGGCTCATATGTCTTATCTCAGAGATGGGCTGAAGTTGTTTGGGCTGTGTTGACTCATGGTGTGGACAAACCGGTGCTCGTCTCTGAAGGAGAAAGGCCTCTTACATGATTGCATGGAGGAAAGAAATGCTCAGCTAAACATACTGAGGAAGAAGAGGTTGATAGCATTAGCTTGATTAGCCAGGTTTTGATAACGTCAGTGTCACATAAAGTGTAACTCAGGCTCTTGTCACTGTAATGTGATAACAAGAAGGGGTTTAGGATCTCTTACTATGAAGAGACACTTGGGCAGGATCTAGCATAAACATTTTCCAGCTCTGATAACATTTCAGCTGAGACGGGGTCTTCCAGCACCACACCACGGCTCCAGACACACCGCTATCAGCCACAGTGCAGTCAGAGTGCACACACTGCCAAGGTCACATCGTCACACACCCGGCGCAGACACATCGGCTTATGTCATCACTTAATCAAGGGATCAAGGGTGACAGCGGCGCAGACACTTGTTTATATTTAGGTGGTTGTAATGAGATATGAAATGAAACACTGAGCTGGACGTTTGATGGCATGTCGTGGTTCAGGCTAATTACACAAGAGCATATTCAGAATCTGTTTACCAGCCCAAGCAGATCTTGCAATTTTTAATACATTTGCTGCAGCTTTTATCAACACATCATCTTTTTGTGTATATGTCTGCCCAACTGTGGTAGTTTAACTCAAACAAAATATATGAAAAAACAACAAAACTTTGGAGGAAGTGTTGCACGTAAGTCTCAGGTCAAGACGAGAGTCGTTTTTTAGAAAGGACTTTTGCTAACCCTAACCCTTCTCCATTTTAAGATCACAGATGTGTCCTTGCCAAACTACCTGGTGGCCTCCTCGGTGGGTCTGTTGCCCACTCAGCTTCTCAACTCCTACCTGGGCACCACGCTTCGCACCATGGAGGATGTCATCGCTGAGCAGAGCGTCAGCGGCTACTTTGTGTTCAGCCTGCAGGTGAGCTGATGATGATAATACGTTAGGTGTGAAGAGGCTCTTTGTTTTGTGCTCAGCAGCGTGTCATCGACCAACCAGGTACGTAATTAAGCTCACCTGGCCTTTGAGATGGCAACAGGAAAAACCTGCTTTGGCTCATTCAATTCAATATTCTTTATTAGTCCCACGAAGGGAAATTCCAAAATGCCATTTATACAGCAGTGTTGAGTGAAGCTGAAGTTGTTGATCATAGTTAGCTGACATGTAGCCACACCCTTGACCTCAAAAGGATGCTTCAGCGCTTTCTTCTCCTCTTATAATCAAAATACCTCTCGTCGACCAAGCCTGTCAAACCTTATCCAAGTGCACTCACTGACATCTGCCCTTCCCTTAAGCCTTTAGTTCCATGAACGTCTAGAGTGGGATTGCTTAGCCTTATGTACATGTGTAAAATATGCTGCAGTTCTGTTCAGCTCACCAAACGTCGTTTGAAGCTGGCACCACATCACCAGCACCTGTTCGGCTTCATGTAGTCCTCACAGGTGCTCAGGGATCATTTCTGAGTGCAGCATTTGACAGGCTCACAGGGGTCAGAGGTCAAGGATCAGTTGAAGATTAAGTAGGTATCAGTGTTTCATGCAGAACTGAAAGCTCCAAATGGAAAACTGGCCTTAAACCAAAGAAGCTTTTTTTAACACTGGTGGTGGGACCGTCCATCTGGAATAGCTGATTAAGCCCAGTTATCTCTTACTGTTGTGTATCAACCAGGATACACATCAAACACGCACAAACGTTTTCAATGACTGATGCTGTATATAGAAACAAACAGGGTATCTTGAAGCATATGAATTCTTATTTGTTCTATTTTTTGTTTGTAGCACATTAACTTCACTTATGAACAGAGACAGAGACTGATCAGATGAACCAGATGGCCAGTACGGACCACACAAACTATCCACACTAGATCAGTTTCTTTGTCAGTGTTGTTATAAAATTCAATGTTTCCACTGTTGTATTCAGAAGTTACAGCCAGCTGTCGACCCAGTTTTCAGTGCCTTGGCAATCCTGGCAATCCTCATATTACCTTTAAGGGATAGTTTGACATTTTGGGACACAGTAACTTCCAAGTTATCCAGTCTTCAAGGGTTGCCTGGCAACCGCCCAGCCTAGTCTGGCACATAGCCCCCATAAAATGACAAATTGTAGTTTTTTACACGAGATATAGCATGTTAAGATGTGCCAGTTAAAAGACTTTGTTACCTTCTGCTAAAACTGTCTCCAGTCTGTGCTGTGCTAAGCTCAGCTAAGCTAACAGGCTGCTGGTTGGAGCTTCATGTTTATTGTACAGATATGAAAATGGCATCGGTCTTCTCATCTAACTCACGGCAAGAAAAGAAAAGCTATGTTCTTTCAAAAATATCAAACTAGGCTTTAAATTACAATGATCACAAAGAGTTTGATGCAGTGTCGCACACAGAAAATGAAACATATAAATGAAACCTCCATAATGACTAGAAGAGCGGTCAAAGCAGAAATGACTGCTGTGTGCAGCCGAGTTGAACGCACATCCTCCTCTGTCCCCTGCAGATCGTCATCAGCATCGGCCTGATGTTCTACGTGGTGCACCGGGCTCAGGTAGAGCTCAACGCAGCCATCGCCGCCTGCCAGATGGAGCTGAAGTCGTCACACATGAACGGCTCCTCCGCCAATCACGGCGGCTTCACCTACTGCAGCAAGAGGGCGACGGCTGGCGGCGGAAACTGCATTAACGTGGTGTGAGCCACCAGCTGACACGAGGCAGCGAGCTCGTGCGGCTCGGTCACCGAATTGTACGGCCGCAGAGCTTGAGGGAACCCGCTGAGTTTAGACGGTGTCTGAAACATGGTGGCGGTGTGGTTTATGAGTTTCAACATTGTATCCTGACCACCCTGAAGCGTATGTCGTTAGTCGGCACGGTGTTTTACAAGAGTGGGACCACGCACCTTTGAGGAAAAGGGTGCTGATGGAGACGTTTGAGCAGTATATCACGTTGGGAGGTTTTCTTTTAGTTTTTCTTAATTATTTTCATTAAGGTACTTCTTAACATTTACTCTGTTACAGGAGATGTCAATGAAATAATGATGTTTAGAGATTATCAGAGGTGGCTGAGTGAGTGAGTGAGTGAGTCATTTAAAAGAATAGCCTGGCGTTAACTGCCTGCTAACACTATGAATGTGCAATCTGGAAGCTTTCTAGAGAACCAAGGAATTGTTTTTTTCCATTTCAATGTCAGACGAATGCCAACCTATGCACCTTTCTTTCATTCTACATCTGTTTTTTTTTATTTGAAGAGATTTTATGAGTTGTCTTCATCCAGTGCTAATTCACAGAGCAAATAATAAGGGCATTATTAGTATCTTTGAAAGATTTGGCAGTTTAGTGCAGTTCATTTGTGTTCAAGTGTCTTATTTTTGGACTATGGAGAGAGGTTCATTACCGGCCTCTCTGACTCTGTGATTCCTGCTGGCTTACGACCACATCAGCTGAATTGGCCTTGTCTGCCCGGAGATTATTTTAGCACTTCTGCAGTTTTGATAAGAGCAGCTGGAGAGGAGAGGAGATTTCACAGCAGGAGACTCGGGAGTGTCTCTGCCAGGAAAGTTGAAGTGCAGTGTGACCAGCTCCTCGGCAGCACAGCCACATGTTCTGCTACAAAAGATTCCCACGGCGAGCCGAAACTCAGATGTCAAGCTTTCCCGTCGGTGTTTTTTATTTGTTTTCGTTTTACAATTTCATTTGACTGTGAGACGATTCGTTAGGATTATTACATAGGTTTTGCTTAATATCATCTTCAGTTCTGTGCAATATGAAGAATGGTGACAAAATGGCATGAATGTCATATTTCAGTGCTGAAACCAAACTAATCAGAAACACTCTCATGCATACAAAATAACACAAACCTAAGTCTGTTCATTTAAGGTTTGACTGACATTATCGACGAGTAAGCTGCATGAGGTGAAGAGGCTGTCATTTTTTATGTGCCATAATTTGATAAGGCTGATCAGACGCCGTGACGCTGGCCCCACCTGAGCTGAGGCTACGCGTCACTCATGACTTATTTTAATACTTAATGTTTCTGGGAATTATAGAAATGATCTGTGAACAGTTTTTTGTGTTTTAGCTCTTAGTAATACAACAACAAAGCTGTCATGCTGTAGGTTCTTTTGCACAGTCCGCTATAACAGACAAGCATTATTTTCATACAGAAGCAAAACTAGGAAGGGGTTTGGTTGGTCAAAAGTGGAACCTGATGTGTCTCAGAAGCCGACAATCAAACACAACATAGACACTAAGTGATGAATGTGATAATACTTTTTATTTTTACATGAATTATTGTGATGCTGCTCCTCAGACTAAGTCTGATTGAGGAATAATAAGGGCTCCTATATGAAATATCCATCTTTTTGTCCCTGTATTTGGTCACAGAAGCCTGTTTTGTAATGCTGGCACAACGTTTTTCTTTTTTCATTTTAGTTTTTGTACTACTGTATTTTTTTTTTTTTTTCTATTTTGTGTTCAAAGTCCAGATTTAATGTTCTCCCAATCACATTCCATGCTGTCAGTCCTCTGAAAGCTGTAGACTTATTTTCATGCTAAATGTTGGTTGAAAGGGCCCCTTCCTGTGAATTTAGCAATAATGTTTGGAAGCAAATATATATATATATATATATATATATATATATATATATATATATATATATATATATATATGATAGAAGTCCCACCAATAAGATCTTTAGGCCAGTGTTGGGAATAGCTGTTTACTACCAGTGTTTAAGGTTTTTCTCTCAAAAATGAGCAAAAAGTGCATTGGAGTTGTTCGTCGATCCATGTTCCACTGTAAGGTTGAGTGTCAATATTCCCAGGTTTGTGTTACCGTGTTCAGCCTGCCTGTTAGCTGCCGCTGCCTCTGACGGACTTTTCTGCGCTGCCAATGTTGAGGACACACACACATACACACACACACACGTCTGCGATCAGAACAGCTTGTTCAGATTCGCAGCACCTTCTTTGGAGAGTCTAAACCTGCTGATCGCTGATTGATGTTTAGCCATCAGCCTCTCGCTCCTGTCACATCAGACCCCATCCCAGGCGTTTTTCCAGTCTCTTACTTGAATTTGAAAGTTTACGCAGAGAGAGATGAGTGCATTTTATGGCTTGCTCACTGCTCTCTCACTTTTAAGGCGTGGGAAAACATTTTCTCAGTTCCTGTCGAGAAAGTTGTAAATTCGCAAGTCTTTGACCTGGCAGCAGCGACGTATTTTAGGAAGTGTTCCTACCCTCCAAACAGAGTGTGATTCGATGAAGCTGTTCTGCTCAGACGCGGAAAAGAAGTTACGCCATGTTTAATGCAAAAATCAAACACATGAACCTTGATCGGCCACCGTGGGTACACTTCATTATATTTTAGTCTCAACTGGGATTTTGAAATTTTGGGATTATGGAGATATGAGCAGTTTTACAGTAAAGACTTTGGTTCTTCCTAGTGGGCTCTACTTATCTTAGATATAGTTATGCAACAACTGATTCCCAAGGGAAGTATATTTCATAGACACCCACACAAGACCTGAATCTGCGATGTAACTGCACACCTGAACTGTTCCGGAGGAGCACAGTGTGATATCAGAACTTAAAGGATCAAGTTAAGGGTCTCGTCTGGTGCTATGAAATGCAATACTTCCCATCTGTATCAAGTGCATTACACATATGCTGTATTTTGTAATACAGAGAATTTTACAGTGTATAAATATTGATATTTATCGCTGTACGATGCTTGTTCAGTGTTATTTATGAGAGAGAGAAAATAAAACCTGTCTGACTTTTGTTAAAAAAGTAAAAATGTTTTTGTTTGTTTTTTTAACTGTAAAAACTCACCTTCTATAAAAACTCCAAACATTTTGGGAGAGATTAATACCACTTTTATATCTGTTTGATGTAAGGCTACATTCAGCAGTCTGTTAGCTTAACTTAGCAAAGGTTGGAAACAATATCCACTTACCAACACTTCACTGATAATCAAGTTCTATCGTGTTTGTTGAATCTGTACAGAAACAAAACAGAACAACAATTTGCCTTTTTATGGATCAATATTTCTTGGCAACCATCCTGGAGAGTTGCTCAACACACAACCCCTGTTAGCTGTGTCTCTTTAGTGTTTGTACAGTTTAAACAAACCAGACATGACATGTTAATTAGTGAACTTTTAAGGCACTGATATGAGGATATTGTTACCATTTGACAGTCATGCTAACTTTTTCCCCTTGTTTCCAATCTTTGTGCTAAGCTAAGCTAAGATAACTAGCTGCTGGCAGATAACAGCGGTAGCAGTATTTACATGAACTTCTCATCTAACCGTCCCACAGAAAAGATACTGTGTAAGCACATTTCCCAAAATGTCAAAGCTTTGCCTTACTCGTATCTAAGGCACTCCTCTGTGTCTTTAATAATTTACCGCTCAGGATACTTTATGTAATACTGAGAAAACCGCGGTCCGTGTTTGCCTTTGTTAAACTTTCTGTGAACCTTGTTATTTAAGACGGGAAAAGCAGCCGGAAATAACTGGCATCAATGGGGAACTCTTGACTTCGCAACAGATGTTTTCACAGAAATGTATTGAGAGGCTTTCCATCTTTGTTGAGCTGCCACACCCCCACCCTACATCATAACCCCCAAATCCTAGCATGAGTCTCTAAATATTACCTGGCTTGCCTCCCCCCTCGACCCTCTGAGAGTGATGGAAGACAGAATGTTCTCGCTCAGAAGGTTTCCCTTATCTTGCAAACCTCTAAATAACTGTCAGCCCTCAAATATGCAGCAGCAGCAGCCGCACTGTACGGCCAGAAATAATGCTGGCTTCTGGGGCAGTTTGTCACAGCGATTTTGAAGGGAGGTAGTGATGGATGTGGCGGTGGTGATAGAGAGTGGAGCACCACTTACGCTTGCCCTTGTCTTGCCTGTGACAAGCTATCTGTACAAGGGGAGGTGGTTGTTGGCGTGGACGGTGTCTGACAGACATGGTCCAGATAGATTCTGCTTGTCAACAGTGCTGTGCCACACACAAACACACACACACACACACACACACACACACACACACACACACACACACACACACACACACATTCAGTGGAGAGGTTGCCCACAGCCATCTGCTCACACCCCAAATACAACAGAAAATACAAAAACCCAGCCACAGCCGATCTGTCAAACAGAGCAGGCTCCTCGTGCGTTTTATTGCTCCATCTATTACCAGGAGCTGCAGCACGAATTCGTCTGCCGTTCTTCACACAACCCGCCGTCTCTTCCGGGCTCGGGTCAGATCTGTGTCCGATCCGTCATCATCCAACCCTGCCTCGAAGGACGAACCTCATCCCAGAGCCTCCCCGGCAGCACACGCACACGTCCAACACAAAACCAAGAACATTCACTTTGACGGGCCTCAAATGGAAGCTCTAGTTCTCGCTGAAGGCTACGCTTTTGGAGGAAAACTCCAAAAATATAAACGTGGGGCTTGTCGGTGCTTGAAAAACACATCTCCGAGTGAGATTGCAAAAGAAAAAAAATCAGGATGAGTGAAATGATCTTGGAATACGTCCAGCCTTCCAGAGGGAAACTTATGATGCGGATGTTTATGGATTTGTGGAGGAGGGATAGGCCTCTGGCACAGGGATCCTGCTCAAGGCAGACGGATAGATCACATGACCGCTTTCTTGGCCCAGACAGCTGTTGCCTCCATCTGTACCATCTATGACCTGCTGCTGCTCTCCTTCCCTGTGCTGTAGTGCACACTCAGGGAAAAATGGTGCACCCCTGGAGCAACTTGAGATTTCTGTGATTTCGTTAAGAATCTACACCTTTTTTTTTTTTTTTTTAAATTTTCCCTTCATAGCAGTTGTTTGCCATATTTTCCATGCAAAACCCATCCTGTGCTGGCTTAAGGCTGAGATCAGTTTATTTCCATTGTATGACCCAGTCTCTGGTCATCCATGCTGACCTTAAATCTGTTTTCCTGCATGTAGTTAATTGCATTATTCTGGACTATCAACACATCTGCTACTTAAAACTAGGAATGAAACAATTATTCAGTCTACAGAAGAAATCAGGTGCAACTATTTTGATAATTCTTATTAATCATTTTTAAGTCATTTTTCAATTGAACACATCCTGGTTTGAGTTTCTCAGATATTATTTTCTGCTGTTGAATGTGATGTAACTGAATATCAAAACAAGCCATTTTCAGTAATGGAATTTTTTCTCCATTTTTAAAATGTAATGGTTATTGAAAAATTAAATAATTGTTTGTTGCAGCCTTACTTCAAACTGAAAACTACCTTGCAAATCAGGATTTCTTTTGCAGGTGCAAACAAACCCAGGATCTTTTAAAAGGCCTGGTTCTGAATTTGAAAGAGAGAATAAAATGTCAGATTTGAGGCATGGTGGCTTTAATTTTAGTTACCAGACGATGGTATGACAAGAATGAGGCTCAGAAGACAAAAAATAAAGCTCATTCTTAGTGTTTTTGGCTTTAGGTGAATTTGTTAGAACTAGACAGACTTGGTTCATGTGTCCTTGCTAATCAGGAGGAACCAGTGAGCAGGGGACAAAGGAGGGAGGGAGGCCTGTTGGGATGACGCCTGCTGCCAGGGAAGAGTCACATCTGTGTCCTCTCTTAAGGTCAGCTCTTCTTCACTCTGTGTGACTGTGCTGTAAAAACGGTGCTGTCGACTTGCTGAGCAAACATGAAAACACTCAGATTTGAAGGGCGCATCGCAGAGCGAGGGGAGGGAGACGTCTTGACAGCTTGTTGGCAGAGACGGCGAGGAGGAGGTTACATCCGGGTTGGAGTAGACCTGAGGTCATAATATAGAATGGAGATTATAGGTACTATTAAAGCATTGCACACAGTATCCATCTAATGATTAGTGTGACAGGGTCAGCTTGGCATGCAATGACTGATGACTGTCATAACTAATAAATGATTATATGGCATTTCAGTTCATTACAACTAGGCTCCCTTTAAACTTATTATTCGGTCATAGCTGTGATGAAAGACTTGCAAAAGTTGTTCTCTTTCATATGTTAAGACTTTTAACGTTTGTCCAAATAATGTCTGTGTAGGAGAAAAATAACATTTAATTACATGGATATTTAGACTCTAACTATATGGTTGAACCCATGTTCTGAATGAAACCTGAAAACGGAATTTGCTGTTTCAGGACAAATGGCTTGACTTACAACGATGCAGCAGGTAATATTAAGTTTAATTTGGAGTCACCATTCAGACTCAAGAGTGATCTAATTCTTTTTTTTTTTTATTGTAAATACTGAACTATGGAAAACATCTTTTTTTAACAATTGCACTTCAACTCTGTAGTGCTATCTAGTGGTTGCAAGTCAGCACTACATACACACAGCACTGACCGTAGAGTAAAAGATTCTCAAATACAGATGTACAGTAGTCTTTAACCATCAGTCAAATTATTTCCCATAACGGGAATGCAGACTTTATTTTGAAATTCAAAAGAACAATGAAATGTTGGCAGAACTCAGAACTTTCCCCGATCAACAACTGTTTTTCAATCTCATGTTTTAATCCAACATAAAAGAGAACAACTTAAAGTTCTCAGGGGGAAAACATTTCCTGGTTTGAGCAGAGACTCTGACAGGACAGACACACAACGAGACACATTAGAAGATAAAACTTGTCAAATCATTTACAGGGAAGCAGCCTCAGATGAGATCAGAACATATTGTTTCACAGGGAGAGTGTTACGGTGGTCTGAATCCGTTACTGACCAGGTCTGCACTCTGAATGTAAAACATACCAAACAAGCGAGAGCAGCTGATCTAAAATAAAAGATTTCATAGGCATGTTTTAGATTGTGTTGAGCATTTCTACCCAGTGGCGAAACTACAGTAGATTCCCCAGTGATCACTCGTGTAGCGTCCACAATCCAGTTTCTCTAGTCCCACGAGGGCCATGTGGTCGGGGGCCAGACGTGGAACGCCGTCCTTGGTAGCCGGGCGGAGGTAGACCCGGTCGAAGCGGCAGCGACTGACAAAGGGAACAGTCTTGTTGCTGTTGCTTTTGGTGTCCCACGTGTAGCGGCAGTGCTCCTGCTTTCCCAGTCGCTCCCACACATCGCACACAGTGGGTGGCAGACCCACCTTGGCCACCTGAGATGAAGCCCAGAGCAGTAATTACCAAAGAGGAACACTGTTTGATTACATGTTTTGAAGGAAGATTTAGGAATGAGCATGCTGTTACCCCCAATTGTTGCAGACGTTATTTGGGCTTCTGAGCCAGTGCACATCATTTTTTTACAAGTCACACGTGATGCAAAGAGAAACGACTCACCTCGGGGTCCCTCAGGTTCGTGTCCCCTCCAAACAGGACAGTGACATCATCCGGAGCCTCTCTCATCCTCTGCATCACAACTCGCAGCTGTTTCATCCGCTCCACTGCGTGGCCTTTGCAGCTCTCCAGGTGGGACGTCATCAGACAAAGTTTCTGTCCTTTGAAATCCACCTGATCCCAAAGAGAAGAATCCAACTCCAGCTTTGCATCAAGGTGAGCTGAATTGAAGCACATGACACAGAGTATTTGGACAAAAGTGTGTACACGAACCTGAGCTACAAGCAGATTCCTCATCATTTGAGTGGTGGGGTACGTCACTATCTCGCTCTCCAAGAATTTGACTCGTGACTTCTTCAGCATCATCCCAGTGAAGTAACCTTCTTCACCACCTGGTCAGCACAAGAGGAAAGTCAGCCACGGTTTGTCCCATATTCTGTATAATATAGCTGTGGGGCCTTTTTTCATGTTTAGCACAACATGCTGCATTCCAACAAAGACAGAATATCTACATCAAAGGTCATCTACACAGCAGACATTGTAACTTATAGTAGGAAAAGCACAGGTGCTACTAATAACATCAGTAATGGCTCTGTTGCATTTAAGTGTCCCAGTAAGCCGTGACAATGAGCCAGCACACAGAATACTAGAACCCTGAAACTGAAGCAGCTAAATGGAATTCAGCCATCATTCATCTTATTATTCACACTTGTGCTCCGCAGAATGTATTCAGTGAGAAAGGCCTATCGCACATACTGTACCTTCCAAGATTAGGTAGCTGACAGCCCGTTTCTTCAGGTACTGCACGTAAGGTGGAATCAGCTCCTGTAGGAACACCACATCTGGAGTGTATCTACATGAAGAGAAGATTCACTTTTCAAACATCATGTGCCTTTCCTCTATGTGCTAACCTGGAGAGGCTGTCCCATGTGTGGCCTCTGCATGTCTTGAGCCACACACTACCCCCAAGTAGACAGGTGATTGAACCCCAGCAAAGGAAATATCAAGTGATGCTGACAAAGACTAACAGAGTCTGAACACAAGCTTACAAGACAATGAAGGAGCAAAGGCCTCGAGCACGTTCTGCGAGGTTGTCTGTATCAAGCCCATCCACGTTCCAGGAGATCAGCGACAGTTTAGCGTCATCTTCTTCTGTGGGTTCTTGTGTGGAGGCCGCACTGTCTTCAGTCAAATCTATACTGGAGATTTTTCAGAGACAGTTGATTAATTAAGACTTGTGAAGTGTTGGCTGGCTATAACAGAGAGAGTCATGGGTAAACGTGATCACACAGTCAAGTTAACTGAAGGAGGGAAGACAGCAGACTTACCAGTCTCCTGGAGGCTTTTCCTCAACCTTCTGCCTCTTTGTTTTGAGGACGGTCTCTCTCTCTGGGGAATCTTCTACTTCAAATACTTTCTCCATGTCTGCCTCAAAGAATGAGTTCAAAGCTCTCTGCAAGACAAGCGAAGGGTAACGTAAATCAGATTCCTACAGATTTTTATGTAATCCATCGCAAATTTTTAAAACGTTTATTAGCATTTTTAGCATCAGAGGCTGACCTAATGAAAGTGAATTAAGGTGCAACACTGTTGAATTTAAGTAAACATTTGCCATACTGGCTACTAGCTTTTAGCATTTCGTATCTAGCCGCAACATTAATCCAACTAGGTAATGTAACATCTGAGAGGCCTCAGTTGGTGCAGCTTCTATAAGTTACCTCCATCTCCCAGTCATTTTCAGCCAGGTAGCACTGAGCCACAGCGCTGTCAGTTCCTGCTACTGCAGCAAACTCATCGCAGAGGCGAGTTCTGTTTTCTTCTACATTAGAAACTGACGGTTTGTCCGAGTCGGATGTAGAAGCCATATTTTCTGGTCACTACTTTTTCTTACAGAACTACACGAGAGGAAGTCGAATTAAATGTAAACATCATTTCATATTCCTTGATTCTACAAGTTACCTCAGGTGTACCAATGAAAGGTTTCCGGGTGTGCTTGCTCGTTCCAATAAATCCAAGTGCAACAAACTGTGCTTTGTATGATTGACACTGAACAACTCTAGGCTATGTCACATCTAACCTTATAGGCGCTCATGAATATCACCGATGGTTGCTATTATTTCGGTGCTGTTTACTTCTTGAACTACAAATTCATCGAAACGCAACTGAACTAGCAGGTTAGCAATAAGTTTCGCCCGGACGACTTATCAAACGCAACAGCTTCCGGTGCATAGTAAACACAAGTTTGACATTGGCCACTACGGAACATTTCTAAGCGATAAGTATGGTTTCGTTGCCGTTAAATACGTTAAAACAAATAATGAAAACAATGACAAATAGTCCAGGCTTTGACAGAGTCCTGACTAAGGTAAAAAAAATTGTACACTTTCTGCGACATTTCCTGACCGTTTATATAAACTCAACAGTTCACCGAGCTAACAATGGCTCGCCCTGTTACACTGTCACACATACCTATGTCCTTTCCTCAGGTGGACGTCTTGTCTGCCAGCCCAGGAAAGGTGGTGTGTGAGATGAAGGTAGAAGAGGAGCACACTAACCGGGGAGGCACGCTACACGGCGGGCTGACAGCCACCCTGGTCGATATCATCTCCACCGTGGCTATCATGAACACTGAGAGGGGAGCACCAGGAGTCAGTGTGGATATGAATATAACGTGAGTCCATAAACACTGTAAATCTTAAAAAGCTCAGATTTTTTCGTCACTGATCCCCAGAAACCTGACCATCGTCTGTGGACTAACCTGTGAAATTTAAATGGATATTTGAGCTCTCAAATGTAGAAAATGTGAAAATGTGTGGGATCAGCTCGTCTTAAAATAAAATAAATTGAAATTCATTCCTATTTATTTCCTCTGACGGTGACCTTGACCTTCAGTGTGTTAACATGGTCAGATTGAAGATTAACTTCATAAACACAAATGTCAATGTCTTACAGATACATGAACGCTGCCAAGATAGGAGAGGACGTACTTATCACTGCTCAGGTTCTGAAGCAAGGACGGACGCTCGCGTTTGCCACCGTAGACCTCACCAGTAAGGTCACAGGGAAGCTCATTGCTCAAGGAAGACACACTAAACACCTGGGCAGCAGCTAAGCTGTCCCCTCTTTGTGCCTATATGTAAATCACGAATCATTTAACTACACTGTCAAGACAAGTGAAGATGTAAACTAACCTCTACGAGTAAATAGTTTGCAAACCCACTGTGTACAAAAACAAAAAGGGCAACAGTGCTACAACTCCTTCCAGAGCTGTGCATTATGTTGTCACCACTACTGTATTAATGGTACTGGTTCATGCACATGCAATAAAGCAAATGGACAAATGTAATGCTTTCAGAATTTGCACTGTATTGGGATATGCTCAGCAGTATTGATTTGAGAATCAACAGAAATAATATTTCCAGAAGTTACACGCCTTATACCTTTTCATTTGAACACACTGAATCAACAAGGAGCAAAATTATTTGTACTGTGTGCTTCATATTCTTTTGACAAAAAAAGCCTGCAAAACCCAATTTAAATTTAATGAGCATGGCAGCAAATTATCTAAATTTTAGTAGGTCAAATTAAACATAAATCAGTTAGCTTTCAGCGACTTTTGTTAAGTGTGTTAAACATTAAGTATATCACCATTTCAATCTCTCACCAACCCACATCCCAAATAAAACAAAACATAAAACAGCAGATTTCAGTAGCTTAAATGAACAGTGCATGAACGACGGCTTGAACGGTGACAATGACCTTCAACATCTAACCAACATGTCTCAACTTTGTGTACAATGCCTTTCAAGTCACTCAAGATTTTCGCAAAGGCCTGCCTAGCATTTTTCAGAGGAAAGCAAATGACACAAAAACTTTTTTTTTTTAAAAAAGTCCAGCAAAAAAACTAAGGCGGTTTATAAGAAGCCATACCTACACCATATGATTTGACAAATATTGTTCATCTTGTTTTCTTCGCTTATACAGGTGTTTTAACGCCTATTCACACCCGTCCCTTGGTCAAAAGATTGTATAAAGTTGTTCTAGAAACCCCATTGACATTACAAACAAGCTTTAACAATCCTTTCTTATGACAACAAGGATATAAAAACACGTCCATCTGAGAACCACCGTGAAGACATGTGTATTGTTTGTTCCTGCTTTGATGCAACATAAAGAGTTCCTTCAATGACCGGTGCTGTTGACAGTGTGGCTCCAAGAGAACAACCAACCACTCAAAATCAATGTTCGTGCAGGTTCAAATAAACAAAACTGGATGAGTGAGTAAGAGGGAATGCAGAGGGAGTGAAATAAAAAAAAAAACAAACAAACAAAATGGGGGAACCAATCCAAAAATGGCAGAGAGGAGAAGAGGGACATTGGGAGCGTGAGGGGAAAAACAAGGATGGAAACTGATTCAGCTTCAGGTCAGGGAGGGGAGAACGAATAGGTAACAAAAAAGGAGAGATCCAAGCACAAGTTCAAATCTTTTAAAAGGAAACGGGTGGAGATGAGTACATCAATTTGCTTCTGAAGGCTTAGGCAGGAGGGAGGGGAAGGGCTTTTCCCTATGTGGCTGAGTGGAGCAGGAAGCCTTAATCTGGCATGTATGGGCGGAGGTGATCCTCGATGTCTCCCACACCCCAGCAGGTCAGCTGGTCCTGGGGCAGGTAAAGGCAAAGGCTGCACAACTTGAAAACTGTGGCCTTAGTTTTAGGAGTCTGTAAAAGAAGTGGACAGAGAACATTTTTATTCTCAATTGTCTCCCTCAGAAACAACGAGATGCTGCAATCTGATGATAAATACAGTTGAAAAGTGCACTAAAACTTTATTTTACTGAAGGTTTTTTTCCTTTTGCAAAGTTTAGTTTTGTTGATTACATGTGTAAATTAGTTTTTTCTATTTAAAATTATGCACTACAGAGTGCAGAGCAAACAGACAATGCAGACAATAACGTTAGTGTCAGCAATTATGTCTCATTTGTTATTATAGTTGTTTGATTTTATTAGATACAAAACAACGTGACATCAGCATTATGTCATCATCTCTAAATATTGGCATCGGCCATTGAAAACCCAAACGAGTTGACCACTAGGTAACATTGTGATTTCATTGGAATGACTCACCTGTAAGTGCTGTCTATCCATGAAGAGAAATACAGACTGACTTGGGTTGTTCATGACCATCCCAGCCTTGTCTTTGCGACCCAAAGCATGCAAGCACTGCTTCTCATAGTCTCCATGATGAAATTCAAACTTGGCCTGTAAATCATAGGATAGACTTGTGAGCCAAGAAGTACATTTTGTTATATCCATGGGTGGGTAATACACATCAATTACTCAAAGTCCCGTATTTGAAATACGTAAAAAGATATTCATTGTGAAAATCAAATAACTGCAACGCACACAAAAACGTTACTTTGAGTCAAAAAATAACTTCTACCATCTTTGAGTTTTGTTGGTCAAATAAGACATGTTTGAAGACGTCACTTTGGACTCTATTCTACAAAGTAATCAGCATGTTAAATGATGGTGAAAATAATTTAGTTGCAGCCATAATTAACAAGAGGCCTCAAACATTTAGCGGGGGACAAAGGAGGGAGGGAGGCCTGTTGGGATGACGCCTGCTGCCAGGGAAGAGTCACATCTGTGTCCTCTCTTAAGGTCAGCTCTTCTTCACTCTGTGTGACTGTGCTGTAAAAACGGTGCTGTCGACTTGCTGAGCAAACACGAAAACACTCAGATTTGAAGGTCGCATCGCAGAGCGAGGGGAGGGAGACGTCTTGACAGCTTGTTGGCAGAGACGGCGAGGAGGAGGTTACATCCGGGTTGGAGTAGACCTGAGGTCACTCCAACCCGGATGTAACCTCCTCCTCCAAGTCGAATTAAATGTAAACATCATTTCATATTCCTTGATTCTACAAGTTACCTCAGGTGTACCAATGAAAGGCTTCCGGGTGTACTTGCTCGTTCCATTAAATCCAAGTGCAACAAACTGTGCTTTGTATGATTGACACTGAACAACTCTAGGCGATGTCACATCTAACCTTATAGGTGCTCATGAATATCACCGATGGTTGCTATTATTTCGGTGCTGTTTACTTCTTGAACTACAAATTTATCGAACTGCAATTTAGATTGGCAGGTTAGCAATAAGTTTCGCCCGGACGACTTATCAAACGCAACAGCTTCAGGTGCATAGTACACACAAGTTTGACATTGGCCACTACCGAACATTTCTAAGCGATAAGTATGGTTTCGCTGCCGTTAAATACGTTAAAACAAACAATGAAAACAATGGCAAATAGTCCAGGCTTTGACAGAGTCCTGTCTAAGGTAAAAATTGTACACTTTCTGCGACATTTCCTGACCGTTTATATAAACTCAACAGTTCACCGAGCTAGCAATGGCTCGCCCTGTTACACGGTCACACATACCTATGTCCTTTCCTTAGGTGGACGTCTTGTCTTCCAGCCCAGGAAAGGTGGTGTGTGAGATGAAGGTAGAAGAGGAGCACACTAACCGGGGAGGCACGCTACACGGCGGGCTGATAGCCACCCTGGTCGATGTCATCTCCACCGTGGCTATCATGAACACTGAGAGGGGAGCACCAGGAGTCAGTGTGGATATGAACATAACGTGAGTCCATAACTACTGTAAATCTTAAAAAGCTCAGATTTTTTCGTCACTGATCCCCAGAAACCTGACCATCGTCTGTGGACTAACCTGTGAAATTTAAATGGATATTTGAGCTCTCAAATGTAGAAAATGTGAAAATGTGTGGGATCAGCTCGTCTTAAAATAAAATAAATTGAAATTCATTCCTATTTATTTCCTCTGACGGTGACTTTGACCTTCAGTGTGTTAACATGGTCAGATTGAAGATTAACTTCATAAACACAAATGTCAATGTCTTACAGATACATGAACGCTGCCAAGATAGGAGAGGACGTACTTATCACTGCTCAGGTTCTGAAGCAAGGACGGACGCTCGCGTTTGCCACCGTAGACCTCACCAGTAAGGTCACAGGGAAGCTCATTGCTCAAGGAAGACACACTAAACACGTGGGGCCTCATTTATAAAACATTGCGTAGAATCCATACTAAAAGTGTGCGTACGCCCAAAAGCTGAAAATGGCGTACGCCGAAAAATATTCGGATTTATAAAACCGTGGGTACTCACACCTGCACGCAATTTTCCCTTTATAAATCACACTCCACCTGGAAGATTGCGCAGATGGATTCACCTCACATCCCGCCCCCGACACACCCACATTTTACCATGAATGGTCAATGCAAAGTACCTCATGAATGTCTTTGCATATAAATATGCCTGCTGATCAATGGCATTTTACGTACGATCATGGCAGAAAAAAGAAAAAGAAATTTTACGGAGACTGAAATCGAGGTGCTTGTGGGTGAGGTGGAGGCCAGAAAGGATATTTTGTTTGGTGGTCACAGTAGTGGCGTCACGAAAAAAAGAAAAAAGAAAAAAAAAGAGTGGCGGCACGTCGTCACCGCAGTGAATAGTTAAAGTGCCACAGAGTGTTCTGTGGCAGAAATTACAAAGAAGTGGTCGGATGTGAAGGTGGAGGCCAAGAAGAAAGTGGCATGGCACCTTTGAGGAGGCCGATGGCTCTCTCCACGACGGAGCGCGCGCGAGAGTATGCCACATTGAAGCGCACCTCCTCTGCGCTCTGCGGGTTGGTGAAGGGGGCGAGGAGCCAGCGCTTTAGGGGGTAGCCACTGTCACGTGCAAGGTATAACAGAAGAGTAATTATAAATCAGGCTTTAATGGGTAGAATCTATACAATGGTGTTTATGTACTTACCCAGGAGCCAGCCATCAGGCGCAGCACCTGCCTGCAGTCTGCTCCCCACACTACTGTGCGTCAGGATGAATGAGTCAAGTGTTGACCCAGGCCACCGTGCCACTACATTCGTCAAGATCATGTCCGAGGTACATATAATTTGTACATTGAGTGAATGCACATTTTTTCGGTTCACATAAGCAAATTCATTTTCACTCGGAGCCCTTATAGCAATGTGAGTGGAGTCAATTGCACCGATTACATTTGGGAAACCGGACATTGCTGCAAATTGCCTTTTAATGTTGGCCTGTTCACCCGCAGTGTAAGGAAACCTGATGTATCGACTGGTCATTTTTATAATGCCATCCAAAACGGCTGGCATTATGGCACTGGGGGATGGCTGCGATATCCAAGACCTAAGGACATAATTTAACTACTTATATCATACCCAAAAGGGACTTTAGACAGACAATGTAACATTATATAATATTAATCATATCAAACACTTACCTGTCGGCTAATTCCCGCTGAAAGGAGCCAGTCGCCAGAAACCCCAGAGTGGTCAGCACCTGGATATGCACCGGGATGGCGCGGTTCCGGCGGGTGGGTCTATCTAACACTGGGCCCAGTTCAGCACATAGATCCAAGAGCACCGCTCTAGGGAATCTAAATCGGCTTATTAGCCAGTCATCATCACAGGCCAGGAAATCTCCGTGGTCCCTAAAACTTCTCTCCATCCTCATCTTACCATTTGCGTGATCTTCCAGCAGTGCCAGCGCATCCATTGTGCAGCATTACGCACGAGTGTCACCGCACTATTTATATCCTTACTCAGCAAATTGAATGATTGTTACACACCTTGTCACAATTAATACTAATCCATCAGTGCCATCCACCGTTCTGTATCATTTGAAGATGAAAGTATGATATATGAACATTGTGCATAGAGTAGTAGGCCTAACGGCTCACTAAAGGAACACATCTATAACACTGCAGACTTGGGTGTTTATGATTACGCGGGTCTATAAGTCTGATATGTGATGGCATAAGATGTATGAGATCAATCTGGCTTCAATTCACCACCTCACCATCTGCTCCACCAGTTCCCCCTGTCTCCAAAATGTTCGTACCCAAGCATCAAAGTTGGCATACCGGTGCGCACATTCTCACGCTAAGTTTATTTTTATAAATTACAATCTTTGCGTAGGAAGTTGCGTACGCAACTTTCAAGCCCCGTTTTGTGCGTAAGTAAGTTTTATAAATGAGGCCCCTGGGCAGCAGCTAAGCTGTCCCCTCTTTGTGCCTATATGTTAATCACGTATCAACTACACTGTCAAGTGAAGATGTAAACTAACCTCTATGAGTAAATAGTTTGCAAACCCACTGTGTACTAAAACAAAACGGGCAACAGTGCTACAACTCCTTCCAGAGCTGTGCATTATGTTGTCACCACTACTGTATTAATGGTACTGGTTCATGCACATGCAATAAAGCAAATGGACAAATGTAATGCTTTCAGAATTTGCACTGTATTGGGATATGCTCAGCAGTATTGATTTGAGAATCAACAGAAATAAAATTTCCAGAAGTTACACGCCTTATACCTTTTCATTTGAACACACTGAATCAACAAGGAGCAAAATTATTTGTACTGTGTGCTTCATATTCTTTTGACAAAAAAAGCCTGCAAAACCCAATTTAAATTTAATGAGCATGGCAGCAAATTATCTAAATTTTAGTAGGTCAAATTAAACATAAATCAGTTAGCTTTCAGCGACTTTTGTTAAGTGTGTTAAACATTAAGTATATCACCATTTCAATCTCTCACCAACCCACATCCCAAATAAAACAAAACATAAAACAGCAGATTTCAGTAGCTTAAATGAACGGTGCATGAACGACGGCTTGAACGGTGACAATGACCTTCAACATCTAACCAACATGTCTCAACTTTGTGTACAATGCCTTTCAAGTCACTCAAGATTTTCGCAAAGGCCTGCCTAGCATTTTTCAGAGGAAAGCAAATGACACAAAAACATTTTTTTTTTTTAAAAAGTCCAGCAAAAAAACTAAGGCGGTTTATAAGAAGCCATACCTACACCATATGATTTGACAAATATTGTTCATCTTGTTTTCTTCGCTTATACAGGTGTTTTAACGCCTATTCACACCCGTCCCTTGGTCAAAAGATTGTGTAAAGTTGTTCTAGAAACCCCATTGACATTACAAACAAGCTTTAACAATCCTTTCTTATGACAACAAGGATATAAAAACACGTCCATCTGAGAACCACCGTGAAGACATGTGTATTGTTTGTTCCTGCTTTGATGCAACATAAAGAGTTCCTTCAATGACCGGTGCTGTTGACAGTGCGGCTCCAAGAGAACAACCAACCACTCAAAATCAATGTTCGTGCAGGTTCAAATAAACAAAACTGGATGAGTGAGTAAGAGGGAATGCAGAGGGAGTGAAATAAAAAAAAACAAAAAAAACAAAATGGGGGAACCAATCCAAAAATGGCAGAGAGGAGAAGAGGGACATTGGGAGCGTGAGGGGAAAAACAAGGATGGAAACTGATTCAGCTTCAGGTCAGGGAGGGGAGAACGAATAGGTAACAAAAAAGGAGAGATCCAAGCACAAGTTCAAATCTTTTAAAAGGAAACGGGTGGAGATGAGTACATCAATTTGCTTCTGAAGGCTTAGGCAGGAGGGAGGGGAAGGGCTTTTCCCTATGTGGCTGAGTGGAGCAGGAAGCCTTAATCTGGCATGTATGGGCGGAGGTGATCCTCGATGTCTCCCACACCCCAGCAGGTCAGCTGGTCCTGGGGCAGGTAAAGGCAAAGGCTGCACAACTTGAAAACTGTGGCCTTAGTTTTAGGAGTCTGTAAAAGAAGTGGACAGAGAACATTTTTATTCTCAATTGTCTCCCTCAGAAACAACGAGATGCTGCAATCTGATGATAAATACAGTTGAAAAGTGCACTAAAACTTTATTTTACTGAAGGTTTTTTTCCTTTTGCAAAGTTTAGTTTTGTTGATTACATGTGTAAATTAGTTTTTTCTATTTAAAATTATGCACTACAGAGTGCAGAGCAAACAGACAATGCAGACAATAACGTTAGTGTCAGCAATTATGTCTCATTTTTTTTATTATAGTCGTTTGATTTTATTAGATACAAAACAACGTGACATCAGCATTATGTCATCACCTCTAAATATTGGCATCGGCCATTGAAAACCCAAACGAGTTGACCACTAGGTAACATTGTGATTTCATTGGAATGACTCACCTGTAAGTGCTGTCTATCCATGAAGAGAAATACAGACTGACTTGGGTTGTTCATGACCATCCCAGCCTTGTCTTTGCGACCCAAAGCATGCAAGCACTGCTTCTCATAGTCTCCATGATGAAATTCAAACTTGGCCTGTAAATCATAGGATAGACTTGTGAGCCAAGAAGTACATTTTGTTATATCCATGGGTGGGTAATACACATCAATTACTCAAAGTCCCGTATTTGAAATACGTAAAAAGATATTCATTGTGAAAATCAAATAACTGCAACGCACACAAAAACGTTACTTTGAGTCAAAAAATAACTTCTACTATCTTTGAGTTTTGTTGGTCAAATAAGACATGTTTGAAGACGTCACTTTGGACTCTATTCCAAAAAGTAATCAGCATGTTAAATGATGGTGAAAATAATTTAGTTGCAGCCATAATTAACAAGAGGCCTCAAACATTTATATCTAAAGTAATCTGACGACATGCCAAATTCTGACCTGAACAGGCCTAAAGGGTTCATCATCAGCCCCCTTCCATCTGGAGAACAGCAGACAGACAATCTTCTCAATATCGTTGCGTGGCCAAAGGATGAAGTCCATCTCCTGCGTGCAGCCTATCACATCCTGTGAATAACAGAAGGAAGAACAGTGTAAAACACAACTGTACACCGTCTTCTTGAAGCTGTCCCCCTCCTAAGTTGGTGCACAGACGTACCCTTCGCATTGACTGGTATCGGGGGGCGTGTAGTTGCACAACATCTTTTTGCAGGAGTTCTATTGAACTCTCGAGAGTGTAGCTGGAATCCCGCACACCTCGTAGGATGTTTTCTTCATAATTGTTGGTCATCACTGGTACCACTTCAGCTACCTCAAAAAGTGCAGACTTCTTCTTCTGTTGTGACAAAGAAAGACACAAACATGTATTTTGAGTCATGGTTTAGCCTTAGTCGTATGAGAAACAAGTCTGATTTTAACACTGATAATAATTAGATTACGGTGTAAGAATGTGGTGTCAGACTTGTCAAGTATTACTGAATTCTTCTATTTTTACTGACAAACCTTTTCTTTGAAAACGAAGGCTATATAAATCTTGAAGTCGAACTGATCAGCCAAAGATTCCCTTTTCTTCCGAAGTTGAGCTCGAAGTCGATTTCTTGTCTGATTTCTTCGTGAAGTTGGGTCCCCCATGGTTAGATTTTGAAGGTAGTGTCTTCCTCTTGTGCAGAATATTTTGGCTACACTCTCTGCTTTTGTATTTATACGTTGGATAAAGGATGGAGCTAGCTACCCTTTGCAGAAACGACGCATCAAACAACTCTAGGGCTACATCTGTGAATTACCCGCTATCTACCAAATGAAAAGGTCAAAAACTCAGAAACAAAACTAAGTCATTTTTACTTCTGTAAAAGGGCAGTGTTGAGGTGGGGAATGATCAACAAGCTAAGACTACATCTCCTTCTTACTTGTTCAGAAATCCATGTTTTAAGACATGACTTTTAAGCCAAATTAGCTTTTTCTTCAACCTGCCATCCTCAAGGGATCACAACAGAGATTTAAATTAAAGAGCAAATCAGATTTGACAAACTTTTCTTCTGTGTTACTGAAATCAAGAGAAACGGCTGCTAGTGTAAAAAACCCATACCGGCAATATATTTTTGCAAGTGAAATTGAGGCGTACAGAGACTAGCAAGCGGACAAATAATCTACTGTTTGGGTCATTTCAAAGTCCCTTATCCATGACTGTCGATTTGTGTTTGTTTCCCTGTAGAGACTGCCTTATGTGCGCGTTACAGACGGATTGGGGATACAGACAAACATGGCAGGTAAATACAGATGCCAGGAGATATTGGCACCGGGTAACATCGAAGACTACTGCGAAAGTACCTTGACATTTCCTTGACTGTTACTGCCACTCGTTTGGCCCACGGCCTGCGGTGCTGCCACTGCTGATAGTCATGATGTGGGCGTATTTTTAGCACACTAGCTAAGGTGAGCTAGCAAGCTAATCTAGGCATTCACTTCCAACACTAACTAGTAGTGAACCAACGATATAGCTACATCTTATCTTCTGACTGATTGGCTTAATTGAGGCCTATGTGTGGTCGGCTAGCTAGCGTACAGTCATCTTTCCACGCGTTTACATTTTCTCGTCTGGTTCAATGTGACTGCCAGTGCTGTGAGAGTCAATAGACCTGCGGGGCTGACTGACTAGCTGGTTTTGCTTGTGCTCAGCATTTTAGCTCGGTATAATTTGCTTCAGTCGTGTCTTGTCAACAACTACATCGACAAAAATCAGCCAGGGAATCAAAAGCCAACCAACGACGAACGCTGAATGGCGAAATACACCTTAGCTACACAAAATCTCCCCCTTCCACGTCTGAAGTTTCGAGGTGTTTGCTGCGCTTGTTTTCTTTCTCTTCTTTTCGTCAGTCGTCACAACCTCCGACTCGCCCTGCTGCATGCCATGTCAAGATAAATCGACAATCCAGCTGAAATCCTCCGTTCTTTCAGTCGACATGTGGCGTGTTCTGTCTCCCGGCGGGCCCATATTTAACGGCGTGTCGTCCAACGTTTTTCCGTTTGGTTTCTTTGTGTGTTTTCGGGCAGCTAATAATGGCACAGACGGGCTCGTCGGTCCACAGCCTCCCCAAAATGGCTGCACAGTCAACTACAAAGATGTGACGTGTGTTGACATGTGACCGCACGAGTTAAAAAAAAAAAAAAGAAAAAAAAGCACTCATCGTGAGTGGCTCCTTTACCACGTGAGCCGGTGGGCGTATTTAAGCTCCTGGCGCGAGATCCACAGGAAAGAGAATAGCCAGTCTGAATAACTAGGTGTGCCTCATCAACGGTAAGTTGATTTTACGTTTATCTACTTAAATATTGTCTTCATTCGCTCTACTTCTCCTGCTTATTATTAAGTACTGCCGACAGAAGCTACTTTTGTGTTAGCATTGCTCTGTAGTCGCTTCCAAAAGCTTACGTTTAGCGTTAGCTGACTCAGTTGGCCTTTTGTACCGTAACGTTTCCTACATAGGTGCCGCCGCATTTAACGTTAAACTAGTCTTTTTAACAAGGTAACGCCAATTAAGTCTCATTGTAAGTAAGACACGTTTCACAATGAGCGTTGGCGTGTTTAAAATCTAACGTTAACACCTTAAACTAGCTCATTGTGGCTGCTTATCTCAAATGTTTGTCGCTTTCTGTTCACTTTCAAATGTAGAGACGTTATGTTCCTTCCCCATTAGATCTCTTGGAAGAAAATGAGCTCAAGTGGAAAGCTAAAACACAGCCGCCAAATGTCCAACGAGAACATAACGGTGAGTGATTAGTTTATTCTGGGTTTGAGGTGAACTCCTGCAGATTAGTATCCAGCCAACGGTTAAACGTTTAGGGTTGAGATTCAAGAGACAATACACAAGTAACTTAACGTATCACAATATGTCGCCTTTATTGGTGTGGACGATGCCGTCACACGCCGTTTTTACATAGACAAAAGCTGATGAGACTTCAGTATCTATAGGTGAGACTAAAAGAAGTCACGTGTATGAGACAGGAGGAAAAGCTCTTCGTTGTTTTGCCCTTTCTGTCCCAGTAAATATAGCCCATATAGTGTTGCTAAAAACAGGGTGCACATTCTTATATACTGGAGTTTTCAGTGTAAACACAGCTAAATGCATGTGGCATCATTCAAATGTGCAATCCCATAAACTCTCAAATGATGGCCCTTTGACATGTTGCAGTAGAAAAGTGCAGGTATAAATGACAAAATGCATTTTGCTGTTTTAATTTCCAGGCTGGCTTACTGGGAAATTTGAACAGAGCTGGGTAGCTGTTAAATTAGTAACTCTTGCTTCTCTGACATGTAGAAATTTCTGCTGTTAAAGCTTATTTGAGCAGCAAACGACTTCAGCAGTGGAGGGAGACTGAAGAATCTGTCATTGTTTTGCATGGCAGTACAGTTTAACTGCATTGTTTTGGCTGAGTATTAGTCGAAGAGGTGAATGTTTCATGTCTGACAGGTCTTCCTTAGCTCCTCCAATTTGGACAAAGATCTAAGTCCATGTATAGGCTGTACCTCAATGGTACCAAATGGTACTCACATATAGGCATGAAACACACTCTCAGCTGTGTGTAGCTGTGGCCAAACATTAACAAACTGAGCTTGTTGGATGACCTGTAATGAGCCTTGAGGAGAAACTTTCCCACGGCTGTTGGAAAGAGTTTAGCCTGTGCCCCCGTTCCCACACCTGTGGGCCTGTTGCACATGGAAGCGGTGTTGTTGAAGCACTTCACTTATGCCCTCTCCCATGGTGACAGTGTAACTAAAGTAAGCGTGCAAAGTGATTCTAAGTCCTGATGAATAGAGGCTTTGAGATTGAGAACACAGGTCGTATTAGCTTCCCATGTGACTCAGTCTTGAGTTTCTCAAGACCCACCAGGGAAAGGGTTCAGATATTGCCTTTTATCATTATCATATCTGTGGTTTGTGATCTATTCAGCAAAACGGTAAAACTTAAGTTGTCTTCCAGAGCTTCTTCACACCGTCTCATAAGGCAATGGGACCCCCCAGGCAAACCCTGCAGGTCCTCCAGCCCTCAGCCATCAACAAAGATTTGGGAAGGTCAGCTCAGGTATGTGGTGGCTTATTCCTGGATGTCTATTTTGTCAAAGTTTGCATTCGATCAAAACTGTGTATAGTATTGTTCAATTGACAGATGTGATTTGTAGATGTCTTTCAACAACCCTCCTTCTAAACCAATTTTCTCTCTTTTTAGATGGGTAAGGTCATTCCCAAACGGAAGCAGTGGAGCGCAGAACAAACTAGAGGCCCAAAGAGGGTGAAGGTAGAAGTCAAATCCACACAGACAGAGGACAGTCAGTGTTTGACAGATGGCATGTCCAATGAAGCCTATGAACTTATGGTCAAAGGTAGGAAAGGATCAATGCACTGCACACTACAAATTGTTGAATCTACTCAATAAGCAAACTCATCTTGAGCTTAAATTAATGCTGTTGCAGAAACACCACCTTCCACCTACTGGAAAGAGGTAGCCGAGGAGCGTCGAAAGGCCTTGTACAATGTTCTACAGGAGAACGAGAAGGTGAGTTAATCACTAAGAGATGGCTAATGTTTAGCTCTCAGTTGAGCTGTTCCCACGCTCCCACTGAGCCAAGTTGGCTCCAGTCCAGCTGGCACTGAATTTTGATGTAACTCTGCACCTGAATACTGATTAAAGTGAGTTTGCTTTTCTGTAAGCAATTACACTGAGGTGCCCATTCTGTAATAATGAAACCTGCGTGCTCATTTTGAATGGATTATTTGAAGGTCTGAAAGTTCTGCCTAATATACCTAAAATGCCTTTTTTTTTCATGAATTAGTCAGTGATTCGTGTTATTTGTAAGATACATTGTTCTGAGGATTTATTAAAGTGCGCTTCTGGTTTCTTTATTCAGCTTAATGACACCACTTTTTCTTCCCCTTCAAACCAGCTACACAAAGACATCGAGGCCAAAGATGAACAGATAACAAACCTCAAATGTGAAAACGACGAGCTGCAGGAGTTGGCACAACATGTACAGTATATGGCTGATATGATTGAGGTAGGTATGAGTTTTGGCTCCCGATGTCTGGTCTTCATTTTAATCACAAGCTTGTTCTAGGATTGAATTCAAGCCTTGTCGTACACATTTGCATGCTGCACATTTTCTTAAGACAATTCCTAAATTATTTACCTGAGTGTATAAATGTCACATCTTCAGACAGATGTGCACCATCGCAAAGACCCTTATATGGAGTATAGTAAAAATGAAATGTAAACCATATTGAAGGGCTTATCTCAGTATTTGTATGTAAACTTTTTTTTTTTTTTTTTTTTTTTTTTATAATATAAAGCGACTGACTGGGAAGAGCCCAGACAATCTGGAGGAACTGAGGGACATGGCCCTTGATGTGGATGACGACGATGACAACGATGACGACAATGACAACAACGACGACAGTGTAGTAGCAGGTCAGAACGAGGAAGAAGACTCTCATTGCAGTCAGAGTGATGCTGAGGAAGAGGAGGCCTCAGACAATGAACAAGATGGACCGCAAGACTGACCGACACAACTCGTGTATGTCATTGGACGTTTACAGATTTTAGCCACAGTGTGTTTTGGCAGTAACAAGTGGTCATGCATTTAACTTAACAGGCCTTCAAATCATTCTATGAAGGTCATTTTTGAAATGCCTCTAATTTTATCTTCAGCCTTGACAAAACAGTGATTGGTTCCATTCTTTCAGAGTTATTGTAGCTTTTGCTAGACTTGTCAGTTAAACCAGTGTATATATATATTTTTCACATCAGAGATTTTGACATGTCTCAGGAAAAGCACAGGTGTAAATTCAAGCCTTTGCTGGCTCCGGACGATGTGTCTGCTTTGAAGCTTGAATTTGATGTTGGAAAGACAGTCTTTTGTTCTGCACATGGATGCACCGAGTCAATCTTGGCGTGGTGTTGAGTGAAGTTCGCTTAGCTGTTAATCTGCTGTAATGTGGGAGTTTGCTGCCACCTGCTGAAGCAAGTGCAGACTCATCCATTAGTTCTTGAACAGAGGCATCTGCCCTGTCACCTGCTGCAGCATCAGTAGCCTCAAACATCAGAGTCCTCGGTCACCTGTGCTTCTTTTTTAAGACAGTCCAAAATGTGTGCTGTGCCCACTGAGGTGATTTTGCTTCAAATGACAGGAACCTCTTCACTGCCAGATGTGGCCGAGAGCATGGCCCTCAAGGGTTTTCGGTTTACACTGTTAAATTGTGCAATGTTATGGCACTGTGTACATAAAGCAGATGTAAAATAAACATTTTTACAAAAAATTGTTTTCAAGTGGATGGTGTTTTTTGTTTTTGTTTTGTTTTAACTTAGTGTCTGTCTGTGTCTCTGTCTACCTATCTACGGGCCACAGACCAAGTTGTGTTGAGGGCTGGTGGGTGGTTATGAACAAGCTCTTGCCCTGACTTTTTGGCCGAATACATTATGCCGGCTAGACCAAAGCGAAAGGGGTTGGTGTTTAACGATGTGATTGGGTCAGCCCAATGTCAATCGGGCCGCTGATCGACTGTTTGGTAGTATGGGCCGGTCAGACCAATATTTAAAATAAAAAAAAAAGTGGCCGACTGTCGGCACACCGGGAAAATGCCCGCTCTGCCAGATGGTCAGTCGGTCCCTGGCCTCCACTGAGAAACCCGAGCCGGTAACATCTGAAAGGCCCAATCCCGGAATTCCCACAGACCCCTAAGCGCTTCAGCAGACCACCACACAGACACGGTAAAGTTACCAGCAGGAGAAGACGACAGAGGAAGCAGACTAATATGTCGGATATTATCTTATCATGGTTGAATTTTGCGCACGAGGCTACGCGCTGTTGATTTGTTTGACCTTTGTTTTTATGTCAGCCGCACAATATGAAAACTACAATTTCAGAAATTTCCCCAAGGAGGAGCTCATGCCCCTCACGGCTGCGTGTGGATTGGCTTTGGACTATTACGCAGCAGAGAGGTGGACGTAATCGATCCATTATTTGGAATTGAGTCTGCGCTCGCACCGGCTTCTTAGGGACAGCGTGAGATACTGCATGCTGCACTGTAGCAGCAGCAGCACACACGAAGAACCGTCCTTTGCAGGAAACCTGGATCTCCGCGTCTACTGGTACGTTATGATGAGAGCGTCCTGTCAGAAGAAGTGCAGAGCGCACTTCCACGCGCTGCAGTTCCCTGTCCACGACAGACAGATGCTGGAGGACTTCAGAAAAAGGTCCCTACAGGTATCTACACTTTGCGCACTTCAGGGTGAGACACTCTGTTTAAGGACACCTTCAATACATCATACCCGTATCTTCATCATCACCCCTGACAAATGTTTTTAAAACTAAAATTATTTAAATTCTACACAGAACATACTGTACAGCACTGGTACCGGTCCGTGGGCCATTTGGTACCGGGCCGCACAGAGAGACACACACTAATGATGATAATAGTAATAATGATAACAACAACAACCCGGGCCGGGATCCGACCCGGGATCTGACCCGGGACACAGACACACTAATGATAATAATATCAACAACCGGGCTGGATCCGACCCGGGTCACACACTGATGATAATAATGATGATAACAGCTGGGCAGTCAGCTTGAATTAAAGGCATGATCTGGGATCGGGATCTGACCCGACACACACACACACACACACACACACACACACACACACACACACACACACACACACACACACACACACAGACCAATAATAATAATAATAATAATAATAATAATCATAATAATAGTATCAACAACCCAGCTGGCATCCGACCCGGGACACACATTGATGATAATAATGATGTAACAGCTGGGTCAAATCAGCTTGAACTAAAGGTATGAATCAGTTTTTCAGCATCTGACCCGGGATCCGACCCGGTACCTACCCGGGTCCGACCCGGAACTTTCCCGGATTGGTCTAGAACTTACCCGGGTCGGTCCCGGCAATGTCCCGGGAAATTTCCGGGTCGGTCCCGGGTAAGTTACCCGTCGGAGTGTTGGAATCCTGTCAGAAAGGAGGAAAGCAGTCCAGTTTATCGCAGGTTTTACTGCATGTCCCTGTTCGATGTCGCCGCCACCGCTGTCATCGGCCACGGGAGCTGATGAAGACCGCCACACAGACACGGTAAAGTTACCAGCAGGAGGAGACGACAGAGGAAGCAGACTAACATGGTTGAATTTTGCGCACGAGGCTACGCGCTGTTGCTTTGTTTGACCTTTGTTTCTATGTCAGTCGCACAATATGAAAACTACAATTTCAGAAATTTCCCCAAGGAGGAGCTCATGCCCCTCACGGCTGCGTGTGGATTGGCTTTGGACTATTACGCAGCAGAGAGGTGGACGTAATCGATCCATTATTTGGAATTGAGTCTGCGCTCGCACCGGCTTCTTAGGGACAGCGTGAGATACTGCATGCTGCACTGTAGCAGCAGCAGCACACACGAAGAACCGTCCTTTGCAGGAAACCTGGATCTCCGCGTCTACTGGTACGTTATGATGAGAGCGTCCTGTCAGAAGAAGTGCAGAGCGCACTTCCACGCGCTGCAGTTCCCTGTCCACGACAGACAGATGCTGGAGGACTTCAGAAGAAGGTCCCTACAGGTATCTACACTTTGCCACTTCAGGGTGAGACACTCTGTTTAAGGACACCTTCAATACATCATACCCGTATCTTCGGGATCCGACCCGGGATCCGACCCAGTACCTACCCGGGTCCGACCCGGAACTTTCCCGGATTGGTCTAGAACTTACCCGGGTCGGTCCCGGAAATGTCCCGGGAAATTTCCGGGTCGGTCCCGGGTAATTTCCGGGTCGGTCCCGGGAAAGTCCCGGGAAATTTCCGGGTCGATCCCGGGTAAGTTACCCGGGTCGGACCCGGGACTAGACCCGGATCCGACCGGGACAAGCACACACTAATAATAATAATAATAATAATCCGGGCCGGGACACACACACACACACACACACACACACACACACACACACACACACACACACACACACACACACCAATAATACTAATGATAATAGAGAGAGAGAGAGAGAGAGAGTCAGCGTCGGAGTGTTGGAATGTCCCTGTTCGATGTCGCCATCACCGCTGTCATCGGCCACGGGAGCTGATGAAGACCCTGACGCGGCAAACATATCAGAAATTTTGCGAATTTGGCAGCGTTGGCTTGAAATCCAGGTTCTTCTTGTCTCGCGGTTTCTCTGCACCTCCTTTTCGTTTTCTCTCCATTTTCGAAGATCCTAACAGATTACGTTACTGACGCAAATGAGGGGAAGTGTTTCATGATATGATTGGGCGAGATGAGTCCCGTCAAGTGTCAGTGAATTTAATAACCTATGGGCCGCAGACCAGCGTGTGTGGAGGGCCGATCGGTGGTTATGAACAAACTCTTGCGCTGACTTTTTTTTTTTTTTTGGCCAATGCATTATGCCGGCTAGACCAAAGCGAAAGGGGTTGGTGTTTAACGATGTGATTGGGTCAGCCCAATGTCAATCGGGCCGCTGATCGACTGTTTGGTATTATGGGCCGGTCAGACCAATATTTAAAATAAAAAAAAAAAAGTGGCCGACTATCGGCTCAAATAGCACGTCGGCCCACCGGGAAATGCCCGCTATGCCAGATGGTCAGTCGGTCTCTGGCCTCCACTGAGAAACCCGAGCCGGTAACATCTGAAAGGCCCAATCCCGGAACAGACACGGTAAAGTTACCAGCAGGAGGAGACGACAGAGGAAGCAGACTAATATGTCGGATATTATCTTATCATGGCTGAATTTTGCGCACGAGGCTGCGCGCTGTTGCTTTGTTTGACCTTTGTTTTTATGTCAGCCGCACAATATGAAAACTACAATTTCAGAAATTTCCCCAAGGAGGAGCTCATGCCGCTCACGGCTGCGTGTGGATTGGCTTTGGACTATTACGCAGCAGAGAGGTGGACGTAATCGATCCATTGTTTGGAATTGAGTTTGCGCTTTCACCGGCTTCTTAGGGACAGCGTGAGATACTGCATGCTGCACTGTAGCAGCAGCAGCACACATGAAGAACCGTCCTTTGCAGGAAACCTGGATCTCCGCGTCTACTGGCACGTTATGATGAGAGCGTCCTGTCAGAAGAAGTGCAGAGCGCACTTCCACGCGCTGCAGTTCCCTGTCCACGACAGACAGATCCTGGAGGACTTCAGAAGAAGGTCCCTACAGGTATCTACACTTTGCGCACTTCAGGGTGAGACAGTCTGTATAATAAGACACCTTATATCAACACATCATACCCGTATCTTCATCATCACCCCAGACAAATGTTTTTAAAACTAAAATTATTTAAATTCTACACAGAACATACTGTACAGCACTGGTACCGGTCCGTGGGCCATTTGATCCGACCTGGATCTGACCCGGGACACACACTGATGATAATAATGATGATAACAGCTGGGCCAGTCAGCTTGAATTAAAGAATTAATGAATCAGTTTTTCAGCATCTGACCCGGGATCCGACCGGGTACCTACCCGGGTCAGACCCGGAACTTTCCCGGATCGGTCTAGAACTTACCCGGGTCGGTCTCGGATAAGTATCCCGGGTCCGACCCGGAACTTACCCGGGACACTAATAATAATAATAATAATAATAATAATAATCCGGGCCGGGATCCGAGTCGACACACACACACACACACACACACACACACACACACACACACACACACACACACACACACACACACACACACACCAATAATATTAATGACAATAGATAGATAGATAGATAGATAGATAGATAGATAGATAGATAGATAGATAGATAGAGAGAGTCAGCGTTGGAGTGTTGGAATCCTGTCAGAAAGGAAGAAAGCAGTCCAGGGTGACCTTCCTGTCAAAGTCCCCCTGCAGAGTTAGAGCCAAACAGAAATATTGTTGCGCACCGGAGCATTAAGCTGTGTTGTTGTTGTTGTTGTTGTTGTTGTTGTTGTTGTGATGTTTTTGGGTAGTTGTAGTGTTGTACTTTGTTCCCACTATGACATGCCACATTGCCACAACGCTAATAAAAATAACTTGACAGACAAGCATCAGTCTTGACAGACATTTCAGACTTTCGGTCAAAAAAAAATCCCAAATTTTGTGGGTTCAATTATGCAAAAATAAACTTTATTGCAACTTTTGATGAGCAGAGGAAATACTGACAATGGAGAAGAGTAGTATGCAACTAAACAGATCAGTACGGAAGCTTTTGACCACAGAGATGGATAAAGATCAATTCCAGCAAAGTGAACCAAGTTATTCTTAAAACTGTTCTCTTGATAATTAAAGATGTGCACAGTTTGACAACTCGTAGTTTGTGTTGATTAGGAATTCAACAGCCGATGAATCAACTTGACTTAACACTGGTAAACTGCAAGTTTGAAAAGGAAAGCAGCTAAAAAAAACCAAAAACAAATGAACCCTCACTGAATCAGTGAGTGAGTTAAGATACTTTGCCAAATACTGTAACGTTATTCACATCATGGAAGAAAGAAAAGTAGCTGTTACTTAAAACATGGACAATGTTTTTCCAAAAGGATGTCTAGAAAAAAAAAAAAACCTTGACGCCATCTTCAGCTTTTTAGTAACAGCTTCACACATTTACAGATTATAATACAAAAGAAAAAAATACATTTCATAAAAATATTACCACTTGTCTTTAATCAATATGGCTTTTGGACTGTGCAGTTAGAACCAAATGACAAGATTCATATATTATGGGTTTGTCTTATTTTTACGTTGTGCTTCTAAAGGTAAGTCTGAGTATTCTGGCCAAAATGCAAATGTGTTGAAAATACATTCTCCTTAATGAATCATGAGCTCTTATTAAAAGACCATTTGAAAATGAAGCTTTCCTTTGGTTACAGTAAATGTTAGAAGTAATAAAGTAACATTTCTAATATATAATGTCCCATTACATCGGGGACCTTTCAGGGAAAAGAAATCTATAATACTATTAGACTATTAGCAAATCTTAATCTTCTCCAAAATAATAATTTATTGAATATAATTCATTCAAAATAAACTCCAATTAAAGTTAAGCATGAGATCATTTGCATGGTAATAACATGGAGGCCTATTTAAATGATAAACAATATCTCAAATACTAGACCTGCTCCGAAATAGAACATAAATACACATTTCATTTACATAACAATGCCATCTGCACTATTACAGTATAACTCCAAAGAATATTAGAATTACAAGGAGTAAATAATAAATAAGATGAGTGAACAAATGTGAGTTGTGTCGCCGTGCACTAGCACAAGACTCAGTAGTTCAGTTACAGTGAGAAAAGTTGTAATTGGGCTCTTACCTCAGGTCAGTTTTCCCACTTTACAGTTAAGATGCAGAGAAGTAAAACAGACCCAAGACATACCGAACAAAACACTTCATTCTGCAGCTTCTCATAGAAAACGCTTTCTAATGCGGCCATTAGCTCACATACTGTGTGGATATGCAGGTAGCCAATCCCGAGGCTACGCCTTGACTCAGCCCAAAGGAGCCTCCTCTCTGTACGTTTATTAAGAAAGTGCACGATGACGATCCTAAACCACCTTTATTGCCCTCGTCTGGCTTCGTACCTGGTAGGAAAAATGCATTTACAAAAGAGTATATTTGTGGACCATATCAAGGCTCAAATGGTCAAAGCTGACTTTGTCAAATGTCCTCTCATGTCAGCTGGGTGCAAAAACAGTCACGTATGTACAGAAGAGAATTGCACTTGTTCAACTGCAAGTATGAGAAAACTGCGAATTAAACTGAGTGAGTGAACCTCGTGCACTGTGCTGACCTGCTTCACCTCTACCCTTCAGGTTTTCCCTCCACTGGAGGTCAAAATCTGTTCAAGACCGTAAACTGCTGTGAAACTCGAGCTTTTAAACCGCAACACGACTTCCTGTCAGGCGCCATTCTCAACTCATTAATGGTCCTCCGTGCCACAAAAGACACATCTTTCAACCACACAAGAATCCCTGAAACTCAAAATGGAACGTACTAGAAAACAGAACTTAAAAATAGATTTTAAATACAAGCACATATATTACACCGGCTGTGTAAAATATGCCATATTTACATGCCTTACAACAGTGCAAATCTTCTGAAAGCGGGGAAAAAACATTTCTAATGCAAAACCACCAACTAAAACATGTGATAAACAGAGATTATTCAAAAATCGTAGTTAGTATATTGCATGACACAACTGACTCCGTAACAATCAAGATGATAATTAATCAGTGAGCAGGTGATACAGGCGTTGTGTGCAGTGGTGGATAGCTTGTTGACAGAGGTCATGTGACGATGCATTGCTCAATTTGCAGTTTCCACAGTCTTTGGAGCAGCTTTCAGCGGCTTTGTGTCCAGTCAAATTCTCCTGTTAAACTCAACACGACCGGTCCGCCTGGCTCAGAAAGCAGGGAGAGGAGGGAGGGAGCGGCGTCTGAAAGTGGAGATGGTGGAGGACTAGGTGTGTAAGTGTGCATGTGTGTGTGCAGGAGGGGTACCGGTTGTGTGTCTTTGTGGTTAAGAGGGTTTGTTTGGTGTTAGTTCTTTTAGGCGGCAGTATCAGTAAAAATAGTGATCTAAAGTGGAGATCCTTAAGTCTGTGCCATGAAGCAGATCAATAAAGTGATCAGTCATTAACAGCCCTGTGAGGTGTGCAGTGCGGGGTGAAGCTGAGGGGCGGTGCTGTCCTCGGAGCTTTGGGCTGAGATGCCATTTGTGATGTCATTGGTGGCACGGTGGCTCAGAAGGCAGTGGTGACGGCGTTTCCCCGCCGCGCCCCAAGACGGATCATCTCCCCCGGCACCGTGTCCAGCTGCTCGTACGCCAGCCGCCCCTCCTCACCTGCCACAAACACAAGGTCACCTATACAAACTGACGGCAGGTGACAATGGTGTGGTACAAATCAGTGAAAAATGAACCTGCACATTGGACTCAAGCTTCAAAAACTTTATCGGCCTAAGAAAAGGCAACGCTTCCCCTCTACTGGTTCAAGGCAAATGTATGTGTGTGTGTATAAAAGGCAATGTTAGGCTGGCCGATGGAGACCCAATAGGCTTTTTTTCAGTCCAATAAAGTTTAATGGGTTAAATCCAGTGTGCACCATCAGCTCAAACAAATGTGTATTGATATACAAACTACATTTACTTATATCTTATAATAATACAAAATAAAAATACAGATATGAAAGTGTAGAAGTGTATTGAAAGACCAAGCTGAGCAATATTTGATTTCCATAAATTTGTTACTCACCAAATGTGAGCAGGGTTTCTATGGCAACGTGGCGAAGCTCTTCGTCGGCTGAATCACACAGCGCTACGACCGCTCTGATGCTCTCTACTGCCTACAGACAGACACAAATACACAATGGTTCTGTTACAACACATAACTCCTTAGCCGTCATAGCGCTTTAGATAAACAAGAAACATTATTTTGGTGTCTCGCCTCTCACCTGACTGTATGATGAACCAGTGTTTTTTTTAGAATAAGACTCAAGACCAGTGAAAAGCAACTAAGCAGTTGCATAGTAACAAACAGAATACCTATATGGCACATGTAGTGTTCAGTGAGAGAATAATGGTTCGCTGTGATCATCCTGTCCATGCTGCAAAAACTAACTGATGAGAAACCATGAGCTTTTCTTCGTCCTGGCAGCGTAGATTTATTGCTGGTGTTGTGTCCACGGCTACAAAGCTACACAAGCCAACACACAGTGCCAAAAAGAAGCTGTCATTTTGGAGGACACCACTCGATTTGACTCGTCTGAACTGAGCGTTTCTGCACAGAACAAGGACTGCGTGTTTTGTCCTCAATCTCTCACACTGGAGTCACGTTAGGGAGAGATCTCTTCACTGCCAGCAAACCACACATACACCATGTTAAGCAAGCACGCTGCAAAAAATCCAAATTGGGGGGACTGACCTGCAGACAGCTGAGAGCTGAACAGGCCGCCCTCTGGCTCTGACCTCCAGCCTCTGACAGCGCCTGGGTGTAGCACTCCACTGCCTGCACACACACAGAGAAACATTCAAACAAGGCTCGCAGCATCTGTCGAGACTATTTAAAATGTTGTTTACACTCATCTCTCTCTAACATGCCCCCCTGTCTTCAGCACTACTCACTCTGGTCCTAAAGTGGCTGCGTGATGCTCCAGTAGAGAGGTAGTCAGCTGCTGCCTTGTTGACCTCAGGGTCCTCCGCAGTGAGCAGGGAGGCCAGGGCCCTCAGGGTGCTGCTGCGGGGCCACAGGGATGCCACAGGCACCTCCTCCAGCTCCGCTAGACACTGAGAATAATCCCCACTGCACAGAGCCTCTGCAAACACATCTGAGGATGACACAGACAGACACGTGTCAAACATAACAGTTTAGACATAAAATAGTCTGTAGAGCGTCTTTTCTTTATTTCTGACATGAGCCACTTTGCTTTTGATCAATATCTTTTCAGTTTGTTTTCAAAAATCCAGGAACTTAGCAGTGTTTAACTGTTAAAAATGGGTGAAATCTTCTGTAGAAAACACTCCATTGTTCATTCATGTCTTGTTGCTTTTTGAATTTTCCGCAGTGACTCATAATCTGCAGTGTTTTTGCCTGTTGTCACTCTATTTTCTATTTATTTTCTGTCACACAAAGCCTTTTCAAGCTGTTCATGTTACAAGAGGACCTTATTTACTGTGAACTAGTCATCAGTCCTCTTACAGCATGCAAAGATTTGGGTGCTTGTAGACAGAGAGTGAAAGCTGGTTTAAGTGATCTGCTTTTTAAAACAAAAAGCATTTTTTGGTGAAAATCTGTACAAAATAAATCATTTATGTTGAATAAAAAATAAGAGTTGTAGAGGAGGGATTTTCATGAATCAGTGGCAGACAGGTATAGAGTTACTAGAGTCAGTATTAGGATTTCAGTTGATAAGTTGTCACCCCCCTTTTGCTCACCCTCTCTGGCCAAGTGCAGCAGGTGTGTCTCCATGTCCTGTACTTCATGCTGTACAATGTAGCTGTGGAACTGAAACACAGTCAGGACGTCCTGGGACAACGCAGCTGCCACCAGATCGCTCCTGTCCACCATCTCGCCCACAACGACCCCGATCACTGGAGGGAAGAGATGGAAATCTGCGGTCAGAGAAAACTGTTTCTAGCAGCTACATTTGCATTGTGAGGATCTAATTAATATAAAACAACATTAACATTAATGTGTAAGGTCCATTTTACTGCTGTACATGTTTAAGGATGTGCTAATTTTAAGTCACATTTCACCACTGCAAACAATCCTCGTAACTCTGGATTCACAGTCTATTCTATTCAGTCTCTTTAATGTCCTGTTTTTAGCAACTACAGTGACCTAATTTTCCCTCAGGAACAAATTTAACACTGATTTACAAACCAAATTAGTGACTCACTTTACACAGCCATAAAAAACATAAAAACAAGACAGTGCTGCACACAGAAAAAGACGTGATGCAGAAAGAAGACGGAGATGATCCAACCTGTGTCGGCGCTGTGTGGGTGTCTTTCCTGCAGCACCGCCGTGTAGCGCTGGTTCATGTGTTTGAACACTCTGTCCAGTGTGGTGTGGAAAAGTCCTGCAGACCCGCTGCACTCTGACCACAGAGTCATCAGCTGTGGGCGCTCCGCGAGGCCCGGAAGGACTGAGAGAAAAAAAAACAAACAAAAAGCACAAGGTCAGCTGCTGGAAACCAAACAAAGTCCTTTTATTTGCCTGGTAAGAAGTTTTTTATACAGCACTTAAATAGTAACACATAGACTGCTCAAGTGAAGCCAGTGCAGAAGTGCCATAAACCTGCATTCTTTCTAATGGCCAGCAGGGGGCAATAATATACGATTATATAGAAGTCTATGGGAAAATGACTCTACTTCTCACTTAATTCATTACCTCAGTAAACATTTTCCTTATGAGTTTATGGTCACTAGTTTCAAGTCTTCTTCAATACAGTGTGATGAATAAGATGAATCAATGGCGCAGGGTATGCTTTAGGGTGTGGCCACCTTGTGATTGATAAGTCACAACCACGGTGACTTGTCAATCGGTATAGAGATGCAATAATGTGTATGCATGGCACTTGTGTGCGATTAAATAATCGTGAACTTGTTTTTTGTGTCTTTTCATCGAATAACTTTTAATAACCTTGGCGCCTACCGTCAGCAGCAGATGTAATGGCTCCCAGTCTGTCCACACTGATCTCTGCTAGCTCCTCCAAAAGCTGAGTCTGCATCGACAGTTTGAGGAGAAGACTGCGGCGCTGCCACACACCCACGCCGCTGGTCAACAGCTGCCATAACAAGAAGAGACAAACAAAGTTGCAGTAAGCAGCTGACATGGCAAACAGAAATAATGTCTACTATATCTGTTGATTTATCTTTTAGAATCCAAAACATGATGTCAGATGTGATAAGGAGCTCCACCTGTATGAGGTGATTACAGTACTGCAGGTGGATGACGATAGCCACGTCCAGGTTCTCGTTTCCAGTGGTGAGAGGGAGGGGGCTTCCTGCCACACTGTTGCCCACCCCGGTGTCCTCTGTCAGGGCTTCACTCAGGTGCCCTCTGGCCTCTGGATGTTGGACCCTAAGGGAGGCAAATACTCAGAGTCACCACCAGGTGGCAGCAGCATCACACAGGACTAATCTAATGTCCTGTAATGTTTACTGTAGATTACAATGGTTTTTAGTTGAGAGCTACTTTGACACTCCATTCGTCTCCAGCTCACCCGATCCTCTCTCCGTCTGTATCAAAAAGCGGAGACCTCTGTGGGATACTGAGCACGGCATTATCGTCTCCAGTATCCTCATCATCGAAGTCAGAGGTGTTGAGGAAGTCGAAGCTCTCCAGGGCACTCTCCACTGTCAGACTGAGACTGGACGACCGGCTCCTGTGACCCGGGAGTCGACACTGAGAACAGGAAGGCGGAGGGAGAGATGGAGAGTTAATAACCGTTCACAAATCCTAGCCACAGTCTATTCCACATAGTTGATGTTTTGACAGGCGAATCAGGCCAAACTCACAGTCAGCATTTTTAGGTCAATTATTAGTAATTTAAAATGCTAATTTTTTTATTTATTTTTATCTGCATCACAGTGTAGATACTCAATATACTGTATATTTTAACACCTGACCGTATGTCAGAGGCACTCCAGAGGACAGCCTCTTCAAAATAAAAGCCCCATGGACAGTAAAAGGTCTGTTCAGGTGTTATGAGTTGATGCATTGAGTTTTATAAACATTACACGACCAAATGTTAGACCACTGTGTTCGTTTTGCAAGTAAATTTATTTTTTGTTTGATGAGGAACCCAAAAGAACTGTAAAAGGAAAAGGAGTGAAGTAAAAATAAACAAAGAAATAAGTAAATATAAATTTAGCATTTGGTTGAAAGTAACATTCCCTGAAACCACTCCCATATGAGAGCTTGTCCACTTATAAATTAGAGAGGGAGACAGAAGGGTTCACCACCTTGAGCAGGTCCTCCAGACGCATCACTTCCTGCTCCAGGTCCTGCAGCTCTCGGCAGCGGTGAGTCAGTGACTCCAGCTTCATCAGCAGGCTGTGGATGGCCTCCTCCAGGCTGCTCTCCAGGAAAGCCCTGCTTCCCTCTCCTGCCCAGCTCAGGCTCCCTCCGCCCTCCGTAGAGCTCCCACTCGCTGGCACAATTTCCGAAGAAGTCAGCCTCTTCACGAGCTGCCTGGTCAGGCTGCCCGCCTCCTCTGTGTCCAGTTCCACAGGTTTCAGTTCGTCAGTGTGGTCTAAGAAAACGTCCTCTGGAGCTACTGTAGACAGGTGGCCGTCAGAACAGAGGGACAGGACAGCTGAGCCGCAGTTGGAGCCTGAATTTCTCTGGGACTCTGTGCGCTCCCACTCAGAGTCCTCCGCCACCTCGGCCTCGTCGCTGGCAAGGCTGGCGCTGGTGGCTCTGCTTCCTCTACTACCGGTCTCCCCATCCTCTTCATACTCCTCCTCCTCTTCCTCCACTAAATGCTCCTCCGCGATGGAGTCTTCCCTGGTTGGGAGAATATGTGCAGGTGACGGGTCCGTCTCTGGAGGAGTGACTGTGATCTCAGGGTTGGACTGGCCCGGGGAGTGGGAGCTTGGGGCGGGGCTGGGGCTGGGCGTGGAACCAGAGGTGTCGGAGAAGGTGAAGGAGAGACGCTTGCATTCGGCCACGCCGCAGCCGCCATTCTCAAAGACATCGTCTGGTAAAGTGGACTGAAAGGAGGGACAGGAGAGTAAATATGCATAACAAAACAGGTGGGAGATACAGCCTGAAATCAGTGTGTGTAAGACAAAAAAGTACAGGAGAAAGCTCTCTCAAGTGGAACAAGAGATACTTAAAACATCCACTCTCACTGCATTTTACTCTCTAAATTCTTATGACCACATCTGCTCACATTAAGGTAAATCTGCATAGAAAAACATAAAGAGAACACAAACAGCTTAAAGCATGTCATGCAAACAAACATGCAAAAAGCCACACGTGGCATTCAGCAGCCCACAGAAAGGGACTGACAAGCCCAAGTGTGTCCATCCCCGTCATGTCAGTGAGGTAGGGGGCACACAAAAGTCATGTTAGGAGGGTCGGGGGGGCCACAACACACTCACATAGACCTCCAGACTGGATTTGGGCCTTGGCCGGAGTGAGGCCAGGTCACCAAACGAGCGACTGCGCCTTAGCTTCTCTAGCAGAGTGTCTCGGAGCATGTGCAGGAAGGAGAGGCGCTGGCGCTCCACGGGATAAGGCCGCCACTTCTTTACACAATGCACGCAGGCAAATAGGACAAGGTGTTGGGTATTTGAGTGAGGGCAGGTGAGTGAGATACAGGAGGGATGGATAAATGTGTAAAGTGGGACAGAGTGTGGGTGAGGGGTTTTGATGTAGAAATGCAAAGGAGAGGAGGATAGCAGGGAAATGGGTGAGGGTTAGTTTAGGGGTAGCACTACTGTCGCTAACATACAGTAAGCATGATGCATCAACAGAAAAAACAGAAAAATATCCATACAGTAGGGTGCAAACTCAGGTTAGTGTGCAGAGACTATGGAGGTGAACAAGGCAAAATGTCATCTATTGCCTCGATGCACCAAGTTATAATACTAAAAAACATGAAGTTTCTTCTAGCCTAGATGGTGATTTACATTGATTTGAAGGACAAACAGCAGAAACTGCTGCTCTCAGTTCTACAAACTACAAAACCACCACACCGGTGAAGCTAAAGGAGGTTTGTGCGTCTGACTCACAAAGAAGGAGGTGTCCTGGAAGGTGGGGGTCTCCGGCGTGCCCTGGCTGTAGACGGACACTCGTCTCTGGAGTGCTGTGGCTTTGCTCACGTTGCCGGACGACAGAGTCAGATCCTCTACATCGAAGGGGCTGGATGGAGGAATGGAAACGAGCCACTTATTGTGATTTATCCAGGCTTACCTACATGTACTGCATATGTGATCTAATTCAGTTGGTTATGTCAAAAAGCAGGATTGATTTGCTCAGTTAACTTCCATAACATGTAATGACCACGATTCTCCACCAGGTGGCAGAAAACAATATGTAATGCAGACTGAATTTAAAGCCATGAACTGAATATTACACTGATTATTGTATAGTAGGTGATCACTGGCAACTCAACACAGCCGGTGATTGACATACTGACTGAGCATGAATCCAAATATCCATAGAAAGCATCGCTGTTGTTGAAAGGCCGTCGCTATATCTGACTGAAACACTGCTAATCCAACATTTATCCCTTTCCTAAACCTGCAACAAAATGTTAGCATCCTAATGAAATTTCATTGAAACTTTAGTGAACTGAACACAAAATTAAATCCAGTGAATGTCCATGAAATAATAACAAAATGATGAGCTAATTTTAGCCTCCCACTGGTATCCATCTCATTATCTATACTGACATTTAGAGATGATACTATGAATTGACGCACGCATCAGCAAACATCTTCGACAAGGTTGAATCAAATTTGGTCTACTTACTACCACGTGACCTCCAGGTTTAGTTTGATGGTCCCCAAGTCGTTCACGTCCACAGCCACCACCTGAGGCATGGCGGTAAACAGCTCCTTGGTCTCACAGATCACGCTGCCCACCAGCATGTGAGTGGCCAGGCCCTTCAGCTCCGTTACCTGATTGGGGCCAAGGCAAAATGATGATTAGGATAACAGAGGTTCTTCTGAGTCAGCAGATAAGTCTAATAAGTCTATAAGATAAAATAAGAGGAAGATAAGAAAATACAGACAGAGGGCAGGGTCTCTGCAGATACACACCATCAGACACTTCTAATGGGTCATCAGGGATGATGAATTTTTGGGAAAATCCTGCATAATATACCTTGAAGTATGACCATGACCCTTCAGAATGATCATCAATCCATCCTGGATATTGTGCATGAAATACAAACTTACACATAAGCTCTGAATCTGATTTTAACTTGTTTCTACCCCTCTCTGTGTCACCTGAGTACAAAGTTATCTTATCTGCATTTCTACAGTACCTTGATGTTGATAAGATCGGTGATGAGAGGCATGAAGACCATCTCATCTCCATCCCAGCTCTGTCTGGAGTTCACTTCAATCCTTCCCTTCAACTTCCACCGCTGGCGACCGTACCGCATGAAGATCTAAAGGAAGGAAAGGGAAGGCCGTGTATACAAAGAGAGGCAAGCCTGAAGCCAGAGAAAGGACACAACTTTGACAGCCTCAGAGTTTAGACTCAATAGAAACATGGAGGACAAGATGGGACACATCTTATTCCACCAAACTCTGACTTGTAATTTTAAACTTGAGCTAAAAGTATTGATTATCCTAACTTTTAAATAAATTTTCACACATGGACGTCAACAGGAAAGTCAAGTTGTTCTTAACGGCCCTGTGTGACATAAAATATAAAGGTACTCACCTCATACTGGTCCCCAGGACAGAGCCTGGCAAAGCCTGCCAAACCTGTCAGAGAGAGGAAACTGATTTTTAGAAAACATTTGGACAGCATACAAGGAAAAAGTGCAGACAAGGTTATGCATTGAATACAGAATGAGGATTAGAAATATACCGAATACTGAAATATGGTTGCAAACATTAGTGATTTCTTGCCACTCAATCAGTTATGAATGTCAGTCTGTGAATGGGTTTACTCCTCACTAGAAAGATTTTCTCTTATCTCACCTTTCATTTTGATGTGAAACTCTCCAAGCAGGTTCTCCAGTTCGCTCTCGAAGGTGGCCATGTTCTGTCGAGGGAGGGAAAGATAAGACTGATCACATAAACAGCCCTTTGTCTCACAAGACAAGAGCAACAATAGTAATCAAGTTATCTCCAGAGACTCTGACAAAGCCGGTCAACACAAAGGTGCAGGGGTGGGGGGGTGGCTAGTCTAAGCCCTCGGGACAGGTGATGACAGGTGTGTGTGTGTGTTATTGGGATTTAAAGCTCATTCTGGAGGTGTTTGACTACACATGTCAGTGTTTACAGATGGCAGTGTAAGCAGTCATCAGTACCTGTGTGACCCAATATTTAATGCATATTGTTAGACTTGTAGATGAAATGATGTGCAGTTTATGGACTATTCAAATACCTTTGTATGACTTTTACATGGTAAATAGGCATTTTCATGCAAAACTCCTCCTCATACACTGAAGACCATGCTCCGTGCCACTACCTCAGTGTATTCCTTATAGCGGCGGTTGACTTCTGCGATGCTCTCCTTGGTGCCTTTAGTGGAGGGAGAGGAGGAGAAGGCCTGCTTCATCCGGCTGGCACCTTCCCTCAGACGGCTCTGGATGCAGAAGGCCTCGTACAGCTCATCCACCTGAAAGCGCACACAGAGTCCCTCCATCTTTAATAAATGTTCCATGAGGACACGCGTGCATTCATACACAAACTTTCACGTTCATTAGCACGCGCACACACATACACACGCGCGCAAGAGAGAGAGAGAGAGAAACTTCTGCACTAATGAAATGAAACAAGTCTTTGAAGTTTGAAACCCTCCATACGTTACATCAAAACATCCCTGGGCAGGAAGCAAACTCCTCAAAACCTTCCAACTGCCATCTAAATTATTCTGGATGTGTTCACATCTCACTGGGATTCATTCATGGATGCCCAACACAGCTTTGGGCTTGTGCAGTATTCAGTAACTTTTATCAACGGGCCTTCAACAAGAGCAAAAACAGGCATTATTGAGAATGAAACACTGACTCAATGTATAAAAGACAGACTAAATGACAGGTTAGCATGTGGACAGATACAGCTGGTATGCATCAGTGTAACTGTAGCCTCCAGTGGCAGACGCCTATGCTGTCCCAGTAAGCGACTGGGACACTCCCAAAGCAGGGAACAACAGACGGCGTTTAGAGCTCATTTGGAGACGTCTGCCCGACTTCAATTTGCCGCACCGGCCTGATGTAACCAAAACCCACAGGGAACGAGTCCATCAACATCCTGCTGCAGCACTGAGAGCTGAAATGTTGGAGTTTCCACTGGATTGAACTCCTCAAGACAAGATGATGTTGTAACAGAGCAACTATAGTTCTACTGAGTGCGTAAGTTGAGAAACTCACTTTTCTGGAAAGCAAAAGGTAGTGGAGTTTGCAGTGTGCCACTAGCACGGATAAAAATAAGCGCAATTTCTTGTCAACTAAAACTGAATTCAAACAACAGAAAAAAAAAGCACTTTTGCCAAGTAATTTCCCCCAGAAACCACGATCTAGCAGCAGTCCGGCTTCTCAGCGTCCTGTCTGTCTGATTTTGGGGCTTCCTGAATTCACATATGATCGGAGTGGCAGCCGGGCAAAAACAAAACACCTCTGATGAGCCTCATCAAAGGGAAATATTGCAGCCCGCCTGACGAGAGCACTGAAATATTGATGCCTCGCGCTCTTTATGGCTCTCATTAGGGAGAAGCAGGAGAAAATGGGCCATTCGGGCTCCTGTCGTCCTAACAGTTTCTCTGAGTGTTTGTTTGTGCATCTTTGTGTCTGAACCAAAGACTGTGTGACTGAGCATGAGGACATGTTTACATGTGCACAGAGAACATGCTGCTGCTGTGGTGGGTGGGCACATGAGGGAATATAAATAAAAGTGAAAGTGCCGTTTCTGTTCTAGAGGATGGGAAACATAGCCTGATGATGCTATAATGACTAATGATCTTGGCTCGCATACATAAAAACCCCACCTACTCCACCTCAAACCAACCAGCCCCCCTCAGCTCCCCAACCCCCGACTGGGACCCAGCCCCGTCTGTCTGTCTGTGGTATGTGGTGTATGTGGCGGGGCTGCAGCAGCTGAGCTGAGCCAGCTATAAAACACCCTCCAACCACCACTGTTATTCTCAGCTCTCTGATTGGCGTGGAGCTGGTTCAGAGCCACCAATCGACAACTTTAACACACATATGTTCACAACAAAAACAACATGAGCAGTGGAAGCTGAGCTGAAGTCAGAGGAAACTCATTCATCTAAGTGAACTTTTCCACTGATTAGATCAGGAGATACTACAATACTGTTCTCATTAATGAGTGGACTCCTACAATGGCTTATTCATCTGGAGAAAATTTTGTGACCCTGTAACAAAACTGGGCCTTCACAAACTGGGGATGATGAATAGCCGTCATTCTTCTCAGGCAATCAGTAATCATATCATTATCGACTAATTAAGCTATTTTTTTGCCCCCAATTACAATAGCCCCTCGCTGCCTTCAAGGAAACGTCCTTTTGAAGGTCAGCCAAGCTCCACTCCAGAGGACTGCCATCAGCATATTGCCGCGCCTCGGGCACGTTTCACCCCAGAAAAAGAAGAAACGCAAAAGGCAAAACACAAACAACGTAAAGACAGAAACCTCAACACAGGCAGATGGATCGAGTGTGATAAAAAACATACACACATGAAAGCAGGGAAGAGGCTGGGCAACAGAAGAAGGAAACTCTAATGATCTCGCAAGCTAATATGCTCCTTTGGATACACACCCCGACACATGAATACACACACGTGCATATGGTTTATCTGTATTGAATCCTTTCATTCATCTTCCTGAGTGTTTGGGTTGAACTGGTCATGTTATAGGAAGAAATGGCAATAATCCACTTGTTCCAGTGTTTCAAATGCATATCATATTTTCTGGTTTCCTTAGTTTTCATGAGAACGGACTGAATATTTTGGGGTTTTAGACTCAAAAACCCACCAAACACAGAACAATGTGCAGCTTTATATCCATAACCTTCCTAGCATCAATAATAGGTTTATTTTTCTTTTTTTTTCTCATTTTCTCTGTGAATTAAAAACACAAAATACGACACCAGTGTGCTCATTGAAAAGGGATATTTCACCATCCTATAAAAAAAACACCTGAACCATCTTAATTAACTCTTACCAGATGTGACGAGATAGCAAATGTAAATGTATTCTAAATTCATCCCTCTATTGGACACAGAGTCGCTGTATTAATTACAGCTTAGTAGGATGACAAAACCTGCATGGCTCAGACACCCAGTGGGGGATTATGGGAAAATCTTTATTGGGGAATCAATTATGCCCAGGGTGAGGATAACATTGTACTCGCATTTATTAAGGGTGAAATATCCATTTTAGCTCTTATTTCTTGTAATCTGAAGTCCCTCCCAAGCTAATCCTTGTAAAATACTAAATAATAATACTTGTTTGGTGGTTTGACAGCAGTTGGAGGTAAGTATCACAGAGAGTTTTAAAGGATTGTCCCTCTATCTACTGTATATCTGACTTTAAATGGAGGGATTTTAAATATGAGCAGAGAATCTTAAGGATATGGCAGGAATCCTCTTAAGATATGGCCATTATCCTGGATCGGAGGATAATGGTGCACACACACACGCACACACACACACACACACACACACACACACACACACACACACACACACACACACACACACACACACACACACACACACACACACACTTTCTGCCAGAGGCCGAGTGATTATAAGCAGATTAAAACAGGCGGGCCACATCAAACAGCATCAAACACACAAGCCCCTCTCTGGGGATTGGTGGGCCTATGTGTGTGTTCACGCATATGTGTGTGTGTGTGTGTGTGTGTGTGTGTTGGTGGCAAGATTAGCATTCAAGGGAAGAGGGGAACCAAAAAGGCCCTATATTAAAAATAATCACATGCAAAGCATTCACACTCATCCTGGATTGAATTTGGCACACGGTTAACACACAAACACACAATTTCTCTCTCTTGGGGAAAGAGGAAGCGTCTGGCAGCCACTCTTCTCACCTTCAATCTCTGTCACTCATCTCTTTAATGATACCCTGCTGAAACTAGCAGCCAAAACACACACACACACACACACACACACACACACACACACACACACACACACACACACACACACACACACACACACACACACACACACACACACACACACACACACACCGCAGACCCTAACCCAGGCAGAACATCACAGAGGTTGTATTGTGCCACCTGCCTCCTCCATGTGTGCCAGTTATTGCTGGGACATCTGCAGGCAGCCAGCAGTATGAAGAGGAACAAAAGACTGGGCTGATGTGAGTCTCTCTCACACACACACACACACACACACACACACACACACACACACACACACACACACACACACACACACACACACACACACACACACACACACACACACACACACACACACACACACACACACACACACGCTGTATGTTGCTGATGGACGATTGTTAAGTCATCCCTCATGGCAGCTGTCCTGAACAAAGAGACACGCCTGAGCACCAACACTGACAAACATGCACACACTTATTGTAGCTCACAGCTGAATGGATCTGAATATATAACATTGAAGGCTTTTTATTGTCCTGCCACTGTCCTCGTGTATAGATGTAGTAAGACACTGACATACACTCAGTCTGCTGTACAGACTGACTGATCACCTAACGTTGAGTTATACACATCTTTTTTCAGTTCAGGTACTCTAGATGCTGGCACACAGGAGTTCATTGTTGTCCATTTCCTGCATATTGCTCAACTGTATCAGCAGTTTTCACCTCTAAGGTAAGCATCAATCTGTCTGATGGCACAAGCTGATAAATATAGAGGCGATGGTGGTTCCTCCTCCTCCATCTACTTCCTGTTTTGCCCAAGCAGCAACCTCCGGGATTGAAAATTTAAACCAATGCAGAGGTGCCAAAAACTGCAGTTCCTTGAGTGGCCACTTGAGGCTGACTCCAAAAGCAAGTCAGTCCCCATAGACCCCCATATTAAAATGCTAATGTACACACAAAACATTAACATGGACTAATACTGGATGTTTGAGGCTGACACTGATATTAATATTTTAACAAAACTGCTAACGATATATCAGACATAACACATAACATAAACCAACAATCTTGATGCGGATCCTTTATATTTGTTTTGGAATTTTTGTACTAAATGACCTCAGACCTAGTTTGGCATTTCTGCACTGACATTTCTTGTTACTTATCAGTCCACATATACACCCATTTATCCGTCTAGCTCGACACAACATATTACCCACAAACACAACTGGCTTTTCTGACTGATAGATGTAAAACTGATGGCTGAATAAACACAAACAGCATCAGAGCTCTGTCTAAGGCTAATTATCAACCTACTGTAAGTATTACAGCATCAGTTCACAGCAAGAGCCGCTCTTGTATGTGGATGAGGTTAGCTCTTTGTGTGTGTGTGTGTGTGTGTGTGTGTGTGATTTAATTTCCTGACCTCGATGCTTTTGTGGCTGGCTGATTCTCTTAGCTGGACACTCAACAATTGATCTCACTCAATAGCTATCTGCTGATGCTGAGGTTTGGAAAATGGACCTGTCCTGGGAGAGTGTGTGTGTGTGTGCGTGTGTGTGTGTGTGTGTGTGTGTGTGTGTGTGTGTGTGTGTGTGTGCGTGTGTGTGTGTGTGTGTGTGTGTGTGTGTAAAGGCAATAGCTGTTATGGGGCAGGCAGGGGGCATTCAAGGCTGCTAGTTGGTTTGGCATTGCCATTAGTTTTATTTATGAATTTTCTCTTCCTTTTTAACTTCACACTTACATCACAATTCAAAAAGTAATAATGAAGTCCTATAAAACCACTTTTGCACAAGGACATTTCAGGTTGACATTAAAAAGATTAAGTGTCATCCAATATTTTCAGCGCACCATACTTGAAAAAGTGCAACACTACAGGACTTTTTCTTGCAGTCAAATGGTCGGAAATAATACTGCTTGTTGTAAAAGAGAAGCCAAGGAAAAACTCTTGTCGACACAAAGGCTTGAGCATTTATTTTAACTATTTTATCTCCAGCCAGTAACGCGCACTAAGCCGATGAAAAGACGAGGGTTTAGCGCAGGAGCACTGGTTTATATTTAGAATGAAAAAGCACAGAGAGTGCAAAATTTAACTTCCTTTTCAGTTACGCTTTGACTTTTGAGGCTTTTTACCTGCCTGACAAGATAAATCAGTCACTCTTTCAAATATTTACAAGTGCATTCAAATCTATTTTTGCACAGAGCCTGAGAGAACAGAGGAGCCTCATGTTGGAAGTCAAGTAGAAAGGCTCTGAGTGCGTGTTTGTTTTAACTGCATCCTGTGACAACCTCGCAGGACAGAACAGGCGTCGCATCTGCGCGTGTTTTTTCTTTTGTAACCAAAGTCAAAGTGGACTACGCACGCAGATAAATCTTCTAAGACACCCTCACCTACTCTCACTCTCATCAGTCCTTTCTTCTGTGTTCGCTCCATCTCCACCCTGTCAATCGCTCCTCACCGTAGCCTAGTAACTGCCCTGACCCAGATTCACTGTCGCCTTCAACCCTTCTGAAACTCCTGTGAGCTACAAATCTGTTTGAGGACTGTCTGTGTCTTCTGCCGCATTGTTCTGTACAGGCGTCTGCTTCTGGACGTCTGAAGGTGAGTCTTTACTGCCCGTCGGGATGAATGTGAACACAAAGGGTTAAGGTCATCCAATAGATGGCTCCTCTGCACTCCTTGAGACTTCAAAGGCTCCGTCTTAGGGTAGCCATGGTTACGTTGGGAGCTGCGCTGTTGTTTGGGTGTGTGTATTCTGATTGCCTGCTGTCACGTCTGATTTGACGCACAGCGAGGGAGGCCATTACAGGACTACAGAAGGGGACGTGGAAGAAAAGTCATGAAGCTGCACAACCTTGTAGGGGATTAATGTCCCCAAGTGGAAACAAGGAAGGAGGCTACAAAGGGATAGAAAAAAAAGTTTCCCTACCCATTGAAAAAGCTGGAAACTTCCCTTTACATCAATACATGAACCAGAAAAGAGCAGCAATACTACCCTTACATCCTTCATCCTCCAGCTTAAAAAGTCAGTGGAGCGTGGACTAACCCTGCAGCTTTACTCAAAAACTTGCTAAGTCGTGTTTAGCGAAGCTAACGGCTGCTGGCTGTGGCTTCGTACCTGATGGACAGATATGAGAGTGGTACTGATCTTCTGATCAGAATCTCAGCAAGAAAGCAAATAATGGTATTTCCCCAAATGTCAAACTAAAGCTTTAAAAGAGGTGGAAATGAGCACCGGCGCTGTGGTTTCTGAGTGACTGTGTGGATGTTACAGATGTGGAGACGCTTAAAATGAAGGGAGGTATCGAGACGTGAAATCTTCAGCAGCACATGATGGATGCTTTTCAGCTGGAGCACAGAAATGCAGAAAACAAATTATATCAATCCATCACCAGTTCTTACCTTGCTCATGTGAAACTCCAGGCGTCTCATGTACCTCTCAATGGTTTTGATTTGCTGCAGAAAGACAGAGACAGCGCAATCATTCGCCGGCGCCTTTGAGAACACGGGTGCGTTTCGTTTAAAGCTGCAAACGTAATGATTTCTATGTCCATACTGCAGGATATAATGAGTGCACGCCTGAGCTTACACGTCAAAAAATGTGATCCTTAATGATCATTAAATGACTGTCACAAGCTGGCAAAATGTTTAGCGAAGTGGCATGTGTTATTTCTACATGCAAAATATCTCACAGCTTATCCCCCTCAAGCTGTCTTCTCCTGTCCCATCACATATTTTCTCTCGCTTTCATCCTTTTTCCTGCATTATTCCTCAATCCCATCAGCCACTCACTCCTTTCTCCCTCCTTTTTTCTCACTTTAGTCACTTTTTTCTCCCTCCTTCAGCTCTTTTTTTTTTTTTTAACATCAAAGATTCCCCCTCAACACACATCAAACTTGGAGCGGTTGTTACAGTAGACCCTCCCCTCCATCAGCTCACCTTGTCAAGATCGTACAGCACTCCCTGGAGAGAGAAAACACGCACGCACACGCACACACACACACAGTTAGTACAGACAGACAGCACAGCAGAGGCTTCTTAAATAACACAAAGCAGACTGCAGTTGTCTGAAATCAAAAGAAAGATCCTGTTAAACACCCTTTCCAGTGGCAGCCTTGACTCTCTGTGTGTATATATGTGTATGACTGTGTGCATCGTAATGAATCAAAATGTGTTTGCCATGTGGGTTCATGATTTGTAATGTGGTATCGCTACGATAAAAAAATAAAACAGATCTGAAAAGTGATCTCAGCTGCCAAAACTTTTGCTGTTGCTGCTTTCATACAGATATTTATGAGTTATGATGAAAAGCTAAACAAACATGATGGAACCAAGAGTGATTTAGAGGAACATTATTAAATGTTTGCTTCTGGCACTTTGACATTTTTGGCAATCCACCTATTTGCTTTCCTTGCTCTTACCGCTGTTTCCAGTCATTATGCTAAGCTAAGCTAAGCTAACTGTCTCCTTGCTGTAACAGAATATTTACAGCACAGACATGAGAGTGTTTCTCTTGGCAAGAAATCGAGTAGGCATATTTCCTAAACTGTCAAACTATTCCTTTAAAATGTGGGTGAGGCAGGACTGAAGCACTGCTTGTATGTAAACTGATGTGTAGCTCCTCACCAGCCGAGAGTTCCTCTTCATGTCCTTCATCAGAGATGTGAGTTTGTCCAACTCTGTTTGATGGACTTCAAGATACTCACTGTGGGACAAAAATCGAAAAACACAAGATGAAACTTTGTTGATCTCTGTGGGGGAAACATGACGGCTGCACCAGTAATAACATTCAGCAACACATGCACACCACAAGTAAATAGTACTGTATGTACATAATGTACTGTAAACACATTGGTATAAACATTTATATAAGTATATGCAGCAGGAAATGGGCTGTAAATGTACACATTAAAGGGAATGCTAACATTTATGAACTGACCGATGTCTCACTAACGTAAAAATAAATGATTACTCTGGATCATTTGATGAGTTTGTGCACAGAAATTCTCATTGCCTGACTGAGTGACGTGTGTATACACAGTAAGAGTACATCAGTACGTGGGTTACTCACTCCAGGCCTTGTTTGAGTGCATTATAAACTTCCTCCAGTCTTTTGGGCTGTGGCTCTCTGGAGCTGCTGCCTCCTTTGTGTCCTGACAGGTGGGGCTTCTTTGGCTTGGACTGAGGCTTCTTCTGCACTGCCGAGTTCCCCATGAATGAGTTACACCTACACACACACGGACACACACACCCCCACACCCAAACATCAGTCACTGCAGTAGAGGGGACCCTGTGCAGGAACTTTCTTTTCTGTATCTGTGTGTGAGCCCACACAGAAGTCGTGGAAGAAAGACGCTTCTTAAAACTGCAGAACTTGCCTGAGAATCATCAAGTTTTTAAGTTTTCGTTGGAATCAAAGTAATCCAGCGAGAGTTGTCTTTACATCCATGAGTGCACTGCAAACAGGAACGTCTAGCAGCTAATTCAGCATGCTTTAATTGTGCCAGTTTGTTAAAATGTAAACAAATGGAGGCAAATAAGAAGTGGCCCATGTTGAAGCCCGCAGCTAACTGACTCTGCGTAACTGACCTTGTTTACATCCCCAAAGCCCCCAAAATTAAAACTGTAAATCTCTGCTTCAGAGTAACTCACACAGACGTAACACCACATCTCATATTTAATATTCAACATGGGAATTCCACAGTCCGCAGATGACCAGGCCTGCAGCTGCCTATAATAATGTAGCCTTAGATGAGATTTCTGTATTATTTTACAGCATCCTGAGCACGCCCTTGAGCCAGCACAGCACGGATTCATCTCATCTGCCTGATGGAGAGGGCTCGTCGAGTGTGTTCACGCCAAGATAACTCAGTCACACGGGAGTGACACATTTAGCCTGCATGTTATTCAAATACTGTCAGTAAAACCCCGTCAAACGTGCAAAAACCCACAACATGACCTCAGCGGTGAACCTCTTCATCAATCGCAGGGGTGTGCTAAATCACAACTACGTACACACATGTGTGAATGCATGCAAACATGTGCTTCCCACCCCCCACTTTCTGTGCTTGACCTGTGTAAGGCTGCCATTTATCTTCTGGAGCTCACTCTCACACACACACACACACACACACACACACACACACACACACACACACACACACACACACACACACACACACACACACACACACACACACACACACACACACACACACACACACACACACACACACACACACACACACAGAGGCACAATCACACTCCTGGCAATCAATGACATTCAAGAGTTCTTCACTCTCTTCCCCACAATCCTCCAGCATTTGATCAACAACAGTGTGACTGACTGATGGGGGAATGTGGGTAAAGTTAACCAGAGTTCATCAGTTTTGTATGAAAGGCTGCAACACAGACTCCTTTTATGGTATTATATATGGACCAAAGTGTAGACCTGCAATGAGAATGTATTCTCTGATTATCTTTCAATTCATTAATCAATCATTTGAAATAGAAAACATCAGAAAACAGTGAAAATGCTCATCACAACTTCTCAGTGAGTATGTCTGATTTTGTCCAACACTCCAATACACCACAAAATTCAATTTACCATAATGTAAAAGAAGGGAAAGCAGAAAATTCTAATTTTGGAAAACCTGGAACCAAATTTATGGTATAAATTGAAATTTTTGCAGCTCTCCAAATGTGCAAACTGACATACGCACACATTGACCATTTCTCAATGACGTTTGATGTCCAGGGCTGCAACTAATGATTATTTCCATCATCAATTCATCTGTCAATATTTTCTGCTTAAGCAATTAGTCGAAGAGTCAGAAAGTAGTGAAAAATGCCTGTCATGATTTCTCAGAGCATAAAGTAAAACCTTTCAATAGCTCCTTTGTCAGACCAACAGTGCATAGCCCCAAAACTGTTCAATTTATTATCACATAAAAACAGCTCATTTTCACATTTGAGAAGCTTATCAGTAAACGTTTGGCAATTGGGTTTGATAAATCAGTAAAAACAATCCATAGATCATCAAAACTGTTGATTGAGAACCCCATTAATGATTTCAGCACCATGCCTAAGCCTAATTTCTATGTTCAAATGGAGAAAAAAAGCCCATTTTCCTCCACCGTGCAGCCACCTCACAAGCCTGTCTCTCGTCACATCAACCCATTTTAGGTCACGCTCATCTTACCAGCTCATGCACATTTCAGCTTTTAAAACCATTACAGATTTAGCTGACAAATGACATTTCCCTAGACTTAATGAAACGATCCCAGAGTCATCTCAGCGACGTGGCGACAACCAATTCCAGCGCTCGACAAGTTGCAACGCGCCACGTCTTGCCGCGTGCCAGGGAACGCGCCACAAGTTAAGCGAAGCTGCCACAAATGTAGGGCACCGCTGAATGAGAGCGCTGCGTAGCCTTGGGGTCACGCAAGCTGTAGTGTAGAGGGGTCTCTTGGCCGGGACACACACAGAAACACACATATGCATCGATGCAAACAATTCCATATCTCCTTATAATTGAGAGTTTGCAGCCTTGTGCACAAACTGCAAGGTCTGCAGTATGCATGCATGAGTAAATGCACACAAAACATACACATGGGTACACACATGGAAGGTCTTTGCTCAATAACGCTACCACACACACACACGCACACACACACACTAACACACTCAAGAAGCCATATCTCTGCAGCTTTCCACCTCGCTCATTATCAGAATGGTAACTTGTCAGTCGCTGTCAGTCGCCCACACACCCGAGTCATTCCAACCAATTACACCATTCACTGTCTGAGTGGGGAGGAAAGAGGGGGAACGGTCTTCAAATAGGTTCTCTCAGCAGGGCCAGGGTTGCTGAAGAGGACCGGGCGTCGACAGCCCAAAGTCTAAGATGGCAAGTGATAATTCTGTGAAGTGAGAGGGCTGCGTCGTGTGAGGATGGGAGTGAGAGCCGTCACAGAGGGAGAAACAGATAAAACTCCCACCAATCTCTCACTTCTCAGAACAAACTTCTGCCTATGAATGAAATGAGTATCAGGAAACTGAGTTAGCTGTGTGCTTATGCAACAGAGCGCTGATCAAACCTTCAGAGCTCAGTTCCTTTGCGGGATCTTGAGACTTGCTGTGGCTCGCTGAAGGTTGGCACCAGATTAGCAAGTCAGTAAATTCCTTCTACGTCTGTGAGAGATGTTTTTAGTCAAGGTCTGGTTAAAGTGATGGATTTCTGAATGCTGCTTCAGTAAAATGTCACGAAAGTGGCAAGAAAATACAGGTTTTGCAAATGTTAAATCTGTATTGATGGCAACACTGTAGGGCTCACACTCAAAGACAGACATTTCAAAGCCAAATACTAAGCAAAAAAACTAAAAACTGTTTGCAAGAAGTGAGTTGTTGCCCTTTTCTTAAAACCCGTTCTCTCGGCTAGAACATCACTCTTTTTCATGCGTTTGATATCTCCATAAGAAAAATCACTAATTTTACATCAATTCCACAGGTATGAGCAGCCGTGAATGAATGGCAGTGAAGTTACTATGGTTACTGCTTTCACACATCATCTGAGGACAAGTCACAAATTATGTAAGACTTACCAAAGAAAAGTCTCACTGTTCTTATCCCTGCAGACAGCCGATGTTCATTTTTAACACAATACATGCATAACAGGAAATAATCTAGCATATATCTGGTATAATGGAAAAACTACTTGACACTGAATAATAAAAAAAGAGGGAGTTGCAAGAGCCTCTAAAGTCCCTGCTGAGAGAATAAACTAAAATAACTTCAACAAAGTGAAGAAGTGCACTAGAGGCTGTGTTAAAGTATGTGTACGTTAGCAAAGATCCTAATGGAGGTTTATTAGTTTAAAGGGTTGCACAGATTCCTTTGAGATTTCCGCTTACCGAGAGCGTCGCTCTTGTAGCGTGCTGAATCCGGCGAAGGACTGACTCCGGATTATACCATTGGGTCCTCCAGGGGAGTGGGTGCCGGCCGCCATGATCTCGGGGACGCGGGACGACACACCTGAAGAACACAGACACACAGATCCATCACATTAGGATGCCAAGCGAAGGGTTCGGGGTCAGTAACACATCACGGGTACCACAAAAGCATCTTCTGAACTCAAACCATGTCGCCGGAAAGGTTAACTGGAGTGCAGGGAGCACCGTACCATACAGAACAAAACAGGCACTGTTGGTGAAGCTTTCCAGGTGAGATGTGGACGAGCAGCATTCAGAGCCTGTGCTAACATGCCTCTACTCCTCTGGCCTACATGCCACCACTCAACTGCAAACATACCTCAACTGTAACTGTTTCATGTTTACCGTCCTCAGGCAGGTGTGACAAAACATGAGTCCTGTCACTTTGCCTCAGATGTGGTGTGTGCTCATATTTCCTGTTTTAGGTGGACTCCTCTGAAAATGCAATTCATCAGAGTGTTTAAAGCAGTAGGTGGGGCACAAGAAGAAGCCACTACATGCTTGAGGATTAGACCACAGATCAGGGGTAGCTTTAAAGCCCACTTTTGCCTTCTAGAAATCAAATTTATGTCTTACAAATTCCAGGAACAGCAATTCAGACGGTCCAGTGGCTGAGTTATCTAATCTGCTTCTCCTATAGTTAAGACATCTTTTATCACCGTGTCTATATTTAGCCGCAGCAGCCTGTCAGATTTCAGACCTTCAGACCTTTTTCGAGCAGGAGATGTGGAACGACTCACGTGGGCACTCGGGGAACAAGCTGAAAATAGACGGAGAAGCGTTCACGTACAGCTGTCAGATAATGATGCAGCAGAGATGAAGTGGCCAAAGGGATGAATCCTGGGAGATAAATCACAGCTTCGACGAGCATGTGGAGAATTTGTCCAGATCATGATGCTAATGGCATCAGGATGGCATTTAAACCTAAAGGGCAGTTCAGGGAAAACTGCTTAATGACTGGCAAAGCAGGGATGCACCAATCTGCTGAAGTACTGGGTGCAGTACTGACCTTATTAAGCAGATAAAGTATCTGTCAGACATGACCGATCAACATTAAATACAGCAACCTCTGGACACATGTTACCAATGAGGTTCATGCAGTGGCGGACACAGATTTCAAATGTGGGAAGAAGATCAGCAGATTCTTTGGGCTGAGTTATCAAAATCTGTACTGCAAAATAAATACAAGTTGAATGGATACAGCTCAAGATTAAACACCTCAAATGTGAGGATTCACTATTTTAGACCATCACCTCTGAGTTTAGGACAAAACTAAGCATATTCCCATGGGGTCTGGAAAACTGACATTTCTGACATTTATTAATTGCATAAAGGAAAAAAAAGATGAACCAATTCTAAAATTTTCACACAAAACACCTGCACACTAAAGCCATCCAATCCAAACGCGCCTGAGTCAAACACACGGATGGGAATCCTGAATGGACTTTAGCTCAACTGACCAACACGCTGACCTCAAAGTTAATCGTGCGATGACTGTAAACACTGTAGTGAGGAAGTGGAAGTGTCATTTCTGTCTTTTTAATCTGTATCACTTCACAACCGAGCTGAAGGAAAAGTATGGTGAACACAGGAATGCCTGGAGGAGAGAGACGGATTTGTCAAATCAAATTAAACTCCACCAACAAGCCGAGGAATCAGCCTGTGAAGCCTCAGCATTCGGCTCTCCTCTGTGTCTGCTTCTCTTCCTCACACAAACGAGATAAACCATCCCGCAGCGTTACCAGTTAAACAACTTTGCCAAATGAAGTGACAAGCAAAACACTGCATTTCCTTGGCTGTTTGTGTGTGTCACTGTTTGTTTGTGCTCTGTTCTTTTTTTCCACTGATCCATCTCTTTTTCTGTCTGGAGACAGAACCGGGCTCATTTCATCATACAAATACAAGTATGCGCACACACACACACACACACACGCACGCTCACACACACTTCAGCGCTGCAAGCGATTGAGCAACCTGATACCCCCTCCTTTGACAGCAAACAAAGGCCCGGCACGGGGCCCGAGGAAAGACTAGAGCCTTGTTCTGCGGTGGGGGGACAATAGGTCAGTGAGACTGATACTGTTCAGGCTATTAATAGCAGATAGCTCACTTTAATTCTGAGGACTCTGATGGCTGTGACTCAGTCAAATGAATCACCAGGACCCACGGCTGGATGGATGTTTTGGCTTGGAACAGCACGGTCTGGTTTGATTGTTTAGATGCAGCCCAAACAGTAGAGTGATAATGAAACCTAGTCTAAGAGTCATGTATCAGTTAACTTGCACATATGGCACATTTATGCACACTGGCTTGCTTGTTTTGTGTAATGTTTTGATGAAGCCACTGTATGCTACCTGTATGCTTCAAAGAGCAACAAGGCAAAGTTAGAGGCTAGCTGGAGAAGGTGAAGCTGCATTTAGGAGCGAATGAGCCAGATAATTCCCTCGGGAGTTGGTGGAGACCAAACACAGAGCTAAAACAAAGTGAATACTGAACTTACATTCATCAGGTGGACAGAAATATGACATCATAACACCTTTATTGGTTGATAATATATGTCAGGTACATTTTCAGCTAGTTTAGTTTAGTTGTGGGGCATGTCAGCTCGGAGAAGGAACAGGAAGTGAGGTAGGGCTGGCGTTTGGCCTCAAGCATAAGAGCTGGATGACTTCCAGTAAATTGTTTTGTTTACATGCTCTACATTCTTAGCTGGCTTACTAACGCTAGCCCCCGTGGAGGGTTGGAGGGCAGTGAGGAGAAGACTTGTGTAATGCTGCGTGCAGTCACATTGGCTGAGCTAGCTGTCGATGGTCAATTAATACCTCTAAATACCTCTTTTTTGTTTTTTCTCTCATATATTGAAAAAGGAAGATGAGATGAACGTGTGTGTTTAAAGGCACTGCAGCAAACCCTGGATGACTAATTTCGTTAGCTTTTAATTACAACTCAGAAATTTTTCATTTGGACAAGCGGATAAAATATGATCATATCATCATGATATTATTCTGCTGAAAGGTGTTCGGTAATACTGCATTATCACCATGCTACAGACCTCACAGCGGAGAGGCAAATTGCCTTAATGCTCTGAAGCATTTTGGTCCATTTCAGGATGCTCAGCAGCACAGTTTTTCTGCCTCGCCATGTTTGTCTCTGACTTTCTGACTCACTCTCGTTTAAGAGGAGCAGTGGGTGGCAGATAATAGTACATTTTGTTACCCATTGCTCTCTGGGTAGTCACAGAACAGGCTGGACAATGTTCCCTGCACTTCAGCCATTTCCTGGAGATTTCACGTGAAGCAAAATGATGAAGGATGACCAGATGAGGACATTAAAAATTGTAAACAATTCTACCAGATGGTATAAACTGTTCTGTCCCTTCAATACTCTGCTGTTCCCAAATGGTACATCCAGGTTGTGCTCTTGAAGACTCACAATGCAAACAGGGACAACTGCTTCATATTTACGTCTGAGTTACAGCGTGTTCACTGAAATTCAACGCTGACTGTATGAAATGAACTCAATGTTTGTCCCACATACATTTATCATGGTCTCGCCCACCCACTACTGGATAAATGTGGCACTTTATAAAAAGATAATCTCCTCTCTCCCTCAGAAGTGAAGCCATTACCTGTGTTTTGACATCATCTGCTCATTTTTTGCAAATCAGTCTGATGTAACTTTATTTTTAGTCAATTTGACTAAATGGTTCTCTGTTTCCAGCCTCTCAAATATGAGGATTTGCTGCTTTTAGCCATGCTTTGGTTTACTTTCATTTGAGTTTTAAACTGTTACTGGGACAAAACAAGACAAGAAAAGACAAAAAGACATGTGCAGATGTCATATAGGGCTCTGGATAACTATTTTATAGACTGAAAGATTAATCACAACCATCACATCCATTAGTGTTTTTTTTTTTTCAATGATATTGATCTGTTATTGGTTTAGTGACATATTTGCCATTTAATCAAAATTGCAGACAATAAAGCCTGTTTTTACTCTCTTAATGGGTTTTTGCATTAGACATTTTGGCATGAGTGGTATGCTAACTGTGCACACTCAAGTCCAGGCTTCTAGACTTTCCCAAACCCTTTCCCAGCCTCAGCAAACCCCTACAAAACAAACTCATTTGAATCAGTGTTCCCCGCCTATACAGACACACACACAAACCCTCACAAAGAGTTGAGTTCAACCACTGAATCATAAAAACCTTTCCTCAGCACCTCTTAGTGTCACCGCTCATCTCGTCTAAAGGGGCTTTCAGGATGAGAACAACAATGCCAACTCGCAGTGCGTTCTGGTTTGGTGCCAGCCGTTCCCCATGTTGAATACAGCTGCCACTCAGTCCATTCACTGGCCTTTCTTCTCTGGCGCTCTCACGCTAATAGCCTTAAATGCCCTCGACGAGGTGTGTGAGTGTGTTTCTTTGTGGAATATGGGAGCATTAGATTGATCAGTATGCTGAGCTGCGGGCCTGGACTCTCACACACACACACACACACACACACTCACACGCACACACACACTCACACGCACACATAAACACACACACAGGATAGTGAAGGGGGACTGGCATGAAAGAGCAGGACACCTGATGTAATCTCAATTTGTTATTAGCTCTCCAAGCTCCATGTGCATTAATGCATTAGTCTTACCCGAGTGTCTGTGTGTCTGTGTGTGTGTGTGTGTGTGTGTGTGTGTGTGTGTGTGTGTGTGTGTGTGTGTGTGTGTCTTTTAAGTGCTGGGACGGGTGCGAGGAACAGAGTGGGTAAGTGAATGAGGGACAAGAGAGCATCTGAAGGTAGGACAGGAGGAGGGAAAGGAAGCAGGAAAGGAAGCATCTCGGCAGTGTTCTGGGACTGACGGGGGGGGGGGGGGGGGGGGGGGCTGAGCTAACACTGCTGCAAGTAAAGACGGCTGACCACTATTTGCTGTAGGTAAACTAGAAACTCTTTAAAAAAAAACTTTTTAAAACTCGTCTTAAAACCCACTTTTATTCCTTGGCTTTCAACTCCACGTGAGACTCTACTCCTGTTTTAGTGTCTTATGGTTTGTTTTACTTGTTGTTTTATTGCTTTTAATTGTTCTTAAAAACAATAAAACAATTATTTTAGTGTTTATTCCTGTTTTATTTTATTTATCTTATTCCACTATTATTGTTTTGTCTATAAATTGTACAGCACTTTGTTTCAACTCTGGTTGTTTTTAAAGTGCTATATAAATAAAGTTGAAGTTGAAGTAGAATTGAAAATGATGTCAGGTATTTTTACTTCACCGCTATTGTGCCGTTTCTTCTTTACTATCTCTTTTCGTGGAACAGAGCTGGAGGAAATCTTTAAATTGGAAAGCAACATGAAAGGATCTTTAAATGTAGTTTTCAAAAACAGATTCAAAGTCCCGTTTGCGTGACTATTCATGACGGATGTCATATTTTGGAGGCAAGAGAGAGAATAAAGAAGCAGCAGGTCGATTAACACAATTGACCGCCATTCTCCGTTGGCTGAATGGAGGCAATTTTCCAAGGACGTTGCATTATGCTCTGCATGCGTGGAGAGCCTCCTGTGAAGACTGGACAGACAGCAGCACTGTCACATAATTTCCCTCTCTCTCCAGCCTTTTAAATCCTCCATTCATGCTTGGAGCTTTGTATTCAGGTGACTCACATTTGAACCGATTTTTCCAAACATTTCTCCCACGGAGGTCATCTCCTGCCCTCTCCTCAATGGCACTACGATTCACTTTCTTCCTCATTTATCTCTGTGGTTTGTTCTATTCTCCTCACTGCTTCCTACTATCATCCTGAACTTGCTCCTGACACATTTTCATACAGATCTATATGGAATGTAAAAGATGTTGAAGACTTTTGATGAAATATGCCGATGACGTGAATCCAGGTTCACGAAGTTTGCAGCGATTAAAAAAAGAGAGGCTGATGAGGAGAAACAGACAAGTTGGAAGATTTTTTAGGTGTTAAGACAAGGAAAATATGGAATACGCCTGTAATATTTTGTATGTTGGGTGTATGTAAACAAACATGCATCTGCAAATTCTTCACACTAATAATCACATCAGTTATTCTGAGCCTCTCGTCTGCTGCACAAAACACACACTCATAGTCTTGCCCAAAGTCACAAACAGCTACCCGCACATTAACACACACACACACACACACACACGCACACACATTTAACTCAGAGAGAGACTGTGGGTGTGTGTGCCCATTTCCGAATGTGCATGAGTGTGTATTTATGTGCAAAACCCAGCGTCAGGGTGCCGTGCATGTTAACAACAGGAGCCTAATTCTTAATGCCTGTATAAATTAGCCTCACCATGGCAACAGCAGACAAAATGGGATGAAATGTGTTACGTAAAACAACGGTTATGAGCCAACTGCCAAGAAGTAGGACACACGCCCTCGTGCTACAGGGCCGAGGCTTTTAAAGCACCAATCCTTCATTTGGAAAAAGGGGGTTTTTATACTCAGATCTTTTACAGATGCTGCGTTAAATGTGTCCATGGCTTCATCAAAAGCATTGCTTTAGCTGCTTCTCATTGTGCTTCCTTTCTAATTTTATTTCTTTGTATTTAATGTGGTGGGAAGCGAAGATAAAAATAGGCAGAAATTAAAGAATAAAGCAGCCAGGAGATGATGAGAAGTTCTCCAGACAAAGTGTATGAAAAAGATGCAGCAACCTGGTTTTCAAGACACAAACAATCGAGCTTCTGTTGAAACAGAAGAAATCCAAGAGATTACAGTGATGATGATGTGCTGTCTGCATCTGACTGGAAATGGACTGACATGTTTGAACACACCCTGCAGGTTGCAAGCGTGTGCCTGAAAGCAGCTCAGTGATTCTGCCTGCTCCATGTTTGTGTGAACTGGTTCAGTGAGGAGGGTAACCGCTGGTGCAGCTCCAAACTGGGCTAAAACTGGCTGCAAGCTGCCGCTCCTGAGCCAAAACACACAAGATTGTTTCTGTCTGTTTTTTTCTTTTCTCGTAATCCTAAATTTAAAACACGAGTGCGAGAAACCTGACAGAGCTTGTTTTAGTTTTACTCAAGCACATCAGCTTGTTGTGAATGTCTCAACCACAGTGAAAATGAAGCTCAGCCGCACTTTGTCTGCTTAGCATTAAACTACAAAATGAGTGCATGTCAATGAAAAGCTCCCTTAAATATTCTCTAAGATTTCATGCATGCATAAAGTGCATAAGATTAATTATGAGATGTAAAGCAGCATGTTTTAATCCCGCTTTCATCACGTGTCCCATTAACCTGTTGACCATTTTGGAAAGAACATGTCTTAAATCCAAAATCCCCTGCAGGTAAAGTGTGTGACACTGACAAATCTGCCTGCAGAACACACACAGGCGCATAATCACAAGCACAGTTATGTTTATGAAAGGTGACACCGGAGCGGTGCACATGCAAATGTGACTCTACACACTTAGACAGCAGAGAGACATGATATTGCTTCTTAACCAAATTTAGGATTTGGCCATTTATAGCTACGTTTACGAGGCAAAATGACTCCAGGAAAAGACAGCTGATTATCCTCGATGCTGAGGAAAAGTTTCTTCTGAGGACGCAGCACTAAAAGACTTCACAGGGGTGCTGAAAGGACAAGGAAATGGAAAGGAAGGGAATGGTTTTAGGGTGACAGTGCTGAGGAGAAATATTACAACGTGGTGTGACGTGGTGACAAAAACGCCTTTAATAATATGGATGATTCACAGAAGAGTCAGCTCAGTGCTCTGTGACGACTCACTGCCAGCAACACACTTTGACCGAAAAGGGATCAAACCTGGAGAAAGTTTGCCATACATTCACATCATGTGAGACAGTTAGAGCCAGAATTCTCCCTCAATAGTTAGTAGAGATGAAGATGGAGGTAGAAGGAGAGTGGACTTACAGACTTACAGTCATCAGGGGGACAAAAACAAATTAATGCCAATGCTGCTCCTTATTAGCTGGATGTGTAAATCGGCCACATTTTGCTAACAAGCTCACTAAATCAGCTTAAAAGGTAATATGTCAGATGCTGTGTTTAAAGCTTTTTTTGCTGCCCTCTGATGGCCATTAGGAAGTTAGACAAAGACAAAAAAGGTATATGTATATGTGAACTTCATACATGTGCACTTACATCCAGGAAACAACCTCCTCAAATCACCTGATTTCTAAACTAATCTTCCTCCAGCATTCAAAACGTATCTATCCACGCCCACACAGAGGAAGATGTTGTAAATAACTCGACCTGATGACAGTCAGGAATTCACCAAAAGCTTTGAACCTGAGAACAGAGACCCTGTTATGGCTGTAGCCACCTCTACTCCGTCACCTGTAGGATGATGGATAACATTCTTACACTCTGACTAAAGAGTCCATCACAGACAAAACACACAAAGGAAACAATGGCCCCTACAGCAATTTCTACACGTCCTGTGTGATGCAGGTATGCAGCGATGACATCTCAGGTACAAAAAGAATCAATGCTTGGTCAATAGTCATTTCTGCTGTCGTGAACAATGGCTCTTTATGACAGTCATTGTGAGTGGCCACAGTGGTGGAAAACAGTGAAGTATCTGATAAACAGTTTCACAGGTTGCATCACGTGATCCCAAACAAACATAAGAAGTGACGACTACAGCGCACTGCTACATTTACAGATATGAAGATTCATCAGGAGAAACTAGTCAAGACAAACGTATAAAAGGGAACAGTTTGATATATTTGTCAAAAGTTAGAGGAGTGGATCGATGCCACTCTCACATCTGGCTGCCATGCTGTTGTTCCGACGGTCAATTATTCTGATTGCCTGAGTTATTTTTCCCTAACCATTGAACTAAAACCAAGCAACAAAGATCAATGAGTCTGAGGGACACTGGGTGGGTTTCTTTAGACGTTTTTCACATCATGGTGGTTTTGGAATAATGGGCCATCAAAACAATGGGCCATCCCTGATGTCTGTACTGTAATGAAGCTACCACCAAGAGCTGCTAGCTTAGTTTAGCATAAAGATTGAAGATAGAGCCAGACAAGCTGTTTCCCCTCTATCATGAGGACATAAAATTTGCCTACCAGCAGCTCAACAAAATGTGTTTTCTCATGTTTAACCCCCCTTTTTCCACCACTTGTACTAAGCTATGCTCATCATGTGCTACCATCAGTCTAAATAAAATAAGTACATTTCCCCAAATTACAGCTTGAAAGAACTATTTTCTGTTCATTTGTTCTTCACCCTGTCCATCAGGACCTTTTCTGACAAGAAATAATCAAGCTGCCTGAAATCCTGACCCAAATCAGACTCCTCTGATCTCAGACATCCCCCCACAGCGAATGACTGACTGAGAAACAACCAAAGCTTTATCAGGTCAACATTAAACTAGTCTAGACTCTATGGACTATAAATAATTTTAACCAGAATCAGCTGACGGTCACGTCAGTCATCTGATGTGTTTGCAGAAGAGACATGACTGCTGTGTTAGTGCCAAAGTGTGGGAATCGAACAGACTCTGTGCTCTGTGTGTGTGAAAGGAGGCCAGTGCCAGCTCCATCACATGAAAGCCGAGACAGGTCAGAGATGCTGCCAACAAGCTGCAGAAATACACACACAAACATGAAAATCTGACATTTAAATTTCAAATATGGCTTTTAGAGGGCAGATACTGAAGCTTTTTTAGGTTTGTGTCACAACCCAGCGTGCGTGTAAGTATTGCTCCACATATCGTTATGTTGTAATTATAGCCACTCTTAATTCAAATAACATGTCATCAGTGTCCTTGTGAGGCTGCGCATGCTGGAAAAATTAAGGCCAGGATATGCAATGTCATTTAAATATACAGATGTATGTTGTCATGTGTGAGAACTGTAAGCTACACCAGTAAATACACAATCCAGATTAATGGACTCAAAGATTAATTTTATATTAGACAGCCCAGTAGAAAGCAGCAGCAGCGGCGGCAGAGAGACAGGCGCTTAAGTCACAAGCACATGATGTGCAACTTGCTGACTTAAGTGTCCACATAATGACAACAAAAGTCATTAAATGCTGCAGCCAAGTGAAGAAGCACATCAACACCAGCAACACTGATGGAGCTGCACAGCCGCTACATCGCCAAGATGATCCACTCAGTATCAATACCGCTTTGCGGGGATTATAAACAAACAGTACAACAATAAAAACATATTAAACAGACGCACCGAACACAGCCTGCAAACCGAGTGCACTGAGGTTCAGGTTTCAGTTCGTATTGAAGGCATGTAGAAGGGCATGTTCTCATGTGGACCCGTCGAAATGATCGCTGCATTTTTGGCTGCAGGGATTTCCAGGAGATCCCACCTCTCCAACGCCTTTGCTGCAGAGCTTGTATCGGCTCAAATGCTACATTAGCTGCAACTAGAATAGCACACCCGAAACTCCAACTGGGTAGCCTGTCGGTTGACTTGCATTATGGGTAATGTAAGTATCAGCTTTTAACAAGGAATAAAAATACATGGAATAAAGAAAACGATCTGTGAAGTCCACTTTTAGCTCTGAAAATCATGTTTTTGCTGATTCCCTTTGGTTTAACTTCTGACTTCCATGCAGTGATGTACATGTGTACTCCAGGACCACAAGTACAAACATGCTCTATTCAGCTGTTTGCTGTACATGCAGATGAGCGACATCATCAGCACAGTAAGGTCAAGAAAATTAACATTTTCCTCCATCAAACGTCTTCCAGCTGCACTGGGAATAGATGTAGAAAATGACACCAACAAAGTGGGAAATGAGCCTTGAACTGCATCAACCCTCACCATAAGCTGTCTAACTGTTAGCATACTTTAGGCTCTACTTTGTTACGCTGAAATAATAACACACTTTATTTGTATAACACCGTTCATACAGGAATTGCAGCTCAAGGTGCTTTAAAGAAAGAAATCGCATGCTCTCATGTCTATATAAAGCACTCACTTGGTAGTGCTTTATATAGACATGAGAGAATGGACATAAAAACAGATGATCTAGGTTGCCCCAGAGGCCACTGTAAGTCTTTATTCACTTAGAGTAGAATAAGGGTGAAAATTTAAATATCCTGAATGTTACAGGAAGCCAGTGCAGAGCAGCTAGAACTGGACTAATGTGCTCTCTCCTCTTGGCTCTGGTTAATAGTTTTGAATGAGCTGAAGTCTCTCAGTGGCTTTTTTCAGGAGGCCAGTAAATAATGCGTTACAGTAATCAAGTTGGCTTGAAATAAAGGCATGAATCAGTTTTTCAGCATCACTTTAGCTGTTTCTAAACCCTTGTTGATGCCCTCTTATCTCCATCCCTCCACTCTTTTCCTCTCTTTTCATTGCATATTGCTCTGATACACATCTGACTGACATCTTACTAACTCCCTTGCATTTGTGCCAGCATGAGAGCCAGTTTCCCACTTGCTCTGCCTCTTTGATTTGTCCATTTTGTGCGACCCCGATTGAATGTGACCACCTATGCTGCAGCGCTGGAATGCAGTCAGCACACAAACAGGACTTTGCCGGTTGTTTCAGCACAATTGTTATTTTTAGCAGCAAAAGAAAACATTCTTTTCACTGATAGCTGCTACTGTGATAATACAAGCTCTGAGCGTTGTACGGCCAACCATGGGAAACCAGCCAGCTATTGTGGCCATTCATAACTGGAAGGTGGCAGGACTTCGAGGTGCACTCCTGGGCTTCAGGGCTCAGCTGTATAATGACAGAACTAAAGAAAAAACGACATGGCTGTTTATTTCTGAGAGATTTAAAAGGTTTAAAGGGCACAAAATGTGTGGGAAAAAAAGCGCACTAATGAGCATCTCTGAATTCAGAAAACAGCAATTTATGCTACAATTGTACACGACTGTCAAAAGCAGGCAAATAACGCACTTTGGCCTCCATCCATGGCAAACGTGCTTCATGTCTTTTGTTCCTAATGCTTTCTGGTTGTATTGCCGGTGCCACAAATGCACACGCTCCCTCACCGCCGATACATTAACCACTGTGGGTGTCATTTACAAACAGAAGTCACGGTGGATTTCTGTCCCACTCGCTCCTCCAGCAGCCCTGACGAAGCCATTACCACAATGTTAACAACAGAATAACAATTTACTGAGCGGCTGAGCAAAAAGAAAAAACACGCGAGAGGAGAAAAAGGCTGCAGCAAGAGAGGAAAATTACAGAAAAAGGACACATCCACATGGTGCTGAAATGAGCTCTCCCTAGCAGAGAAATACACCGGAGGGGACAATTGTTCCCCCTCTCCCTAAACTGTGGTTTCACAGTTAAATATTTCAACTAACTGCGGAGATTATCATGCTGTTTGGGGTAAAGACTCAGCAGGGAGTGGCGCACGGAGGAAATATGAAGTGAATTTTGAAGCTCTGCCACATCGGCTCCTACGAGGCATTAAACTTGAAATTAAAAAGTCTATACATCAAAGTCGCAACACAGATCTGAGCACAGCCGCTACTTAAAAGCTCAAGCAGTTAGTGAAAGTGAAACAGCAAAAACAACACGCAACTCTGCGCATGTGGACGATGCTGTGACACTGAAACACTGTCGTCCGTCGTGCCCTTTTTAAAAATCATCGCGTGCACTCGTTCACCTGCCCGCTCACTGACGCTGCCTCTCTACACACTCACAGCTGTTCATGTGCACATCTGGCCCCGCTGTGCTCTCCTGTATGGATTACTGACATTTTTATGTTGGCTTTTAGATCGAGATCGGCACAAAGGGTCAAGAGACACTCAAAGGTGCACACAATGTTCCCTGTGTGTTGTAGTCTTGTGTTTTAACCAGAGAGCACAACCATATGATGAATGATATTTATTTCGCTGATATGTGTGCGGGGGCGCTGGCCATTAAGCATAAGTGCTTGCTAAGGACGTGCAGCTGAATCACTAAAAGCATGATTCACTATTTGAGATCATAATAACGGCACAAAAAAGACAAACTCCTCATCGACAGTATAATTAGGGCTCAGATGAGTCAAGTGCAACATAACCCAAGTCTGTGGTAACCAAACAAATAATATATCTTGTATCTACGGGCGTATTTTTCTCAGCATGAGCCTCAACAATTGTAAAAGTCTGGGATGAAAGTGGAGATCTACAAGGTCTAACCCGCTTTCTGTTTAAATGCCGTTTTTACGTACAACTGAATTTTAACTTGGGGTTGACCTTTTCCTTTACGACGCGGGTAAAGAAAGACATAAAAAATTCAATCTTCCAGTCTGATTCCTGTGACATTTAGCGATCCCACGCCACCCTGCAGTAAAACATCCAGGGCTGCAACTAATGATTTTCATTATCAATTAGAGAGTTGATTTTCCTTTTTCAATGCAACAAGCCCACTGCAAGTCTCCAGAGCCCGAGGTGGTGGTGATAAATGCGTTTGTTGTTTTCTCCCAGAAATATGATAAAAAGACTCAGATTCAGAAAGGTTCAGACCGGGAAAAGCTCCTCACACTGACATTACAGAAGCTGCAACCTGCAAACATTTTTAAAAAAACTTAAAGAGATGAGACAAATTTAACTCCACACCTCCAGCTTGTCACCCAAGATTTCAATTAAAAAGCATGGTCTCCACATGCCCCTTTAACGCGTCTTATTAACAGGTAGACTGATTTTCTGACTGATCACTTCCAAGCCGACTGTACCCACCAAAACAGTTTCTGGGTTATGATGGAACCCACAAAACGTGCTCATCACGGCAGGCAGCTGCGACCTTTAAGGACATTTTTTGTTGCAGGAGGAGCAGCGCAGTTCAAAGAGTGACCGTCTTCCTGGCAACGACTCCCTACAGGACGAGCAGCGTCATCCCTCCCCCACCCCAATCCCCCTCCTCAATTCATCTGTCATCGCATAGCTGCGTGTCACGGCCACCCCGAGGCAGCTGGGTAATGGGAACAGCCGCTCCCTGGTGCCTCCAAAAACACGACTTTGCGACAGAAGTAAGCAGTGACAAAAGGTGCAAATAGCCTCTCAAAAAGTTGCAAAGATGTCTGGGAGTAAATGTGATCACAGAGCTGAAATTCAGCGCTCTTCATTAGGGTGAGATGAAAAGTTGAGAGCAAAATCTGCACAAACAGCAAGGAAAAACAGTGAGAGGGGAAAGAGATAACAACCAAACAAGCAAACAAGCAGAGACGGAGCAGAAGGGAGGCTGGAAGGGAAAGTGCAGCAGTGATTGTTGATGAGAGATCCATCACAATTTTGACAGCACGTGTGCAACTTATGACAAAGTCTGTCACGACTGCTGCCACTGGATGTGTCACACATCAAAACTGTATCTGGGTGTTGTTCTCATGCTGGCAAACAAAGAGACAACAGACATAAAAAAACATCATGACACACAGATGTGAACCAATCGTGTCTCTTCCAGCTGCTGGACGCTGCAGAGGGAGCGCACCAGATACCAAAACAGACAGATTATCAGCTTAAGACCCTAAAACGCTTATGGCAATCGTAACGCTGCTAGAGTTCACAGCTGCTCCGGCCAGAGGTGTGTGTGTGTGTGTGTGTGTGTGTGTGTGTGTGTGTGTGTGTGTGTGTGTGTGTGTGTCAGTATGTCGAATATCATGTGTCGCGCAAGACGTCTAGTGTCGAGCATGAGCCATGTGGTGCATGTGTGTCCCCTCATAGCACGGTCATACAGTTGGTTCAGAGGATTAATGGGGAAGACCTCCACACACACACGCACGCACGCACACACACACACACACACACCCACACACACACACACACACACACACACACACACACACACTGAGAGAAAGAGAGGCAAGAATGCAGGTCTGATCTGCTCAGAGACAACAGAGGAGGGGTGAGGACGGGTTCATACACCCCCTACCATAAATTTTCTGTCTGTATCCAGGAGGAGATCAGGAAGGCTGGGTGGACAGATGGGAAGGGACCGGAGTAAGACTGGGTGGAGGAGGAAGAGAGGGAGGGAGGGAAAGTGATGGGAAAAAAATGGAAAGACAGCAGAAAACCCAAGGGTAAGACAGCAACCATTCATGTCCCCCCCCCCCCCCCCCCCCACACACACACACACACAAACACACTTAAAGATGGGCACTCATTAGTCCATTAGCAGTACATAATTGTTCCGGTTATCATTTGTCATACATCACTGCCTCTTACTCATGCGGTCAGGAGAGGAAAAACACACACAAACAAACACTTACACTCACACTGGGCACAAGCATGCATTTGTGCGTGTGTGTGTTGACTGGATATCCTGACTTTCACATGATCTACATGTAACTGCAAGTGACCTATATGTACTCTTATGGGCTCTCTCTCCACTCTCAGCAATTAGCTGGGATTTTGTGATTGTGGTGAAGCAGCACTGCTTCAGCCCTGATGTCTCTCAGGACAGCTCAGCCCTCGCTAACTATCCTACAGGCTGACAGCAGCTACGCTCATTATAAAGGCAGTCAGATACAATATGAAGCAGAGGGCCTGCCTGGACAGCCGAGGAGATGTAAGAATTACTTTTCTATTGAGATTCAGTCTCAGAAATAACTGCCTCTAGCTGCTAAATACTCCATGATGATCAGTAGCTGGTTGCTAATGTTGAGCTGGACAATGAGCTGAAACTCTATGAAGCTCAGCGGGGAGCTGCAGATCCAGGTGATAGTCCTCTGTCGGTTCATCACTACGAGCGTCACCTCATTTGATATCTTCTTATTATAAAGCAATAGGTGATGCACTTTGAAGTTCTTCTCTTCTTCCTTCGATCTCGTCTCGCCTCCCCTCCTCAGAGATACCACCTCCCACCCCCGCTCCTCACTCCTCATCCCTTCCAGCTGGTCGTCTCCACTGCCCCAATCAACCCTCCACTCCCTGCCTCTGCCCCTCCCTCCACATACCACTTAACCCCAGCGTAACAACCACAGCCCACCTCCTTAACACCAGAAATTCCCTACACCCATAAAATACCTTCCACCCCCTCGGAGGAAGCGGTGATTGTAGGATAGAACATGTCGGGACAGGCGAGCAAAGCCAGACCATCATCTTGAGGCCAGATAACCTCTGACTCAGGAGACAGGACGGCCTCCTTATCAGACTATGGTGTCACTACACAACAATCTAAATGGAGGTTTGTCACTGTTAACTCTGCAGGCGATGAATCACTCTGCCCAAACATACCTGCTCCAGGCACAAGAGGTGTGAAAAGCTGAGAAATAACTGTGCTTCTAAAATAACACCAGTTTGTATGCACTGTGACAGACACATCCAAACAACTGTCTTCTACATCTGTGAACAGAATGACCCATTTCCCCACAAGGAACATTAAAGTTCCATCAAAGAACCAGAACAAAATCAACTTCTTGCCAGCTATGGGTTATATAAAAGCAGCTTCCAGAAGCAGACCGAGGGTTGAGTTAAAATTGGAAGTCTGGATCATGGAAACTCAGCAGGAGATTTTACTTCATTATTTAAGTCATCTTTATCATTTCACTCTCACGGTGCATCCAGAGCGGCGAAGGCCTCCAAGTGAAATCACTTCTCTGCCCGTCCCAGTGGAGCACTTTAATTTTCTCCAGCCTACACGCCTTATGAAATAACTATCAGCTGTGAAAACTTTAAGGAGGCGCTCCTCCTGTAAGAATGCAAGGCCAACAGTTTCCCCCAAAAGCCACACATACGCTCACAGATGGAAAGACATGTGTACAGTAGGTGCATGCAACACATGCACACAGCCGCCCACACACTTGCACACAGGCAGGCAACTTTCCCAAAGAAGTGCAAGTGGGTGTTCTAGAGGAAAGGAAAGGTCAAGTGATCCAAGTGTGAGACACCGATAGACTTTAAAGCACCAAAGTCCTTGTGGCGGCTGCTAACACAGTGCTCACAGAGACAGTGCTAGCATTTTAGAAGCTATAATGTTATGAGTGAGTTAGTTAACGAACAACAGTTTTACAAAGTGTTCCTGAGCTCCTTTATCGAATAATGTGTTCACAAAGTGGTGAGCCTCGCTCCATCCTTGCTTGTGAACAACTGAGCCTTTCTGCGTTGCCCCTCATCACCTGTTACCAATGAGCCTGTTTACCTGTGGAATGATCCAGACAGGTGTTTCTGGAGCATTCCAAATTCAGAAAAAGCAGATATTTACAAAAATCAATGAAGCTGATAAGGGAAAGCACAAATCTCTAAGTCAAAGGCCAAAGTGGTGGGCTGACTGGCACGACCGCTAAGCAAAGCTTAAAAGTTCATGAGACATTCATAATGATTTTCCTTGAAGCTCTCTAAACTATGTCTCTGAACAAGACAGTTTATTGAACCAAATCACATGATACCACCGAGAAAAAGTCATTGCACTAAAGAAACATTCACCAGTCTGTTTAAACGGGCTGTGAAGTTGACAAGCCTTGACCAGACAAGCTTTAAGGTATCTGCTATGTGATGTTTTTACTTCTAATTGGTCAATCATGCACTGCTTTGAGGGTAATTCTACAAGCTGGAGCTACTATGATTAGTTGATTAATCAGGAGGCTGATTAGTGAGCAACATTTGTGATATTTGATCATTTTCCATGTAAAGATGTTAAACTTTCTCAGGTCTAAAATGTGAGGATTTTCTGCTTTTCGTTGTCTTTGGACTTCCACTTAGACATGAGAAGATGTCACTGTAACAGGCTTTTTTCATTATTTTCAGATATTTCACAGACAATCAATCAAGAAAATGGTTGCCGGAATAATTGATTATTAAAATGATCTTTAACTGCAGCTCTAAGCTGTTCGTTCAGGTGATGCTGACATTCGGTTCACATATGTATTACAGTGTTGTGTTTTAGTGGTTTGAGGAAAAACCCAAATAAAAGACAGAGCGTCTGAATTGCCTCCAAACCACACAGTCATAATTCCTTTAATGAGGCTTCGGAGAGAAAGAGGAGGAAATGAGTGCATGTGATGTGTGTGCTTGTCCCCGCATGGGTGAGACTGAGAAAGTGAAAGACGGAGGAGAAAGAGAGAAAAGAAAGAGGGAAGAAAGAGGGCTGAGGCCGAGGGAGCAGATGCAGGGAATGAAAAGCCGGCTGGGGTAAAGTAGAGGGAAGGTGAGGGCGAGCTTGTGTGTGAGAGTCTGGGAACAGACGCTGGTCCTGCATCCCTGCAGCCTCGTCTCGGCTTGGCACAAACACGCTACCCCCTCGTCTCCAGCCCCCTTCAAACAGCTTAACCATGGCCCAAACAGACTGGCAGGGAAGCAAAGCACTTCCACTTAACCATATCAAAGTCAGCCTGGCGCTGCACTGAAAGAGCATTTAGCCCTGAAAAAAACTGCCCTTTTTTTTTTTCTTGCAGAAACAGCATGAACAGCCGAGGGGGAAAGCATCGCCGCAAGCTGCATGGTTATTTGGGCACAAGATTTTCCTGTCGTTTTGTTTTTATTTCCAAGCGTATTGGAGATGGCTGAGAACTGAGGACTTGGGGGACAGCTTGACAAATTGTTGCTTTTGATCAACTTGAAGGACGTGCAGCTGAAATGATAACGTCAGCAGAGTTGGCAGGCTTTGAAAAGGAAGATGTTTTTTGAAAATATCAAGGAATCGACACGTATCTCTGGGTAGGCAGGGTGTTTTTAAGGCGCTGAAAGCAGGAAAAAAAGGTGATTTGCAGACCATCTGGCAGGTAGAAAGCTAACAACTGGAGACATCTCCTGACAGAACAGTCAAGGCTGCTCATCTCACAAACTGTTTTTCTTCACTTCTTCTGCCATGTTTATCTGCTCTGGTTCAGCTGGAGGATCCACTGTGGGTGGTATCAGTGTGCAACAGATGACAAAAGACCGATGCCCTTTGACCTCCATCCTCAACAAACCTGGAGGGGCATTTGTAAAATCACTGACTTCATTCTCTCACGTTTCAACATGCGCGTCACCAGCGCGTGTCCCTTTGCACTCTGTCTCATCAGAGTGCACACCCTCATGCACGCACACGCACGCACACACACACACACACACACACACACACACACACACACACACACACACACACACACACACAGTGACAGAAGCTTCACAAAAGCATTCAGCCCCCATTTAAACTTACATCACGTGTCTCCAGAACAACACAAGAGCCTTCAAGGCCAGACATTACTCACACCCCATCATCTGTCAAAAGGTCTGACACACAAAACACACATTTAAAAAGTCCAAATATCTGCAATTCACAGCTTTGCTATTTTGAAGTTGAATTTCTTTAGTTATATAAGACAGATATGGAGCATTGAGAGATGTGAATCATCTGAATGATGCTCTGAACAGCGATTTGTGTCAAGAAAACTCGACTTAAAAATGAACATATCGGAGGTTTCTGTGGGTTAATTGAACGATGATGCACCCTCGGTGACATCAGTTCAGGCACTGATCCACTAACCTACTGCCCTGGAGAACAAGCTTCCCAACCACACACAGGACTTTTCTCTGCTTGAGCGCACCTCACAAGCCCATGACATCGACCGTTTTTAGCCTAAATGCAGTTGCACCTGACGATGCTTCAACTTACCTCGGCAAAACTTCTCAAGAGCGGCTCCTCAGTGGCGTCTCTGTCCGTCTACCTGCGCCCCTCCATCCATGCGTAAATGGAAGAAAAAGCGCGTCTTCGCTTTTAACGCAGAACTCTCGCTGCTCTTCGCGACGTGGATCAAAATAAATAATCTCTCAGTCCCACAGGAATGGACCAGCTGGCCGTACGACCGATGGCTGTTCGACGTTTGTTGCCTGCTGATGTTCGACGCAACGACCGTCCAGAGCAAACACTGAGCCCCCTCACACACACATTCCAGTTTGTGTTTGCTGCGCTCCTCCTGAACAACGGCTAGCCAATGAGAAGCGGAGGATGTCACGGGGAGGGCGGGGTCGGTGTGTTTCATGCTCCAACGCTCCCCTGCGCGTGTGCGCGTGCGTGTATGCGAGTGTGGTGTGGTTGCACGTTCGTGAGGGTACAGGTGCGCGCGCCATGGAAGCATGACTAAAGCCTGGCGTATGTCCCTCTCTCTTTGTCTGTTTGTGTCTCAAAATGAAATAAAATGAAATGAACTTTATTGGACTGAGTTTTAGGTCTGCAGTACCATGCAAAACCAAAGGACATGAGAGATTACAATAAACATATTTTTTCCACAAGGAAATAATGAAGACATAATATCAGATCTTGGACCTGCAACGCCTTTGGATAGTGGTGGACTCAGGCGTCTGAGGGATAGGGGCAACAAAAATAAAAAGGGCATCAGCTGCACACAATGGGTTACCAGCAAGCAGAAAGACATGAAACAGCTTATATGGCCCCTCATGGCTTTTTCTCTACTGGAAGGACACCCTAGAGACACTTCATCATGTCTTCTTGCACTCTGGACCACTGTAGAGGACACTTAATCATGTTTTATCCCCGACAGGAACATCCAAGACGGTACTTCTGCGTTTTTGGGTTTTTTTTGGTTTGTTTTGTTTTAGGGTCCGCCCGGCTGCCCCTGAGCCTGCTATGGGTGTCCTCTTTCTCACTCTATCTCTGTCTTTGACGAGCAGAAATACACACACACACACACACACACACACACACACACACTCATAGTCACTTTGTTTTTTTGATTGATGTGATTAAAGTGGGAACAGACAGACCTTTCAACTCTGCCCCCAACTCACTTAGATAAAAAGAGAGGAGAAAGGCACATGTTTACTGAAGAGGTTGTAATTTTACACGACGCTATCACTTAGTTTGAGCATTGCCTCGAGCAAACAGGTAACTAGAGCAGGGTTTGGTGTCGGGGTGGAGGGGGAGTAGAGTAATATATTAGGAGAAAAGGCATGAATTTCTTTTATTCATTTATCCAATAACAGAGAAATGAAAGCAGATAGAATTGGACCAGCCAGACTGGCCTTCATTTCTGGGAGGTCATACCTGGTGGCAAACAAAATTCTATAGAGAAAGCAAGGCTTACAGGGTGTGAATGCCAATGGTGTCATTACATTGTGCAATCAACATTTACTTCTTAATGATTAGTTAAAACTTGTCTAATGCCAATTTAAATGTGGTTACTTACCAAAGAATTTAACCAAGTACAGTATGAACTAATATGGTTTGGTCATTCATACCTGATCTCATAAGCTTGTCTTATAGAAAGAGATCTTTGACAATGAATCCACTATATGAGTGTTCACGAGTGCTCACATTCACATTAATAAGTTGTATAAAGATATGTTTGCACTAATCTTTGTGATTGATGAAAAGCTAAACTGAAAGGCCTTTAAATTATGGATATGACCTCTGTATTTTCTGCAGACCTGCGCACACATACATTGTATTCTGTGTTGTATTGCTATGAGCGTTAGCTGGTCCTTCTCTGGTCTCTTTAACCAGGTGTCACCTTATGAACTGTCTTGAACATTTCTCTTTGCCCTTGTACCCTGGACAGCAGCAGGGCCATTTTTAGGAGAGAGAGCTGATACCTTTTCAGCCTCGTGAATTTAAATTTAGACCTTTCATGTTCACTTGGACATTAAATCCAACCTTTGCAGAGGTACAGTACAACCCGCCTCCTCCTGCAGCTCTTCACCAGCACATAAAAGAAGTTTTATTTGTCCTCATAAATGTATTGGCAGGTTGTGAAAATGATGGTGTGATTATCTGCGATTACGCAGCTTAACAACAGGGGCTTTTTCAAAATTACCTTTTCAACCCGTTCGCCTCAAGTGGGTTTACAGCGATTGCTTTCTCCTGGACAGCAAGCAATAAACAAATTGAATTACATGGAAGGGAACCATGAAAAAGACAAACACCTCCACCTTTAGGAGACGTAAACAGCGTGAAACACACAGATGCCGCTATTTGAGGGACGAGGGAAAATACATTTCTGTGGGACAGCTTGGTATTATGTAGAGTGACAAGTCTTGAAGTGCTCCTGCCAGCGTAATTGGCCTTCATAAGTGGATATGCTGTTCCGCTGAGTCCATACAAATCCAATTCAGCTCGCCCTTCCAAGAAGCAAAGGGAGCAGAAAATGGCTTGTCCCTTTTAATCCATCAGTTTAGTATTAGGAGAGGAAGGGATTTCATAATGACTCGCTGATATGATTAATCTTAAAGGAAAGGTTCAGGGATTTTTCACTTCTTAGTGTACGGATGTGGCAACAAAACTGTCAACCTCAACCCTAAAAAAATAAAAGCAGCAACTAGAAAGCTTTTCTCTGAGGGTTGTTGCTAAAAGGTGGCAAAGAACATAAAAGCCTTATAAATTGGCGCAAATGGCTTCAGTGCTGCGAATTTAGCTGTTGTCAGATACTGGAGGGACATAAAGGGTCAAGAAAAAGCTCCATACTGCATTTACTCCATCTGCTGACCACAACATGTAGCTCAAACCTCTGGAAAGAGACCTTACGATCGTTTTTAAACTGAATATCTAAGGTCAAGAATGAACATTCACGCTCAGTCAAGAAGAAACAACAAGACAGCTGTCTTCAGAGGGCTGCTGGTTGGGGAACGATGAGATGAGCTGTCATAACAGCTAAATGGACAGAGATGGACTCGATGCTGGGAATCCAGCTGTGGTGTTGGACATTTAATGTACGGAGGAAAAGAGTCAGACTGAAAGCTGAGAGCAGAGAAACAGATGATGATGGAGAGAGAAGCAAGTAAAGAGAAATAAACGAACATTAAGTGGAAAGTGGTATCAATCTTCTCATCAAAGTGCCAGAAAGCAAATAAGCGTATTTCCCAAAATGTTTAACCACACCTTTGAGCCAAACCCAACATCATGGTCGTCTACTTTTGAGAGTTTTTTCCCTTAAAGTTCAAAGAATCAGCAGCAGCAGCTCCACATGTTCTGCTGTCAGCGAGTTTTCCCACGAGGCTGCCAAGTATATTCACTAACACACCTCGACCAATGCCAGTCTGTTTCATTCCCAGTATCTCTCTCTAACTGCAGCCCTGATTGGGCCAATCTTAAATGGTCTTTGGGGAGTGATACTTCAATTTTGATGTCAAACATTATTTTCTAAAAAATGTAAAACCGCTCTCAGACATGTCTTTGTCTCACTCAGCATCCTACTTTTCTCCCTACATTTCATTATGAAATGCTCAGTGGAACACGTTCAGGGAACTCTGTAGGGTTTCCATAAGCCCCTCAGCTACCGCTAACACACACGCATGCACGCACACATGCACATGTGCGCGCGCACACACACACAGACACACATACACCCCTCTCTCTCTTCCTCCTGGACTCTCAGCTGCTGAACAGCTCAGCCTGTAATTATGGCTGTCATCAACAGCCCCTGACTAGCAGCTATATTTACTGAAGAACCAGCGCACACACACACGAAGAGAACACCATACACAGTTAAACCTACAGCTAAACACACACATGCACACATGTACAGTACATAACCAGCTATTTATAGCTATTGCCAATCAAAATCCCAGCAACAGGTAATTTAGCATTGGCTTAATCTGCATTGTTGGCTCTAATCCTCTCAAGAATTTTCTCAGGAAGCATATATTTTCACTTTGGCTCACATACAGTCACAGAGGCATGAACAAAGTAACACTGTCCATTATACTGACTCAAGATCATAACTTTAATGGCAGTTCTGTATTGTCCATCTTTCCTGTTGTACTCCATTATTGTCCAAAGAAATTAAACAAAGATACATTTAAAATCACCATGAAATGAAAGGAAAAATGCTTTTATCTCCTCGCTGGGTAAATACTTCTATTGTAACTTAAAACTCTATAACAACAACATCTGTTGGAAGTTCTATATTCTTGCATCCCACTTGTAACCACTGTAACTAAGAACACAATGGCAGATGATTCCAAAATATCAAGCTCACTCAAGACATCAAGGATAAAAAAAAAAGGTAATTTCAGAGAGGATATGCTTCACCGAAATAAAGTGAGTTTGCAATGATTGTCACTGCTTTCCTTCCTCCATCTCTGATGCGCTCAAGCTCAGTCTCTCTTGGATTTATGCTGCACTTAAAAAACACACCTTTCCAAGCTGAAAGACACATATTTTAGTCGGAAGGCTTCATGGAAATTTTCACTTTGTGACTTGTGCAGAATATTCAGGACCCACTCAGATCTGTTCGCAGCTCTCTGTTCAACCAGCTACATAAACCGTACCCATAGATCGCTAGAGTTACTGTATATAAATGGTATGGATATGTGCCCATTCACATACCTACTCATACGCAGACAGTATGAATGACACCAACCCCCACTGACCTCCCAGCAGAGTAGTTCCTTTCCTTCTGTACGAGCCACAACTGCTGCTCCTGAACACCACCATCGATCTCCTGCTCCGCATGTAGCGCGGCATTGAAACACTCTTTCTACCTCCGATTCTTCTCTGCTTTATCCCAAAATCTTCACTCATTTTCTTTTTCGTTAAACATTTTCACCGTGTCTGCCTGACACTCTTTGGCAGCTAAACCAGGATGAGTCAGAGAGGCCACATGACTGGAGGGCAGGAAGGTCAAGTCTAAGGGATGTACAGGCACAGCTGATGGTGTGTGTGTCAGAGCGAGAGTGTGTGGCACTGAAATATCAGAGGAAAATGCTGCCTCTTCTCCAGTTACTAGCCCTGTTCAGGCTGACTCGTTGCACTTCCATAGCTGTAAATGAACATGAATCCGAGTAAAATTCGGACATTGTCAACTTTAGTTTCTGCTTATAGGAGGTCATAAAGAAACAGTTTACTGTCTGTGCTTATGCAGCTCTGAACACACAGGTCTGTGTTGCTTCCTAAATGATACAGTAAAAGCTTCTATATGTCTGTGCAAATATTATCCTGTGTGTCTCTGCAGAGGTGAACCAATTACAGGCTGCATGCTGCCCCGTGGCACGGCTCCATGCTGTTGCTCCTTTGGTCTATAATGACAGGTTGCTTATTACAGGTAGAGTGTCTCCCCTGAGGGTCTTGGAGGCGCCTCATGGGCCTCCTTCTGTAATGGTTTTTAAATAGGTTTCTGATGAGTTACATATTTTAAAGCTGCACTTTTTTAATTTCAGCAATGGTTCAAATGATTGTAGGTAATGTGATAGAGCCCATTCATACAGACAAACCCACTGAGGACTATCAGGCGGCTCTGCAGTCCCCCTGATGTCTGCAGCACTTTTAAGCCTACTTTAGTTCATTATTTTTGTTTTCGGGCTTGTTCCACACTAATCAGCCTGTTTTCAGCAACAAAAGTGTTGATAAATCCATTGAAGGTTATTCGAGATATTTATAGGAGCTGGTGGAGACCAAAGCAGAGCTAAAGGAGAGTTAATAAATCTAATTTAAATTCTGGGCTCATTTCACAAGAAGAAGATGTGCTTCTGAAATTTATGATTTGGCATTAATGGATCTCAGCCGCTGGTGGAGTTGAGGGGTTTCAGGGCAGTGATAAAACATGATAAAGTGCTCTCTAGAGTTTTCCAATATGCAAGAAAACACGATGCAGTGCCTTCTGGGATTTAATACAGAGGTGCAGTAGTTATACTTTAAATCTGAGTCACATAATAAAGCATTTTTTTTAATCTTAACTGGGATTTGGAAGTGTTTCATTGTAAATGCATTGCAACTTTCTCTTTTTTATTTTAGTCACCTCTGCCCCGAAGACATCCTGAGTCTGCCACTGGTCATAACTATTGGTGTGTGTCACCAATTTCTAAAAATAATAATACCCTTGTTAACAGCAACCCAATGAGGAGCAAATCATGATCTCCAAACTGCCACCAGGTTACCCTTCAATGAAGAGTCATGGGTGGCCTGTTACGTTTCATGTTTTAAACAGGGTTACCTCATTGTGAGAGCAGCTCCAAACCACTAAGTGTAAACCTTCCACGCCAGTCTTGCCCGCAGCACAGATTGTCATGGTAACCACATGGGGATGGTAAAGGAAAGGTTAGCAGCAGATGTATGCCACATGTAAACATCTGTGACTAAACAATGGGGACGAGTTTACACTTGTGTCTGCAAAGAATGCAAGATTTCTCTTGAATCAACCGGTTTATTGAATGTCGCCCCATTAAAAATTCACCTGAAAATGCAAAGAATGTTTTCCCCTCTTTGAGCCTTCCCTTTTATTCGTTCTCTCCTCTTTAAGTGAGAACTAGAGAAAATAATAGTAGTTTGAGTCTGTTGCTAAAAGTAGGTCAGTGGAGGCAACTGTCAGAAGCAGGAAGAGGGAGATGTGGAGCGGTAATATTCCAGCTACAGTAGGTCCCCTCAGGTCAGAGCTATTCCCAACACAGAGAGGCCACTGATGCACCAACTACAGTACTGCCATGTTTCTCAGTGTGCTGTAACGCTGTGGACAGAGACGACATCTGTGGCCAGACAGCATGTGGGTGGACTGTCAGCGTGTGGATGCTGAGGATGGAAGACAATGCTTATGTGTGTGTGCGAGGTTGCAGAGGAGTGGGTCAGCGCATGTGTGTGTGTTATAGTAGGGCAAGAAGATCAAATCAGTTTTAGATCATTCTCCAACCTTTAGCAGTGACCTCTTTGGCAGAGTGCGGAGGAGGGGGTTACTGTATTTGTGTGGTATGAAAGTTGAGCTGAAGTTGACAGACGGCAGTAAACATTGATCGAATTATTCATGGTGAGACTATGACACAGGAGACACGGGATATGTAGACGAGCTAATAGAGTCTACGCAGCTGTAGCTGTGTTTGGTTTGTGTATATATATATATATCATATATATCATATATCGATTCTCGTATGGACTGGGTTGCACCAGCTAAGTCACAAAATCTGTGTGTAAACTTTAGGTAGTATAAAGTCTTAGCAACTACCAGTGAGTTTCAAGCTTGTGATTTGACTAAATAGGATTGCATGAATAAAGACCAGAGTGAAAAAGGTTGCTAGTAACATCTGTGGCGCCGTCCAATCATATTCAATCAACTACGTAAACTGTAGCGTCAAGGGTTGTAACATAACTACCAGTTGTAGGTGGCCAAACAAAACTAAGCTGCAAGTCATCTGCAAGCTTTGTAACAGTGAGAAATGCAGGTTGAATGGTCTTTCGCTGTCTCTAACACCTTCTGTTTCTTTGTCAAACAGCTTTTCCAGTTAGTTTCTTGTATCTCTCTACGTAAATACTGAGCTGTCAGATGGTGCAGATAAGTTACCCCCCTCTGACTCTGCTCACTGTCATCCTGAGCTTCAGTGGGCATCATGGCGGCTCAGAGGAGGATACATTTTCCTGGGGTTTGCCACACACGGCAAGTCCAGACATGAGACTGAATGGATTTGTGAAATCTGACCTGGTTCTAGTCTTGCAGACTTCTCCCTGAGCTCTGTGCATCATGCTAATGCCCTGTGTGTGGTGGGGAGTGTGAGTCCCCTGTTTCACCCTCTGGGCAAGAGTTGAAAGCTTTCACTGTACAAGTGAGACAGTTAATGTCATCAGCACGATAATATAATGAGAAGCTTTGATTTGATTATAACATATGACTGTAAAATGACACACAGCTGTGATTGTGCGGCTGTAATGAACAAACCTGTAATATACATCTAATTTAATCGTATCTGTTTCTTTAGCATGAGTGTTTCATCATGAGATACATGCATGAATTCAGTTCCGTGTGTCAGTTTAGTGTCAGTTATGGCTAACTGTTAATGTTAAGATTAAGATTAAGATTTACTTTATTGATCACAGCACACATGTTACAGGAGGGGGACTGTACACATGCCATGCTTAGTGAAATTATTTTCTCCGCACTTGCCCATCCTGGAAAGTCCTTCCTCCACGGCAGACCAGGAGCGGTGGGCTGCCAGCTGACAGTGGCGCCCGGGGACCAGTTCCTCTCGTCACCATTGGTCAGGTGGTGATCTTCTTGCATGTTTTTAGTGAGGATACCCCAGGTGAACACAGGGAGAACACGTAAACTCCACACAGATTGGCCCCTTTCCTTGAGCAGCAGGCACCGAAGGCATGGTGGAGGACACCCCCCCAGTGCCCACAGCTGGAATTGAACCCGGGACGAGGCGACAGTGTTACCACTGTTCCACCATGCCACCCAGTTAGCTAGTGAATTAGTTAAACTCCGTGCTAACATTAACTGAATGTCAACTGAAAATGTAAAATTCCCTTTAATATTATGTCTAGTTCAAATAAACCAGGTTACCGAAATTAGGTGGATTCAGCTAATGATAATTAAAACTGCAAAAAGCTGATTAATGTTGTGTGAATAAAGAGCTGGCTGTACAGTTAGCCAGAGGCTGACAAAACCTAACTTTTCATGCGTGGCTGAGTTTCAGCCTGGATGTGTTTTCCTCATGTTAGTGTCTCTCCTTGTTTCTTAGATTACAGGAGGAATGCTGCCCTTCTACTGTTGCAAGAAAAGCTCCTGCACTGTGGAAACGAGATCTCAGACTGTCAAGAATCAGCCTGCATGTTGTGTCATGCCCTTACATTTTCTGCTTTATTTGTTCACACCTTAAATCTCAGAAGCCCTTTGGCAAAATCTGGAGCGAGGGCTCAATGTAGTATTTACATCGGTGCTCTTTAAAGCCTTAACTCCATTCAGGTGCAGCGCCTCTCACACCATTACACACCCGCCCCTCAGGATTCACTGAAGTTCTCAAAATCTGTCGAGGGGCCGTGGTTGAATGGAAAACTCTCATAAAGTCTGAGTGATTGACATGCCATTGTGTCAGAAGATGCTTTCAAAAACCAAACAAACAAACAATAGCTGTTGAGCCCAGCAATTAGCGGTCTTGCCATGTAATTGGCAGTCAGGAGATGAGTGGAAACGCATCCTATTGCACAAGAGCAGGAACAATTCAAAACATTCCTGCATCGGAGTGGATAAACTTAAACTGCAGCCTGAGTCACAACTGCATTAAATGACAGGGACTTGAGTTTAAAACCCTTAGAAGTGCTGAACACCAACATACAACACATTCAAAAGACTCTCAAGGCTGACATGTCAAAGGAAGAGTTATTTCCTATGTGGTTCTGGAGCGTAAATATAATTCAGAGTGCTGCAAGGCCTCCATTTCTAGGAACTTCTCACTTGTGGCTGAAAGCAGCTCTGTCATACTTTCTGACCTGACCCAGTTAGTCAAACACGGGTTTATTTAGACACCAAACATCAACGCTCCTTTTCAACCACGGCACCATCGATCTCATGCTCAACTATATTTTTGCTATCATTAAAGCCCCTCTGCTGTGGCATTCCTTCGAGACACACTGCTCTCTTGTACTTTGCTTTTGCACACTGTTTGCTGCTCCGCTGCCAATCACATGAGTAGACTAGCAGAGCAAAATCAGGCCCTTTGAATTACTTATAAGGAGGAAAAAGGAGTTAAAGAAGCCATTGTGTTTATTTTGGTCTCAATGAAGCTGCTCTTCTAAGACGTGTTTCAAGAAAGGGGGCTGTGCAAGTGTGGCAAAGTGTGATAACGAGGGAAGAAAGCGGAGTTTGTGTTAACTTATGGGTAAAACCCCTTCAGGACTTTGGCTACAGTTTCTGTAAGAGCTGAATGGAATCGTTCAGATCAGGTGAGTGTTGTTGCAGAGGTGATTTTGCAGGGGCTCATGGGTAATCATGAGGGGCAAGTTGAGAGTTTCATGTTTTTTAGTCTTATGTTGAGACAATTCTGTGACCTCTGAGCTTGTTAGACTCCCCCCAAAAACACTGGACACACTCACAAATGTGTGCCAATCAAGCTAAGAACAAAGCTGTTTTTATAGTATCTGAACAATCGACCCAAAGCCGTCATCTTACCAGGCCTATCGATCCCAGTGATCTGATCAGATGAGAAGCCAAAATGTATATCCATGCCCTTAAAAGCCACAAACATAGGTTTTGGGTTGATGTGCCCTGGTTTTGAGAGCTCTGTCTCTGAGACTTCTCCCTAAGCAAAAGGGGTTGCACAAGATCTACATGAATTACTGAACAAATGTGGGCAGCAATTTTTGAGGTCTGGAACCCCACAATGGAGACAAATGTCATGTCTGGTGCTCATATCACTCACAAATGACATTTAAAAACTTCAACAGTGTTCCACAAAGATATATATGCCATGGTTACTCTTGATAAGCCTCCATCCATGGAGCTGAAAGGCTTTAAAACACTCCTGTTTTTCCTGGGATTGGCACATATTTAACCTCTCTCTCCTGCTGTCCTCCTGTTTAATCATTTTCCTGTAAATCTCCTAACATTGACAGGTGTTGCAACCACTAATTTGATGTGTTCGAATCTACATTCCCATTATGTATAAAACAAGAAGAAGAGGAAGAATAAGAGGGATGAGCGTGAGAGGGAAGGAGTAGCTGCCAAAAAGGCTAAAAATTTGTGTAAGTATCTCACCAAATGAGAGGAGGCTTAGCCGTTACTTACTGAAGAGCACCGTCAGTCAAAGTCATGCTTTTTGTAAAACATGCCACATGATTTTAGTGTATCACACAGAAGGAAAGGCGACGTGAGCCAGCATGACAAATCTGCCGAGCATAAGCACGACCAAGAGGTGCAGAAACATGCTCCAGAAGTGACTGCAGTTAAACTATCTCTCCCATCCATATTCATAATCAACCTCTGCTACCAATCGTCTCACTTGCTAGTAGCCTCTCTCAAAATCACAACTGAAACATATCCTGCAAGAAATACATAATTAAACAAAGTGCTGGATTTATATGACCTTTCATGCTTTCATTTATATAATGCAGGGATGTTCACTTTCAAGCAGACGAGCCCCTGTAATCCGGACTCAAATCATCCTACCTACTATTTACTGACTACCTCCGTGTACTCAGACCTCTGTAATCAAATGTGCATTATGTATGCGGGAACCACATTTCTAAATACAAAAGATGTGATCCGGTCAGCATGTGCTCCAAATTTCATGGCTTGCAAAAGGCCCACTGTGAATCCCTTTTCGTGTTTCTGCAGGGGACGAAGCTGAAGCACACTGTTCCCACTGAGTACATCTAACCGAGGCTTTTTGCTAATTCATACGACCTGAAGTGGACTCCCTGAGAGTGTGAGAGAGGAGGAGAGGCAGGAAAAGGGGAGGAAGAAAGCGAGCTTGCCGCTGTGCTGCCTGTTCAGGCACTCTGACATTTCTGCTGCCAGGCTAAAAGTAGCGCTCCTCCAGTCATAATTCAGTGTGCTACAGCGCAGCAGGAAAAGAATGACAAACTGGAGCAAACATGTCGTACACAACCTTTTGTGCAGAGATGACAACAAAGACGTGTGATACATTCCATTTTTATTAGAGTAACTCTGAAGTGTCACATGTAGGTCAAGCTTGTAGTTGTAATACAAAGTGTCATGTCTGGGACTTGCTTTATGGCCTCTATCTTTGACTTAATATTTCATTTTTTGCATTTTAAAGGAATTTCTACACTGCCAACATCCTCAAAAACAGTCTTACATAAGTTCAGTGGTTCTCAAACCTTTTAATCAGGCTAGCGGTATGGCTCTACAGGAATGGCAATGTTTTTTTTTTCAGCTCTCTACTTTTGTTCAAATTGAAATATGTCAGCAACTGTTTGATGGATTGTTGTGAAATGCATTCATGGTGCAGTTGGTGACCCCCTGACCTTTCATTTAGCACCACCAACACCTCAGCTTTCTTTTATCCAGTGCAATAATTCATCTACAATACTGATTGCCCCAAAGTTTGGTACAGATCATCGTGGTTCAGATCAGAATTTGTGGTGTTCAGACCCCCAGGTTGGGAACCACCTTGAGACTGTTGCAGAATCACACATCCTATTCTTCAAGCTGAGTTCATTCAACACTGAATTCTAATTTTGTCATTCAAAAACCTCAGAAATGAGCAAATCCACTTCTAATGATGAACCTAATGATTCAGAGAGAATATAGGCCAGCGGTAGTAAATTTGCATTCAGCACCAATAAGAATGAAACACTTGAATATTCAACACAAAACATGCACATCACTAATCCAAAGAGCTAATTAGAACAGAAAATATAAATGATCCATATTCTGCAACCTTCAGCTCTGTCTGTGAATCAACACACTGATGCCTGCTGGCCAACCTCCGCAGGAATCTGTGAGCTGTGATTGGCTGGTTTGCTGCGAAGAGTCAGCTGGCTGCGTACCTTCTGGCTGTGATGTTCAAAGGGAACGTCACATTACCATCGGTGTATCTCAGTCAGAAGTGGGTCAGTGGAGGCATTAACATACATTACACACCAAATGATGCAATATCTGGGAATATCCCCGTGCTCACGGTCCACTCATCATCAGCGGAGCTGCTGCAGAGCACTCAGAGCGTGCATGGAGCTTAAATATGTCTTAAAATATATATATATACACAAGTGTTAATGTGTACAAAGCAAGCAGTTGGTGTGTAATTAAACCCTTCTCTGAGCAGTTTAAAAGATAATACGTAGCAGAGCACTTGTGTGTGTATGGCTGACTATTTTGCCGCTGATGTGTGTGTGTGTGTGTGTGTGTGTGTGTGTGTGTGTGTGTGTGTGCGTGTGTGCGTGTGTGCGTGTGTGCGTGTGTGTGTGTGTGTGTGTGTGTTTCAAAGGGGGGAGGGTGCTTCATCAGAGTAGTAGTAGTCGTAGGAAGGAATAGTTCAACATTTTGGGAAATATGACATATCTATGACTCTACGACATATGTGCAGCTGGTTAGCTTAGCTTAACATGAAGACTGGAAACAGGGGAAATAGCTGATCTGGCTCTGCTAAAAGGCAACAAAATTAAAGCCCAGTAATGCCCGTGTTATCTCCTTTGTTTAAAGGACCAGTGTGTAAGACTGAATGGCACTTAGTGAGGTTGCAGATTACCTAAAACTTGCAAAAAAACATGAAAAAATATAAAAGCTGCTCTTTGGAGCCAGTGTTTGGTTTGTCTGTACAGGGCTATAGAAACATGGCGGTGCATAGGGGTCTCCATGGAAGAAAACCCGCTGCCTCTGGAGATATAGAGTTCATTCTGAGGTAATGAAAATATGACTCTTAAGTGATTAGAGACTAATGAAAAAGCATAATTATGTATATTATGTTCCATTTCTTTGAATAGAGTGCAAAAATGACCCACTTGTGCACCGAAACCTCTGACCGAACTGTTGTTGGTTAAGTTGCATTATGGGCAACTGGGGGTCCAGATGGACTGAAAAATACAATATCACTGGTTCTGCTGCACCAAACTTCAATGCTACATTGGTGGAGTACTCTTTTAAACACAAAACACAAAAAACAAAAAGAAAAGAGTGACATGAAAAGTGCGAGGCAATCTATGAAGCGTCATTATCCATAATGGCCTTTCCACAGTCATGGTCAGAGATTATTTTTCAAACAGCTGCAAAAAATGAACAATATTCAATTATTATACTTGACAGCATTCCCCCCCCCCCTTTCTTCTACCTCTGAATAATTATCAACCAGGTCATGCTGTCACCCCATCACTGAATGTAAGATTACAGCTGGTTTTGAAATAAAAACACTCACACTAAGTACACATAGAAAAGATTTTCTTGTGGTGCATAATGCTTGGTTAAAAACATCTGCCTGTTATACAAGAACGCCCACACTGCAGAGGGCACGGCTCCTCTCGGCTTTCTAAAAAGGGTAAAAGTTGAAAAATCAATAAACAAACTCTGCACAGAGCTCCTGCAAAGAGGAGCTGGAGACAAAAAGCATGAAGTTCTCATTAGTTAAGGATTCATTACACTGAAAAATCACTGCATGTAATAAATGCAGAATATGCTTTAAAGGAGCTATATGTGAACATTTTAGTTCAAAACATTCAAAAACTAACTAACTTCTGGCATGCTGATGCCTCCCTTCCTCCTCACTCAACTATATCATTTTTTGGTGATGATTTTTAAGCATCAGAGCCAACTCAAGCATTCAGCAAACAACCCCACCTACACAGCTGAAGAGATCCCTCTGGGCCACCCTTCAGCCATACACTCTCCTTAACCCCGATCACAACCACAAGTCACAAACCAACCAGTCTGACCTGGCTGTGATCCTCGAGCAGCCCACCTGTAAACCCACGCCTGCTTTCACACTTTACAACTGACCCTTGGCAAGCCTACCGTCCTCGTAGAAGACATCCTCCGCTTCCTCACGCATCATCTCATCCAGGTCATCCTCTGCAATGTCGGTCATAGCCATCACTACTCCTCTTCTTCTTCTTCTTCTCTCCCCCTCGTCTCCCTCGGCTGACGAATCGGAGCTTCAGAGAGAGAGTGACTGGGCTGTAAAATTGAATCAACGCCGGCTCGGCCTCTTCGCTTCAGGCGACAGTCCGATCACCGGCAGGCTCCTCACTCGAGAGGCACAGGACTGGGACTGCGCTGAGCTTCAGCTCTCTGCACGAGGATGTGTGTGTGAGTGCATAAGTGCCAGGTGAAGTGTGTGCGTGTGTGTATATGTGTGAGTGGGTGAGAGAGAGGACTCCCAGCAACCTTCACTAAGTTTCAGCAACAGTACTGATTTCATAAGATCCTGTGCAAAGCTGAAGTGAGAGTGTGCTGTTTGGAGAGCACTTGTATGAGTAAGTGTGCGCATGTGTGTGTGCACTGCACAGGGAGGGTCAGTGGTGTGTGCATGTATGTGTGTCCATATGCACAGCATGGCTCTCTATGTTCAGCTCGGGCAGCTGGTGATTAACAGGAATATTTAGATTCTGTATTTTGAGCCAGGAAGGACATGCAAAAAGGGTGTGAAAATGTGTGTGTGTGTGTGTTTGTGTGCATGTGACACAGCGTGTGAGATGTGAGGCTGGCTATACTTGTCATTCCTTCACAGCTCATGGGACCACACTGATTGCTCCCTCTATTTTTTCTCTTGGCCCACATTGAGGGGGCCTCAGCAGAGCTGATAACGTCTGGTGTCATCGTCTGCTGCTGAAAGTCTCCATGGTGCTGCTCAGGGTAAACACACCCACCTGCTCTGGAGGAGATGGATTCAGACACTGAGGGAGACTCTGTTTGCACCTCTCCTTTAATCATAGTTTTTACATTTGGGACTTTTGCATTGACGCTGACATTTGAGTCGCAGAGCTGCAGCAAGCATCTGTGTTTTTGAAGCATGACTATGAGCCAAATTTTGAACAACTCCTACAGGTTGTTTGGCATCACTTATTGCTGTTTTGAAGACGTATCCAGAATCCTCAAAGACTCATCTATCCAGCTGGAATCATGAATTCCACCTGCTGCACAATACAATTGATTTTGAACGGCTTTCTCAAGCTGTGAATCTTGCCAAACAAAGATAGCAGCCAGAAATGACATATCTCCCTGCTTGTCTTGTAAAATGCATCACCAAAAGTTTTATGATGAGATTTATGCAGCTTTATATATTAATTGTATTTTCCATAGTTGTGATTGACAGGCACAAAATCCACTCAGTTGCTGTGGAGCGTTTAATCATACTAAAGAGCATGTGATACAATCGAAAGCTGGGAGGGGGCCTGGTGTTGTTGAGGTTGGTCACAGGAATACATTCATATTTTTTGTGTCACTTGCAACTTGGTAAATTAATTAAAAATCCTCTTTGCTGTGCAGCAGCCAATATATTTTCATGCAAGGATTTAAAATCCTTCAGGAAATGCAATGTTTGACTTTGTGACTTCAGTGTAGAGTAATTAACCGATGCAAAAGTCTCAAACTGCCAAAACAACACATGTGAGAGAGGCAACGGTTGCTATGTTGCTCCATGAGATTAAAAACAAGACAGCTGCTCTGCGAGGCTGTACTTAGGCACACCAGTGCTTCGATCTGAATGCTAACACACTCACACTGACAATGTTAACACGCTTTGGCAGGTATAATGTTTACTATGTATACTGTCTTAGTTCAGCATGGTAATATGCTAACATTTGTTAGTTAGCACTATAGACAAAGTGCAGCTGAGGCTGATGGGAGTGTCATCAGATTTGCAGCCATCTGGCCATAAACTGTATAAAGTAGCCTATTCAACCAATTAAATTTTGGCCTGATGAACAAATGAATGAATGAATGTACAACTTCAATCCAGCATATATTTCAATCTGGACCAAAGTGAAGGGCTGCTTGGATAAAAACTGGGTCCAACTTGTGAACCAAACTAACTCCAAACTCTTGTCACATGTCATGGTGAACTTTCCAGCCAAGCCGTGCAGGGCGGTTCTACTCTTTGATTTCGAAAAAGTTTTCATCCATCTTTTTAAAAGTTTTGCACCATCCCCAGGAGGCCCCTTACCAGTGCCTCTCAAGTATTTCATGCCCAGTCCCAAATCACTGGTAGCATGCAGTCTTGTCTCTTTTTGACCTTTAATTTATTCTAAGATGAATAAGAAAAAGCAGCCAGACACAGAATTTCTTCCTCCTTCTCACACCAGGTCTCTGTCTGTCTTCTCTGTGCAGTTTCTCTGACTCACTCCCCATTTACACAAACCAATTCCCAACCAAAATAGAAACTAGGCTTCAAGTCAATTCATTATCGCTTTTCCTTCAGACTTCCTCTCCCCTGCCACCGCCTCCCTTTAAGGCCAAAGCTCAAGGGAACGAACCTGAAGACGAACTCATTTTCACTCAGGCTAGTCCAGACAACTCAGATGCCTCACATCTATCAGGGGGTGGGATGTGGGGTCTGAATACGCACGAAGAACATGTAGTGAGGACTGAGAGTTATTTTGGGTAATTTGCTGGGTTAATGGTGATGGTTGCAAGTTTATAGGATGGGAGGATTTCTTATTTGTCTGAGGTCACTGAGGAGGATGGTGTGAGGAATAGAAGCAGGGACAGAGTGTGCGCATGTGTTCGCATGTTATCTCTTGTTCCGATCCAGGAACCAAAACTGTGACAGCGGCTGAAACTGGAAGTGAAAACAGGGACTCTGAACAGCTTTGGCCACATCAACCCACAACACTCTCGCAAATCACTCTTTATAAATCATCAAAAGCTATTGTAAGTACCTGCATCACTGATTCAGTTCACTTCAGAATGTGTCACCGTTCATGTTGCTCTGCACTTAAGTAGGACATCCAGTTTGCTCTCCAAGCTTTTGCATTCAGGTCCATACAAAAAACCAGCCTATAGAAATCATTTCACAAGGTTGACAACTTTTATATGCAACAGTATTCACATTATGATTGTTTCTGTGGCTTTTGCTTTGATGAGATTTTAACAAGGAAGAAATGTACTGTGGGTCACTGCTGCTGCTGCTGCTAAAAGCTGCTGATTCAGCCAGTGAGAAAGGCGGTAGAGATTTGTTTGTACTTGCACTAAACAGCTCTAGTTTTAGCTTATGAGTGGTGCAACGGCCTCTTGTTATGAGAAGAAGAATCGCGCACACAAGAGATGAAATTACCAGTCAAGTTGACAAAAAACGAATTAGCAGTCAGCTAATGCAAAACGGACAAAAAATTAGTGGGAGGATTTGTTGTTTTTCTGTGGTTCATATGACTGCAAACTGAACATTTTGGGGTTTTGGCGTGTGAGTCAGAAAAAACACTGGATTTGTAGGTGATACCTTGAATCTGAGATGGAAGTTTTTCAGTATTTTCTGACATTTAATCAACTAAATGATTGGAAAAAAAAAACAGTCATTAGCTGTGAGCTGCAGCCATAAGGCAAAAACACACTCACACAGATGCGCGCACAACTGCAGAGGGCAAGTGCTTTGGACTGTGTTTCACATAATGAGCAGGGTGGGAGACAGCAGTTTGAAAACACCCTGCTGACAGTATGGAAAGACACAGGCTTGACTAATCCACAATGAGAAGTGGCAGAGAACAGTTAATGCATCTCTAGGGCAATCATACAGCTACAAACTTCCTGATCAAAGTGAACGAGCAGCATTCCCAGCAGCAACAGGAAATTACAGAAAGTGGTGAAACAAACTGCATAACAGACCCATGAAGGTGCAGCGTGATGTGCAGTGAAATAACCCCCCACATGCTGCGTGATACATATAATATTATCCCTAAAATTACTTCACGATCATGCATCTCGGCATGGCTCAACACCAGTTTATTTCATGATAATAGCCACATGAACGACTTGCAAACACTGAGTTCTAACCAATATGGTGGCTCCCAGCAGACAGCAGGGACACTTTGACTTAGTGCTCTGATCCTAGAAACACAACGCGGGGAGCGCAGAATCACTGGTCATGCAGGCAAGTAAACAGAAAACACAGTCACATACAGAACACTGACACATGCAAAGCAAAGCCCACTGCTTATGCAGATACGTCCCACTCCCATCTGTTCGCTGCTATAATCTTCCAATGTTCTGGTGACTGTATCATGATTTATGTGCAAAGCATTTCTGAGATTAAACCCAGAGTTACAGTATTAACAACAAAAATGGAGCATGCACTGGAAGTTCCAAATCCAACTTTTCTTTTTTTTTTCCCCTCAGCAGCAACTTCTGACCGGGAGCTCTTCTACAGGCAGCGGTGGCAGAAAACGGGGTCAAGTTCAGGCTGCACTTGCCCTGCTGCATTTCAATGACTGGGTACATTGTTGTGACCAGCAGAGAAAACCCCCTGCTTCGGGAAATGCAAACGCATGCTGCTGGGACGCAAACACACTCATCCATATAATAATACTCACAATGGCACCAAAACACTGCACAGACAAAACAGACAAGAATGTACACACACCACACACACACAAACACACACAGTTGTTACTCCAGCATTGCAAAGAGAAGCACAATCAGACCCGCTCGGTACAATGGTGTTGTTTGAATGGGGTCAAACAATGGAACTCTTTGGCATCTGAATCGAGCCAGATGATGAGTGTCCCAGGAGACTGAATAGGCGGCTTCAGCCTCCTACACACTCGCTCCTCTGGCCCTGACAATATGCATCAGTGCGCCGACTGTTACTGTGGACTAAAATATCCGTTATTAGCATGGAAGCAGCAACTCATTAGCATCCTGGGCTAATTCTATGGTGCGAGCTAATTTGCATGTATGCAGCTTCTTCCACAGATGCTACGATGGCCACAAAAAACTAGAAAACTAGAGAATGTAATTAGCGTCAGACAACAGTATGCCTTCATTAAAAGCAGACAGATTTAGGTGTGCTGACGTGATGTACTGGCAGCTTTCCTGGATTGGCTGGAGGACACAACAACATCTCAACAAACAGCCAAGCACACAGAGAATTCAATCAAGTTAACTTTTGCAGTATTATAGAGAAAATGGAAAATTAGCTTGGAAATATTTAAAAAGCGCACAGTTTCACAACTCAGATCATGCTATTTTTTATCATCAAAAGCTATTCTGAGTTTGTCAGAGCAGAAAAGAGTTTACTTGTTTGTGTCTAAACTGACTCATGTATGAAAATGATCAATGTTTTTTATGCTGTTTTCCTGCACTCCAGGACTGTAGCTGCCAATGAGTCACTAAGGTCATGTTTTTGTTTTTTTTTTCAGGACATTTGGGTTTTTTAGCAACTTGCAGGGCATTTTAAGTTCTACAATAAAAAAAAATCATACTTGCTAGATATCCAACAGGCTGATTCCAGCATTTTCCTCACCTCGATATATTTAAATTTGGCTAAAGTAAATAGATAAATCCAGAGTTCAGCATTTTACCGCCAGCATTTTACCTCATGACTAATCTGAGTTTTCTTTAAAGCATAATGCTTGATGATAATAACGTTAAATCTATGTGTGAGATACACACACAGAACAAAATATAAAGAAACAATTAAACAGGCAATGAAACTATAAAAATTACGAGCATGAATGAAGAGTGGAAAACACACTGGCCACACAACAGGATATTGTTGCAACACAAAGAGCCAATTCATAAATCCTGTGGAAACTGGATTTCCGAGTACAGGGAACTTGAGTAAATGCATGCTGCAACAGCATGTCCCCCCAGACCCAGACTGCTCAGAGATGTCAAATACATGCAGAGACGAGTAGGTGGGGAAGTTTAAGGCGGAGACGGCTGGGAAAAAGTTCATGATGTCAGCATGACTTCCTCTGCCAAACCATGACAGACAGATATGGGTCTAAGGTGATGGAAAAGGACGGAAATATAATGTCCTTTTTGGACGACTCTGCCAGAGCTCCTCAGTTCAGCTTGTGTTTGACAATTCCCACAGACTCATGTGAGTGAACGTCAGAGAGGAGCAAAAGGACGGGTTAGAAAGAGACCTCTCTGGGCATCTTCTCTCTTCTCCTATCGTTCCCACTTTGTTCCCTCCACCCCAGGCCCCTGCCTCTTTTTTTCTCCCACTAAGAAGGATGACAAAATGGGATGATTGTGAAGGGGCGCCTGGTTACCCTGGTAACAATAATGAGGGCATTGCATGGTAAATCCAATTTGCCATGGCACTCTCTGAGTCATCTGAGGTGCACGTGTGTGAGTTAGTGTGTGCGTGCGACGCGCCGTGGCTTCATTCTGATGGAGGACAACCATAATGTATCAGAGTGCCATCCACCACATACTCATGCATGTGGACACACACAGTTTAAAGACACACACAGGCTCACACACTTTGCAATTTCTTCACAACCAAGAGCTGTTCCTATTTCAATAAACAACAACAATGAACTGGAGACCACAGAGGGACGTCTTTTGTACAAGAAGTCACAATAAACAACAGCTTGTCATGATCACACCAAAGACACGAGCCAGCAAAACCTAAATTGTCCAAATCTTAGACCTGAGAATGGCTTTAATGAATAAAACTGAGAGCTATGCATAAAACATAGAGCAATCAGCATGACCCGCTGATTGAAACACCTCATGAATACCTGGAGTCAGAGGTATTTAACCAGAAAATTAGCCTGTGCAAACAAGAGAGCATCAGAATGTATGAACGTGCAAATGAGTCCTGAATTTCAAATTATTTTAGTTCAAATAGTTTCTTAGCAGCAGCAGCAGCAGCAGCAGCAGCAGCAGCAGCAGCAGCAGCAGCAGCAGCAGCAGCAGCAGCAGCAGCAGTTACACATTATTCAGACAAACACCACCTGCACAAACATGCAGCCTGTAATTGTTTGAATATACTGCCCGGTTAATGTGCAGGGGGAGGCATGGTGAGATGAAAGAAACCACCAAAGTAGATAAAAAGGCGAAAGTAAAGTTGGTAGATATACTGTACCTACTGTAAGTGTATCGGTATCTTTTCATCTTTATGTGGTTGTATGTCCTGACTCTGCGGTGCATTATGTTAAAGAATAATCCCAGCAGACGCCTTCTTGCCACTGTGAAGCTTATAACTCCTTTTGTGCTGTCACCAATTTCTATTTTTGCGCTCTCTCCCTGTCTCTCCCTGTCGCTATTGTATTTTGCCTTTCTCTGTTCCACAATTGGATCCTTTTCTCTCGCTCGTTTACTCTTTGCCTTTCTGTCTCTGTCCCAGAGTGCACAGAGGGCATCAGACAATGGCAGCAATACAGCCGCAGCATGCCAGCTGTGCAGGCTGGCACCACAGAGATGGCAGTGCCCATGTTGTGGCCTGCTGCTGCCGGCTACACCTGGAGGGAAGAGATAAGAGGCAGCTGAGGCACTCAACCAAATGAATCAGCAGACCACAGCCTCGTCTGCTCATTTGTCTTTGACCCTATGTATCAAATTTAGACGCATGTGCACGAGACAATATGGAGGACGATCTCATTAAACGACTGCAAAGTTTTAATGTTTTGATCAGGTTTTCATAGGATGGATTTGTTTCAAAAGCCGTAATTTACTGTCAAACTCCATCCATAAATCCAGGGCAGAAGCTGTGTGCACGGGCCTGCAGTAAAAGTGATATTCAGCATTGAAAGACTTTGGAGGGTGGTGGGGGTTTTTTTGTTAAAAATAAACATACAAAGACACGTAAAAATCTACTAACCAGCCTGGATTATGAAAAGAAGATGAGATCTTTCCTGGACTTAATGCTGCACTGCAATACAAAACCTTCTTTATTTGAACGTACATGGATTGACTATGAATGACTGGATGCTGATTTGTAGCCTTAAACAATCATGACATCATGGGTGTAGCCATCAAATTCATATTTAAGACCCTTTTGCACCCTTCTTGCTCTAAAAGAAGACAGCTGGAAACATAAAAAGTCACCCTAAGACAGAGGTTTCAACCAACTGAACCGAATGAAACGTTAGCTTACTGAGCTGCAGCTGATAAAGTCTACCAGCAACAGTTGTCATTTCACCCGGCAGCACTGATGGTTGGTGGCTAGAAATGAGACGCGTTTGTCTTCGAGGACCTATTGTTTCAGAAATGACTGTTGATTTCGAGAGGGAACCCGCCACCATTATTAAACTGCTTGTGCTGTGCAAGAACGAAACGCGTGGCAACAGAAACTTAAGGGGGATGGAGCTCAGCGAGCGGTCAGTTAGAGCACATGAGACCAAATGGAAGATGTGCTTGACTTTCTGAAAGCACCGTTACATGCTGCTGCCATTGAATTACCTTGCCGTTACTGAGCAGGTTTGTGACTAAGCAGTTCATTAGATATTGCATAATGCAGGGCTATTTTTGACAGGGAGACATTTTCAGGTTGGGGAGATCAAGAAACCAGATGAAGAGGGTTGCAGCAGGGTGGGGCAACAGGGTGGCAAGAGATACGAGAACCGCAGTTTCCTCTCCCACGCCGCCCAGCATATCCCCGTGTCCTCCAGCACACAGCACAACCAACACCTGCTGGGTACAGAAAGGGGAAGTCGACTTTCAAAACTGGAAAACACAGGCAACTGATGCAATGTGTGCTGTAGATGGAAGATATTACCCACCGTTATGAGCTTCAGTGTTACTGTGAGACTCATGGTATGACACGGAGCGGGCATGTTGCACTATGACCAATAGGCATGTACATACAATCAAACACAAACACCTGGATTCAAGAGCTAAAGCCAGCAGGCAGAGGTGGGATGCTTTTATAGCCTTAAACAAATTCTACCAAGCGAACAGGAAGGGAGGATATCACAACACAGCTTCTGAGAAGTAGGGTGTGGACTTGGTGGGAAGGTTGGGCAACAGTGTGTAAAATAACATTAAGTGCCTATTGCAGCTGTGTTTCCCTGAGAGCACAACAGAGTGCAAGCATGCCACTGTAGCCGTAAAGCGTGTCACATTTAGGAAGTGGGTGGAGGATTTATTCAGAGTTGGAGGATGACAGAATGGTCAGTGAAAGTGTTACACATGTGGCCTTTCTGCCCCGATGGTCAGAGGGACGGGGGCAGAGGGAGCTGGGCTGGAAACTGTACTGACAGCTCATCACCCTGCATGAGGGCATCTACAAAATGCCCTCTGTGTGGGTGTGTGTGTAAGTGTGTTTTCCCTGTATCTGGCTTTGCATCAAGTCCCTCCAGAGTGATGACATCTGCTGTGACTTCACATCTGTCCCCCCTGGAGTACGCACTAGTTACACCAACTGTATATGACCTACATACATCTCCATTTTTGTTAATGAGCAATTTGTTCCTGAGACTGGATTTACTGTATTCAAGCACCATCGAAGGTTGCAGCTATTTCAGATACTCCATGCAAATCCTTCCATGAAACAATGGAATGACAGTCACCCGACTGGTCACTGTAGACATATTTAAAATTTGTTCAAAGAAACAGATTTCAGCTGAGAGGAACACGCAGAGACTCTCCCACAGCAATGGAGAATCGAGGCCTTCTTTCCGGTTCATCAGCATTTGAATGTTTCTTCTCATCTGTGAAGCCAGCATGGGTTTAACTGAGGCCAGCCATCTTGCTCACTCGCACGCAAGAACACACACACAATTATGTTAGTCTGGCATCTTTCTGAGGCGAATGGACACTCAATAAAGCCACATCCTGGCCACCATGAAAACCCAGGAGTTCTACTGAGAAGCACAAAGAGGAAACTGGCAACTCAGTGACATGGGAACCATGAGCTCATGAGCTAGCGTTGCCATATACTCAGGCGATGCCAAATCTTCCAGCCTTGTCCTTGAGAAACTTGCATAAAGTTTAGTCAGTCAGCCTGATGCTATTGAGTGAGAACCTCTCAGCTGTGTCCCAGTGAGTTGGTGAGGTGGTGGGAGGCGTCCACGCAGCGTGTCTGCTCTCTGATGGCAACGTGTCTAAAGCTTGACGGAAACTGAAGGATGATTTGGCAAGCAGGCTATAAATCCTGAGACAAGAATGTGGAAAACACACATTGAAAAGAAGAGGAGATAGAGCCAGCAGATGCTGAGAAAAGGAAGAGGACAGTGGATCAGGTTCTTCAATATAAGCGTTTTTCTGCAGCAGTCCAGGCATATTGTCCTGCTGCTGTGGGATATTAATATAAATGCCTCCAAGACCAAATGAAAAAACAACCTTGTCTGCTCATTGCGACTCCATTCTTCGCAGCATATTGTTAAGTGTTTTTCCGGTAATGGCTGTGTTGTGCTTCTCCATCATGAAGTCGCTTTCAGAGTGTGTTTTCTTTCAGACATTGTGAGTCATCGTGAACCAAAACAACAAAACGAGAAGACAAGGCCAACCTGAACTTTTCTTTTATTACCTCTGGATTATAAGAAGAAGAACAACAACAACGACAACAACACCCTACTTCATCAATTCTATTTGCTCTTTCCATTACACAGAGAGGTCGTAGGTCAGGGTTGGCTACACAGAGATACATATTTTTTATGTAGATACTAACAGTAACAGTTCTATTATTTAGTATTTAAATAATATTTGGTTAAAAAAAACATGGTGGAGAGACAACTGGACTTAGATTCATTACATGGACACAAACATGACTCTAGATGAATGATAATGTTGCTCTGCGTCTCCTGGATGTGTAAGTAGGCAAATATTTCCTAACAAAATACCCATTTCAAACTAAAAGGTGAGGTGATATGTCAGTGTTGTCTTCCTTCCTCCTTCACATTATTGAGGCAGAAATCACAACCTGAGCAAATAAAACCGAAACTATTGGCATGGCTCGATGCACTGGAGGTAAAATAAAGATTTTTTGTTATTTGGATGAACAGACATTCGAACAGCATATTCTTGATAGAGCATCGTATAATGAAGGAAAACACACAGACCACAGACGGTGTAAAACATGGATGTGGTCTCCATCACTTTAAAGGAGGTTGTTATATTAAAATTCCCCTCACATACGAGGAAATTAGCTACAGAGACCAAAACAGATTTTTGTACCAGGCTGTAAACATGGAACAGGCATTTTAATCTGGGGGTCTATGGGGATTGACTTGCTTTTGGAACCAGCCTCAAGTGGCCATTTGAGGAACTGCGCTTTCTGGCCCTTTTTGCATGTTGCTGCCTGATACAGACAACATCTGCACGTCTGAGTTCATAGGCATTGTGATCACGGGCTGAAAATACTGTCCCATAGTGAAACCCAAGCAGACATCAGAGCTACAGCAGAAATAAACAAGCACAACACGTGCCCTTCTTCTTTGGGAGATGCAGCCTGTGTTTTATTTTGTTCTCTCCTCCCTCTGTCTCTCACACTCTCCCGTTGTCTTCCTCTCTTTCCATTAGTCTTTCTCTCTGTGCTCGTACGCTGCCCACGCAGCAGCCCTGCTTGTTGACTTCATTGTGTGAAATTACAGAGAAAGGGCCGACATGAGTCCGTGCTCACATGTGCCCTGAAAGCTCTGTGAATTGAATTCCTTTCAAGGTTCGGATAAGCAGCAGAGAAAGAAGAAGGAAAGGGGGGAAAAGGAGAAATAAAGGAAAATGAGGGGACGAGCGTGTGAGTGAGCAGAGAGAGAGAATCATTTCCAGCCACAGCTGACAACTGGAAAATGAGCCGAGGCAATTTGTAATCTCCTCTGATGTAGTTTCACATCCCAACGCCGCCTCCTGCATCACTGGCAGCCGAGGCTACAGCAGTGAGGAGGCGCGTTGCTATGGAGTGGGAAGATTTTCAGAGTGAGCACCATCACAAATCTGGTTGGAGACAAAAGAGGAGATGAGAGGGGTGATGAAGATCTGGGGGGGGGGGGGGAGAGAGGGAGGTCGCAGGGCACGATAAGTGAGGAGAGGAAAGAGCGATGGGAGAGAAAGAAGGCAATAAAGCAAATGCAACAAGGGCAGAGGTGAGGGACAGGGAGGTGCAGAGAGGAGGCGGGATGACAACAACAGAATGACGGAGAAGAAAAATGTGCATAAGTCAGGCGGGTCGTAGAAACAGAACGCTGACAATCTGCTAAAGTGTGTACGTTCACCACCTCCATCATGGCCTCAGCTCCATTTAAAGTAAAAAGGAAAAAGACAGAAGCTGACAGATAATGAGCGAGAGAGAGTTTTAACTGTGCGTCTCCTCACTGGGAAGCGTTTCTCTTTTCCATGTATTATTCATAAAACCAGTCAGCTGATCCTCCTGAGTCGCACTTTGGCCTCAGCTCGGTGCCAGAAACAGGAAGGAAAATCTTCAGAGGGGGAAGAGAGACGTTTTTCTAACATGACACACATTACCCCATTGTTGAGTGTAATGTTGGCGTTGCTTCACTTCCCTCTGAGCTCAGGTCAACATACAGCGTGTGTGTGTGTGTGTGTGTGTGTGTGTGTGTGTGTGTGTGTGTGTGTGTGTGTGTGTGTGTGAGAAATGAAGACACTGTATATTATTGAACTCTGGAGGCCCCCTACTGGTGAGTAGTGGGAATGCAAAGGATTAGTCAGGGTGGGGAAAAAGGCAAAATATAGAAAAGCATTGATGTCTTTGAAAATTGAAATATGTCTCAGAAACAAATGACAGCAGCCTCCTGTGGTACCTCATAATGTTTGAGACATCAACAAAATGAAACTCTGTTCAAGTCCAGCTTTTATCCAAAAAATCATTCTGACACAAAACAGAGGAACGTCACTGTTTCCATTAACATGAACAGCCTGACTGTAGTTTATTTAAACTTCCTGTTTCAGTCAATCTATTTTAGCCTCAGTCTGACAGTGAGAGTGTATTTTTATTAATAGTTTGGTGGTAACGCAGCTTTGATGTAGTCACCCTGTCTGTTGTGTTTGACAGCACAGTTCATATTAAAGGTTGAGTGTTTCTATCTTTGCTCAAAAGTGCTATAAAAACATAACATTGATGCCTCTGCTGCGTGGTGGCGGCTGGCAAAACCAAGCTACATCTACCCTCTTATGAATAAATACTGAGATAATCAGCTGCAGACAAAACCCCTAAAAGCCTCCTCCTGAGGAAATCATCAATAACCTTCAACCTCAGTGCTTCCTGAAGCTTCGCTGCGGCGGACGGTCAGATTATAAAGGGCAGAGAGTGGAAACAACAGCAGGAGAGTCAATGAGATGATCACACGGCTGCGCCCATGTAAAATCACGGTGCATCTCCAGAGTCTCCCCAGATTTGTAGTAGCTGCTCAGGACAAGCTGTGGGATGTTCAGCCAATGTTTGATGACTAGTTTGGTGGCATTTTGTCTCCCTCGCATCTTTGTAATGGCTTCTACACGGATGTGAGAGACAGAAATAGGCTTAAATTACTAGACACTGTAGTCACTGTGTTTGCATTTTCCAAAGAGTAGCCTGATGCTGTGTTTCTGTTATCACTGATGTGTAAATGGAAGAGTCTGAGGCGAAATCAGGAGTATATTTTGAGGAATTCTACAAGAGATGGAGCGAGGAAGTTTAATTATAACATTTCAATGTAATTTTTATGTAATTTCTAGACAAATTAACATGTCTTGCTATTCGTAAATTATTGCTCTCCTCCCACCTGAGCAGGTTATGATGGGTTTCAGTGCCTCCATCGAAACAACACTGATCAGATGCCATCCAGACTAATTGAATTCTCTTTTCTCTGTCATAACTGCACGGTCGATCAGCGGCCCCTCCTCACAGCCCCACCTGCCCCCAGGCTGAAACTACTTAATGTTGAGCACACAATTAGCAAATCCATCACACACTCACACAGTCTCTCAAACAACCGAACACAAAGCTTTTATGCTCAGTGAAGATGCTTCATCGATCCCTGGAGACAAAGCTGAATACCTTAGTGTGCAGAAAAACACATTTTTCTGTCTCACTCTCCTCATCTCTGCTTCAAAAATATCCTCGTAAAGGAGCGCCGGCCGGATGTGGGATGAGGACAGAACTGCACTCTGTTCAAGACAGAAGTTGTCGCTGCTAAATCGTTCCAGCTCAGCAACATTCAGCAGCAGCCAGCGTGCACTCACTTTCAATCGATGCACATCGATGGTATGCACTTAACATTACTTGCATGTTCTCCCTGTGCACGTCAGCAAAAATCTTACAAATGCAAAGAAAAAGGATTTTTTTTCAGGATAGGCCACCAAAATAATACGCCGCTAAACCCACTTGGCACAGCCACACGAGTGCTGTAATCCATTCTCCTACAATCTGATCCTACACAATCGACACAGATGTTATTTCAATTACACATTCACAGATCAAATAGACTGCAGTGTCAGCTGACTACGGTCTCTGTGTGAGAGCCACAGGAGTTCATAATAACAGCTTCCAAGCCAACATGTAAGAGTGAGTCTTAATCATCCGGAAGTGTCTCAGTCATACTGGAGATTTTTAACTCGCGTGGAGACACTTCCATCTTACTGGACCCTGCTCGTTGAAAGGGGCACTAACCAGGTGTGATGTTATGATTAATGCACACTGAAGCTATTATCATGAATTTGCATGCTGCCCAGTGCACAATTTCACTCCAAAACTGAGACATGTCCTGCAAAGTATCACGCTCGTCATCAGTCTTATCTGACACCAGGTTCACTGTAGGGGATGTAAAGTGATTTAGTAAAATCATCAGGCAACATTAGAAACGACAGCTAACAGTTGGCATTATCCACAGCATGAAGCACATCAGGGTTTTGTCAGAGCAGCAGCATCACATATTCTGCAGGACTCAGTAACAGCACTTCACTTGTCAAAGACAGATGACTTCACTGGGAGCTTCTCAGGTTCACAGCAGCACTTAGGCAATTAAAAGTGGAGCCAGGACACAGACATTTTGAAGGGAACAAAGCATAAGGACGGAGAGAAGCTAAACGGGGCCCTCTAGGGTCATTCGATGCATCATAGTCCTCAGATTAGTCAGAAATGAAGAGAGAATGATCATACAAAGACTAATCCTCTCATTCAGTGCACTTACGGTTGAACTCCCTGCGGCAGACATGAGGCCTCCAGGGTCGGCTTCGTATCCAGTTCAGGCGTCGAGGCAGCTCCATGATGCCAAGCTGGTGCCAGTGTGTAATGGCCACTCACCCATCAAAGAGCAGCACCCCGATGCTTCTTCCCATCCCCAGGACAGACGCTCCCTACAGAGCATTAGCAGTGCCAAGTACCACCTTACCAGCCTGGACCTTTTAAAGCCAATACTTCACTTTGTTTACAGCCTGTCCTGCACTTACTGGGACAGAGATGTTACAGTCGCTGTTGTTGTGCTCAGCTACATCTCCCCTCCGCTGCTTTATCTTTTATGCATGAGTCAGTGGAACCCAACTCGGACAGAGGCAGGCCTCTCTCCCCAGGAACGCGCACCTATCGCTGGGCAGCATCTGAAGCAGAGAGTGCCGACCCTGCTGAAATGTGACGCCTCTGCACCGAGCCCCCCTGGGAGGAAAGGTGGGTGGATGGACAGGAGGTGGGGCTTGGCCAGCCACCTGAGGAGGCTGGAAGGAAGACGGTCAGTCAAAGACACCATGACATAATCTCTTTCTCTGTGTGGACGTACAGACATCTAGTGTACAAAGCTATAATTCAGATCCAACATTATTTTGCTCACAAACAATAAGGTACAATAAATGTAAATTCAACAGTGTACGTCGTTCCTGGTTGTCCAAAGGTCCAGATCAATGCACAAAGGTGATAGAGCCGAGCAGTCAGCGCCCCTGGACTTAAGAATGAGCTGCCTGATGAGACCAGGGCTGCAAACTGTCTCATCTTTTAGATCACTTTTAAAAATCTCTTTTTTTAATTGCTTTATAATGAATTTATTTGTTTTATGACATTTTAGTTTGTGTTATCCTCTGTTCTGTTATCATTTGTAAAGCACTTGTATCTGCGTTTTTGAAAGGTGCTATGTCAAAGTTTTCAGAGAGCTGGTTAGCCACGAAAGACAGAAAATATATCTATCGAACTTTGAGAGGCCAAAGTCAAATATTCAAATTGCTTGTTCTGACAGACCAACAGTGTCACGCCTAAAGATATTCAGTTTCTGGTGACAGAAGAAACAAATCTGCTCACATTTACAAAGCTTAAACAGGTGAACGTTAGACATTTTGGTTGAAGTATGACTCTAATGATAATTAAAATAGTTCCAGATTAATTTTCTAATCAACAGATTAATCGCTTAATCCAATAACTGCACCAGCCCCATTTGTTCATTTTGAAATTAACCTTCATCAACAGCAGACTGAGCTTTGATGCAGCTCATTTACAAAAACACAACGGTACCTGGAGCTCCATTAACTGGAGCAGATCACTAAGCTGCAGTCTGACAGGACTTCAAGAGGCGTTACGAGATCATGACCTCTAGTGGCCGTCAGCTGCCCAGTGCAACCGACATGTCTGCTAGCTCTTCAGGTGGAGGACACAAAGTCAAAGTCACTGAAATACATTTTCTGTACTTGTCTTTATTCAAATAAAACAATACAAGTTCTTGCCTCAGTCTGAGCAAACACGACCTCCTCCACTGAAAAGCATTATGTTGCCATTTGGTTTGTCCAAAACATGATAAATAAAAAGTCAGTACAGCAAGTACCTTAAGACACAATTCTACAAATACAGAAAACACAGCTTTGTCAAACACAACCCAACCGGAACACACACACACACACACACACACACATCTGAAACCCAATGAAACACGTGAAATATACGTTATACTGCAACATTCAAGTTTTCTGAGTATATAAGTCCATAACGTGATAATATAAGCAAATACACCGAAATATTCTGTTAACTGCAGATTTGAGGTGGTTCTCTTCTAAACAACACCCAACACTTAAATGATGACTTTGACTCCAGAGAAAGCAACATGAAACAAATATCTGTGCGCTTCTGTCGGCTGGTGTTGTGGAGGTGCTTTGTGTCGAGATGGTTCAGTTTAAGGCCGGAATATTTCCATCTGACGTTAACTACACCATCTTAAGCTGCTTCATTTTTAGCGAACTGACCACCTGATAAATATTTGGCAAACCCTACAGCGACGTGTCAATATGACTGTGCTTAAGACACTGTACACAAAAGTTACGTTACAAAATTGAAAATCTCCTTTGGCAGACGACACTCACAGAAGGCACATACAGTTCAAAAGGACTACTGTACACTGCAAACACCACACCACCTGTTCCTACCTGTAGCATAACACCCTACAGCTATAATTTTCTCACTAGGAAGCAGACACTTTGCTACGGGCTCAATGCACTCTGTGAGCACAAAGATGGTCTGACCATCTGCCTGTTTAAGACCTTTGGTTATGCATTTAGAACACATGGTCCAAGGTGGTGACATATTTAAAAGGCAGCATTACACTAAATATCCTATGTGTGATACAAACTGTTAAGACAAGAGTGGGTTAAAAAAAAAAAACCATAAATATCAGCCACATGTGCACATCAGCATGGTTGATCCTGAGATTTGCATCTACAAAGACCACATTGTAAAGTAAAACATTACCCAGAGGAGTCCAGCAGGTACATTTTCTCAAACACACACACATTACATGAGCTTAAACTCTGAAAACCTTTTTGATAGCCATAACATTTTAGTTACATTCCTCTCACTAGTGTGTGTTGTAAGTGGCTGAAAACAGAGCCACATAACAGTAATAGTAGGTAAGAGTGACATCATAAAATAAAGTTGCACATGTACTCTTGAATGAAGCTGGGGACACTTCTAGCTAGTCCCTGGAAGTTAATATTAGCTACCACTAGGAGGCACCAGAAATCAACTACAGGCCTACAGATACTTATAAAGGATGGAGCTGAGAACATTTTCATGATCATACTCATAGAAGGATTACTTCAAAATAAAACCAATCAAGGTCACCTGACATGTAAACAAGCTTGTCCTAACTGAAAGAAAAACAGCACTAGTAGAAAATCTCTTCCTCCTTCTGAACTAGCTTATTATGACAAACCCTCGACACCTGTCCATTTGGTCCGTCACTTCAGTAAAAGATCAGAATAAAGCTTTTCTATGACAAATGGAGTAGTAAAACTAAACTGAAAATGCAAGATGTGCAAATTTGCAGCAGGCATTTTAAAAAAGTCCAAGAACAATGTTTCTGGACACCATCTGGCTGCTGTACCCATACAGGTGATGTAGAAACTCTTCCTTGAAAATCCAGACCTGTAATACATCTATGAATACCACTCACGGGCAACTTAACCTCTCTGATGTCAACGCAAACCCATCAAAATGTTTCAGTGTTTAAACCCGTGGTTAGGACCCACGCCATTGGGTTGTGAGATAAATGTGCGGGGTCGCGAGAAACCTAAATTTTCTGACATTTTGCTTTTTGCTGATGCATTATTTCATGATCTTAAGGCCCTTAAAGATGCTCAAACAAGGAAAAATAACTAGTTGAACTGGCCACCTGTGGGATGTCTTTTTACAGGGTCACAAACGAAAACGGTTTGGAGCCACTGGTTTGAAACCCCTAAATGCTCATCCTTCACATTCACATGAGAGATATAATCCAACACATGTAATACACGGCCAAATTTTCTGGAACAACCTTGTGTTTGTGACTAAGATACCGCGTGCGTGCATCTTTACTGAGTAAATTCCCTGTGGATCAGGTCGTTAATTTCCATTTGTTGCAGTGTCACCCGAGGTTTTCAGTCAGCTTGTGTGTGTGTGAGTTGCAGTGTGTGGGCACACATGGAGGTAAGTGCCCGACCAACACTGCATTGTGCAAGAGCAGGTGATTGTGCACGAGTTTCGCTGAGTTAATCTGTGCAGTGCTGTTTGTTGGAGGGTTATCGTGTATAAAATTTGAATTCTTTATTTCTATGGCTCGTGTGAGAGAAGAGGAGGAGGAGGAGAGGTGTGATGAGCTCACCTCTCCACTGTTCTCCCTTTACTCAATCAAGCTAAACTCATCTAAATCCTGATTGTCTGCAGCTCACAGCCTCCTTTGTGTTCAGTCTTCCTCTTCCATCCATCTGTACAGCATCCCACCCGAGGCTTTTGTTGCTGTTCCGTCATTCGATCTTTTCTGGGTCTATATTGTCCAGGTCAATATCAGACGAGGCCACACAACACATGCACAGTTTCTGGGTGTACAGAGAGATCTCATCTGCAGGGACGAAAAAAAAAAGAAAATCAAAAAAGGTTTGCACTCAAGATGATCTTTGAAATACTGGCGTTGGTTTTGCAACTTAAAGCATTACTGGTTTAATCGTTTTAGCAGAAGGTTAATTGTGTCAGGAAGAGGTACCAAATGGCCTTGTAGATTTTCTATTTTTATTACTACTACTACTTTATTCACATTTCAGTTTTATATACCTCTTGATAAGCATTTCTTTTATTTTCTCTATTCATCTGTACTTATTGCTGACCTTGTAACAGCCAGGTTTCCCAGCTGAGGATGAATACAGATGAGCTTTCTCTTACTCCTCAATAGCACTACAACACTACAGGAGCCTTTACAGCAGCTATATAGTACTGTACACTGAACTTTGAAACACTAATCTCAATCACCATTCAGCTCTTAGCAACACTAAGAAGAGAAGTGCCTATAGGATCTGGTCTACATGCAACTTAAAACTAGTAATCTGCTTTCAGAAGTGAGCTGTAATAACATCACACAGCCACATTCATTCACAGGAATTTTTCTTTGCAGCTTACTGTATGTCCCAGGACTTTGAATTTTATTGTTTTCTAAGAAAACCGGGTATCAATGCAGCTTTGAACTTACAATAATGTTCTCCTGGTTCTACACTGCTGTTTGTGCATGAATCGAAAAATGAAATTTAAACCTTTAGAAAGTCCTTCATGTTGGTGGTACCCATGGTTCTCTGTACGGTGGCTGAATGCTCATGAAAGTGAAAACATGACCACTATGCCGACAAAAACCCTTTCTAAGTCATGCAGGCAACATCAGTTGAAGCCTCTTACCCAGTATGTATTTTAGGAAGGGTGGCCTGGAGCTGGGTGGCAGGTGAATGCAAATGTAGTAAACTGGTGCACCAGACAGTGCTACAGCAATTCCCACCAGAGAGTTGATGGTGTCACTGTAGAGGGGAACTACTACCAGGAATACGCTGCATATACAGAAGACGATCGGGAAAAACAAAGAGAGCTGCAAGGAGCAGAGAGAGAGAGCAGGTTAATGAGGGCAATTTGAGAATTTGTTGAGCAGCTGAAAGAAAATGGAGGTAAACTGGGTTCAAAATCCACTGTAATATATTCAATGAAGCCGTGATTGCCTATAACAAAGCACTACGTCTGGTAAGAAAGGATCACTTTTCCAAGATTATCAGAGAGAATGCTGGGAACTAGAATATCAGTCTCCACTATTAATCAGCTGCTCAGTGAACTTAGAGAGCACAATGTCTGTTCCCATAGTTACGCAGATGATACACAACTGTACATCTGTGCAGAACCAGCTGAACAATGTAGTAATTCAGGCTTAAATTATCTTCTACTTGTTCACTGCTATAAGAAAACAGGAAGGCCACTGACTGATGAGGAGAACATTCTACCTTTGTTGTTCTACCTCTGTTCACCTATGTCCTACTTCCAACCTACATCAATGATATGAGTGGTGTGTATCCTAAAAATACTTACAATAATAGCAAACTATGCATGGTTTAATTTTCCAACAGCACATCTTGCCAATGTGATTCAGAGGTTTCAAGATGTCTGCGTTTCTCACAGACACATAATTGTCTCTGTGGTTACATATGTCTACCTTCTGTACAACACTGCATTGAGAAACTCATCTGCCTAGAAGGCAGATAAGCTATGGTATGTATATATGCTTGTCAGTACTCGTGCTGCATCTGTCCTCTTACCTTAACTGGTCGGGGCAGATCAGGAGCTTTGAAGCGAAGGTAAATCTGGCTGGCTACTGACAGGCCAATAAACAGCCAGTAGTTAAAACTAAAGTAGTTGATCAACTGGAACACGTCTGGTACAGACAGGTATAACAGAGACATGGCACCCTGAAAAGAGATGATGAAAGACACACAAAGAAACATTCTTTGAGTTAGCAATAAATAGGCATGAGGGATATGAGCATCCAGAGGTGATGAAAACCAACTGAATATACAGTTTCGTTTCAAAACTCACAAAAGCATGTGATACTAACATTGAAGAGCAGGGCAGGAATTGGAGTGAAACGCTTAACGTGGATCATGCACAGGACATTAGGTAGGTGGCCTTCTCGGGAACCAACGAAAAACAACCTGCAGGAGAAAACCAAAAACCATGAAAACAATTCAACATGTTTGCTCACTTTGTAGGAAACTGAGGCAAACCTACATACGGAAAACTAATCATTATGTGTGCTTCTATCTACTGACCTGGAGGCAGCGATGATGGAGGAGTTGAGGCCTCCATAACAGGAAATGGCGACAGACAAAGGGATCAGCCAGCGAGCCCAGCCCAGCACCTCATCTGCAAATGTCTGAGGAGACATTCAACAATTTGCATATTGCTCACACGAACTGACTGATAGGAGTCATAGCAAATAACAGTAAAAACAACTGAAAACACTAGATCCTGATGACGCATGTTTAAATCTGTAAAACACAATTCAAATTTCAGGTCTGGTAAGAAGAGGACTTGAGTACATACTGATGTGTGTCAATAACTAAAAGACGTTTTAACTTATCTGACTAACATGTTCACACACCCATGTGTTTCCTTCCTTTTGCCTTGTGAGGTAACACTTCTGACAATAAAGGCCAATGTAGTTCCTAAAAAAAAAAAAAAAAAACAACAACAGTCTGCTTCTGGCTACCTGTAACTGCTTTTAATCTCCTAAAGTTATTAGTTAGCATTACCTAATCACATACTCTGACAGGTGCTATCAGGCCATCTACACATAAGAAGTAAAAGCAGGATTCCTCAGGTCAGTGACCATGCAGACTGAGCGGAGAGCTCAATTCAATGCTGATGTCATCATATGACTTAACAACTAAAAACTGATATGCACTTCTCTGCAGAGTGATATGTCTGAGAAATTAGTGAGCCAGGTCTCACAATAAAGATGTGCTTTAAAATGTCTGTAAAAAACAGGGTCTAAGTTCAACAACTCTATTTCCCCTCTGGGGATCATTAAAGGCTTCTCTTATCTTATCTGCAATATGACAAATCCACTAACAGACAGAGGTCAAGTATTATTTGCTGTGTCCCTCACCACCTCAAATCCAAGGCAGCACACTTCCCATGGCGAGTTGGACCATTAGAATGAGTACTCTAACATTATCAAATACCATTACCAACAAGCCTGAGTACAACACCAGTACACTAATTATGAAAGACTTTTCTTTCCCAGGCCTTCTGTACAGTTAGGAGTCCAAAGGTGTCAAGGTTGGACAACACAGATACCTCAGACAGACACACATTAACATAATATTTGGAGACCATTCCAGCAGACAGCAGGGGAGCTATTGCTTGGTTTTAACTATCCATTAGATTACCACAAATGTAGAAGATAGGTATAGAATATCCATAATAAGAAATAATTCAAGGAGTAGAAGGGAGAACAAGTGACGCTGGGGGTGTTAATACACCCGATTAGAAAGGACATCTTCAGGATTTGGTGTGGCACTACCTTGGTTGCACATCAACTTCTCCTTGATGCATCAAACTTGCAATAAACACTTCTGCATAAGACATCTGAAGTCTCCCAGTGAGCTCCTTCCTTCAGCTCACAAGAATTTCCACCACACTAATCACATCATCAGCTTCCCCATGTTCCTGTGTGGGGCGCTAACCTCTTTAGCTAAATGAGGTTCCTGTCATCAACTAGACTTTTACAGTCACAGATGAACAGAAGGGAGTACCGAACCAGATACTGGTGCCATTGGCTGCCAGCCAGGCTGAAAGAGAGGACAGCAGAGACGGGAAGGAAAGATCAAAACCTGATGCCCCAATGAGGCTGAGCAGATGCTGTCAATTTGGGTAACTCCTGTGATGTATTAATAGAGTTAATGGGTAGACATTTGTGTGCACGCAGCCAGACTGCACAGCTTCTTTAGCATGCAAGGGGCCCACAGTCATCTTCAGATACTCACCACAGCAACAGCTTCACTGCTGAGCACTTTGTCGGCATCCATGACGACGTAGTAAGCGATGTTAGTCAAGATGTAAATGACTGTGACAATAGGCATGGAAATAGCGATGGACAGGGGCAGATTCCTACAATGGAGAAGGAGAAAAGTGTTTATCAATAACACTTAACTGGGCAAATACATGTTTTGAAAAGAAAAAAGCTATTTTCCAAAGTATTTAGAGTATTTTCCAAAGTATCATTTTTTTTCCAATATATGACAGATACAAAAACCATTTAAGGGTTATATTATTATTATCATTGTAGAGGGCTGAGAAAAATAATGGCTACAACACAAACACATGTAGTACAAAAAGCCTTAGGAGATCTAGATACAAATTTTCAAAGTTCATTTGTAGCTGTGATGCATTTAACTGTTTGTAAAGCATTGCCAAAAAGAATGCAAATGGATATATTTCTAAAACACCAGACCTCGTACCTCTCTGGGTTTTTGATCTCCTCTGTGATGAAGTTGAGTGTATCCCAGCCAGAGTAGGAATAGAGAGCCGAATAGAGGGCCAGGGCCATGTCACCAGGGTTCAGCTTGGACCCTTTGAATGAATCCTCAAAGTTCTGGTCAAAACCTACAACAACACAGCATTGCTACATGAATCCAGCGGATGTCCTCATTATTTCTTTCTTTCAATAATCAGATAACTAGCATGCTGTATATTTTATATATATTTTAAAAAGATACATGTCTGATCCAGTTTAGTAACAGAAATGGACAAAAACAGATGGCAAAAAAATCAATAACAAATGCCAAGCCCAATCCAAAAAAATTACATAAAATAAAATTTCAATAATTATTTGTATGTAAGATGTATGAAATGTATACATTCAGTTTTAACAAACCCATTTACTATGGGTAGTGTTTGGAGCAAGCTAGTCCAATAGCAAAATATTACCTATTAGCCAATCAGTACAAAGTGCACAGTTTGTCCAAGCTGCATCAAAATTGGAGCATAGATGCAGGAGGTACTGATAAACATTTGAAATATTTACCTTTTTGATCTGATACTGCCTGACTGGGGTGCTTTTGACGAATTACCAAAATCCATTATCCTTCCATGAACTTTAACTTTAACCATGTATGGAATTTTGCTAAATTGACTTACTGAATGATTCAATTAAATTGATTGATCCTAATCAGTGCAGTAGTTCTTCATTCTTTCAGTTTTCAGCAAAGGCAGAGCAGTGGTATTGGAATACTACATTTGACAGACAGCCAGACCGGACACCCTACCTTGTGCCAGCTTAACCAGGCCAGTAATGATGATTACGATAAGGGCTAGGACCTTGGCTACAGTGGAGATGACCTGAAGAATAGCACCCCATTTCACTTTCATAGAATTCACACAAGTCAGCAGACCTGATAGAGTAAGAAAACAGCAGTTAGCCAATTATCAAATATATATATACATACTGAATGATGAACACTCACTCTTATTAATTTCTACAATTAACTCAATAAAAACAGGACTCCAAGAGCAGGATTTGGTATATTGAAACAGTAGAGGAGAGATGGGGGCATAAGTAAATTCATCTTTTCAACCTGAAGAATCTGCTTTGCAGTATTTACATGTGGTAAGAGCACAGACTCTACTGATCCATGGTGTTAAGAACTAACCGAGGATTTTCACTGTCAAGCTAGCTGGAGACTGGCCCGTTGATATGTTGACACCATTAATGAGTCTGCATGCAAAAGACTTGACATACCGTACCTAAACACACTCAACTGGTTTAAGCTTGAACAGAAATGTCAACATTGCTATATCTGTAAAGCTCTTCATCCTGTATTATCACAAATCTTTAGGGTTGTCATTTCCTGAGCACAGTACATGTAAGGTAGAATTAAGTGGAATGTGTGGTTCAACATGTACCAGTAGTGATGCTAATAATAGCTACAGAGAACATTTTAATGCAACATTTCCTTGAAATACATGTGGCCTATCACTGATGCCATTCCTTTCACATAGTGTGCTTGAGCTTCTTCTACACTCCTCAAACAGACAACAGTCTTCAACTAGCTTCACATGAGTCGCACAGCAGGTTAATGTCAACAATTAACAGCGAAGGGCAAAGTCAGTCAGTGCAGGGTGCAAAAGAACCTATACTAAAAACCTATGTTGTACACAGTCTGACAGCAGAACAAGTTAAGCGCGTTTCATTTTATCTGAGGACAGGTTGTCCTAATTCTGTTCAACACATGGGTGTGTTAACCACAGTGATGTTAACAGTGATGCTACACACAAAACTATTTCTGTCAAACATATACAACACACACCTTTTCACCACTGATGCAAACACACATACAACAGGTTAAGTAGAGCATTTAAGTGAGGGTAGCCTTACATATGATGACAGCAGCGATGAGGCGGACGGCGTGATAGGGGGCTGGACAGCTTGGGTAGAAGGGCTGGACCAGGTAGTTGGAGAAGGTCAGAGCTATTACTGCCTGACAAGCTGGCTCAACTATCAACAGTGACGTCCACAGTCTACAGCAGAATTCATAGGTCTTCATTAAAAGGCATAAATAACATATCTTTATTTAATTTAAGTAAAATAACAATGAATAATGCCAGAATTTATACACTGCTACAACTAGGAATATAATCCTCTCAGTTTTAATCTCAGTACTATACATGCTTGAGTAATAAATATATCTGGTTAGTGAACTGACTCCTTTCATCAAAGTCTTCAGAAAGTGGCCAGACATACAGTAGAGGGGATAACAGCGTACTGAATTTGCTGCTCCTCTGGTTTACCCCAAGGGAACCATTTCTACAAGCGATATGAACCAAATCTCATTTTAGCCATAATTTACTTTATGTTTGATGGACATTAAAGAAAACGTGCAGTTGTATTGAGCTTCTACTGTGTGTTGTTTACAGGATAATGTGTTAAAACGATCTGTTTACAGACAGAACAAAACAACAACATACCGAATGAAAGCCAAGAAACCTCCAAAGGCCTCCAGGATGTAGGCGTAGGAAGCACCAGATTTACGGATGGTGGTACCCAGCTCAGCATAGCACAATGCTCCAAACACAGAAAATACCCCTCCAATGGCCCACACTACCAGGGACAGGCCAAATGAGCCCGTGTACATCAGAACCCCCTGCAGGATAACAAATGAGAGTAGAGAACTTGGTTTATTATGGTTAACCATGACCAGGGCATTTGCTTGTTTCTTTCAGTTTGGTTAGGAAGGTGTGAAAGCTGTGAAAGCAAAGCATGGCACCAAGGCCAGCGATATAACACCATACGGACGGGACAGTCTGAAAATATACAGTAGATGATTGTTCAAACCTTTGTGTGAACAGTAAATGAGACAACAACTGTAAAACAAATAGTTAATATTACTCAATGAATAGAGATTTAGCAAAGTTTAAATAATAGTATGCATTTTGTAACATTTTTCAAAACCATTTTGTCAATCTGAAAAAGAAACTTGAATGAGGGAAAACAAATTCATTGAGCTAAAAAAAAGAAAAGAAAAAAAAGCAGAGACTCTTACCTTAGGTGAGACGAAGATGCCGGAGCCAATCATATTCCCCACAATGAGACAGACCCCATAGAGGAGGGAAATCTCCTGCTTCAGCCGCACACCGCTGCCCTGAGAAGCCGAGTCTGCCTCGGCAACCATTCTGAGGGATTTACAGCCTTCAGCCTCAATTCAGAAGAGGTGACAGGAGAGAGATGGGGAGTGATAAAGAATACAGACTGGTTCCAGCAGCACCAGAAACTGAGACGAGGTGAAAGAATAGAACAATAGAAAGAAAAGAGGTGTGTGGACCAAGACGAGAGAGAGGGACTTTGAGTGTCAAACAGCCATTGCTGAATCCATGAGGTAACTCTCCACTGGTACACTCTGAAAGAAAAACAAGAAAACACCATATCACAGACGCACTTCACACATGTCAGGAGCTTTAACAGTTAAACCAAGTAAATGTAGTATACCCTTAAGTCAACTAATGGAAACTTGGCAATGAGGCAACTACATATAAGTAAATGAATGAATGAATGAGTGAATGAAAGTTAATGACATCCTAGTTTTATGAAGTGCTTTGCATGTAAGAACCCGTAAGTAAGTCTGCTACAGAAACCACAAACCAGGCTTTTACAACCAGAGACAAAACAGAAACAACCCAAAAATATATTATGCAATTGATTGTATAATAATCACAATCACAATTTAACAAAGCCCAACACTGGCAATCACAAATAAGCTGTCAAAGTTCATTTAAAAATATGTCATATCAAGCCCAGTCGAATGTCCCGCCTCCTCTTCCCTGTTCCTCAGTCCATAATTAGCAAATTAATTCCTGAGTTATGGCCAAAATAGTGTCTTGTGTAGTGGCAATGACCTTTGATCACCAAAATCTAATCAGTTTATCCTTGAGTCTAACTGAACATTTGTGAGCAACTAGAAGAACTCATCACTCATCACAACTCAGGCACTCCTGAGATATCTTGTTCACAAGAATAGGGTAGCACAACCTGAAAAAACAATGCTCCCAGCCTCAGCCCTTGCCAGTTTGGAGACATAAAATTATTGCTTCTGCAATCTTACGAACACTTCTGTAAGCCACGGGTCAGCTGGCAGACATTTTCTAGTTGTTGTTGTTGTTGTTGAGGGTTTGATAATTCCATCTGTGTGTTGTACAAGCTTGTGCCACGATGTTCTGGTAGCAAAACACTGTATGCAAAGAATGTGCTTTTGAAAGTCACCTTTGTGTTTTAATCCAAAGACAACAGAGCGTACGCCTGATGTTATCATGTGACCTGGATACGTTACCTGAGTAATGACATTTGATCATAGGCGTTTGTATTTAAGCCTGGGATTAATACTGTAAGTATTCTCTAACTTGTCAACACAAAAGGCACATCCCAGCCCTCATTGGCACTGACAGCAGAGACCCTAAAGAAAAAAGGGTTTTCTGAATATTTAAAGCCCAATTGTACGGTTATGTTTCAATAATGATCTAGCAGCACTTACTGATTTCAAGACAGGAAAACAAATAGAAAATCAAAGGCCATCTGGAAGGAAAATGTTTATAAGAGTATTCCCTGGCATGCATAACTTGGGGGACATCAACCAAACAGAAGTTTTAATCATTAACTATTGCTCAAAACCTTTTATCTATGTTAAACTAATAAGGAGAAAAATATCAATATAACAGCTGGCTAAAGACATTTAAACAGCAGTGTTTATGTGTTCAGTGCACCTTACATTCAGATATACGCCCTCATGCCCAACCCACCATGCTCTTTACATGTTTGAAACACAAACATAATGATATTGACATAACTAAAACAGCCCCCCAGGACCATGGCGCACAGCTGCTAAGATCTGACTTCTTTTCTCTGTTCCACATCATGTTCCTGGTACTGATATCAAATATTGGTCCTATACTGACTGAATCGCTGGGTATTGGTGTTGTTGTTTATCAAACAACATTTCAGTATAGTTATATCGATGTATTTATTTACTGTATTCTGTTTTACAACGTTAGAGAAGTAATGTTTAAGTCAAGCCTGGAGCTGCCTTGCATATAGAAGAATGATCGCAGCCTCGTTCCCACGGCGCATACATCTTATTAATTAAACAGTATGATAGGTATGGACCCATACCCAAAGCCCACATAACGGTACCGGGAATGAACCAGCCGGATCGCAAGTTAACATCTTAAATCGAAAACCAAACATGGACAGGAGCGGATAGTCAGCCGAGGGGAAACACCGCACCCCATGACTAGACCAATGAAATGTGCGAGCATCTGCACGGCCCGTCTGAGCCAACATGGCTGCTACAGTTAACTATCCCTGTACACAAGCTCAAGAGACATCTCTGGGGAGAAAACGATTTTATTTCCCATCATTCTCAACCACATTTGCGGTTCATACACCTCGTGTTCATAAGGAATACGTTCAGTAAAGTATCACAGAGGTATTGTCTGTTAAAAACACATTACACATAAAGAAACAGCGTCCTCTCATGCCAGACCCAACTTTCCTCCTTAAAACCTGAACAGACTGCGGTCGCGGTGCGGATACGCTGGGGGACGTGAAACGTGGACACGGACAACTGTCACAGTGTGTCTCAACGTTCACTTCACTTCAAGATTGAACTAAACACGCATAAATCCATCTGTGTCCCCTCACAGTACTGTTAACCAAACCAGCCGCTCCCGTTTCTCCACTCTGATATACCAAAAATCATCGCCTTCTGTAAATCATTAGCGCCTTGTTAGCACTGGCCTGATACACACACACACACACACACACACACAAGAGGATTTTGAGGGATCAATCAAACGGTTTCACCACACTAACGCTAATTGTCTAGCTGACACTGGGAGCAGTATCCATCTTAAAGTCAATGTGCGGCAGCTCATATAGCAAACAGAGCTAGCTGTAAAGCAACTGATGCTCCACATTGCATGATGCCGCTGATGTACATGCTAACGTCTGTATGTTATACTAACGTTTAATGATGGTGGCAAAGATTAACGTTACTTCGAGTTGAAACGCTTCGCCTTCATGTCATTTCATAGCTCAGGACATCATTTCTAAGTGGAACATAATGTCTGTATCCAAAAATAAAATATAAGAGTTACTATTTACCTCTGTCGTGTTGGTGTTCCGTCCAGCGGAGCAAGGAGCCACACATGTGGCCAACTTTAGCTCCTCAGCGTTTAAGCTAACCCTTCCTCATCATCAACCGCCAAAGGATGTCTGGCACCACCCACTGTCCGTCCGTCCGTCCGTCAGTCCGAGCGCCACCGCGGCGATGACAGATAATTACACACCCAATAAATGACTAATGCTTATCAGATTTAATACTAAGTAGATTTTAATCGATGACAACCACTGTAAAGTTGTTTCCATTGCACGACAGGCAATAACCAACGGACACACATGCACTAATACTTACAACAGGGTCCTTCATGGGTCAGCGCATTGATCTCGGTGTATTTGCGCAGTGACGCGGTCACACAGGTGTGTCTTTGTGATTTGGCAGCAGCTTTATTAAGATAGTAAAAAATGTGTTTGCTGGTCTGCCAAATCTGTATTTCATACTCAAAACACATTATTTTAGGATACTTTACTCTGGAAAAGGAATATGTATGAATATTGACGACTAAGAACTCTATCGTGTTGGGGGATGAGGCACTTGGGTACTTCTTTAAATTAAAAACAGAGTTTCTAAAAATCATTGTTAGAGGCCTCCTCCACACTTATATTGAGGTTTTCTGTTTTTAAAGTCTTGCACAGTTGTCCTGTGTTTGGCACTGTAAGTTTGTACCTTGTTTCATATGTTGTTGTGGCTTATTTGTAGTCTGAATGTTTGCACCAGTCCCACTTATTTATTATTTCCGTTCCTTCTGTTTTAAAACCCTGTCCTGGTTAATCAGTGACCATTCATAAGGTCATAGCTACACTTGACTTTTATGCACTGTTTTAAATAAAGCAGTAACAGTGTACTGGTTTGTTATATGTGCAAACATGTGCTTTTTGATAAGGAACATGACGTTGGAGTTGTAGGGACTCTGGTGCTACTTTGTGTTGCTTACATATACTCTCAGAGTTAAATGTACTCTCATACATCGAGTCAGTTGTTGGTAAAACGTGTCTGAACGAAGTTTGGCCTGTATGGTATGCTGTACAATAAATTATTCTATACTAAAGGCTATTGTGAAAAAAAATTGACATGACGTGCATTCCTCAGGCTCATATAACTTGAGATTTGCTGCCCCCTAGTGATCATTTCTTTTAATGATTCCACCCATCTGGATTTGAGCATCAGTATTTTCTGCATTTACAAAAAGGTGATTACTGGTATGATACAGCCAGTTAACCGTGCATTTGATCAGATAGGATGTTTTAGGCTGCAGGTACCATGCTGTAGGCTGCATGAAGACAGGTAAACTGCTTATACTTCTTCTCCTAAAATGGCATCATCTTACATGGTTAGGCTTGTAAGGAGCTACCTCAAAGCAAAAAAATTTGAAAATGTTAAAAATAAAGTATGCTAAATCAATATGTTATCCTTTTAAGAGCCATCATTCCTCTTTCAGCACCATGGACAGAGAGCCTGGATGTTCTGCTCATCACCACAGAGACAAAGAGGGAAACACCCACAATGTTGAAGGCCTGAACTCCCCAATGCGAGGGGACACTGCAATTGTCAGGCCTTTGGTTTGGAGAGGCGCGTCAGGGGACTGTGGCAGCCAATATGCTCTAGGAGGAACTTCAAGGCTCATTACTGACCCACTGTCAAGCCAATCAGATTATATTAAGACACTTCCTGTCAATAATTTCACAATAAAGGATTTTAAAATATGGTGCATCTTAATGTAACGCTCGGATGTGCTGTGGCGAATGGCACGATTTGATGGTTGGTTTTATTGTACCAAATAGCACAGAACACCAAAATTCTGGATTTATCTTATGGTGTTGAAACTACACTAACATTTATTTATTTATTTATTTATTAGGGATAAAAAAAAGAGATGATACAAATAAAATAAATGACAATCAGTCATCGAGAAGGATACCTCCTTCAGTCAACACAACCCAACCTCACAGAAAAAAAGTTCTTCCTCCCTCTGGAGGAATGTGCTGAAAAACAAATAATTAGTCACCACGAGCTTTAACCTGGAATAAAAATGTTTTCATATAGTGAAAATGACATGATGTATTTTTACATTTAATTTCACTTGACCCAATAGATTAAAAAAAAAAAAAAAAAAAGCTAATTTTCTTGAAAATTGACTAAAACTGTCAATCAATTATCAAAATAGCTGCTACTTAATGTGACTATTGTTACACATCATATCAGGGTTGGCATGACCTTATTTTCTGAACGACACTGTGCCGATCGGTGTCTAAAATGAGACGCGTTTGTCTTTTATTCTGAAGGCAAGGTCTGCAGACTTCCGTTTATGCTCTAGTTATTTTCCGCTGACTTGACGCAGCACATAACAGACCACCAGGCGCACCGGCAGTCCCCGTCTCTGCTGACTCAGTGCCTTACCAGCAGTCCCTTCACCCCGAGATACAGCATCCAGCAACCGACGCACACTCCTCCGGTCAACCCGCCCCGGCACCACCGAACAGAAATGGCCAAGACCGCAATCGGTGAGTTTTGCACTTCATCCTTTTTTTCTTTCTGACATAACAGCGGCTTCACAGGTTTGAGGATGCTGAGAGGCTGTGGCGACACCCATGGCACAAAAGGATGCTGAGGGTTGATGAGAGGGAGCGGCCAAACTCCTCTGCAAGTCTATTAGATCAAGTTGCGTGATTGAAGCAGCATTTTCCTGCTCTTCACTCTTTAGTTCGGCTTTCGAGAGTAATTTTTGTGCCTTTTGGCTGATCTTGAATCCAAATTATTGCTGATCAATACGAGCCAGTTTGGAATTCAGGTGGCCATATGAGTGACGCATATTTTTATTCATCCGAAAGCAGGAGGATTAAAAGGAGTGAATCCATATCGAGAGGAGAAAGGCGATTTTTATTTCTCCTCTCACAGCAGCGTTTTGTCGATGCCTGCCTGCCGCACCTGCCCCTTCCTGCCTGACTCAGAGCCGTGCGGCATAATGCAGCGCCAGCGACCCCACCCAACATCTCCGGTCCCCTCAAAGCGAGCCAGCCGCCCTCCAGGGTGTGAAATATTTTCACCGTGGCAAATCTCCTTATTAAAACTGGGCCATCTTATGTAGCTGGAATGTAAAGCCTGCTGAACCAATTTTGTGGATGACCGCTAAAGGCATGAATGAGAGAGAGAGAGGGGGGAGAGAGAGAGAGGAGAAAAAAAAGAGCATCCTTCTTCTGCTTTGCAGTCGAGGGGAAGAATTTACGACTGGCGATGAAAATGAACGTCGTCTCAGAAAGATCAGACTCCAATCCTATTAGGAAGGTTATAGACTGTGAATATGGCCTATTATGTTCGATAAATGTGTTATTACCAGGCCACAGGAGTATATATAGGGGAGAAATAAAATGAGGTTGCACCGTGTGGCAGATGTTAGGCCTTGTTTTTGTGTCAACCTTTGAATCTCCATATGAAGGCGTGACATATTTTTATTTGTGAGGATTTGATTATTTGAACATGTGACCGTGAGCCGTCTCGGGCCTGCAGACAGACGCCCGTGCCCGTGTCTGAGGTTAGGGTTAGGGTGTTTGTGCGTGGCCAGCCCAGTCTGTTTGTTTTCTGGCTGACCAGACACTTGATGGATGGAAGGGCATGGAGACAGACAGCAGCAAGGGTCCTGGTGTCTGCGCTGAGGGACGCCTGAAACTAAACCCTGACTGTTATATTTATTCCCCTCTCCTCCTCCTCCTCCTCCTCCTCCTCCTCCTCCTCCTCCTCTTCTCCTCTCCTCCATGATTTGAGCTGTGGACAGGCAGAATGGGATGGGCAGGGAGCAGACACTCTGGGAGACAGCAGCCATCATGCCAGTCAGCGCCCAGCAGGTCGCTGAGTTCATGTCGGCTCTTAGTATTTTAGCACTGTGAGGCAGGATGAACGCCCCTGCGTGTGTGTGAATGTGTGTTTTTTCATTCCTCTGAGGAGAACTGAGAGTAGAAACACATTAAAGCCTCTACATTACACGATGTGTCAACTATCCTACAAAACAAGCTCACGCTCCGAACCACTCCCATGTGCATTAAGGCCTCTAAGCACTTCTCCTGATCCTTATCATGCACACTTGTCATATCCGATTAGGTGTGGCCGTTCAGCTATTTCCCTAAAATCAATTCCTTTGTGTGCAGAAACAGAAGCTCCTCACTCCACCATCAATTTTCAAGCCACGGCCAAATTCAGCTATATTTCTCATCTTATTATCTTCATCGCTGTTGTCGTAATGTGCATGGAGCTCTCTCGGACTCATAGCTCATCCTGATTCATCACCGGGTCTCATCGATCAATGCAGAACACTCCCATTACTGGTTCAGATGACTGTTGCTCTTTAAGGAAGAGGTGACATCAATCCAGTGCTGATGGTATGTCCTGCGCTCATGATCTGTTCATCATTTGTGGTAATCAGCATCTGGGTGAGACAGTTCAGGCATTTTAGTGCCCTAGTCTGGCAAATTTTATGCTCCTCGGGTTGTACATGATGCATAGTTTAGCACAGTTTAGCAGAAAGCCATTTGCTCCTTAAGTGTTGTGACACAGTTTCCTTCTGCACATGTAATGCACTGATCGGGAATTAATCGGGTGCTGACAGAAATGTAATAGCCAACAATTTTGATCATCAGTCAGACAAAATTTTATTCATTTTTCAAGCAAAAACACCAAAAAAACGCCTTATTTCAGCCTCTCAACTGCGATGATTGGCTGCTTCGCTTGATTTTATGTGATAATAAACTGAAAATCTTTGGGTTTTGGAGTGATTGCTGAACAAAAAAGACTTTTAAAGCCATCATCCTGGGCTTTATGAAACTGAGGTTTTCTGAGTTATTTAACATTCTATCAACCAGAAGCTTTATGAATTCATTGAAAATGATCTTGCAGCCTTGCACTGACCTCCTTGGATGGACACCGGGTGTGGTTCAGGAAAACTTGCCCATCTCTCCTACAATTACTGGCTCTGCCCCTGAGCTTCTGGGCGCCTTAATGTTTCCTTTAATAGCCAATTTTGCTGTTGTAGTAACCTCATAATTTTTGTGATTATATTGCTGCTGGGTGGCCCTGCTGTAAAGGGCCCGTATGTGCCGGACGCAGATGCCAAGCCCATTCTGCTGCGAGGTTATAGGAGCCAGGAGGGCAGGAAACACTGTGATACACGAAGCCTTCATAGGCATTTTGCTCACAGCCTTGACAGCAGTATCTTTGATGTTTTTTGAGCAAAAATGCAATAAGTTGATCAATTGATCACCGTTCTCTGACTAAATTCTTATAGTGAGGGTTTGGTGCTTTAAGAGAGGAAGAAAGAAGCAAGGAAGAGTGTGGTTTAGAGAAATAAAGGAGGCAAAGTACTAAATAGAGGTGTGGTGGTTTGTGCTAAAGCAGAACTGAAGCTCCCAGGAGATGCAGGAGAAAAATAGAGAGGGAGAATGAGAAAATGGGATTGAGAGGGAGAATACATCAGCAACAGATGAAACGGAGGCTTGGGCCTGCAGAAGGTGGTGGTGAAGAGGGATGCTTGCGGGGGAGGAGGTACAGTAGATATTGATGATCTGTGCTCTTTGGCTGATGGATTGAAAGAGGAAGTGCAGCGTGCTGGCTGTGTGTCTGTGGTCGGTAGAGGAGGAGCAGCTCTCTGAGAGGATGCAGAGCAGACTGGTTGAAACCAGCCTGCCGGAGGAGTGAGGGAGCGCTGAAGAGGTGTCGTCTGAAATTATTTTGTCTCGGCTCAGATCGACAGAAGAAGCTGACCCGGCATGTCTGACACGCAGCCGGGATCTTTAAACAGCTGCTCGTGTTTGAACGCCTCCTTCTGTGGAGTGTCATTGTGGATCATTTGTCATTGTTATGCGCCCGAGCCACTCGGGATGAGCTTATTACTACAGAAGGAGAAGATCGTTTCTCTCAGGAGAAATAAAGCAGCAATTTCATATTTTTGCACAATGAAGAATCTCATATATTTTTGATTAGGCATATAAAAGGAAAATCTCCACGGCCCTGAGTTAGAGAGCAGTTTCAATTTACAGTGAGTGCTTATCTTCCAAGACAGCAAAGACATGAAACGTACTCTGATGCAGTAAAAACCAAGATTTTTACTCACCTCAAATAAAACTAAACTAACTGTGATAAAGCTGCAAAGATTAGTCATTTTTTAAGTAAAAATGCCAAACATTAGATTGTTCCAGCTGTTCAAATGTGGATTTCTATCGTTGTGAATGGATTATGTTTGGGTTTTAGACTGTTAGCTGGACAGAACATGACATTTTGTGAAAGGCCCTTTGACTTAAGGAAATTGCAAAGGGCAAACTGATTAATCAAACAAATAATGAATTTAATTGATTGTTTAAAAAACAAAATTGTTGCAGCCCTGAAATAGAAATCTGGATCTAAATGTTCAGTCTGAATAGATTGTTGAATTCAGAAGTGGCCCCACCCAGAACTTGGCAACGCCAAACAAGAATCTCTGCTGATCTGCTCCATAAGCACTTAACCCAAATTACCTGCTCCACTGAAGTGCTCACTGTTTGAGTCTTCAGCTGTCAAGTGGGCTTGTGTGTGGGATAAAATGGCTGCTGGGGGTCTTGACATATACACAGCGATTAATGAGCCTGTGACAACCCTCTTAAAGCTCTGCTCCCCCTCTCTTGTCAGCAGGAGTGGTGCAGTCCGCTAATTACAAATTAAAGTGCTCTCCACCTGAGGTGGCTGCTTCCATTAGGCTGTCCTGGGGCCAGTTGATGGCGGCTGCAGGTCCCACTGGGAGCAGCCCCCTTTGCTGGTTTTTAATCCTCCTGTCTGACTGTTTATATCAGAAAGGTGTTACTATCCTTGCGAAGCCCCACCCCGGTGTTTTCTCCATCTTCCTCCATCCGTTCTTTCCTTTCATCTCGCTACTTTCTGTTTCTCTACCAAACACCACCTTTATCTCCATTCCTACTCAACCCCTCTCTCTTCCAGTATTTCTCTGTTTTTTTTGCACACCCCCTACCATGCTCCCCACCCTCTCCCACTTCCTCCTCAGGGAAGGGGTTAACAAGGCCATCAGAGAGTAGTGAGAGCTACATCTGAGAGTTGATCACATTACTGTGGCGTCTGCCAGTCTGCAGGGCAGAAAGCGAGACACAGAGAGAAGAAGAGAGAGCGAGCGGGGAATATGAGTGAGGAAGAGGATTTGGATTAATCATACTGTACACCGTACCCCACCACAGAGAAGCTCTTTCAAAGCAGATCTCATTTCTGCCTCTGCTACTGTAGCCTCCTGCAAATCATGAATCAACGTGGCACACTTCAGCCCTGCGGGCCTCGTGCTCTGGGTGATGGATTTTGCCATAATATGACGGCTGGCATGCAAATCTCCACTGTGGGGCGGTGTGCACTGACAGAACACAGCAGCCATGTGCTAAAAGCAGAATATTTCACAGCCTGCAGCGTGTTGCAGATATTTTTGCCGTTCTCCCTGCAGGGACTGCTGCTGAACTCTGGGCTCATATTACAAAGTAGTAGGTGCCAAGAACACAGGAATAAAAAGAAATCAAGGTTAGACAAGGTTGGTTGTTCTTTTCTGTGTTTCCTCTGTCTGCCCTTTGGAGCGCTCTGTCCCTCCCTATTGAGCAGGGAGCAGGTTGCCAAATACAGCAATGATTTGATGCCGGCTTTGCTTCAGTGCTGTTAACGCTTTGGACCATAAATGGACCAGCGGTGGACAGTCGTATTGCTGCGTTGTGCTGATAAGCTAAACCCTCGGCTAAGCCACAGACAAAGAAGATATCCATCCAAGATATCTGAATATCTGTCATAAATCCTGCTTTCTTCGCTGTCTAAATTACCTGAAAAGCTAAAACTAATCTTTGGTGTTTTTTGGTTTTAGCCATGGAGAGGCTGACAGCCAATAGGGCGTTGTCTGGCTGGTGTTAATAAATAATAGGCCAAAATTAAATGCATAGCTAATGATGTGTGGAGAATCCTGTCGGGAAGACAGCATCTTGGCTGTTGGGGAAATTAGGCCAAGTGAGGACACATCCCTCCTGCTCCCCTCGCGACTCTGTGAAAACAAAAACCACAAAATGCCTACAAATCCCAGAGCAGTTCAGCTCCACAAGACTTCCTTTGAAGAGTTTTCTTTTTGGAGGATTTGACGAATAATTAAGTGTTTACATCAAAGCCCTCCTGTGGAGGTAGAAATGGGTTACCAGTGTTTCATCTTTTTGTATGTTACTAGGTTAATGATATTTTATGTTTGTGCATGTGTGTTAGCAGGACACTGTTTACATGCAGCTGCGAGTGTAACACACAGTCATGTTTACCTCCACAGCTTACAAAGAGAAGATGAAGGAGATCTCAGTTCTCTCGCTCATCTGCTCTTGTCTGTACCCAGACACCCGCAAAAACATCATGGGCGACTTTGAAGGTACGTGGTACTCAGACTGAAGGCTTCTATTTTTATCTTCTTTATCAAACACGCTTGAATGAAAAGTCACACGTGGAAAACAAAGGATTTCTCTGTCTGTCTGTCTGTCTGTCTGTCTGTCTGTCTGTCTGTCTGTCTGTCTGTCTGTCTGTCTGTCTGTCTGTCTGTCTGTCTGTCTGTCTGTCTTTCTCCATAATGCACACACATGCAGACATGGACATCAAGCCCATTAATAAGCGAGCCTCAGGCCAGGCCTTTGAGGTCATCCTGAAGCCGTCCTCCCCTGTGTCTGATGTTACCCACTGCATCACCAACCCCCCAAAGAAGGAGCTTTCCCTGGACGACATCCAGAAGAAACTGGAGGCAGCTGAGGACCGAAGGAGAGTAAGGATGTTTATTGCATCCAGCTACCAGATATCACTTTGCCTGTCTCAAAACTAAACCAATTCTGACCCAAAACAAAAAGAGAAATTCAACCTTTACTAATTAATGTTAATAGAATGCTGTAATAAGTATTTCCCTTTGCATCTAATTTGATGTCTGGTTGTTGTGTAAATTGTGCATCATATTGACTACTGCGACTGCAAAATGACCAGGAAAAATCTAAACTTCCTGCGTCTCATTGATTCAAATGTCAATACAGTCAGTCAAGCAGCCGACAAATCCAGCAACCCAACAACAAATCAATCACACAATCAATAACACAGTTTGACGGATTTTTCTAACACCAGATGTCCAATACTGTGAGTCAAACATACAGTATATCATATAAATTAGAGTACATGCCATGAGAGGATGAAGGTGAAGAGGAATTCTCTTACAGACATTTTTATGCTTAACGTTAATGTGTGAGCATGATTTGTTGCACCGGCTCTGACTCACACTTAAATTTAGAGAAAAATCAATGGGTGGTGTTGAGTAAATCACTGCCTCGCTATCGACCCTTTGCTCTCTGACTCCTTCTCTCTGCTGCCCTTCGCTCTTCCTCCTCCAGTCCCAGGAGGCGCAGGTACTTCGGGCCCTGGCTGAGAAGCGGGACCACGAGCGCGACGTTCTGCTGAAGGCCATGGAGGAGAATAGCAACTTCAGCCGCATGGCCGAGGAGAAGCTCCAGATGAAGATGGAGCAAAATGAGGAGAACCGGTTGGCTTATATGGCCGCCATTATGGAGCGCCTGCAGGAGAGGGTGAGGAGCAGGAGCATCCAAGTCTTCATCACACTGCCAGGGGAAATTCTGCGAACAAAACCTCAAAAATGCACACTTACGCTAAAGCTACACTAAGTCTGAACTAAGCTAGTGCTGGTGCAACTGGCGTCTCGTTGGGGGGGGGGGGGGGGGGGTTAGGAAAATGCAAGGTGTGACAGGAAGTTGAGAAGAAAGACACGCAGGTGGAGACAAGAGGAAGAAAAGGGCAAGGGGGGCTGATCTATTGGCTTGACCTCCATAGATGGAGCATCGTCAGGAGAAGATGCAGGAAAGTAGAAGTTTGACAGCAACAAAGATGTAGTCTTGTGCTTGAGGGTAGTCGCCACTGCAAAGGCCGAAGCAGAGAAATGGTGAAGTGAGCGAAAAACAAATGTGAGGAAAAACACGAGAGCCTCAACGTGTGTTTGTGTTTTCTCTAGGAGAGGCATGCTCAGGAGGTGCGCAGGAACAAGGAGCTGAGAGAAGAAGTGACAGCGTGAGAAGCCCCAACAACTTCTACGTCCCACCCCCAAACCCCTCCCCACCACCACCACCACCACCCCCAACCCTGAGGAACACCCCTCTCGCCACCTTTTCCTACATGTTCCCACCTCTCCACCCCCCACCCGCCATACTCCCCCATACTACTATGAAACTACCACAGCCTGAGACGCCACCCCGAGACAGTGGGAGGTTCGAATGGGGTTGGGGGTGGACAAAAAAAAAAAGCAAAAAGAATTTAAAAAAAGGAAAATTAATGTCTCCCACCCACTCTTCCCAAAAAAAAGAATGTTTTTGCTCCGTTTAAAATGACCAGAAAAGAAAAAAAAACTCAAATTGACAAGCGACAGTGGGTATTGGTTTTTGTAAATACTTCTTTTTTTGTTATATACAGTACGATACAAGCAGCAAAAGTATTGATTGCAGTGTGCCATTTTTCTATATAAGTTTCCTCTCCTTGCGTAAATATGGATGTAATGATTTGTTCATTTTCATGTTTGTTCATTTCAGCCTGAGAACCATTTCAGGCGTAGGTGTTCGTTGTTAGTTTGCCAGCTAGCTGATGTTTGCTGCGACTGGCTGCGTCCTCACAAGGCCCGCATCCTGGCTCCGTTCCCTCGTCCCCTCGAGTGGGCACTCACTCATTTGACCCTGCAGATACAGAATTGGATCAGTGTTTGGTCCGAGTGATTTTCCAACCAGTTTATGCCAGTGTTCCAATTAGCAAGGGACATGTGCAGGAAAGTTGGCAGAGGGAAAGGGGGCAGTTTGCTCTCTGTGGGGACTGCAGGCCGTCGCTGCACATCCACTCCTGTGAGGTAGATGGTGACTGTACCGCAGGAGAACACTATAGCATTTAATGAGCCCATCCCCATCCTCCTCCCCTCCGTCTGCAACCTCTCCATCTCTCCACATGCATACATACTGTCGAAGCACTCACTCACATGCTCTCCACATGGGCAGGCACTCAGCCAATCATAGCACAGAGCTCAGTAGATGCTCGTTAAATCTGGCACCGGAAAGCTCACGTAACATCCCTGACCAATGGCGGGCTTCTTACATTCCACAGAAACAAGCTTCCAATCACATTTCCAATCACGTTTTACCGTAATATTCAACACAACTGCAGTTTAAGTGCATCTGAAGAGGGCCGAAAAACTCCACCTGAGATCAGACTGTGAATCTTCTGCTGGAGAGAATCCAAAAAAAATCCCAGCTTCCTCCATTTCATAGAGGCTAGAGTAGTGCTAAACATCATCAGCGCCTACTGGAGTCATTGCACTTCACTCCAAGACACTGTAAATGCCACTGAAAGGTCGGCACAAGAAAGATATTGAAGCCATAACAGATATCGCTGCAACAATGATCCATGAACACAGTATTGCCGTCTGTAAAGGTGTATATGAGTGTATTTAAGCATCCAAATAGTTTGTAACCAGGGGTGTTGAAGCCTGAGGTTGAACCCTGTCGGTCACACACGCACGGTAGGCCCATAGATGTGTGTGAGTGTGTGTGTGTGTGTGTGTGTGTGTGTGTGTGTGTGTGTGTGTGTGTGTGTGTGTGTGTATTTCAGAAAGGGTGGGCAGATAAGCAAATGTTTGTGCCATGTGATTATGACCCGTTGAAATATGAACCAACACATTGCAGTGTGTAACAGCTGTCACGAGTACATCACAGTGACGATCCCGCCTCTCTCGCTCTCTCTCTCTCTCTCTCTCCTCTGTCCATTCGTGTGTTTCCCCCTCTCCACGTATATCTTTGTGAGCAAGCAGTGGTTAATAAAGATTTGGGGTTCAGTGAATGAAACGGGCTTCGAGAGTGAGTTCTTTCAGGCGCTGGCATCAGTCGTGTCTGCGGTGTAGCGTTCAGGTAGTTCCACCTGAGTTTCCTGTAGAACAGTGTGTTGAGACACAGCTCATTGTAGATTAATGCAGCTAACGTTTAATTAATGATGAATTAATTAATCATTTATTCATCTGGTTTGTAAAAGATTAGAAAATCAGAGAACAATGGAAACTGCCTGGAATAATTTCCCAGACAGAGCAAGTTTCAATTGATCTTTTTTAAGGCAGACATTTTTACACATGAGAGCACAAAAACCACATGCAGTTACTATTATTAGCAAGGGCTGTGATCCATTTAGCTTTACCTGTTTCAGGGCCCCGTCGTCACGGATGCTGGCTCACTGCTACGGCTTACTGGTCCACTTAAATGGAAGAGGGACATTATCAGTGGGGTTCATTACACCAGACCCATTTAGAGAAGAAGATTTATAGTCATATTTACAAAAAGCAAGCATGAGGATTTGTTCATTAGAAAACATTTTTATCACACACAATAAGTTCCTGTTGCGTTTTTTTTTTTCTCTTTTCTTTTCTTTAAATCAAATTACCAAACTGACTGGTCTCTGGAGGGTTTTAACTCTCAAGCAATGCATGCTGGGAAGTCTGCTAAAACACTGATCATATTTCTTCAGATGCCTAATTTGATGAGTCTAGTGATGCTCAGTGCATTCATGTGACTCATCACTTCCACTCACTCATTTATGTGCATATTTCACATTAACTTAACGGCAAAAGAATATTTCTATAAATGCCTCGGCAGTATAGTTATACAGTTATTACTTTGCAGATTCACATATCATATACAAAACAATTAATCAGTTTATAAAATATGACAAAAGCTCCACCTTAATGAGGTGTAACATTAAAATAGTGCTTACAAGTTAAAGCATCAATAACGATAATAATCCAATAATATAACATACACAATAATATAACACTTTCAACGTTTTAAAGGTGTCGCTCTGCATTATTAGCTCTTCTATGTTTAATTCATTAAATGAAAAGAGCTTTTGCTTGTAACAGGATATTTTTTGCATTGTGTTATTTAGCCCTTCACTAATGTCCCTGTTCCAGGGTTTTGGTTGATGAAGTACCATTTATGACCAGCTGGGGGAGCCAAAAGACAAGCCGTCTCCACTAAAAATCTCTGACCTTGTGGTTTTGGCTGCAGTGAAGCTTACATCACTACCTGACGTTGCATCATCCTCAGTAATTAAAGGAAAAGGTTGAAGAGGACGGCGAGAGACATCATAGTGAGAAGGACAGAGTGGACAGTTTAGGGATATTTTGGCGGCATGTGGAGCTGAGAACAGGAGGTGCAGCTGGTGAAACGATGGCAAAGGGACAAAACGGTTCTCTACACACTTCCTTTCTCACAGTGTTTCAGTCCCTCTCTCTGCCCTCTCCTTTGATCCCCCTGTGCCGTTTCTTTCTTCCCCCTTTCCCTCCACATCCTACTCCACGCTCCATCCCTCCATCCTCTCCTTCTTCATCCTGGTCCAACCTTCCGTCCCTCCCTCTTTCCTCCTCCTCCAGTTCCCACGCAGCACACGGGGCCAGCCGGGCTGCTATTGTCCAGGATATCCCCTCCTTGTTAATGGTTTCCTGTGCACACACAGAGGGCTGCTGAGAGAAACAAGCGGCCTCATCTGATACCAGGCGTCGCCACGTACTGCGAGTGCACACACACGCACACACACATAGAAACTACTGCTGGCATCAGTAAGTAAACACATATACCGTACATTCACACAATAACACATTCACACCCATACGCACAATCTGAAACAAACAGACATGCAAATGCACAGTCACACACTCACAAAAGACGCTGATAAAGCCACAGGTGATTTATCTGAACTCTTTTATTACAGGGAAGTTGTCATTACCACCAGCAACAACTGAAAAGCTGAGAAACCTGATTTGTCCGTGCTTGCTTGTGCTTTGTACAATCATAAAATATACAAACTCACAGTGAGGTTTACCAGGAGACACCAAAGATAACCAGGCGGAAAGCAGGAGTCGGCCTTTTTAAGTCGAGTAGAACTGAAATGTGCTGCCTTGTTTTCCTGCGACTGCTGTCACGGATGCAAACTGACTGAGCGATAATGTTTCAGCTTTGAACAGGAGAAGGACGAAAAAGTCACACAGGCATCACTTACATGAGACGTGAAAAGAATGTGGAAAAGCTGGTAGAAACTGGTAAAACACGTGAAGCCTCAAGTGTTACAGACAAGATTTACTGTAAAGAAGAAATATAACTTGAGGAAGCTTAAACAATGGTGCGCCATATGAACATCAGAGGCTGCGGGTAAATCATGGTTAAGTTTATTTCAACCACGCCGGTAGCTAACTTCTGTTCCCAGTATTTAGTCAAACAAACACCTGGTTTCGGTTATTCCACCCCATAAAATGCTGTAAAAAGAGGGTGACTCTCAACCACCTCAGGCCCTCCTTTCACAACCCCCTTCTCTGTGTGTAACCAGGGCACCAACACTGGGTGTTTCAGCTCAAAGGGAAAACAAAGGGGGACAGTTTCACCCTGGAACTTGACGGGCGGCGACTGCTTGACCATCTGGAAAAGCCATTCCTGATAGGCTGACAAGAGTGAGTGAAACTTCTAAAGGGGTGGGCAGGCACAGAGATCAATCACAATAAATCACTCGTGTTGCTTTTTAGTCGTGGTCTCCCTCCTCACTGTTTTTTTTCTTCTATGCAAAACACAATACATGAGCAGGAAAACAAAAATCCTACAGCTAGGTGTATCCTCTGTGGGATGCCAAGATCATAGAAAAAATAGTACTTTCATAGCTGGGAGAATAAAAAGTCTTGTCCTTGAAAGTCCAGCTCAGCTGAGGAGTGAGTCTGTATGTGGACTGTGTGGAGGGTGTCACTTCAGTCAGAACGCTCCTATCTCCATACCCCAGGGTCTGTAGGGTTTGCCCACACTGGATGTCGGGGCCGGGGTGCTGATGGCGGTGGTGGGGGAGATGAGGGGGAAGGCGCTGAAGGGGAAGGGGAACGCCGAGAGGGAGGAGAGGAGAGGAGGGGAGAGTTTGGGTGCTGATGAGGAGACCAAGGCGGGGTGGACGGTTGTGGGAGCCGCAGTGGTGGGGGGGACCCGGATCGGGCCTTGGTCTGAGTGTGGGGTGGCGCTGCCACTGCGCCTGCCTGGGATGTGGGTCTCCGCAGCCAACGAGGATGATGAAGAGGAGGATGAGGAAGAGGTGGATGAAGTGGACGTGGACGACAGAGGAGTTTGTGGGCTGCTGGTAGCGCTGCGTGGTAAGGGTGCCAGCGGTTGGTGCTGCTGGTGCTGGAGGAGGAGGGGGTGGGTCAGGTGGGCAGGGGGGGATCCAAACGCAGAGCCCCAGGCCAGGTGACTCAGGCCAGAGTGAGCCTCTCTTTGACTGGCGTAGTTGTTCAGGTGGGACACCAGACGGAGCCGCAGAGGGTCTGTGCTGTCCAAGCCCTCGATGATGCTCAAGTAGCGGGCCGTCTCAGCCAGGCACTCCCTGAAACCCAGGCCGCGGTAGTCCATCGCCAGAGCATGGGCGTCAAAATAACCTGCGGGTGACAAGGAGATGGCAGATTAGTTAAAACAATCACCTGAACGGCACACCGCAGAACAAGTTAGTCCAGAACTGAAGGAGCTCTGTGTCTGACATGAATCAATACGCCCCTGGCTTTAGGACTGAGAAAGAGTAAATAATCAGAAGATGGATAGAACTTCAAACCTGCCAGACCAGTTTGAGTTTACAACCCAGAGACTTATTTTAGTCGTTTAAAGGTTTATTTATTAATTTTTGTTTTCAAGAATGAGAGCCAAGTGGACACAGAAGCATTCAGCGTCCAGTTTTCACCCTCTTCACATGAGAAAGGTGTTTTCTTATAACAATAATAGATCCCAGACTGACCTTTGCCTCCAGCTGCATGAAGCATCTTCAGATGGTCGACAGTCATCTGCAAAATCTCTGCTTTCTCCAGTTTGGCTGAGCCCTTCAGTGTGAGGAGGGAGGGACAGAAAGGAGCCAGTCAGACATAAATAATCCAAAAAACAGCATAAATGAACCAAGCTACTTCATGTTTTTGGACTTCAAAATGCACTCGGTATTAAAGCTGTGCCGCCTGTTGCTCACCTGTTTCTCGAAGGCGCTGGGAACCAGCCTGCGCAGCTCGCTGAGGCTGTTGTTGATTCTGTCACGGCGCCGTTTCTCGATGATCTGAGGAAAGACGCAACAATTATTTGGTTGTTTCTCGAATATGCGCACATGACAAAATCCTGCAGAAGGCCTCCAGATGCACGAAGGGATTTTCCCATCAACTGAACTGCACTTACTCCTCGACGCCTTTTCCTCGCCTGCACCTGAGTTGATGTGGTGGGAGACATGGACCCGAGAGGAGAGCTCATGTTCCTTAAAAGTGATGAAACAGGGAGACACAGTCAATATCATTTGATGTATTATCAAAGATGGTGTTAAATGAGTTTTCTCGGTTTATCTGAATTATTGCACAAGAGGAAAAAGAGAAAATATTAATTTCAGGGCCAAATAACTTACCCATTCTCATCCGCGCTCTCCTTCTCCACCTCAATAGTCTCGTCCAGCTCGCTGTCCGAGGAGCTAAAGTCGTGATTCCTTTTCATTTTTTCGTTTCGTCCTCAATAGTCCTTCAATGAGTCTGTTGTGTCTGCGTCTGACGCGCGTCTGCCCAGGTTCGCCCGGAGCGCCTCCGTTTGAAGCGCTCGGCTTTCCCACGGTGTCATTTCAACTGTGGTGCCGGCCAACGGGGGCGGGGGCTCGGGCCAAAGCAGCCAATCACGCAGCGGCGGTGGCTCTGAGTGACAGCGCAGTTGGCCCAAGTACATCCTAGTGCGCTTTGACAAGTCAAAGAGGAGGGAAAAGGTCAAGACGTCTCACTCTGCTGCTAATTCTCGAAGCTGTGATTTAAAAGTGAGAGCTGGCCTCTGGTGTCTTATTATGACAATTATCATAATTCATTTTATTCAGAGCTAACGCAGCAAAATATTACTCCAATCTGCAATTATATCTTCAGAAAATGTTACATCTAAGATAGTTAGAAATACTGCAATTAAGTTCTTAGTTCTTATCATCAGGCTGTATCTTTTAAATCCTATTATTAACCATATCACCCATTCATCATGAAACTGTACATGTTTACATTTGCTTAAATTAATGTCTGACCTTAGACACTGCTGAGGAAGATTGTGTGATATGAGCAAAAGCTCGAGAAAAGTTTCTGAATGGAGCTTGTTATTAGATAGTTTTGCCAACTTTACCTTAACTTTTTTTTTTTTAGTGGTTCCACACTCAAATCCCTAAAGAAAGACTTGGCGTCTCTGTGACGTGAGCCACTGTGAGTTCTTTCATCAGCCCCCCCCCCCCCCCCCCCCCCCCCCCCCCAGGAGAAACTGACCTTTTAATGTAAAGCTTTCAAGTGAGAAGCTGTTTCACACCAACCATCTTGGTAGTACAACCTGCCAAGACCACACAAAGAAGACTGATGCATGGTTCTTATGGAAGCCATGTCTTCATTTGCAAGCAACACTGATTGATTTGTATAACCCAAAGATTACGCACCACAGCTAATCCATTTGCTTTATATAACTTCCTGCTTCCATGTGCTCGTCAGTTTGGCTTTTGCTCTCAGTGGTTACGTCTCTGCGAAGACATTGGAGTGACTCATCTTCAGAAACATAGAGGATCTTTGGAGAAGCTTTGACAGCGGTCCAATGGACTTTCGGTCCGTGACTGGCCCCCCCACGCCCGCCCCCTCCTCCCCCGTGTGTCCCGGTGGTGATGAGGAGTGGCTGGCCGGCTGTCAGCACGCGCTGGCCGTGGGAAAGTTCCTTAACCGGCGCTGATAACCAATCAGAGGCCGACGGCCGTCTCCGGCGCTGGAATGAATGGAGCAATTGGTCGGGGCGACGGGCGGTCTGCGAGCGAGCGTGTGAACCTGTAATCCAATACTAACTCAGCCCGGGAGGAGAGACAGGGAGCACCGCCGCAACCAGAGGAAGCCACCAAGTCTAATCTTACCCCACAGAGAGACCTCATGCACGGTAAAGACGCTGTGGGGACTTCAAGGACCTTTGTGTGCGCGCTCAACAAAAGAGCGTAATGCAATCAAAGCCGAGTTTCCAGATCATCACCGCCACCACAAGACTGGTGGCTCCTATAATGGTCACACTCCCCAAATAATTTGACAGGGCCGCTGGTGTGTGTTTGTATACATGAAGGGCTCATGTTACTGCATGTGGAGCTGGGGCTCTTCAGTGGAGGGTCTCCTGCAGGGGCTGCACCATGACACATTTAAATAACAGACTGTCTATCAGTAACAGACAAGATCGTACATGTGAGGCTGTTACATAACTGATTTACATCAACATGTAAAAGCACAGTGTTACTTTAAATACCCTTTAATATTGTTTCTCATCACATGATTATTATTTCATTGAAGTAATAATCATACAATTTCTCATCATACCATACATTTTTAAAGGAATAGTTTGACATTTTGTGCATTTGCCTTCTTGTTGGGAGTTTGATTGAAGTAGAAGATCGATACCACTCGATTCTGTCTGCACACTGAGGATAAAGCTACAGGCAGCAGCTGGTTAGCTTAGCATAAGGACAGGAAACATGGGAAATAGCAAGCCTGGTTGTTCAAAACGTGTCTCGCAACAACACTAAAGCTTTTATTTTACAAATGTGTTTAATCGGTACAAAACAAGACATTTTGCTGTTTTACACATTATGTGATGGATTTAACAAAAACAATAAGGTTTCAATCAGTGAGTTTAAGGTAGGCGGATTTTGCTACCATTAGTTAGACAGAGCCGTGCTAGCTGTTTCCAGTCTTTATGCTAAGCTAAGCTAACCACCTGCTGGCTTTAGCTTTGATACTTACAGACACGATAGTAGCATCAATCCTCTCTGCCGGAAAGCATTGCAAGATGTTTTTCCCCCCCAAAAACTGAAATTATTCCTTTCAGTTGGTGCAATTAAAAAAAATCTTTTATACAAATTTTACATGCAGATATCAGCTCCACAATGCTGCACAAACCTGTTATTTATAATAAAAGAAGTACATATAGTACTGGTAGTATCTTGAAATATCCCTTAAAATAAAGTGTTCTGTGTCTCTTTGAGTACGAAATTCTTACAGCGGAAAAAAACCCAACAGAAAATAACTTAATATATTTCATTCATCAAATGAAAACTTTGACTATTTTCTAGAGCTGAAAAAAAGACCTCTCCGCGCCATTGTTTGCAATCCACATCAAACCAGTTAATACTGGCAGCACACTGACATTTCATCCAACCTGCCCAACTGTCTGAAAAGAAAAGCAAGGTTTCAAAATGTCAGTGAAGGTCACTTTTTATATAACTAATGCCTCCAGCAGCAAAACTGAACGGCAACAAGGAAACAAGGAATCAAAATCCATCAGACGTGAAAGCAATATGGCAAAATGAATTATATACAATACCATTAATTCTGTGAGGGAATGTACTATACTGTGCTAATAAAGAGCAACAGAAAACACTAAATTACGCAGCAGTCACACTCACACAAACACACACACACACTCACTCACATGCAGTAATATGGTGATCCTTATCAGTGGGAAACAACCAAAGGCATAATAGTCATCAGAGAGAGAGAGGAGGCTGCCTTGTTTGGTTTATATGAATGAGAGGAAGCACTTAGGGCTGTTTTCATCTTATTGTTATTTTACAAGGCTACGCTTATAGCAGGCCAGACACACAGATGCACTCCCACATTCATCGAACTGAATATCGGTGAGCAGCTCTGTGTGTGTGTGTGTGTGTGTTTGGGAGAGGGAGTTGCGTTCACATATGTCTGAGTTCATGCAACCTGAAGCCTTTGTCACAATAAACACAGGTGTGCGTCCACATTAGCTGCTGACTGTGTGTGTGTGTGTGTGTGTGTGTGTGTGTGTGTGTAACCGGGGGGAGTGGGAAAAGGTGGGAGGAGGAGGGGAGGTGGGGGTGAGCCCTCTTGTTGTATTTCAAGTTCACCCAGAGTTCCCACGCTGTTATTTTCTGCACGGCTGTCTTTGTTCTACTGGTCTCATCACATGTTGTGATTAGTAGGGCCTTTCAGGGGCCGCCCTTTGAAGGTGAGGGCCCGCAACACGACATCATCAAATCCCCTCCTCCTCCTCCTCCTCCTCCTCCCCCGTTCTCCCGCTGCAAATCAGGCCACCAAACCGGCTCAAACTCAGGGGCCAAAGTAATCAGGGTTGCAGTGACGGTTCACCTCCGCTGCTCTCTCCACTCTTGTGTTCATTTCTGTTTTTCTTTCATGTCTGTTTTCTCATATTTTCCTCTATCTTGTTTTCTTGAATTGTCTTTTCTGCCTCTCAATCAATGCTTTTCTGTGAGGTTGAACTCAAAGGTAACTCTGTCTCTCAAAACCCTCTGTTTCGCTGCCAAACACTGAATATTGATGGTTTAGGGGCAGTTCAAAGGCGAGACATTAAGACATGTATTTAAACATTAAATTTAGGATCGTCCTGACATTTTGGGAACGATATGTTTCCATGGCTTCTGCCCTCTTGCACTGTGCAATCAAAAAGGGGTTTGAATTTCAGTTTATTAGTGAGCCACAAGTAACATTTTTTCAGCAGTAACATGTCATCAGTGCAGACATAAATCAAGTGCAGACTGTCTTACCAGAAGGAAATGTTGGATTTATGTTTGCACATCAGACCCTGAAGCAGTTTTAAAGGCGGATTCCACCACTAAATTCACATCAGTGCTGTACACGGTCCATATCTTTTGGGTCATGTGTAATTACCTCTGCTGCACATACGGTACACCCACTGGTCCAAATGTCATCAGGTGTTTGGTTGCATCCGTTTGTTTAGATTTGATTTTCCTGCACGGAGCTTATGTGGATCTCCATGACTTCAGGGACTGTAAATGAAACTAGAGACCACAGTGCCGACAGAGTGACATTGATGAATGATGTTGATATCATATGCAGGAACTCTCAGTTATTCCTTAGCTAAACAAAGTCATGCTAATCTGGTAGCTGCTTAAAATGTTCTTACTGGTGTCTTTCTCATGAGGGCTGACTTCCAGAGAGGCGACATTTATTGTATTAATGCAAGAGAACATGTACATTTGCTGTGCAGTCACATTTCACGTCAGCTGTGTGTGCAACAGACACAAAACGCCTTAATAAAGATGATTGTACAATGTGCAGTGTGATACAATAATTGTGCTAATTGTCTGGGTAAACTGTAATTCCAGTACAAAGGAAACAACCGTACAACATGTGAACCAGCTCTGAATAATAATACTGAGAGAGATCGGCTCTTAAAGTATCAGTTAAACCTGCTCCCCACTTCCTCTGCTTTGGTAAAATGAATCATATCCTGTCTGACTCATCTGATGACTGATATTAAAGGATAAAGCTGGTTTTGAGGTTTGTAACCTGCCTCTCTCCTCGACATCACCCTGGCATGTTCTCAATGTGTCCAACTTTTTCAGACAGCCCACAATCCAAAATTTACCTCCGGCCTTTAAAATCCTTACGGCGTACAATAACCTCTGAAGCTTTATTTGGAAAATCTCCACAAAAATGAAGAAAAACTTTTACAGGCGAAAACGGAGGCTGCCGTTCATACAGTACAAGTATGACATTTGTTTATTGGTTTATTACATGTGCAATAGACATGAGTTTTAATGCTGTTTCACTGATAAACTACAGCCTATGTATATATGTACATATTCATAGATCTGTTCATACTAAATGAAGGACTAAACGTGACAATAACACAAATGTGCAGGTTTGCAATTCAGTGCAAAACGACTGGAGGAACGTAAACTAGACACAGAAGAAGAAAAACTGCAGTAGACTTGTATCATTATGTCAGCAAACACAGACACCTGATGTCAGTGAACTCAACACAGTTTTTAAAGATCCCGTTCAGAAATGTTTACGTTCATGATGTAATGCTCAGCTCTGAACCATAGTCTATGTCTGATAAGGGCCCAAATGAGGAATATGCAAATGTTTTCCATTTCAAAAGTTGAATTATTGGACACATGACTTTCTCACTGTCATGACTGGCTTCCACCTCTGCACACTGAAGCTCAAACATCCAAGTAACAATGAGCAAAACTCATCTCTGAGTGGAGGGGCACCTTAAATGTTTACCAAAGCCAAATACTATCATTTTAAGAGAAAAGTGAGTCACACTCTGAGAGCTGCGGCGTCTGCAGGTTAGCCACAGACAGATGTTCGTCCGCCCGAAACAATGCGGCGAGCAGCTCTCGGGTGAAACCCCGCGGAGGGCGAGCCTTGTTATTGTTTATAAATAGAGCTGTGTGGAGCACTGAGGAAGGCCAACTTTGTTTCCCCTGACAGGGAGAGGAAGCGACGGCTAATTCTGCTCCAGACGTGTGTGACACCCCACCATTGTGCCTTAGAGAGAGAGGGGGTGAGGGAGAGAGAGAGACATTGTTTATGAATGTGTCCTCAGGAGGGTGGGCTGTTTGTGAGGCAGGGGTGATGGTTGTATGTGTGTGTGTGTGTGTGTGTGTGTGTGAGAGAGAGAGAGAGACACCCTAGTATTGTCCTTCAGGAGGGTGGGGTTTGAACGTGGTTTCATTGTTTGCGCTTGTCTATCACTCACAGTTCCCCTGTGAGTTTTGTTAACGGGTCCTCTCCTTCACATTTTTCAGTGTGTGTGTGTGTGTGTGTGTGTGTGTGTGTGTGTGTGTATTGAGGAAGTGAAGGATGTGTCAAAGCTGACCCACAGACTCTCATCTCTGTCTTGTGTCCCCATGGGAAGTGTTCGAGGTCTCTCTGTGACACACACAGGACCGCAGACAGAGAAAGGCAGAAACTGACTTGAAGACACAAGGCAAATGTTTTCTTTTAAAGATGCTCAACATGTCCTGCTGCTTTTTTCTCCCTTTGTGTTCTGAACAAGCATCTTATTTTACCTGTGTGCATGTTTTAGCCATTATTAAAATTTCCAAATCCAGATTATCCTCTATGAAAACAATGCAAAGAAACATTTTTCCCACACATTGGATATCAGGATATATCTCAATTATTTTCTCTACTGATGCAAAGTTGAAAGTTTCATTTCTGTGACGCTTCAACTGTTCAGCTGACAATTTTAGTCATGGTTTGCTTTGCTAAATGTCTCATGATCCAATTTTGTCCCCCGAGAACTGCTAATTTGATACAAATACATTTTGAGAACAATGTAATCCCATCTGAATTAAATAACCTACATATTTGCCAAGATGCACCATGTTCATACAGTATATACAGAAAATGTTTCCTTACAGCGTATTTCTTTAACTTCCCCAACAATATCTGCATTTGCAGTATTGCTCAACTCCAGAGCTTCAGTTCTATTTTACTTCATTCTACGCTTGCATAACAAAACATGATCTTGCTCCTTTTAGACTTGTAGATAGTAATTCATTTGCTAAAGGTAGAGTGCAAACATTTTGTCATTCATAATAATAATAAGCAGGGAACTATAGTAAATGGTGATGCATGAAACTGTCCAAAACAAATAAAGTCTATTGTGCTTTCTGCCCTCCACACCCTGACTGAGGCACTTCTCCCAAAGCCCACTGAACACTGCTTAAGATGTAAATCTTTAAAAATGACTCACAAAAACATATAGTTTCATTTAAAAAAAAAAAAAAAAAAGCTCATAAAGCAGTTGGATACTGTACTGCGTAAGTGTGTGTGTGGGGGGGGGGGGGGGGGGGGGGGGGGACTACTTTCATCTGCGGATTAATACACATTTGGTTCCCTGGGGAGTATTGGCAGCAAGACTGAGTTTGTGGGATTGTTTCAAAATGAAACTTCAGTTTCATGTTTATTGCAATGAGGGAACATGTCAGCCAGCGCAACAGTATGAATCACTGATGTGTTCTTAATAGATTTTGGATAACATGGAGCTCTGTGTCACAAAGGAATAAGCTACATCAAGCTTTGGCTACACCTAATGTTAGCAGGATCAATTAATCGTTAGTTTTGGTCTTTCCATGGCAAGACAAGACAGATATTGACAGATGTATCCTTTAAAACAGAATAATTATATATATAAAAAGTTAAAATACATATAAATTATGCGGTTAGCATTAGCGTTTAGCCAAAGAGCTTTAGAGGAAAAGCTGTTCTTGGGTCTGGATGTGAAGCTTTCAGGCACCTGTAGCACTTCCCACACAGCCGAGTTGATGGACGTACAGCATGTTGCAGGGATCAAGTCTGTGATTTTTAAAAAAAAAAAATTTTTGGCTACAGGAAACTCAGAGGACCTGAACACATGCCCTTCATCTGCAATTCTTTGATCTTCTAAATGGTCCACTAATCCTCTGTCTGGTATATCTGATATCTACATTCAACAGGTGGATGAGAGACAGATCTTGGTACTAAACTCCCATTTGTTGCATCCAGAAGTACCTGCTGGTCAATACTCACAGGATGTCTTAATCACTGCTGTCTGACTTTAATCTGGAGGTGAAGTTGGGAGCGGAGCGGCTGCTTTTGTCAGGGTTTGGGTGTGACTCATGTCTGGAGAAAATCCTGGTGGGTGGTCACTGTGTGGAGAGAGTGAGAGAAAGTCATAGAGAACAAAGGCAGTTATTTTAACTTTCATCTCAGCTTGCGGTAATTATTCGCTTTGAGTTTGACCCAGTCACACTCTCAAACTGCCCTTGTGCCCCTGGAAAACTGCGGATTTTGTCCTGTTTTGACATTTCATGTAATGAAGAGTATATAGGACAAGAGAGGCAGCTAAAATTCAAGACAGACTAACCTGCTGGCATGTGGCAGAAGTCACGAGTAGTGCAAGACGTTCATGGTTTGTGCCTGATGACTGCCACAAATTTGATTCTTTGATATGGCTGCTCTGTGATCTCTGGGCCTGACACGAAGGTATGTCGAAATGTGAGGCGAAGAACAACACTGGTTTTATGTATTTGTCAAATGTGCACACACACACACACACACACACACACATGCTCCTACTGCACACAAACTTGTAATCACTCATCTTTACTCACTAATTCGATAACGAGCCCGAACAGTCAAAACATGTTTTAACGTTTGACATTTGGCCTCGAGAAAAAAGTGAAAGAGAGAACAAAATGAGCCTCCCTTCAGCACCTTTGCAGTATTTGGAAAGAGCAGCCCCTCCTGCTGCAGCGAGGGCTTGCTGGTCCTCTGACCCCGGTAATGATGGTGGGTCAGGAGTCAGGCTGTGTGAAGGAACCGTCTACGTCTGCAGAGCGCGTGAGGAGCGCCTGGGAACCAGAGCTCGCCGTGTGATCCCGTGAAATTGATCTCTCCAGAGGGGACCAGTGGTGTGTATTTATTTTTATGTGTGGTGGTTGTGTGTGTGTAGGAGGGGAGCGACCGCGACAGGAGACACACCAGCGGAAATGGTAGATCCCAGTGGTTGGCCTGTCGTGCCGTGACCAGGGTGCCCTGTCTGCCTGCCTGTCTACAGCAGGGATGACAGCAGACAGCGGAGGGAAAAGCTTCGGCTGAGATGACTTCCCTTTGTCTCCTGAGACAGAGAGAAAGAAGCAAATCAAATTAAAGCTTAAACTAAATCTCAAACAGCTACCAGAGGAAGAAAGGAGAATAGTTTGACATTTTGGAAAATATGCTTGTTTACTTTGTTGCCAAGAGTTTGATGAGACAATCGACACCAAATATGTAGCCATCAGTCAGTTATCTTAGCTTAGCATATAGACTGTAAGCAGAGGGAAACAGCTAGCATGACTGACCAAAGCTAACAAAAATCCACCTACAAGCACCTAAAACACTCATGATGCAACACATCTCAGTTAATCCACAAGTCCACTAGTTACAACAGTCACTAACTAGTGGACCTGTTGGACAGAGCCAGGCTAGCTGTTTCCCCCTGTTTCAACTGTTTATGCTAAGCTAAGCTAACCAGCTGCTAGCTGTAGCTTCCGATATAACAACAATTACGATTTTTTTTCTCAGTGAGAATGCGAATAAGTGTATTGCCTAAAATGTTGAACTATTCCTCTAAGTAGATTTTGCTGTTATGCAACACTTATAATGACTCACTTTTACTTTAGCCTCTTCTTACAGTCTGTTATTTCTATTTCAGCTAATCAAGAATGACCTTTCAGTCTCTCTCTCAACCAACATGGACAAAATCTGCATCATAGCTGGGACAAGTTAAAGAAAGATCACGAGATAGCTCCAGAACTTCAGCAGTGTAAATGTGTCGTCTATTCCCAGTAAAGCATCTTTAAAATGAGTTTAGAAGAGGCTGTTTTCGTGAGTGTGTGTGTGTGCGTGTGTGGTTTGTGTGCGTCAGTATCTGTGAGACAGACCCCTCCAGTGAAGGCCCGGCCGCCCTTTCATCTTCAGCATCTGCTATTCTTCTTAGAGCTCTAGGGCCAAGCCTCCGCTGACTGTCTGCTCTGCCTATTTACATGTGACCACTTCAGTCATATCTGCGAGCTCGTTATGGCAGCTACAAAACCAGTCCCTCCTTGTGCTTATTCAATCACAGAGGGATCTTGTGAGCTTTCTTGTCTGGCTGCTCCCTCTCAGAGGCTTTGCACAGACATTTCGAAACAATCAGATCTATTAGTTGGGACTTGTGATGTCTGATCCCTCCGCTGTACATGGGGCCGGCGTGGAATTGCGGCACACCCCGTGAGGAAATTCCTTGAGGTTTGCTGAAATGAAAGAGAAAATTTGCGACGAATCCAGGCAGAGTTAACCATATCTTTGAAGCGATGCCATGAATGTGTTTAAGACTTGATATCCACTCATTAACGATGTGAAGGTTGGTGACGGTAACAGGAGGTGTTACATTAACCAACTGGGAAGGATTTGCACGCTTCCTTTATAAAGAAAAGTTAAAATGCGACAGTGTGTTTTCCTGATGCACAATATGATACAGTACAACATACTACATACCCACTTCATTAGGCCATACAGTAACAAGCTCGTAAGAATGACATACCCAAACTGTAGTTTTTTTTTATCACTAGAGGAATAAAGTTATGCTGTGTTTTATGTGCATTAATCAGCTTTGGTTGATTACAGTGGAAGCACTGGAATTGATTTTGTGTATAAATAAATGTAACTTTGACATCAATATAATGTCATAAAAACCTAATTTCTGGACCTCCAACGAGCCGCTTCATGAACTAAAGTGATAAAACACAACACAATGTAAAACATTTGATGACATAACAAAACGTGACATATAAAATAGTGGTTAGTTGTACAGATGACACGCTGTTGCTTTGTGCCCACACAAGTCAAATCCAGGTTTGTGGGAAGTCACACGCTCACCGGGCTGAGAGAGAATGACTTACGTGTTCATTACATCACTCAGAGGCAACATTCAAAACATTAATTAGGCAGACTTCCCCGACTTGTTTGCTTTTGGACTTGTGAGTGACGTGTGTATGCATTTGTGTGCATGCATGCTTGTGTGTAGTTGTGTGTGCGCACACATGCATGCTCTTCTCTGCATTGTGAGTGACGGCTATGATTTGCGTTTGGGTTCACCATTCTTTGGCTTTGCTGTGTGTGTGTGTGTGTGTGTGTGTGTGTGTGTGTGTGTGTGTGTGTGTGCGCGTGTGTTTTGTCACAGAGTGGTTAGCGCAGCACTGATTGCTGTTTATTTGGTCTGTGGGTTGACACAGAGCCCAGCAGTCAGGAGCGCTACTGACAGCCCTGTTTTTATTGGGTCCCCGTGGCCGTACCAACACTAACACTGGGGTCGCACTCTCCCCTCTGTCCCCCGCACCCCCACACTCCCACACCAAGCTTCCTGTCTGTGTTTCAAAATAACATACAGTAAATCATTATGATTACATATTTTCAAAATTGCAGAGGAAAAATTGTGTTTCAAAATGAATAATAAAGTGAGTCATAATGCCACTCGGGCAAAACGTGGCTGATTTTTTAATTTTTTATAAAAAAGAGACTTTGCTGGTATAAAGTTTGTGTACAGAAGCCGAGCTTGTAACTCTCAGATCTTTTTAAAGGAAGAGGCAAATCCAGCTATTTGTTTTCTTGCCAAGAGTAAGAAGACTCTCATGTCTGTACAGTAAGTATCAGCCAGCAGCCAGTTAGCTTAGCTTAGCATAAAGACTGGAAACAGCTAGCCTGGCTCTGTCCAAAGAAAACAACATCTGCCAAAGGCCCCATCTGTGATTAACACTTTACACCGTCTTTCTTCAATCTGTACAAAGGCAAGCCAGGCTAACTATTTCCACGGTTTCCAGTCTTTATGCTAAGCTAAGCTAAGCTAAGCTAAGCTAAGCTAACTGACTGCTGGCTGCAGCTTGATTCTTACTGTACAGACATGACAGTGGACTCTTCTCATCCAATTCATGGCAATAAAGCGAATGATCATGTTTGCAACAGGACAAACTGTTCCTTTAAGAGCATTTTACACAGCAAGAAGAGCATCTATGGTGCTCATTTAAAACATATTGTTAAAGGGAAAAAATGATTTTATTTTGGTACCTGGCTCTTATTTTTGCTTTGGGCATCATTTTAATTGGTTACAAAATTTGCTTATTAAGTTAGTTCCTGCAATCAGATGAACATTTGATAAGTGTACTGAAAGCAGAAAGTTTGAAGAATTAAACAATCATCAGAATTGATGTAGAGACTCTTTTTGTAACTGGACAACTGACTGATTGAATCTTTTCTTGATACAGGGGAAAGAAACTGGGTGCAAGCTCTCTCTCTCTCTCTCTCTCTCTCTCTCTGGCGTTCTATACAAATAATAAAATAATAAACTTTATTTGTGCAGCACTTTTCAAAGCAGAGTTCCAAAATGCTTTAGAAAATTGAAAAATGATTAAAATGATATCAGGACTGAGGCAAATAAAGAACAATACAGATAAATGCTTATAATAAAACACATAAGAAATGTTTGCAGTTGGACGTGTGCTGGAATTAAGGCTTGTCTGAAATGATGTGTTTTGAGAAGCGATTTAAAAGTGAGACAACACAATACAGCAGCTAGATATTAGACTGAAAAAGACAAGAAAACATGCCAAATTACATTCACAAAGATATCGATTAAAACAGTCCCAATAAAAAAAAACAAAGTGTTCAATTTTATGTCTAAATAAGTAGCTGATTTGACTGTGTGGCCAACAGGAACGATGGTGGAAACTATGAAAAAAACAGCAATTTTCCTTAAACATTGGAATTTGTTTTTACAGTCTACAAGTTTTGAATCAAGCAAACCGGCATCTTGATTCTCTGCACACTGTGAACCATCCTCACTCTTTGACTTGTCGTGGTTCAGTCGCTGCACACACAGATGTATGACAAACACACACACTTACACACACACACACACACACACACACACACACACACACTTACACATGCTGACATGCTCAAGATGGTATATGGTACATGAACACTTAGTCAACCATGTAATGTGACCCTGTCTCAGCCAACACACACACACACACACACACACGCACACACACATACACACACACACACACACTGGTAAAGAGGTCACCGCTTTGCCATCTGGTGGTCAGACCCCCATTACACACACACAGACACACACACAGTCACACATAATGATATAGTAACCTGTACTGCCCAATGCACAGGACAAACATGTCGGTCTCTTCACCCAACCTAACCACTGACCCTGTTACACACACACACACACACACACACACACACACACACACACACACACACACACACACACACACACACACACAGCTGACATCTCCCTTTACTGAGAAGAAGTGATGAGAGTATCGGGGGAGGAGAAGGGTGGAGTAGGATGCCGAGATGGGCTGTGTGTGTGTGTGTGTGTGTGTGTGTGTGTGTGTGTGTGTGTGTGTGTGTGTGTGTGTGTCCCTGCTGTAACGGCTGCTCCCGGCCGTCCACACAGCTGTCTGCTAGACACACTCACACACACACACACATACGCACTGAGCGGCTGTGAGAGATCCCCCCCACGGCTGCTTCCCAGGCCTGTGACGGAGAGAGAGGAAAGGAGGGGAAACGGCCGGAAAGGATTACACACACACACACACACACACACACACACACACACACACACACACACACACCAGCAAGCACACGTGAAAATGATGCAGATGTACACACACATCCACAAACACTTTATATCGTTTTGGTGCCAGAGAAAGTTTTTAGTCGCTGTTGAGAATGAGACTGTCTTTTGTATTTGAAAGTAATTGCTGAGGTCTGGGAACAGTCTAACGTCTGTGACAGCGAGTGGTCGAACAACCAGAGAGGACAGTTTAGCTAAATCACTTTATTTGATAACTTTACTGTTTGCCTGAATTTTTCTTCCAAATAAGTCTGGCTAAGCTTTTGGTCTGATCGTCTGACGGCTGCTGGTCCTTCCTCCATCTGATGTCTTCTTAGAGATGTAAAGAGCTCAGAACAAAACACTGGCCAATGCAAAAACATTGGTCTTTATCAACAGGACTTTCAGTTCAGAAGCACAAGCCTTGTGGTGTTGTTAGATGACTGTAAGAGGTCATGAGACAGAGGTTAAGAGGGATGGTCGGATGCACTACTTTGAAAACGGAGATCTCAGTTCTGTTGATCATGAAGGAGTTCATTCTCTCAATGCAGCTAAAAGCGGCTCTGATGGCGCAAAGTGAGAAAACACATCCAAATACAGAAACGCTGCAAGTCACGCAGACAACAATGGAAAGTGTTTCCAGGGGACACTAAAGAGTGAAGAACATGGACGGGATACACTTGTCGTTGCCATGGTTTTTGACTCATAACATCACTAAAGTCGGCCCTCCGTAAGCATGTTGGAAAATGTTTTTATTGTTTTCTAAATGCATGCATGTGTTCTCAAATTGTTGAAGATGTTTCTTCATTTGCTCTTGTTTTGTCTGTTTTCATTGTGTTTTCTCAGGGCCACAGCGCTAATGTGAACCATACCTTTAACAAAGGGACTGTGGATCTGAAAATGCTCTTATAGGTTGCTTTGAGGACAGCGACAAACAGCACAGTTGTTGTTTAGTCATGAGTCTTTTCTGTTTGGACTCCTCTGTTTAGAACAAAACTATAAAGGAATATGTCTCCCAATAATGCCATCACACTTCAACAACTCTTCAATAAATGTCAGCACAGAGTGAGTGGGCTCTCCACCGCTCTGCCACCAGGAAATTGTTCATAGTTAACAGGAAACAGGAGCACAGTCTCAACAGGAAGCAGCGGGAAGCCACTTCAGTGAAACCAAACCTCGTGGGGAGTAGGTAAACTTTTCAGAAGGCTGTGTCCACTTAACACATCATCTTTTCAACACGTGAAGATTTGTCAAATGTGCCACATCATGTCTGACGCTGATGTATTGTCATTCCCAAGTGTGTGGCATCCTTACAAGACCAACAGATTTGTTACGTAAATGGTCACATCCTTTCATAGGGTGTAGGATTCGCTTCTGGAAATGTTTGGATTGCAGAAACTGTGCTGTTTTAGTTATTTGTTGAGGGCCTCGTGGTATTTCGGACATGCCATGTGAAAACACGCAGCGGACTCAGGAATATTCCCCATGTTTATGTTTGTTGAGGGCGCTTCACGCTGTGTTTGTTATCCCTGCAGATGGAAATAGACAGAGGCTGGAGTTTCACAGGCACAGGAAAGGCTTTGTTGGGCACTCAGAGCTGTCACTGCAGGCGTTTGTATCTGTAAATCTGCACTGATGTAATGTTATCTGAGTGGTGATCAGGCCCAGAGGAGAAGTATTGTATGCATTCAGTGGGTTTTAATGAGAGACTACCGTAAAACACAAAGACACAAAGCAAGATGAAGAGAAATAATCAAAGTCACTTGACAGGATGAGGCTCCATGAAAATCAAAGTTGTGACATCGCTGCAATGATTCCAGACCCCAGATTTAATACTTGGTGTTCACCACACATATTTCCTTTGTAGCATTTTCGCGATTCTCATGAATATTTGGGAGCATGTTGTTTAGGCGACAGCGGGTTCCTCCCTGTGTATGTTTGCGTGAGTGTGGTGTGTGAGCGAGCCCTGTTGTGGCTATCGACGCATACTTCTTATGAGGCACGGCATTACGAGCTGGGCAGAAGTTAAGAGGGTGGTGGTGTGTTTGTTGTGTGTGTGGAGAGTGTGGGAGCGAGACAGAGGGGAGAGACAAAGACACTGGGACAGAGGGAAAATAAGGAAGCGAGAAACACACAGAGCAGAGTTAAAGGTTAACAAGAGAAAGACGCTCGTGCCAAAGCGTTGCGTGTGTGCAATTCAGCGAGCAAATAAGAGAAGAAAGTGATCCTCCGTGTGTGTGTGTGTGTGTGTGTGTGTGTGTGTGTGTGTGTGTGTGTGTGTGTGTGTGTGTGTGTGTGTGTGTGTGTGTGTGTGTGTGTGTGAGATACTCTGGCAACCTGATCTAGTGGGAACGTGGAGTGGGCCGCATGGAGCCATAAACATAACAACAGGAGACCGTGGGCATAATCACTGTCTTAATCCAAACTGTTCTGCACACATACACTTTCACTCAAATGTAACTGATATGCATATATACATACAGTATATACAGCACATGCATACACATGATCATCGCTTGGTATTGCACATAACCAACCCAGACATTATGTTTATATATGACTGTTTTGCAACTGTAAATGTGGTGTTAAGGCAGCCCAATGGCAGACACGCAGACAGGGAGTAAGAGTAAAATAGGACTTTATTGAGTGGATAATGAAGGGAGATGTGGATTTGAAGTCAAGAAAGCCTGGGGGTTGAGGCTTGTGGATAGATGATCAACAGCCGTGGTCGGAGGTAGGCTGGAGACTCCAGGTATGCAGGAAACTCATCGCTGAGAAGCAGCCATCTCTACCACTCGGCAGCAGAAACAATCTGGCAGCGAGTCCTCTGCAGTCCACAGTCTTTATGCTGTGCTTGATTGTGATGAGTCCCAGCTGAGTTGGATCCAGCTCCCAAACCACCTGGAGAACCACGGCCAGCCTCTGCCACAAAAGGACACACAGGAACCAAAGCCCCACACCTCTCCACAGCACACAAGAAAATACCAGAATTTCCCAAACCACCACAAGTAAATACATTTTGGAGGGAATGTAGTGCCGACCGCAGCATGTTTTTTTTTTAATTAGCATAGTGAAGAAATGTTGTTAATGATCTCGCAAATGCTGGCACAAAATGTTGTTCTCTGAAAGCCTATTTCAATTTTTTTCACCAAAATAAGATAGTAATTCAATGGTGGATGGGAAAAAAATTCTTAATAAAAAGGGCAGATTGAGATCAAAACAGCGTCACTATATGACTTTGATTTACAGTATTTAAATTAATTATGAACAGCTGTTAACTGCCTAGCATGCAGGGCAACACTGCATCCTGTTTTCTCCACTGGAAGAACACCCTGGAGGGCAATCATGTTCATCATGTTGTATCGAGCTTGGGCAAATATCACATGATCTCTCTCATAATGTATGATAGGGATCAATTAGGTGGTGCACATGATGTCAAAAGTTTGATTAAGGAAGTTATATTATTATTATGTTATTATAAATTATCTCATCTTGTCTCATTATGAGTTCAGTATTCATACTAACATGGAGACTCCACAGACCTCAGTCAGGACTTTGAACACCCACGCACAACCTTATTTGACTTTTTAAGCATATTAACCAAAAAAGTTGCAAACCTGATATCACAGCAGGAGTCCCTGCTAACACAATGATGTAGCCAGTGAACACTTTCCCACATTGCAGATGATGTAAAACTAACAATTTTGTGCTCTTTTGGCCATAAACGAGCATCTGAATCATTGAAAGAAATGATGTTTGATTTCTAAATGTTATTTTAACAAAGTGGACAGCTTAGTCATCTCACAGATTTACAGTAATTCCTCAAAGTGTTTGTGTGTGTGTGTGTGTGTGTGTGTGTGTGTGTGTGTGTGTGTGTGTGTGTGTGTGTGTGTGTGCGCGCGCGCGCTTATGGGTGTGGGATGTGTAGCAGCAGCTGGTGGATTATACAGAGCTGATGTGTCCCCCATGTCCTTCTGAAGCTGTCGTCATGCTTCCTGTATTTTGGCCAGTCGTGCATGATGTCACTTCCTGTGCTGGATAGCGCGCGTGTGTGTGTGTGTCTGTGAGGGTGTGGACCATGCTGGGACCCAGCTGCATTGGGCTCCCAACTGTCTGTCCCAAATGAATGAAACAAACACGTTCACACAGAACAAAGGACAAACATCATTACAGGAATCTGAATGTTTCTTAAAAGCTGATAAAACTAAAGCACTGAGTCATCGTTCATTCTTAGTTGATGACAGCAGAAGGTGGAGGATGGATGTCAGTAAGGCCTCATTACTAATCAGGGTTAGCTGTGCCACGTCCTAAATGTGAGACTTAATGACATTACGGTGGCAAACTAGTATGCTCATAACTAAAGTGATTTTCTCTCAATGTGTGATCTTTTGTGGTGCATTTGAATGCATTCTGATATTGTTGCACCTGTATTTTACCTATTTACACTATCATAATGAGGACCACTAGAGGCTCAGTGGAAGCTGGGGAGGGCCACAAGTAAATCACAGTGTACAGATAACAGCTAATTTGACATTACATGCAAATAACTTATACAAAATAACTAATATAGGATGAAATTTAGCAGGGTTGTGACAATATTACTGTTTGACATAGCTATGTTTCAAAAAAAGTATACATTTAATTTTGAGTGTGTGTGTGTGTGTGTGTGTGTGTGTGTGTGTGTGTGTGTGTGTATACGTGTGTGCTTAAATGTTTAAAGGAGATGACTGAGAAATGAGAATAATGAGAGGATGTGAGATAAATAAAGCTGAGTCATTCTGAGTTGACAAGATCCTGATGCACAGTAGGAAATATTGCTGACTCATTACAGCCAAAGAACTGAAAATATACTGTATAATGTTATTATTAGGCACAAGTATGAGGTGTCAGTGTGGTTTGGCAGTGAAACAATTATGAAAGAGGACAAAAAGGCTGATTGATTGAACATGCAGTTAGTTTATATAAACAAAGGCTGATGTTCGGATTCTTAACAAGAACAATAAATGCCTAAAAACCAAAACCGCTGCCACAGGCTGAGCAGCTTGGATCACAAAGTCTTTGTTTTTGTCGAAACTGACATTTTGGTCTTCAACATTTCTCACAATAACGCCAAAATACCGCAATTAAAATTAGCAGTCAAGCAAAGAGTAAAGCAGAGTTTATTCAGCTAACTTTAACTGGTGGTTTATCAGGCAGTAATGGCTCTGAATGTTCCCAATCATACAGGCAGTTCAAAGCAGAATCACCTCACTCTCTGCTGAATGCACATGGCTTTATTGATCATCTATAGAATAAACTATTACCACAGTCACGAGCCTGTCACAACCTGTGATTGGTGGAAATCATTTAGGTTGCATGGCTGCATGAATCTGATTTATTGTACATAACCCTTGAATAAAAACTAAAAAACTGGAAACTGGACCTGAAATGTGACCAAATTCATAGCTGTGCTGTGCATCATGTTCATATGATTCCATATTTCATTCATTCATTCATCACTAAGGGTGACATCTTCCTAGATACCTGTGTTCAGTCACATGTTCATCCAAGGACCCTTTGTAGCTGAGACATTTCAGATCAAAATATCATCACTGCTACATGTTTACATCCATCCCTTCATCCACCCATCTGTTCATTCCTCTCATTTCTCTTCCCTCCACTTCTCCCCTCATCTATTCGTTCTTGTTAGCGTGACCCCGTTTCAGAGTCTATGGTTGGCAGCCGGGCGGCCGGGACACGTGGTTCATTGACTGGAAAGGTCTGGCAACACACTCTTTCCTCTCACACCATTTATTATCTGGACTGGGACACTCCCAGGACCCAGGAGCCTGTGCTCACACAGAGGAATATAAGCAACATTCAGTGTGAGAACTTCAGCGAGGTCTTTACACCCGAGTCACACAGATGTTCCTCTTGGCACCTCAGCAGGTTGTGGTGGGGCGGCTCAGGAGGCCTTTCTGGGGTCCGGGGGTCCGCCGGGGGCCAAACAGGGCCCCAGAGCCTGGATGAGAGCTTCCTTTGTGGGACACAAAGCATTGTCTGTGCTGGGAAAGGCCATGAGGATGGGAACACCGCCCAGAGCTGGACACTGAGCAGCAATTCTAGCTAAGTGTGTGTGTGTGTGTGTGTGTGTGTGTGTGTGTGTGTGTGTGTGTGTGTGTGTGTGTGTGTGTGTGTGTGTGTGTTTCAGACAGAGAGATCAGGAGTCTTAGTGTGGGAGAGAGAAAGTGTGTCCTCACATAGGACGCACAGAGATGTCTGGTGTGTGTGTTAGTGTGTGTGTGTGTGTGTGTGTGTGTGTGTGTGTGTGTGTGTGTGTGTGTGTGTGTGTGTGTGTGTGTGTGTGTGTGTGTGTGTGTATGAGAGAGAGTTACACACCAGACTGCTGCATGTACGATGAAGAGATGTGCAGTCTGTGAAAATCTGCCTCGGAGTGTGAGGGAGCAGCTGGAGCGTCAGAGTGGCCCACCATGCCTCTTTAGGGTCTCAGCTTGGTCTTGCTGTGTGCTGTTTCATGTAGGAACTATTTTTTCTCTACCAAACTACACCCAGCAGCCATATCACTTTTGCCACTTTTGTAGAGAAAAGTACTGCAGCTGATCATGAACATTGATTATTATAACTCCTTTGTACTATCCCAAAAACTGCCAACTAAATCACTTACTGCCCTATGAGCTTCACCCTACTCAGTACTAAAAAAAGGGTCACTTGAGAAATATGGATGTGACGATAATTTTTCAATAGAAACTAACATCAACATGAAATTAGCCCTGGGATAAAGCTGCAACCATAGCAGCAGACAGTCTAACAAGCAGCCCCACCCAGCTTTTCTTTCAAATATGATAAGATATGGAGCTGATGAAGGACCAGGAAGCATGGCGGCTATTTTAAGCCAAAAGAGTGAACTTGCATGTGTGCGTGAGCGTGAGTAAGGGGGCAGAGTGGGGGTTTTAGGGACGGTGGGAATGGATGAGGAATGTCAGAAAGCCAAAGAAGGGGAAAGAATGAAAACAAAAAAAGCAAAGAAGTGGTTTATGCCCACAGAACAAAGATGGAGAGAGGGTTTTTTTTTATAATTGGCCTTTTCCTTCGGGTCCCAGACTCACTGGCTGAGAGGAGGAGACAGGGGGACAGAGGAGTGCATGTAGTCTCTCTCCAACACACACACATTCACACAGAGAGCGAGACCACAAAGACAGTCCAAGCTGCAGAAGCCTCCAGGAACATATTAGACGAGTTTGGGGCTGAGGTGATGTGGGAACCTTGATAAACCATCACCGCCTAATTACTGTGGCCACAGCTCTTTTACCAGCCAAGCACATTACACCAAAACAAAGCACACACACAGTCACTGACAAAGTACCACACACTCCCAAGCTCTTACAAGAACCTCTGAGACGCTCTACTTTAGCACATGTGAACATCAGAGCAGGTTGGCCCCGGGCCCTGAAGCTCTCTGTGGGTAGCTGTGTTTTACATAAGACAAGCGTGACCCTCATGCACCATGGAGAATGTGTGTGTGTGTGTGTGGGTGTGTGTGTGTGTGTGTGTGCGTGTGTCCACTTTGCAAACCACGCTGGAAAGCCCCGCTCCTTAAAAGCCATGTGGGTCTGCAAACCCTGCAGCGCTGCTGTCTCATAGTTTATTCAGCTATTTCTGGGAGCCCGGTTATTTCAGCGTTCGAGAAAGCAGGAAACCTGAGAGAGTTTGTGCAGAGGTTCACTCTCTCACAGGAAGGTTCAGGAAAGTTGAATGTTGTGGTTGTGTTTCGGGTATTGTTTTACGCCATGTTTCCAGAGACGAGGCTCATGCACCCCAGAGTTTAAAGAGAGAAAAAGGCATCAATTATCTCTTTTACTCCCATGACATATTCTTTTACCCACAGTAGTACTATGTTCCAAAAATATGACTATTGTGTAAGAAGACTCCCAGACACACAGATATCATACAAATTCATGTCAAAAATGCAGAATTATGTGTCATCGTTTAAAATAAAGAACAACAAAAACACACTTGTAACGTGATTGTCTGGTTTTTGACAGCAAACATTTTTTAGCTACAATGTAGGAAAAACAGAAACCTCAAATAAGTTTAAGTTTAAATTGAATTTGTAATACTATAATAGCTAGTCTGGAGGGCTTAGATAATAAGGCTGCCATTATTCCATAATTTTCTTTTGAGGACAATTCCCCTGAAAGGGTTAGGGTTAACCAAAACCAACAATGCATCCATGTCTCCATACTTTCCAATTTCCCTACTCTGTCTGTGGCACTGAGTCCCGAGCCCATTGTTTCCTACTGAAGACGTAAATCTTTAAAAACAAGCCTGGAATATATTTATTTTCTTTTTTTTTTTCTTTTAAATATGCCTAAAACAGCTGTGCACTGTAGTCTTTCATAAACGCTACTTAAACAGTAAATGGTGCATTTGTTGGGGACTACTTTCCGCTGCAGATTAATACAGATTTGTGGCTCTAATGAGTATTTTTTAGCAGTTTGGTAGTGTGAGTTGGTTCCAGTGACTACCCTCAGCAGTGGATTAATGAAAAAACCTGTCACCCAGTGCAACAATGTGGCACATTGATCTATTTTCTAAAGTTTTGAACAACAAAGGAGCTCTTTGGCACGGCGGAATAAGACAAATCAGGCTTTGGCTGCACAGGCATTTCTTATTAGTGGGCTTAATTTATTGTTGGTTTGGCTGGCTTTGATGACAATTCAGAAAAATATAGGAATTTGCCAGATTTACTTGAAATTTTGAAAAAGTAAAACTTAAAAGAAGCTCAAACATGTGCTCACAGTTGCCAGCTGACCAAACGACAGTCCAACCTATGTGTCATTACTGTTTACTGCCAAATGCAGCTCTTTTTTGTCTCGTTTGAGTTGCTTCTTAAGCATGTAAATATAGAGAAAATACACAGACAACTGGCAGTGTGCCGGCGCACACACACCCACCCACACACACACGCACAGAGCCTGTACAGACGACAGTGGATGTTGTCACTGAGCAGGCTGCAGTAGCTCCGGTTGCGGTGTCTCGTTTCCACATGATGAGAGTGTAATCTTTGCAGGTTCCTGCCTGCTGCTTTGTTTTCCTCACTGTCTGACTCATCCCTCCAACCTGTGGGAAGGAGAGAGAGATGGACTCTGTCACTGTCATAACATGGGATTACTGTCTACAATACACTTTCTCAAAGGGATGGGAAAGATGCCCTGGAGTTTCTATCCTCTCCTCTCTCTTTGTCCTCTCACTTCTCTCAGATTGCACTTTTTGTTTATCGGCCGTTATCACCTTTCCTTTTCCTTTGCTCTCCTGTCTTCCACAGTTCCCTGGTTTGCATTCGCATTCTGGATTGAACACAATGAATGAAAACGAAAATCTTTTTGGCATATGCAAATAATAAACACCAAGATCCATCCGATGGTAAAGACAGCTACAGTTTTTTATTCGGATACGCTTTGAACTCTTTCAGTTCAATTCCAATTTCACCCATTGAGATTCATTCTGAATCACAAGATTTCCCCTCTTTGTTTTTAATCCAATTATCTCCCGTTGTTAGCATGCATCAAAGTCTTCCAACAAGTGAAGATTATCAAAACCAAGATCATATCAAATTGGCTGCAGGCATGACATAACTGTGCAACAGTTATGTCACAGACTTGACGCCTGGGTGATCTGTGTGGGTCATTTTTGAGATATAAAACCTCTGAATGGATCAGTGTTCATGAAACTTTCCCTTCAAAGCTTTGGGTTTCTGCCCCCTGGGGGTTTTTGTCAGGGCTGGTTGACGGGGCTTGGGGAAATAAAAGTGATTTATTGGATACTGAACACGATTTTCACAAAAAACTTTAGTACAGTAACTTACATGAATAGATTTTATTTTATTAAGAAACCTGGGATAATCATCAACATAAAGATTACAAGGAGTAAAAAAGAAAAACAGGACAAAACCTCAAACTACTTCAGCCAAAGTATTGTACGTTGCGACCAAAGATAATTTTTACAACCACTCCAAAACATGTCTAAAAGGGTGTGTGCTCACCTGTGTTTCTTGATAAATAGCTTTTATTCCTGCCTTTTAAAAACTAACAGTGAAGGATCTTTACTTATATTATTAGCAGATTGGCAAGTACTGCTCTTGATTTTAATTCTCCAAGTAGGCCAATACAAATACAGCCACGCAATATAACTTTTTCTCAAGTCACGGCGTCCTGCTCTTTCACTCATCCCCTAACTTTCTCATTATCTGTGTGAATCCCAGGTCTTATCAGCTGCCACCTGCGCCGCTGCTCAGCTTTAGCAGACTAAATCCAGCTGGATCACAGCTAAACACTGTGGGATTACAACACGCTTTAACACTGAAGCATTGAGACTTAGGCCCGGCAGCCATTCTGAAGCCGCCTCCCAACAATCGACCAGTTTTGCACCCGTCCAAATTGACGTGCGGTGAGGCCTCACTGCCAAAAGCCACCTGCCTCTCAAAGTCAGCGCTTCATAATGCAATAAAGCAGCCATTTAACCATTCACTCCCTTGAGTTTTAATTGAACGTTTATCAAAGGGTGTTCTACCCTGGGGTAATCAAGAATATTTTGTTAGGAATAATCCAAATGCAGCCTGCAGCGATACATACATTTTTCAACGTATCAACGTATTGGCAGTTCCAAAGAAAACAATTTGAGCCTGATTCAAGATCCTACATGCAGACACAGAGCTTTTGGGTCTTGATAGATTGCCCTTTGGGTGGAGTGGCAACATCAAAAGCTCCACACACACACTCTGCTTTGCTGGGTGCCAAAAGAGCTTAACAAAGTGTACAGAAGAGCTTATAACTCATTTCATACGGCACCAACACACTGCTGTCCACCTGGCAGGAAACACAGTGCCAATAACGAAATATCACCTGCACCTGCGCCCATTATCCGCCCCCTTTGTTTCAAAATCTTCCCCAATGGATCGGAAGGCGAAGTGAAAAGAGTTCAAGTGTGCCCTGTCAAGTCTGAGTTCGACGTGTGTTTTTGAACTGTGTGGTTTGAAACTGTTTTTTCGCCCCAGGAGTGGAGATGTGGCCACCTAAACAAGGCTGGTAAGAAAAACAAATGAAGGTCGACGTATTTTCATCTGCAAGAAAAGCAGGAAGCTTTGATAACGAATGCCAACAGTTCAAAGAGCTGCAGAGGAGGCTGGGAAGGTATACACACACACACACACACACACACACACACACACACACACACACACACACACACAGACTGTATGTCATTCAATGTAGACAAACAGGAGGCCTCACGGAACCTCACAAGGCCACGTTCGTGGTTACTGAGGCTACCAGTTGCCTTGCACACACATACATGTTTGAACAACCACTGCAAGGCCTGGTTTGTGCAAGTGATTGTTTTGTTACATTCACACACACACACACACAGTCAAACATACACAAGGCCCCTCGTTGCCTCTCCTGTTTCAGCTGCATGCAACCAGTAATGCGTACAGCCACACAGGAGAGGCCTTGTGTGCGAGGGGTCGTAACAACTGCGGCAGTAGCTGCATGGCCACCTTTGACCCCTGACAGCATGGGAAAGTGGGCGCACTCAGCTGTCAGGACCCCAGTGAGGCCAGTTACCCAGTAATGGTTAAATGATGATTAGACATCAATGGGAAGACACCCACAATGCTCAACGAGGAATGTCATAAATGCACGTAAGTGGACAAAGTATACACAAACACACATAAAAGAAACATCTGAGTATTTGATGCACACACACACACACACACACACACACACACACACACACACACACACACACACACACACACACACACACAGATAGAGACACACACTTCATTATATCATTGTCCTGACCTCCGCTGTAATGATGAGTTAGTGTTGAATATGACAAAGAGATAAAAAGGGAAAAAGAGTCCACTCATTAGTCTAATTGACCTTTCTCTGAAGCCCCCGCCCAAAGACTGATTATCCAATAGATTAGCGACATAACTAAACCTGACAAGCTGGGACTGTGGACCCTTTGGAGGGTCTTGTTTTCTTAAGCTTTTGTCAAAGACAAAAACAGAAGAGTAAAAGTGTAAAGGATGCATTAAACAAGTTATTTTTATGGCCTTATTTTACAGCATCCATGTTTGGAAGCAAGGCTGGAAACATGAAGAAATTAGTGGCACACAGTGTTTTAAACCTGTTCATGTAGTTAACAGTAGGTTAATTAGCTAATTAGCAACTGCTGATAAAATCTTTCAGCGACTGGTCCAGAAGACTGCACACACACGCTACAGTCATTTCTCTCCTGCCTTTTAAGACCTAAGAATATTTCTGTGTCCTTTGGTTCTCACAGTCCTCAGTCACTGCAGGAATGCTAAGTATCCAGGAGCCCCCCCAGCTGAGCAGCCAGTGGTAAGGTCCATGATTTAAAACAGTCCTGGTTGTTCCCATGTCACTTGCTGTGAAAGGGGGCATGTGGGGGTACAATATATGCCACAGCCCTCTGCAGTCAGCTCTCCATGTGGCTTCACATAACTCTGAGTCTTTTTTCTTCTTAGGTGGAGCTCAGCCGGTCACCTAGGGTAGCTCCACACCACTTCAAGGGACCGTAACAGCGTGTTTAATGTCTTAGGCCATTAACTACAAATTGCGAGCATTACTGCAAACCAGTTTCCAAAGCGTAGTGCAGGTTTCTGGAGTGGCAAATGTGTTTTTCCTACCTTCCAGTCAGCCGCAGGTTTCAGTTCATCGTCAGCACTATTTTAAAGCCGACGCAGAGGTTTCAAATTTGATGTAATGCGGTTGAAACTGCAAACCTTCTCACGTAGGAAACTACTGAATTCGTATTATCTATATAGAAATGTCCATGTTTGGCTTCTTTATTTCATTTATTGTCAACAAAACCAGGGTATGTATTTGAACCTTTCAGCAGCCAACATAAATCTAGGATGTTGGCGCCTCTTCAATCTTATCCACCGCAGAAGTACTCTGATACTGGATGATTCTGCAAAACCTCTATGTTCAATGCAAACATTTTTCAGTGCTCAATGCCAGTGTTTTAAAAAGTCTTCTTCCAACAATATGTGAAAGGCAGCTATGGTGTAGTAAAGGGAAGGCAAAATCGTTGATACAAGCGAGGGAATGATTGTGGTTACATTTAAAAGTTACTGTTAATTGCAGGATGAGATGATAAACGTGAGGACACACCTCTTCTCTGACATTGGCACATGGTTCCCAGGAAGACCGACACCTGAACTGTTATAGTTACAGAAATAATCAGCAGTGACTGGTTGTATTTACGTAAGCATGAATTCTGTGGTTCATCAGAGAGTGAAAGAAAACATCCAGCTCCTTTAAAGCAGAGCTGAGTTTAAATGTGACAAGGCATGCAAGTGTTAGGCTACAGTGAAGAAGCAACTATACGTCTTTACTCTCATCAGGCTAGTTATAACGGGTCGGTGAACACATTACCCTCAAGGATCATCCTTCGATTGTTCTAATCCCTCAGACAGCTGCGATCCACAGACTCACAGATGCTCAGGCGAGAGTTAAGACTGATAAGGAATGGTGTGTGCGTGCGTGTGTGTGTGGTGAAGAACCTGTTACTGATATGCATGTGAATGTACACACATCTGTGTGTTGCAGGTTTATGTGTGTGTGCGTGTGTGTGGTGCAGACGGTTTCATGCCCCACATCCTTTCCTTGTCAGGTTGGGCAGCTGACTGTGATTAATATTTTACACATAACAAATGGAAAGCACAGGCAGGGCCGTGTGGGTGTGTGTGTGTGTGTGTGTGTGTGTGTGTGTGTGTGTGTGTGTGTGTGTAACCTTGCCAGGACAGCAGTATAATTGACATAATTACTCACACTCCCTGCACATCACATACACCCTGTCAGACACGCACACACACACACACACGCACACACACACACACACACACACACACACACACACACACACACACACACACACACACACACACACACACACACACACACACAGCACTCTACACATTTCACTGTGTATGTTCACATGTCTGAACTCATATATATAACAGTCACATGCAGAGGAGTGACCGCATCATCCCACCTAGTGCCCAAGACTAAACGCACACACGCACACACACACACACACACACACACACACACACACCGGTCCATCATGTCACTGTGCATCCACTGACACATTTATGAAGTATTATAAACAATGCTTCGAAATGGGATAAAAAAAAAGTTAAACTGTGTAATAAATCACCAGATCTGATGTTTTTTCACGCAAACTTTGTATGTAATAACCTCGCATTAAATATCATTAAGTATCAAATGAATGTCAGTATTTCACAAAGGTGTCAGCACAAAGAGATTCAAAGAGTTTTTTTTTTTGTCAGTTGTGTGACATATCGCAACAAGTTTAACCGTCAAGTCTCTTTCTTCTCCAGTACGAAATGTCCTTACGAGACTTGGGCGTCACATGTTTCCAACAGCAGATAACTGACACAATTAATGCCAAAGTTAAAACTGCTATCTTTGTTGTTTACTGTTTTCGTACGTGAAAACTTCAAAATAAAATCTTTATCCCATGTGAAAGTTCTCCCTGATGAGACGGCTTTGATGGGGCCTTTGAAGTGGAGGAGTCGTGGTAATAATGGCGATGATGGTAATTGATAACGGTGAGCTGAATGGTAAATGGCCGTTCACCGGGGATAGGAAGTGCTGAGTGGAAGCCAGACTGGATGCTGCCGAGCCTCGGGCTGTGTGATAATAAACGGGAGGGGTTGGAAAGGCGGTGATAAGAAAAAAGTGGCGATTGTGTGTCTGGGGGTGTACACTTCCAGCACATGCTGAGTGCATGAGTGTGTTTTGTGCTGGTGGTTGTGCAGGGCTTGTTGGAGGATTGGGTGTAAAGGTCAACGTGCATGTGTGTGTATGTATGTGTGTGATTTGGGGGTCGTGGCAGGTGGTTCAATGGTAGCAGAACAACACCCGCTGTCAGTCTGATTATGGGGGGGGTGCACAGACTGTACACAACATGGACGTAGTCTCTGTGACATCACAGTTTTTTGGCACTTCCACATTGGATTCATAAGATAAGACAAGTCTTTATTGATCCCACACCGGGGAAATCAAGTAAAGGTCATTCATTCATCTTTCACTGCCAGAGGTTGTCCCCCATTTTGTGAGACATGGGGAGGATCAGAGACAACAGAGAGAGCAGAGACAAGCAAAAGTGAGAAAAATAGAAAACTGAACTGGATCGAAGAATAAAAATGGCCTTGACTGCCAGAAACAAATGAATTGCTGCAGTATGAGAGGGATGAATGAGATCCGCCCACCTCAGTGTGTCTCGGGGGGACCCTCATACTGTATGTGCCTTTTAAGGAATAATGTAAGAGTGGTGCCGACCATGAACTGCAGCATCCCTGGCTTGCAAGCAGGCCTTTTTGTTGCGTATCATCCTCCATCTCTCTCTCTTCTCTCATTTCCTGTTATTGGACGACTGCTGTCTGTCTAACGAAGGCTCAAAAGACAACGCAATACATTGGATCCACACATCTGGCAAACACCAGATTACTCTTTTATGTGAAAGCCGAGCACTTTGAATTATTTGTATTTTTGTACTTTTAATTTAGTCTGTTGTCTCAAATCTAAGTCTAAAGACAGAGGCAAATTACAATTTGAGATATATGAATAAAATGTATTTAACCTGATTTGACATTTCTGTTGGGAGGAAACGGGGAGGGTGAGTAACTTGGATGAAAGTGATATAAAACTTAATTATTTTAATGATATAACACTATTTTGAATTTTCAATAAAGATGGTGTTGAAAAAAGGAGGTAACCAGACAAATGGATGTCAAGAGAGAAACAAAAAATGTACAAGTTGTGGAAAAACAACCAAGAAAGTTAAAAAAGAGAGAATCAGCTTGACGAATAGGAGGAGAGCACGTCTGGGCAGCCTTTATCTCTCGTGTGTGTGTGTGTGTGTGTGTGTGTGGGTGTGTGTGTGTGTGTGTGTGTGTGTGTGTGTGTGCGTGTGTGTGTGTGTGTGCGTGTGTGCTGTAAACTAATGGAGCTGGCAGGGCGGAATCAATTACTGACCAGCGAGGATTTTCCCACAAGCTGGAGCCGGTGGGAAAGCAGGAGCTCTGCATCATGCATCTGTACGTGTGTGTGAGTGTGTGTACATACCTGTGTCGGAGCATGTGGACGCGTGTGTGTGTACGTGTGTGCGCGTATGGCTGCTCTCACTCTATATGCAAATGTGTAGGTGTGTTAGTGTGTTGCTTTTGTGCGTGTGTGTGTGTGAGGACAGCTGGCGTGGAGCAGACACTGGGAAAGGAGCCGACGGGCCTTCAGAAGAGAAACAAGTTGACTTATAAACGAGTGACTCAGTGTTCAGTGCAAACCTTGTTATGTTTTCTGTCTCCTCTGTCGCTCCCAGGGAAAAAAACAGTTTCATTACATGTGGCTTTTGATTTCACCCAAGACTTTGCATCATAAATCCCCCTCCTGTCAGTGTAATTGTCTGGCAGACTGAAACACGTGAACTAACAGCGTCGGAAAGTGTTCCAAAACATCACGTACCAACAGAAAAAGGCTGAACGTGTGTGTGTGTGTGAGAAAACGCTGAGCGTGCTCAGGAACACGGTTTTCTCCCCTGCCGTCACGTGTGCGCCCTCAGAAAATTTGTCAGCAAACATTTGTTTCCGATACACCGACAGAGTCACATACTGTATTTGAACGTCTGTGGGTTCGACAGTGTGTTTGTGCTATTTTAAAGAACTTTAACAGCCAGTGTAACAAGACTGTAACGAGCATTTCCCAGAATAAACTCCTCCCTTCACTCTTTGCCATAAACACACTTTCAGAACCTCGTGGGAGACGAGTGCTGGGAAATAATTTAGTTTAATACAGCCGTGTGAAAATGTTTGAATGTTTCCATTTTTTGACGTGTTGCTGACATTTGATGTAGTGACGGCAGCTGAAGATCTGAAGAGGTGCATTATGGTCCAACGATGGAAGAACAAAACCTGTTTTCAAGCCACTGTTTGCTCTAAAGAGTATTTCTTTGCATTTGTTACATTTTACACCTGGAACATGGCAGCCTGTCACTGTGGCAAGACATGCTATGAGCCAGTCACTGGACAAATATCAAGGTGGAATATAGCTAAGTACATTTACTCAGCTACTGTAACAGCTTTAGTTACTAATTACTTTGCAGATTAAGATGTTACATGTAAAAGATATGAAGAGTATCTAAAAAGTGTTTTGTTCTGAATTACAGTGTACACAGCTGAAAGATCAGTTGATTACTCAATTAGCTAATTTACGGATAATTAATGGCAACTATTTTGATATTTTTCATGCAAAAACATTTCACTGTGCCAGCTGATTGTGGCTGTGTCCTTATTCACAGCAGTCGATCTGATTTTGCTACAACTTCTATCCGACCTTCTTATCCAATCATCTGCATTTTAAACAGTTCCTTTGTGGGCGGCTGTTGGTTTCTGATTAACACAACCCGCCTCCACTCCTCCACCTTTTTTGTTCAGATGAACCGGCTCAGGATCCGTCACAGCTTTAGGCTTGTCCAGTGAGCTCCTCAGGTATCCTTCATCAAGATTTCAGCTGAAGGATCACCACGACCAGACTCATGGTATATTCTTCATTCCCAGTTCTTCTTTCATTCTGCATATTCAGGAGTTAATGGCGTGTGGATGATTTGGGTTTTTTTTTTTGTCTTTTTGTGCAGATTGTCATTACTCAGCACCTGCAAACTGTAGGGCCTAGTTGCTAATGCCTCTTTCCACTAAAGCTGCATTTCTTTCTGCATTCGATATTGTGAAACCTATCAAAAAATCAATTTCTTTTAATCTCTCTAAGTTCCCCTTTGTATTATGTTTAGTTTGTCATGTTTAAAATTTGATTCAATGTGAAACTAAAAGTCAACTAAAATCATGTCAAATGAATTGCCAGTTTATCAGTCTGAATGTATCGGTGGGATCAGCTGGAGGTGTATGTGTTCATACCTTTGTGTGTGTGTAACAAAGACAGTGTGTGATGTTCCTGTTCTTACTCAGAGGAAAAGAGCAGGAGCAAAGACTTCACGTTATTGTTTACCCATGCGTCGTGTGTGTGTGTGTGTGCGCGTGCGTGCGCATGTGAGTGTCTCAGCCACATGCGTGCATGTTGTCGCCCTTTCATTTGTCCGATTGTTCTGTTCAATAATCGACTCTGCATTGAGTGGCTGCTGCTCTATAGAGAACAACTGCAGCAGGAAGCAGTGCCATGCAGGATAACACTGGCCTGGATTTTGGGCTTGGTGACCCAAGGGATACTGAGCCTGAGCGACACACACACACACACACACACACACACACACACACACACACACACACACACACACACACACAGAATTGGGAGCCAATAGGGCTGGACAACAGTCTCTTGGGTGGGTCTTTTAAAAACCAATCAAGCAGACATCTTGGCTCTTGTCATTGTTGGGTGTTACAGTAACGCCGCCTCTGTGACCAGATACAACTGCAAGTAAAGTCTTTACACAGACACGCACGCACACACACACACTCACGCACGCACACACTTTCAGCCATAGTTTTTAGCTGGCCAGTGGCCTGTGTGTATCTCAGGATGTAGGGTGTTGTTCCAAAGTTGTACACAGAGAACCTGCATTCACACACTTCAAAGAGAGGAAATACACTTCAAAAACACTCATATATTATTTAAAAAAGGTTAAAAGCTGGATTCAAAGACATAATAGGGTAGGTGCTGAGTCACAACTTCACCTACTAATTTCATCTCCCTGTAAGGTGCATGAAAGAAGGAACCAGTTTTTAGAGCGAGACTGTGCAACTTTTATTGAACAACAGTGGCCACTGTGGTCACAAGTGGTAATTGCAAGACCATAACACATTGAAAATTCATCCAACTATATATTCATAAGTAGGAGAGTGTTATTTCTTCTTTCAAAGGTAACATCGTCTCACTTTAAGTGTTGTCCATGGCACTTCATTTTATGGTTCCATAATTTCTGAGTAATTCACTAATTACCAAAATGTGTCCTGGAAAGAACTATGAAATCTTGTTTTAATTTAAATTTAATAAAGGATGTTCAATTGGTACACTCACAATTAATTAATTCTGTTACCTGCAAATGCAACGACAGAGTCTGCTTAACATGCAAGAATTTGAGTTTGTCTATTGGCAAGGACACAATTCAACATTAATGAAAAATAAAGTTTCAAATAAATGATGAGTCTTTGTTTGAATTTAAATGCAGCTTTTCTTTCAAGTATATTTAGGTGTTTCCTATTAAAAGCACTAATTGGGAAATTATTAGGAAATTACAGCCCTTGAAATTAAGAATCAAACAAAACTCCAAACTTTGAGGATTTTTGTTTGATAAAATAGCCAAAGTTTGAATGTTTGATGTCACAGTTCACTGGTCTATCTGTGTGTGTGTGTGTGTGTGTGTGTGTGTGTGTGTGTGTGTGTGTGTGTGTGTGTGTGTGTGTGTGTGTGTGTGTGTGTGTGCAAGGAGGTGGAGGTCACAGATGAGATGTTAAAGAGACCTACTGCACAACAACAATACCTTTAGCCACAGTAGCATCTCAGCTTCCAGGGCTGAAGGGCTGAAGGGCTGAGAGTGCACACAAACACACACAGGCATGCACACACACACACACTTAACAAGCATTCCTCTTGCCTGGTCTACCGCATGCTATTGAGTCAGTACACAAAATACACACACACACACACACACACACACACACACACACACACACACACTTGCATGAGTACAACAATAACAAAGTGCTGCATGCACACCAGCGGCCGTATAAACACTTGAACGTTAAAACTCACGGGGAAGCAGCATTTGCATGAACAGTGGCACGCACGCACAAACGCACGCACACACGCAGATTTATTTTCACACAAACACTCCCACATGCTCTGCTGCTCTCACACACACAACCTCCCAGCCTGCCTCATCCCTCAAGATGTTTTTTCTGTTGTTTTTTTGTCCCCCAGACGCTCACACACACACACACACACACACACACACACACACACACACACACACACACACAGAGCACTCCCACACTCGCTCACATCTGTTTGGATTTGTTTTCTGTCTGAAGAAGGCTCCTCCATCCTTCACTCCCTCCCTCCTTACTTTCTCTCCTCAGTAGCCACAGCAGGCCAAAGGAAACTTTAAACAACTCTCTCTGTTGTCGGGTGCCACACACCGACCACGTCCTTTCAGGTGGGCTGTTGACTCCACCTGCACCGATGGAGCCAGCACAGGGAAGTGCTGACAGAATGCAAATACATTAACACCTCAAACCTGAGGCTGTTTACACTCGTCTTTCACTACTTTCTTTCTAGGCTTAGGACAGATTGACTGCATGTCCCAGCGAGCCGTGACTTATATTACTGTGTTCACTGTAGACACTCTGAAAGGCCATTATATGATTTTACAGGCAGCACAATGTTCGCCACAGGATCTCCAGACGCTTTGATGCCTGTCACATGTGCTCAGTGTGAACCTGCTGTCATCTGTGAGGAGAACGGGGCGTCAGTAGTGGACCTGTCAATTTTGATGTTCTCTGACAGTTTGGTCAGAAACACGCACACCAGTAGCCTGTCGGAGGTCATTTTGTAGGGCTCTGGCAGTGCTCCTCCTGCTCTTCCTCACACAAAGGAGCAGATACTGGTCCTGCTGCTGGGTTGATGCCCTACCTACTGCCCTGCTCTGCTTGTGTAGTGGCCAGTCTCCTGGTATCTCCCCCATGCTCTTGAGACTGTGCTGGGAGATGCAGCAAACCTTTGTGCGACTGCATGTGTGGTGCACACAACATCGCTTTCAAAAATCATAACTATGCCAAACCTATGAGCGCGCGTGTAAACGTCGGTCGCTCGGTCGTTAAGTATTTTCAGTCGCATGTTGTGACGTTTCGGAACCTAAAACGCTGTTTAACCGTGTTTACACGCCAACATGTAACCGGCGTTTTCAGAAATCTCCACTTTGGCCGGAGTTTTTAAAAATGATCTTTTTCCGTGAAATAAACTCTGTTTGCGTGTAAATGAGAGGCCAAACCGCATGAAAACATATGCGTTTTCCCTAAGTGTAAACGTAGTCTCAGAGAACTCAAAACTAGAGAAGATTCATTCAGGAAGGACAAGGAGAGAGCAACTGTCTGTGGCCACCACATGCAGAACCGTTCCCTTTGTGGGGGTTGTGTCGCTTTTGCCTCTCCACTGCACCTGTTGTCACTTTCATTTGCACCGAAGCAGGTGTGATTGAGTCACAATCACTTCCTGAATGGACAGATTGAATCCTCTGAAGTTTAACTGCCTTGGCGTTATGCTGTGACGATTAAGTGTTCCCTTCATTTTTTTGAGCAGTGTATTTTGTACAGCACTGCAGCTGATGCTTATTTTCATCATGGTTTAATCTGTTGATTATTTTCTACATTAAACAATTGACTGCTTGAATTTACTGCAAGCTTTTTATCCTGTTCAGCTGATTCACGTGTTGCTTTAAAGCACAGTCTTCTGTTAGCTTTAAGCCTGGATCGAAGAACGACTAACAGACCCTGCTGACCTGCTGCCAATAAAGGGCCGCACTTGCCTGACCGTGCAGTCATCACAGGAAGCTGAAGCTGGATTCTGAAGTCAGTGGGAGCCAGTGAAGAGAAATCAAAATCTGTGTCACATGAGACCTTTCGCAGGACACAAAGAGAGGCACATTTGTTGATAACTGGACCCTCTCTGCTAACATTTCTGAGAGCGACAACATGTCACCTCTTTATTCCTCCTTTGCTTGTTGAAACAACATGATGTCATGTCTCATCATCTCCCCAGAAAACCACACACACACATATACACACAAACAAACATGCACACACACATCACCAGTGTCCCATAACCTCCCACATGTCTGAATGGTAGGTGTAGGATGTCCCACTTGTATATATGAGTGTGTGTTTGTGTCTGTGTGTGTGTGTGTGTGTGAACGTGGCTGCTGCTGCCGTCAAGCTCCTGGCGTTGACACAGTAAACTGATACTAAGGGGTCTGAGAGGGGAAATGTCTCCCCACCACACACACACACGCACACACACGTATATACACTCATACACACACTCCAGAGGGAGAGGAGAGCACTGGAGGAGCGGCACTCACACGGAGATTGAGTTACAGCTGAATTAGATCTGAGCTGTGGGAACCAGCACCTTCCCTTAGACACACACACTCACACACGCGCACGCATGCTTGCGCGCGCGCACACACACACACACATTGTCACTTCTTGACACCATAGACGCGCTGGGACACACGCTGAGATGATACGGTATGTGTACACATTCTCACACACACCATGCTCTCCCACACACGCACCACTTATAAACAAACACACAGTCATGAACAGATGCAGGCGGACCCCCAGGAACACACACACACACACACATATATATATATACACACACACACACACACACACACACACACACACACAGACAAAATATGACATCAAAGAAAAACTATGTGATCGCACAAATAAAAAGTAAGTATGAACATATGACATGACAGTGTGTGTGTATGCATGTGTGTGTGTGTGTGTGTGTGTGTGTGTGTGTGTGTGTGTGTGTGTGTGTGGCTGGATTAACAGACATAATCATAAACACAGATACTCATGCGTAAACAGAAAGGATTAAAAACAAAAACACACACATTTCTGTTGACACCGGAGAGAGGGGAAGCCTGAAGCGACAAGTTTATACCTGGCACAAACACCGCCATGCACAATGTGCGTGCGTGTGTGTCATCCTGGACGTGTATTACTCATGCTGTGAGGACATAAATATGTCACACAGTCACATTGTGGAGACTTGCCTTCCTTATGGGGACAAAACACAAGTCCCCATTATGTAAATCAACAATTTTTAGGGTGAAGCATTGGGTAAGTCTCCAGGAAATGAAGGTTTGAAATGAATGAATGAATGAATGAATGAATGAATGAATGAATGAATGAATGAATGAATGTCAAGTCTATGTAATGTCTCCAAAAGTGATGGAAACACTACTGTGTGTGTGTGTGTGTGTGTGTGTGTGTGTGTGTGTGTGTGTGTGTGTGTGTGTGTGTGTGTGTGTGTGTGTGTGTGTGTGTGTGTGCATGTGTGTGTGTGCATGTGTGTGTGTGCGTGCGTGTGTGTTGGCCTTGACTTGGAGATGGTGGCCCTAAATAAAGCGAGGCTGAAAAGAAAGGAGGACAGAAGAGAGGCCACCACACCACAAGCCAGTAAACTCTCCACATCTTAATTGCCCTTTCGTTTTCACATGGTAATGCCTTCCCTTGTGTGTGTGTGCGCGCGCATGTGTGTGTTTATTTGTGTGCCCCTGCCAGGTTCACACAGCAAAGCCCGCCAGGCCGACACAGTGTGAGTGTGTGTGTGTCCTCCTGCCATAAACACACACTCTTCTGCCCCAAGCTCCATTGTACACAGAGCCGGATGGAAGGATGGATGGAGCATTTCCACCCCCACGTACACCCGTTTTACTTCATCAACCGATGTTTCCCATCACCCCCCTCTGCTCAGCCACTCCTTCATAAAGTGCTGGGACATTTTAGTGAGTGAAGAAGCTGTCAGAGTCACTCTTTTTCTGGCTTCATGTGGTAATTCTCACTACGGATCTATTTGATTCTGTTATATTTTAGCAAACAGAGCGTTGAGAGCAAAGGTTGGGCTTTGCTTTTACTTTTGCTGGTCAGGTCGCCGTCGAGACATGAGCTGCTTTTACTCTTTGTGAATTCACACCAAAATATTATTTATTTGCACAAAATCTTCTAAACTGATATAATTCTCCTTAGTTTGACTAATCCTAACTTTTATTCCCTTGTATGGGTCAAGCTCCAAAAACACTGGATCCTACACTTCCCATAATGCAACACAAATGCAGAACATTTTTCCTCAGAACTTGCCTGTTGAATGTCCTCATGTGTCAAACCCAGTTTATAAAGCAGATGTTCTGTCAAACATTTGAAGTTTCAAGCCTCAGACTTTGTCAAACTTTACGAAAGCTCCCACCGCAGCTGCAGAAGACATCATCCGCTGTTAGCAGTCCGAAGTGCAAACTGTTGCTCTATAGCTTCAAAGTCTGTTTCAAAGCTGTGGCATAGATGCGGGCCACGTGCAGCGCAGTGTTAAGCCGTCCTGCTGGGAACACTTTACGCATGAGAACCAGATTTGTCTCAACACCAGTGCAGGGTCACAGCAGGTCACAGAGGAGATAATAGTGATCAGAGAGTAATCTTCTCCATTAATGTTTGCTCTCCCTTTGACCTCTGAGTGCCTCGCTGTGAAGCATCAAGCCTGCACAGAGGACAGCGCACACACGCACGCACATACACACACTTTATACCCGCACAATGGGTGAACAGCAGCAGCTGTGACCACATGATTACCTGTCTGTCCACCTTAGATTTTTAATGTCCAACCCACAAGAGCTCATGGAGCACCAGGGGAGAGAAAGGGGAGAGCAAACAAACTCTCCCCAGGTCTGGAGCTCCAGTTTCAGCCTTCCGTCCGCTGTGGCTGGGGGGCCATGGGAACACTAAGCGCCAGGGGCCCTGTGTCAATAAGGAGCAGCGGTTCAACACAATGGGGGCCTGCCTGCAGACAACACTGCTGACAGACACCCACACAAAAGGGCCTGTGAATGGGAAGGAGGCTCGTGCACACACACACACACACACATGCACATGAAAACACACACACACACACACACACAGAAAAGAATAGAGCAGTGTGTGGGTACCCACAAGGCCAGTGTTTGATGACTGCTTGTGTGTGTGTACACTCAAACACACAGCAGCACTCATGCCCACGAGGAAGTAAACACACTTCAATAAACTGAGGCCTGTGCACAGTTTAGACTTACAGTACAGCATGTACCACAGAGAATCTGTGTGACAAACACACATCAGTAGATTGAACTTCCAGTGCATTCTTTGCATTTGTTTCAGTCTGTTTTCAGTCTCGGAGCAGAATTGGTGGGATTTACTGCAGTCAGCCGCTAAGATAACATTAGTTATAACATAAGTTGTCTCAGAAGACTGCAGCATCAGATGCTTTTATGTGTATGGTCACGTTTGAAAAGCCTGCATGCTGAAATCCCCAAGTTTTACATCTGGTTTTCATGCATGCTTGGGAATAGGAAGACCTAATCTGTTAATGTGGATCTTGTATGGAAAAGACTCTAATGTCTGAGTATGAGGATGCAAGACAAATGTTTATGGTTTAGGTTGGGTGATTTGTGTTACATTTGGTTGCCTTTAGCTTGTATAACTCATTCGTCAACCAGCAAGATTTAATCTAAATCTAAACAAGGTTCAAGTCACTGTTTGTATTCATACATTTAAAACAAATCACATGTAACCATTACTGGCATTCACCTAACTTTGCTTCATATTTGTGCAGAGCAAATCTTTGCACCACCGGCACCTAAAACACACTCACTATGCCTACTACGGCAGTGTCAGCAGACCCTATTCAATCAATGCATTGATCAGTTCTTCCATCAGGGGCCTCTCTTGACAACTGGGACAGCACAAGAGCTGTGTGGACTGTTTGTGCAGGAAGAAATGCAAAGAGAAGTGCTGCCACCTGGTGTCAGCTGAGAGAAATAGCCAAATCATATGTTACTCCAGGGTCTTAACAGATGGCAGCACTTTGGCTTTTATGGTGGGGGGCGTGAGTTCACTGACTTCTAAAACCACGCATAGAGCATATTTCTGAGCAGGACTATGCCGAGAGGAAAATCTGATTTAATACAATTGAACTTAAGAAACAGGAGAAACTGTCGAAGGAGACAAGGCAGCTCACCACCACCGCCTCTTTTTCTTCCTCCAGAGGTTTGATGCGTGTAAGTCTGACAAACCACTAACTACACTGTAAGTTGCCCTGATTTGAAGCTGTGCAGCTGTCACTAAATCTCTGAAAATATCATCTCATCACCAGGAGTGAGTTGCTATGACTGTCTGCTGTGTGTCACCCTGTTGTTATCCTTTAACCACAGGTGTGGTGTCACTATGCGCCACTGTGCAAACTGCTGGTTTCCAGCATCTGCAGCCAGTGGACACTCAGTATCAGGATGTCTTCTGAGACACGGTTGTAGCTCTAAAAACAGTTACAGTGTGCAGCACTGCAACACTTCATCCATCTCATAACTGATATAAAAATCCATCTCCCTTACACGTCTCCGCTGTGACGTCCCCACAGGCAGCGTGTTGTCCACGTCTCCCTCCACTCACACAGCCTTCTTGCATTTATCCCACAGCAAGAGCAGCCTGTCCTCCCTCTCTGATGTCTGTCTGCTCTGTACTCACACCTACTAATGTAAAACCTGGTTTCACCCTCTGTAAGAGCACGTTACAGTTTTTGTTGAAGTGCAGTCATTTGAGCTCAAATTTGAGGGCGCACGTGTTACTAATTGTTACTTTTTAAGACAATAGAAAACTATATGTCTGACATGTGTTTGGTATATTCAAAGGTTGTGACAGTGGGCTCAAATATGTTGTGAGGATTGATGCAATAACACGATAAAAACCACCTCTGAGTTTAATGCAGATTAACTGAAAACAACATGAGCACCAAGACAAACTCAATGCATCATTTGGTCCACTGCAGGTATTTGGATTTTATGGCAGAGCAGCTGAGAAAAACTGGAACCAAAGTAACATTTAAGAGTATAACAGCACAATAAATGCACATCTCTTGGGCGGAGTAGACAGTCAGATAATTCACAGGGCTATGGTAGTAATAAAAGAGTTGTTTTTGGTGGATGTGGCACATAAGCAATGTGTCAGGCTGCTTTTAGGAGACCATGGCTCCACCTTATACTTGCTTGGTGTCCTGAAAACTGGCGTACAGAGTAGAATTTATCAGAAGCAGAAAAATAAGTGGACAAAAAGTTAAAGCAATATCAAAGTTTTATTCTTAAAATGTAGTATAGAGAGGAACAGTAGTACAATTCAGACAGAAAAAAGGAGAATGTAGTTCCATCTTTGAAAACCTTTGATAAAAACGTAAAAAGAGTAACCTGAATTTGCTTTGTGTTCGGAGGGCACTGAGGCGCGGCCCGAGTTTTGCATCACTGTCAAAGTTCGAGAGAAATTGAAAAATACAACCTTTTGCAACAGCGTAAAAAAATACAGCTGGGGGAAAAAAAACCTCTGCTTTACATCTGTAGTGTTTTTGCTTCGTTTTTCGTGTTTTTTTTTTTCTTTGTTTGTCCATATAACAAATACAGCATAAAATCTAAAATGATACATCATAGTTTTGAGTTTCATTCATTACAGTAAAATCAGTAGGATGGTAAATAGTATCAAAAAGAACAAACGAGACGACAGGATGGTGTGATGAACAAACACACAGCGTGAACAGAGAGCGAAAGCGGAAGGTTAAAGTTCACGGAAATAAACCACATCAGGAGGTCTGTAGCTGACGGTCAATGGTTCCATTACGCAAATCCACTAGTTAAATAATATATTCTTCATATATATATATTTATCTTATTCTCAACATATATATATATATATATATATATATATCCTTAATATAACCCCTCCCACAGTGATTTGAAGGTAAAAGTGACACGAAGAGGCTGAATATCTCTATGACTTAAAATATATCTTCTTCCACTGAGAGTAAAGGGAAGTTACACATCTTCTGTATCATTAGCACTTCAGTACATACTGTATATTCCACTGCATATGAACAGATACTGCTGTTCCAAGGTTTCAACCCGCAAACAATCCGTGTTTCTTTAGAAAATATGTGCTTAATGAAATAACAAAGGAGAAAGGAAACATCTGTGGAAAGGACAAAATTAAACAAAATATGTATCTAGGGTAAAGTGAATGATTCTGTAGCATAAAAACATTTAAAAATCTCAACAATTACAGACACGAGCAAGGATTTTTCTACACTAAGCAAGTTTTCACCTGGCTTTTCTCATACATTATATTTCAACAATAATTAAAAACAACAATTTTGGTTGGACAAATAGAAATTAACAGTCTTGATTGCATTTTGGAGTCAATATATAATATTAAATAACAAAAACAAAAATGTCTAATAAAAAAGTTGCTCATTGGAAGAAAGACACAACAGTTTTTTTTTTATATAGTTCCATTCAGACCCGCTTTTGGGGAAGCAAAGAAACATAAAAGCAAATTATTTTCATGAACACAAACGTAAGTGCATGTCTATGAGGCGCCATAGAGCTTCACTTTTTGTGGAACAAAGTGTTTTTCTACCTGGCAGACCTAAAAAAAATAAAAACAAACTTACATCAAATTAAACCGCTGACATTTTGTATACCTTTTACACATGAAAAATGGAGTTCTCTCAGACTTAACATGTCACACATCATGACTTTCCGCACACTTCTTCCCCCTCACAGCCAAGGTTCAAGTGATTCAAAATATATATACTGTATTTAATATATAACTCAGTACCAAATATAAACAAACGTATACAGGTATTGATGTCCACTTAGGTCCTCAAAACGTCAATTACAAGTACTGCCGGTAGTTCTACAAAATGGTATGTGTGTGTCTGTGTGTGTGTGCATTAAATAAAAGCTTAAAAACAATGGCAAAGCATACCTGATAGTCGCCGTAGCACAACAGTGTTCTATAGTTTGAGCTGATTACATATGTATAACTGAGTCAGTTTAAGCTTTATGATTATAAACATCATATATAGCCTGTAGGTCCAGTATTCTGCGACAAGCATTACAGCACCAAACGTTTCATCATTTGGCAAAATTCAAGCTTTAAGTGAAAGTCAAATGCTTTTGTTTAATAATAATAAAGTGTTACTGTGACGCCGTGATTTGTATAAAGCTAGCAATAACATTTCCCCTTGTACTTTCGCTTTTTTTTTCTTTTTTCCCGCTTAAAAAAAAAAAACCTCACATTGTCTTTTTTTTTTCTTTCTTTCTTTTTTAAAGCGTATTCAGTAGTTTTTGTTTCCTGCTAAATCTTGGTGTGCGGTCTGTTTGGCACAATATCGCAGCCCTCTTAAATTAATCATAAATATGGCTGTGATACATTAGAGTCACAAAACAGATTTTTTGGTTCCAAGATTTGTGCAGGGCAAGAAAAAAAAATTAGAAAAGAATAATATAATAATATTGAGCGCATCTAAACAGGATCTACAGAGCAAGTTAAAAATCTTCCTGTGGACAATAATGCTCTTCTTCCGTGTACTTCTACAAGCACCAAGCAATATACTTTCAGATTGTGCAGAAAGCACCAGCCATTACTATGCCTCTGCCTGCAGACAAAAACAACAGAAATAAAAATTATAGCATTTGATAAGACCATAATAACCTCTTTTCATAAATTAAATAATTAACGTTTCGCTTTTTTTTAGATGATTGGTCTACCCCAACTCTACATCACCACCCTGCCCAACTCACCCCCCAAAAACAGGAAATAAACATACATCACCAAAAACCTGATTCATCATATTATTTGTCGTTATTAATCTTTCTCTTGTGGGCGCTGGGCCCAGAGTTGGACACGTTTTAACAATAATAAAATCTGTACATCTTGGAGTTCCCATTCTACCAAAGCCTTTTTTTTTTAAAATCCATCTCTTTGTCATATACTTGCACAATTAAGTAACCTCAAGGTTTGATAGCACTTTGGAGTTGATTGTTTACCAGCTAGTTTTTGTATACATATATTATAAACATCAACTTTTTTTCATTTTGTATCTCAAGCTTGTTAAAATTCTTAGTCCTCTTCCGGGGCAGCAACGGTGTTGCCCTCACCCCAATTTGATTGGTCGTTGTCGGTGGGTTCCTCCCCCTCCAGGTCCTCTCCGTCCTCGCCTTCGAAGTCTTCGTCGCGAGGAAACTCCATGCCCTCCATCGCCTGAGTGGCCTGGTGCGAGTCGGCGCAGTCCGCACACACGCCGTAGCGCCGCGAGCCGTGACGGATGCCAACGCTGGCCGCAAGCATGAAGATCTTCTTGCACACCATGCACTTGTACTTTTTGTCCTTCTTGTGCACCTGTAACAGGGATGAGGAGAGACGAGGCGGGGGTTGAGGAGATGAGATGAGGTGAGCATATGTGCTTATTTGCTTTCTTACTGAGAGTTCGACAAGACAGATCCCACGCTCATATCTGCACAAGCTACCACTATGAAAGTCAGTTAGCTTAGCATAGCATAGAGACTGGAAGCAGGTGGTAACACCGACTTTTTCACTGTTGTTAGCTGTGGCTAGCTGTCTCCTCCTGCTTCCTGTCCTGATATTTAGCTCAGCTCATCAGCTGCTAGTGGTAACAGTTTTTTTAAGAGAAAAATTCAAGAACTTTGAAGGTACATAAACCAAAAATTTTAGATTCCTCCTCCGCAATAAAAGTATGTTGTCACTGAGCGAGGTACTGATCTTCTCATCCACCGTGCAGCAAGAAAGTGAATAAGCATATTTCCATGTCAGACTATTCCACATTTACACACTAATAAGGTTTTTTCCCAAATATTCAAATAAGGAGCAAGAAATCAGAGGTAGTACAGTCACAGGTGTTCTACACTGTGAATTTGGGTATAAAAGAAAAAACTGTCAATCTAACACATTACATTACCTGACTACAATGACAAAGCTTCCTGATTTCTAAACAAAAGTCATGCGAGAAGATCTCACAAATCCACTTCTTTTGTGCCACTTAGTGACAGACTCTGAGATACTCCCTACATTAGAAAACAGATCATAGCTTTTAAACATCTTGTTGCACTCACTCCCTGGAGCAGAAGGCTGCCAGACATGAGCCATAAGGTTCGGCGCAAAGATGTGAGGGTGGACAGAACGCTGTAGTGTTTGGCAGAAGATGGCGGCTGCACATAAAAGAGAGGAGAAGCTCCTGTGCATGTGCGGACTCACCAGGGAATGTCTCTTTACGTGCTCACGGCGGGTGAACAGCTTGCCACAGATGTCGCAGCTGAAGGAGCGCACGCCCGAGTGGATGATCAGGTGCCTCTTGAGCGTGCGCCGGTGCTTGGCGATGTAGTTACAGTGGGGGCACTTGAGCTTATTGAGGGCTAGGTGTGAGGACTCGCCTGGATAGAGACAGAGAGAAACACAAGGTCAGAAACGGACACATTTAGTAACATCATGCTTCTTTTGCTTTCCATCCTTAAAAAAAAAAAAAAAAAAAAAAAAAAAAAGGGCAAACCCAACTACGGTTTGTTCTCCGAGTGAAGTTTTAATTTGACCAGAAGTTATTTGAACAAACTGGAGATGGAGCAAGACAATGATCATAAAAGCTGCATTTGCATCTATAGATCCAATGAGAGAGGGGTGTGTCAGGAACCTACTGTATATCCTGTTTATCAAATCACTGCGTTAGGATGCGGTAAGCATTAGAGAGAATAAGAAACCACAATCTGATGCATGACAAAAAGCTCCTTTGGTTAAAGATTGCTCCAGAACTTTGTTAAATTGATCACTGTGGCAGCCACGTAAACTCCACCACCCAGCTCCATCACTGTTGCTAAGTAACTGGTGCTTGTCTGCGGTGACGTTGGAGGTCTCACCATGGCAATTTTAGAAAGGATACAGATTCATGTTTGCAGTGAATTCAAAGCAGCAATGAATCTGTCGTAACTACATGACGGTAATAATGCAGTTTGGTGTAAGACGCTAAAACGGCCATCACTGCTAATGGAACTGAACAATACACAGACACAGCTCACTATTGAGTGTATGGGACTACTGAAGACCGCCTCCAGTGAAAATCAAGTTTTTAACCTTGTTAACGTGGGGTTAATCAACGCCGGGAGAGGAACTGTAACAAACACGGTCAGTTTTCTGCTTCTGTACACACGACTGGCAGTCTAAAGCAATTTTCTGTCCCAACATCAAACACCATTAGAAAAGCTGAACAAAACATCTAAAAACAAGAACACCCCCATTGCGGATCAAGCTTGGCTATCATACCACTGAACAACGAGAGCATATAGTTTAACATGTTTTTTATTTCAGTCTGTCTAAAGGAAGAACTGGAGAGGTCCTCACACCACCCCCGTCCTCATTAACCCTCCTGAGATGTTTACGCTAGCGAGCTGCAGAGGACAGCTGGGCTTACAAATAAATAAGCAATCTATTGATTTTGAAAGGGCTCCTAGCAGAGTGCTAGTCTTCACCGTTGAGAGCGGGGTGACAGGGCTGGGCCTTTTGTTTGAGCCAGGGAGGACACAACAGAGGCGTTGTCAGGGCAGGTTGCTAGGGGGGGAGGAGGGGGGAGGGTGGAGGGGGGAGGGTTGATGAGAAGCAGGTCACCTGTGTATTCCCGGTGTGAGCGTGTATGCATGTGTGTGTTGTGCACAGCAGGCAAGCACCTTGTGGAAGTGCAACAAGCTGTTAGAGGTGAGGGATGAATTTTTCTCTGTCATGATACACAGAGGGAACAGAAACAGCCTGAAAACTGAATCTATCATTGTCATTTTTTCCCCCATATTTTTAGATATAACCTAGCTGGTCTGGGACTTAACCTGACTGACATTTCCTGTGTCCCCCCTCATGCTTTTTAATCTGCTGTCTCAACCCACAGCTCGACCTGACTGCCCCGCCGATTCGTGTCAATCAAACCGCAACTCAATGCCAAAACACTTAATTTCCAAAGACTTAACTGCTATACTTGCTCTCTTGGGTGTTCACAGAGCTGTTTTGCCACCATCCACCATTGGTTTTATATGTTTTCCAGCTCCTCTGTGGCCTTTGTGCAACGCACTATGGGACAGCGGTGTGCATCAGCAGCACACTCGTCAATTAAGTGGGGGTTTTTTATGGTATGCATGCTGTCACTTTTCAGTACATTTCATTGTGACACGTGAACACACTGCATACTTGTATACATGCTTAGAGTTATTGTGTCACATGGGTTTGAGGCTTCGTGGCTGCCTACTGATGTGACACATTGGCTTCCCCACCACCCATTTAAAGCACATGTGGGATTTTGGCCTATATAAATAAAGCTGACTGCTCATTCCCTGATGATCATTTGGTATAAAAGGCTCATTTAGATCAACTAGCATTTAAATGCTGGTTGAACATGAGTCCATATATAGAAATAAGGTGTGTGTCTACTCTCTTAATCAAGGTGACATACTGACTGGACTGCCCACACTCATTTGAGAAGATGCATTTACTTAAATATCATCCCTGTTCTTTAGCTGAAGTCTAGAGAGTGCGGCATCTTACCATTCTCCCAGGACTCCCCCTGCTGTAAGTCCTGGATGATGCTATACTGGATCTGATTGGCCAGCTCTGGGAAAGGGGGGAGGGTAGGGGGGTGGGGGGATAAGAGAGGCGAGAAGGAGAAAGAGAGATGAGAGGTGGTTGAGAGCCTGGGAGGGGAGGGGGGGGGTGCACACACACATATATACACACCTCACAACGCCTCGTGTACACAACTAACCACCCCCCACATGAAACAATGGAAGTTTCAGTTAACACACACACACACACACACACACACACACACACACACACACACACACACACACACACACACACACACACACACACACACACACACACACACACACACACACACACACACACACACACACACACACACACACACACACACACACACACACACGTAAAGCAGTGTGATCCCCAGACCAGAGCAACAAACTAATGGTGTAACCAGGGCTCCAGCAGGGAGGGGGTTAATTAGACAATGAGAGTCGAGCCCTAACACCGGCTCAGCTTACACTCCGCTTTTGTAAGCACTTGTGTGAGCACCTGTGTGTGTGTGTGTGTGTCCGGTTCCTCCAGCATCAGTTCTTAGAGCCCATTAAAGACACACCCCTGTATGTGTGTGTATGTGTGTGTGTCCATTCTCCCTGGGTCAATATTTGGAATAGTGAGGACAGCTCCAGTGCATTAGAGTGGATTAGGGTGGGAAGGGACGGCCCCTGGCGGCTTTGCACCTCACAGGGATTGGGGAGGTTATTGTGTGTGGGTGTGCGTTTGTGTGCATGCTTAACAAGGACTGGTGTGTATGCAGATGTATTTCACCTGCTCTGTGTGTGTATGTGTGTGCAGCACCCACCCTTTAAAACAATCCCACAGTCTTGTTTGGAGAAGACCCAAGAATTTATTGGCCACGAGCGTTGGCTGTGGGCTCAGCTTGGCGAGAGCAGACAGCAATGGCAAAGTACTTATATCACTGAAACTACCTTCACTTTCAACAGTTATTTCCCAAAACACTCGCCTTCCTGTGACTCTGTAAACCGTCCAACACCAGCTGCCTCTTCAGCTCTATGTGTCACCGCTTTGTCTTTTTTTGGCAAACCGATACCAACAATTTCAAAATAAAATATATCAGCCATTCTCAGCTTTAAGGTTAATAAAGCAGCAGAAAACAAATCTGAAACTATTTGAGAATAAGACAATTTCCCAGCGAAATGCCACATGTGATCGGGGATGTACCAAACAGCTCAAATCTTCATTCATAGCGCTGACATTCAAATTCTAAATAAATATTCCATATGTCATAAGATTGTGACGTTTATTGCAACTTCAACAACAGATACAGTGAGAGAGAGAGGCGGCTGTATCAGAGCTGTAAACACACACACCAACAAGTATATTTATAAGTACTCAAACATATTTATGTTGATGAAACTGATGAGTTATATTTATTAAAGGAAGTTGGTTTAATTAAAAATAAAAAAACAATTTTAATCTAACAAAACACTTCAAATTGAAGATTTTGTTGACATTTGAAGCTTCATTCAAAAACCTCAATAGAAGCTTCAAATATTCAAAAAAGACCTTCTGCAAAGCCCAACATTTGATGTTTCCAGCCTCTCAAATATAAAGATTTTCTGCATTTGTCCCTTTAGAAAATCGTAAACAGCATAAACGTCAAACCGGGCTGTTTTCTAGCACTGTAAAAGACTAATATATCGAGAAAATAATCAGCAGATGAATCCATAAAGATAATAATCATCAGCTGCAGCCCCGAACATTTTATTAGTTGAACAATCTGCAGGACAAAAGCCAACAGACAAACATCAGAGCAGAAACATGCCTGTGAATATTCTCATTCATCCAGGTCATTGTCATCAGGTCATCATCAGAGCAGAACGACCACCATTTGGGCGGCTGTGTTTCCATCCTTGGAGCATGGCTGCACAGATCAAACTCAAGCCAAATGTGACATCACTGTGGGAAACTGGGACAGATAATACTGGTGATGACTGCTCATAGGCTCAAAGAGAAACATGCAAGCAAACGACGACTAATGGTGCAAGAGGGGCCTCTAGTTTTAGCATGAGCGCCATCAAAAGATGAGATTTTGGTGAAAGCTTGTGCCCACGAGCAAACTGCTGAGTCTCTTCTGCATGGCTGTGTGTGTGTATATCAACAACTTTCTAGGCTAATCTAATAACCCACAGTAGATCATTCTTGTTTTTGCATTGGAAAGCAATATTTCAGTAAAGCGTGTCTAATGTGTTAAACATCATGTGACGCGCATATCCAGAGCAAGTCGCAACAAACAAGCACTATGTGCAATACAAGACTAATGAAGCCTAGACGGCAGGGAGGCTGTGGGAAAACCTCGGAGACAAGTGACAATCTGTCCATGAATGGTGCTTCATCATCGTTGTGGTGCTGTGGGGTGAAAACATGTGTTTTAAGCGCTCTGAATGGCTGTCAACTCTTTGCAATACATTCAAGGACAGCAACTTCCTACCCACGTGCTATCATTATGACTTCATCACAACCGTAGTCGATGTCTCATAAATTCATTCGCTCACCCACAGTCACAGATTTTTGAGGGTTACTCTGTGAGCTAGTTAAGAAGCTATCACATCGCTTCACCTACAGATAACAAGCCAAAATCAATGTCAGTGGAAAAGCTTGGATAAAAAGACGAGTCTTAAGTTTAGATTCAGCATCTGAAACAGACTCGGCGTCCCAGGTTGAGGCAGGGGAAGCTCACATTAATCTCACATTAATGTATGTGGCTCTCCTTTCCTCATAAAGGAAACCGAGAAACCACTTGGAAAGCACTTTTCTTACATACTGAACAAAAACTGGAAGTGGAAAAGCTGTATACAGTATGAGATCACCAGTACACAACCCACAGAAGTGAAAGAAACTTCTGACCTTTAATGTGTAACCACATCAATTGTTCATTTCTAGTGAAGTAAAATAAGAAATAGGGCAACAAGGCCTTCCTCTCACCCCGACATCAAACAGCATCCAGATAATGCGTTGCACATTTCTGCCTCTCGCACACGTGAAACTACAGTGTCCATCAGTTCTTGACTATTACTGCAATAAGTGATTTGACGGTCAACACTGGGATAAGCTTATTTTTCCCGTTATTCCGTCTACATGCACATATCTTGGCAACTTCTAGGTCTTTGAGAGACTAAATATTCACAGATCTATATTTAAACTGTAAACTTAAAGTATACTGTATGAATGAATTCCATGGTTTGGAGGTAAATGAACTGTTGAATACAAAACTATAATTTAAGGGCAAACCGTCGCCTTGAAACCTTTTACTGTGACTAACAGCCTACTTGAAGCCTTAACCGTATCTTTATTTGGAAACGCAGTATACATTAAATAGAGACATGGAGCCAAACAACAAAGCTGCATGAAGAGAAGAAGGTTGGAGAAATCTCACACATGCAGACAAACTCTTATAGTGAGCGTCTCTTTAGGCTATTACAACACCCTGGATCACTCCATGCACACATTAAAAGAGCCCTGTGAGGAGTTAGAGGCACTAAGAGCATTCAAGTGCATTTAGGGAGGCCTGAGGGGAGAAATGTTTCCCCTGCTTTCTTCATTTTCCTGCATTAGGGATGGCTTCTCGCTCTCTCTCTCACACACACACACACACAAAATGTAGTCCTCTCTCTCTTTCTACACACACTGCGCGCCTCACACACACATACCCCCCCACTGTCCATACCACTCCACTTAATACATGATATCATTATGGTTACATGGAGTGCCATGCTTAATGGGGCCAACAGAAGGAGAAGGCTGGAGATACAGTGGAGTTACTAAGAGCGCTACGCTGTCTGCGGATAGGACAGACGCAAACAAGGGGGGGAAGAGGAAGAGAGATGAGTGAAAAAGTTTTATCTGGCAAGACTGATTGAACGAGTGAAAGCCACTTAAAACAAGGTGGTTTTTGCCAACCACACCATTTCATGTGGGTTCAAAAGTGAATCAAGAGAGGACAGTTTATCTATTTTTATCTCCAGCTCATTTCATTATTCTCTACTATAGAACATTATAACACATTGATCCAGCTCATTAAAGTCACTGAATTGAACTGAACTGAGCTGAACCTTTCAGAGCGTCTGATCTTTCCTTTAGAGCAAGTCTCTGCAGTGATGTGGCAACACGTCTCTGTGCTGAGACAAAGCACTCCAGGTGGGCGTAACTTTGGTAAGCCCCTTGCTCTGGAGTGATTAGTGGAGATCACGGCTGGGAGTGACTCACTTATTGGCAACGCACAGCAAGTTAAAAGCCTGATAAACAAATATCCCTGCTGTTAGGTGTAACAGCAGGATGTTGATCAAAAAGCTGTAAAATCTGTGGTGGGCTCATGAAAATCGTGATCGCGCCTGTGTTTCCCATTTCAGGCGGCCACAGCTTAGTTTATTAGGACTGAATTACACCTGTGATCATGGGTGTGACATGAGGTGGGTGGTGCACCGGTTTCATCACCGTCGCCGGTGTCTGCAACGACGTGGATTTTGCAACACCGTCATTACTTTGAAATGTTCTCGCATATTAAAAAGAACGCGCTTCACTGTGGCTGTGACAACACGAAAGTCTTGATCTGGTCAGAGGAATGAAGACCCAGCAGATTAACTTGATGGAAACTTCCCCTCAACAACAACTGGGAAGCTCTTAAGCTATATGGGTGTGCTAATCGTTTTACTTCGTGCTGTTTTGAGGGCCAGTGCAGAGCAGGATGCGCTTCAAAACTGAAGCTCAAGGATAGATTGATACCAACTTCAAACTTCAACTGGAAAAATGAGGCGCAGTCAACGGACACTGTTTGAACATTAAGCTTCATCTGAAGCTAATCAAATGACCAGAGCAGTAGGCTGGATGTGGGTGGCCGTATTTTGACGTTGGGCCGCTGGTTTTAGTATGACATGAAATCCACCTCCGCTGCATCAGAATGCCCGTGTTACACTGACTATTGTACTTATATAACATACTTATATAATCTTCAAGTACTAGTTTAAATTATGCAAAATTGTATAGGCTGGAGCACCGCAAAGAGAGGATCAAACACTGAAGCCATGTGAAAACATAAAGGCTTGGACATGATTTCTGCAGATCAAAGCAGACCCACACAGGTACCAGGAAAGTATGAGGTGGGACTAAGGGTGATCCTCTTCAGACCCACTGACCCCCTAGTGGTTAAATCATTACAGATGTGTGGTGTGGGGACTAGCATTGTTCACACATACAGAATTTCATTTTAAATACACATTTTTCCAAAGCTGTTAAATATGACAAGTTAAATGTGGGGACACATATGTAGAAAACTTTTTCATGCAATGGTGCAGCCATAGAAACACAGCGTCTGGGTTTGCGTGAGCATCATTAAGCTCCAAGTCAGTGTTGGAAGCTAGCTAATGATGCTACCTGATTTAACTGGCTATGTCTGCGAAACTATAGCAGCAGCTTCAGGGCAAGTCTGCAGACATAGATGCAATGTATGTAAAAAGCAGTAAGCAGGAATGCACATTTACATCGACAAGTGCAAAGGGCCATTCACCTTGTTTACTGCTATTCTTCCTTGACCTTGGCCAAGCTGTTGAACTTCATGCACTAGCTACTTAAACATGCAAAACACGTTTAACTGTAGGCACTACATTGGTGTGTAAAATGCAATACAGAGGCCCCAACATAACGGAGCTTTCCATACATAATGTAGTAAAATATGTATCTCTGTATCGTACATGCAGATGTTACATTCAAGTGATCACTAGATCATATGTTAAAAAAACTGTACTTTCTCTCTTTTACTTACAGTGAGTATACAGTGTGACTAATAGGAATACGAAACTCGTGATTTGAATGGGAAATTCATGCATATATTATAGGGGAAAGGACTCGGGAGGAGAGAGTGTGTGGTATGCTTAGGGGTACGAGTGTGTGTCATACCAGCATTTTCCGAGAGGGAGGAGAAGTCCTCTCTGGGGTAGGAGGCCGAGGGCTGGATGAACATCCCCTCGTCAAATCCCTCTTCAGGCTCTGGTGGAAAGTTGTACACGAACCGCCGAGTGGTGGTCTGTTTTTTCCTCCGTCCGCTTCCAGCCGCAGCGTCTGGTGCCTCTCGCTTTATTGCTGCGGGAGCTGCTGCAGCGCCACCTGTGGCTGGCTCGTTCCAGACGAACACCTGCACTTGACCACTCGCCGCCCGTGTTTCATTGGTCTCTGCTGAATCAGACGAGTTGTCGTTGTGGTGGGCCCAGCTACCAGAGGCTCCGGGGGTCACCAGGGCACAGCCCTCACCCCCTACCACCGTCACTTCTATATCACTGTTCTCCTCCTTCACCCTGCCGCCTTCGTCTTCCTCTTCCATTGCTTCCTTTCCTTGGTTGTTGCTGGCCTTGATGGACAGCTTTGACAGGATGCTTGTGGCCCAGAAGTTGCTCGGCTTCCGGTCCGACCCTCTCTGTCCCTCTTTGGCCACCATCTGCCTCTTGTTGTAGTCCACCACCACTGAATCAGGAGCCTCCTGCTTGATGCTGATATTCAGGGCATCCTTTATAAAAGCCCTGCACGAGTGGACAACTTCTGTCATCTGGAGGTAACTAGCAACAGACATCACCTCAATGGCATTTTGGCTTGTGAGCAGCAGATTCCCGGAGTAGAGAAAGTCGAGGATAACTGAGAAGCCCTGCACAGCAGCGACATCCAGGTGCGTGACCGTGGCCTGGTCCTGGGCCTCGCCCTTGGTCAGACAGTAGAGGGTTTTGAAGTAGCGGCTTCCTGCCACCAGGATGTTCTTGTGTGCGCGGAACACCTGGCCTGAGACAACTATGTTGACGTCACAGAGGATGCCACTTTTGCGTTGCTTGTCCAGCTCCTGGAGAAGCTGGTAACAGTAGGAGTTCTCATTGGGCTTGCTGCGGTAGTCTTCCTCTGAGCAGTTAGTGGAGGGGCTAGCATTGTCTGAGGGCCTCACCATCTCCTTTGACATGAGAGAGAAGAAGAGAGAGACACATTAATGCAGAAGATTTGTGTGCTCATCCAAGTCATTTGAAAAAGAAATCACTAACGTATTTCTACATTTACCTTCCTGTAACTCTGTCTTTACATAATACAGACACACATATACACCCTCTGGGCTCTCAGTGTGACACTGACGCACCTGCCCTAGGGGCGAAACAGGTTTGACAGGCTTCTCTAATGGGAGAGGTGGCAAAGAGGCAATGAAAGGCACGTTACTTTTAGGCTGCTTAATATTACACAGCCTTATAATAAACCCCTCTCCTCAATCAAACTTTAAACTCCTCAACCAGCGATTAACCCCTGGAAACTGTAATTTACTTTATAAAGGCAAAATATTTTCCTAGTTATACATAAAGAGAAATCAACCACATAATTAATAATTTGCCACACTTGGCAAAATGCGCTTCCACGATGCCAGAGAACGTGTCCACGTGTGTTTGTGTTTCAGTCGGTGGAGAAATTGACATCACTGCTTGCCTGAGCTGACTATTATTCGTGCGACTGCTGCATAAGTAGCAAAAGCAAACAGAAACCTTTGCTCAGCAGAGCTGCAACGAGAACATTATGCTTACTTTTTTCTTCATGTGTTCAGATATTCAAACAAAAACGTTCACTAATAAAGAGAAACAGAAATGCAGGCGCCATCATCTACGGCTGTTTTTTGGTCAGATTTACAAGACCACTGTCCATCAGGACTCCCCTTTCTTCATCTTCTGAGTTTTTAATTTCCTTCAAAGCAACAGCGAGGAATTTGTTTTATGAATTTGCCAGAAGCACAATATAAGACTTAATTTCTAGCAACACTAGAGAATGTCTTGGTTTTACTTCTAGACAAAGAAAGATGTTTATTTTGTCACAATTAATGATTACACTTTCCAGTTGGGCTTTAGTCATCAGTCCCAAATCTCCACTGGAAAGTCGGAGCAAGATTCAAGATTTTACTCACATTTAGCTTCTGTACAGTAAAATGATCTGCTTCTTTAACGTGGAAGCTAGATGTAAAACGGGCCATAATTAGACCTGGAGGAGGGCCGACAAGTGTCCAAAGCAGGACACACAACGTGGCTGTAAAATGGGAGGGGAACTGGCAGAAGCATAGAACAACCCTGTAACAGCCCCACTCCTCCTCCCCTGCTCCCCCCTTAACAGGGCAACAGGCCAGCCTGGTACGGAGCAGAGGAGAGGGGAGTATATGCACATGTGTGTGCATGCGGTTACAAATGCAAAAATACCTGTCTTGACTTATATGCACGCATGCACATAGACAAATACATAACCCAATAATTTTTTTTAATGCATATAAAGCCTGCATGTGCAGAAGTCGACATTATAGTTTTTACCCTCAACACACACATGCAGCAGCATACATCTCCGGCTCATTTTAGAATTGCACAGCAGATGTCCTAATCCAGAATAATTCACATTGCTCGAGCCCTGCATTTTTACCCCCACCCACCACCATCTCTCGTGCACACACATGCACATACACACACACACAAACAAACCAAGCTGCCTACACACACACACACAGCTGGGGTTTCAGCTCGAGTAATTCAGATTAAATCCATTTCTCTGAGGTCCCCACCCAGCCCCCACCCCCTACTCCCTCCACACTGTAGCTCTTGTCCAGGGCACACAGGATAGTATAGGGGGGCTTATCATCCTCTGCCACAGCTGGAGGGGAAGAGATGTAGAGCGATGGGCTGGGATGAAATGACAGGGAGAAAGAGGGAGAGACAGAGACGGGGGAAAGTCGATGTACTTTGCAGGCTAGAAGAAATAAAAGGGAGGACAGAAAGACAGAGAATAACAGACAAGACAGCAGAACGGTAGAGCTCTGCCGGAGAAAAAAGCAGAACACAGCTGACAGAATAAAGTGTGAAAAGAAGATGAGAAATGGTTGCAGCATAAAAGAGAAAAGCCTGATAACACACGCACAAAGAAAAAGAGAGAGCATGAGGCAGGGATCGAGAGAGCGAGACCTTGAGCCTCGACAAAAAGGGCGGAGGAGAAAATGTGGAGCAGAGGGAGCCGGAAAGCCAGCGTGATAGAGAGAAGGAGTTGGGTCACCCCATTTTAGCCTTCACAATAGCTAGTTCTCCCCGAGGCTCATTGTCCACTCACTGTGGGCCTTTGTGAAAGGGCTCGGCACTCACTCTCTTATTACACAGCATCTCCCACTCACAAGCATAGAAAGGAGCAAGGGTGCATGTGGGTGGGGCGAGAGGAGAAAAATTATTCCATGATATACACATCAAAGCCTCTGGAGGGGCATGGTCATCATGTTGAGTACTGTGGTGGAATATATTGTTGCGGTGAAGGGCAAGAGTGCTATCACAACAAGGGGAATGGATATGCTTCAGAGTTAGATTGTCAGTAGTTGGGCACAGCTTTTGTCACTTTGCTTTGGTCTGCTATCCTCTTTTAACAGGCTGAGACCCAACAAGCTTTCAACTTGCCGAGCTAACCAGAAAAAGAAGTTATGTTCGGCATCAGTCAACAAAACTAACCGGGTAGACGGTGATGTTTGAACAGAGAAAAGAGCCAGCATGTTAGAAATATCATAACTCCCAGTACCTGGGAATTTGCAGACCTGTTTTATCATTTCCACTAACTAACCATCCCACCCCCAAATCCCATGACTCCCCAACAGCTTTCATCCATTACACATAGCGAGGCAATGGGCCAGAGAGGTAAGACTTTGCCTGGCAGTTTTGATACGAGGTGTGTGTGTGTGTATGTGCTTATTGGAGTCAGGCTAGGACAGCCTGGTACTGGATAAGTTGCTCCATACTGGCCTCATCAGCAACATCATCCTTTCTCCAGATGTGCCACGTGTGAGCTGGGAGCTTAGAGAACCAGCAGACCAACCCTGCACAGCAGATGCTGGAGGCAAAAACCAGCCTCAGCCAACAGAGAATGTGGGGACAATATCAACCTCCCCCAGTCATGACGTGGCTAGCTTTTTATTCGAGCCAGAGAGGTAGGGGTGGAAGAATGAAAAGCAGAAAGAGTGTGCAAGGGAATCAAAGAGGGAGCTGGGGAAGAAGAATCCTTTGATCTGGGTCTAACATGGGTCCTTCAAAATAAATGGCCAATAAGAATTGATTTACAGGTGGATTAAACAAACCATGATCGTCATAACTTCAAGCTTACTGAAGCACAGTCAGACAGAGCTCTTCACGGCTTGTGTGATATAGCACTGTCCCCATGCAACATAATGACCCACTGGAGCCACTTTTTGTTTACATTTTACACATGTCTGCCTATATCCCCTCACTCATCTACCCCCACCCATCATCAAGCCAGTCCCATGACCTGCCCAACCCTGAGGCCATCTCCGGCGGTCCCTCACCAGCTCCCCACATCTACTGTATCCTTCCCTCAATCCCCCCTCCTCACCCAACCCGTCTGTCCCCAGATGCTAGAACAATACCGCAGTGTGCGTTTGGCCCAAGGTGTGGGAGGGCTGCACTGAGTGTCTCCCAGCCTCCTAACAATGCCCTGACAGAAGAGGCAAAGGGGTGGGGTGGGGGGGACAAGGAGAGGGTAGAGTCACTGACGGATTCAACAAGAAGAATTCTGCCTCTGGCTCCACCCCACCCCATCCCCCTGACCTGTGGCCCCCAATAAACATCCCATCTATCTGGCAGACACCAGTCTGCAATGGGTGGGTCTCCCTTCCCATTCAGGGGGACGCACTCTGTGTGGACTAAAATGAGGGGGTGAAAAAGACTTGAGCCTCGTTCACAAATGCAGTCAATCTCCGAAATGTTCAGGAACATTTCCTGCAGAAAAAACGCTGGTACGGATGTGTTGTAAACCACAGCAGTAACATTGCAGGGACAGGCACATAAATCTGACGAAAGACATGGAGCGAGCAAACCAATCACAAGACTCCACTGATGGCTCATTTGAGGCCACACCTTGTTTATGGTTAGCAGATCATGAAAATACATTATTTGTCGCACAAACTTGTTGGATATTAAATACATTAGGCATCCTCCACCATGTACGCATACATCTGCCATTGCAGTGCTTCTTCTATTGTGGTTGGCATCAATAAGTGTTGCATTACCCTCACCTACAGGACTGTCCCTTGCATCATCGATTCCAGCATTGCCACAGCATGCGTGAAAAGGTACAAGACGGAAAGATTCCAGATTATAGCTGCATGTGTGACTAGTGAAAATCACGAGCTGTGCCTGAAAGTTTGTCGCAGTAATTTACTGAGAACTATCTAAATTCTGAATTCAATTAAGTGTTAGGTTTTCTTATCTTTCACCCTATGTCGACCAACAAAGTGTCGCAGGGAAAACAATTGTCTGGCTTTCAAATTCAATGGGATAATCTGGATCGTCTGTCATGGATTCATGAGCCTCATCCTGGCCTGGGTTTTGGTTGCAGTTTGGATATTGCAGGAGTTGACCAAATGGGTGTCTGTGTTACAGATTGAAATTAAATTTTTTATTGACATTCAAACAAAGAACTAAAAAGAGAGAGATAAGAAAGGGCAGGCGTGGGTGAGCGAGACAGAGGGAGTGCACGGAGAGGCTGGATGTGGAGAACTGAAACTAACTTAGTGCAACTTAGTGCAGTAATTATGCAATGTACCTCTGTGTTATGATGTGCAGCTGTAGAATAGAGTCTCTGTACATGGTGATGACAAGGGATTACTCTGTGACAACAAATGTGGGTTTGACACATAACCTTTTGTCAGTTTGTGAACAATGGAAACAACTGTTTCTCCAGAATTAAACTGACTTATATATGTCCCAAATATGTGATCTCATATTCAATCTAAGGGAACCACTGCTCTACTTTGCCTCATCTTAACCTTTTACCAGTGAGCAGAGGGAACAATCTGAGCACAAGACAGCCTCTAGAAAATTAAGGACAACGGCCCCCTTCTCCAAGGAGACCCACATTCACCACAGCTGCCCTGGTGTGCTAAGGCTAATTGAGTTAGCTTTAACGAATGCAGCAGAGGCCTGACTAACGTCAGGAATGGGTGGATAGAACAAGACGTTGCCTCGTAACACCATAATTCCCCTTTAATGTACTGCCTCACAATGCTGCCTTGCTTAACATGCACTGCTGCTCATTACCTCAACAATGGCGTATATGTGGCGATTACAGTTTTATTCAAGAGGCAGCCTAGCCTAATCTTAGAACCTCAAAAATGGCAAAATAAAATAAAATAAAATAAATAAATAATAATTCAATTTTCTTTTCCAATAGTGCAGCAATGGGACTGTATCTTCCCAGATCTATTCTTCATGAGGAAATGGCCTGGATAACCTCTCAGTGCAGTGTCTGGGGTCCTTGTTGCTAGGGAAAAGCCACACCAAGCCCCTAATCCACTCCTACTGCTCTCCTTGCCAATTAGAGATGTACACAAGTTAGTGGATAGCTTTAAGTCATTCTGATTAGTGATTGCGTGTGCAAAGGAAGGAACTAAATGTAGTAGTGCAATCCTCTTCACTCACAAATTAGAGTCAAATAGCACCCCGCTCTTAATTCCCCTGACAGCTCAGACCATTGTCAGGATAGGAGGTCAGATGTGGCAATGTACAAGAGGAGTAAATAACTAATTTTATTTTTTTTTTAAATGTAGGATTGATGAGAGAAATGCCCTTTGACACCAGGTTGTTCGGGGGAAATACGCACTCCCTGTTTTTATGAGGTCTCTGAAACAGCACCGTAGAAATGTTGTCTACACTGCAATAAAAATAATGAACCAATAAAAAGACCTCATGCACATCAATAAAGACAGAGTTCACCAAGTATAAAACTGGTTTTGCTGTTTCAAATTAAAGGCATTCAGTACACTGATTCTGTCAATAATTTCAAACCTACCCCACGCGTAGACTAACAACATAGTGTTTGGGATGTCACTTTAATAAAGCGGGGTAATTTTCCAGTTAGTGTGGTTTCAGTCTGGTGCATACAGGGTGGGGGCTTAATTGTAAAATGTGGCCCAAAGGTAAAACACTAGCACCCATTAACTCAGAATTATGTGGATGGCAGGGTCAGGTGATGCCGTGTCATTCTATTTACTGACATGTATTTCACTCATTCACGCCTGTTCAAACAGTTGCATATGGGCCAGGCAAGCTGTCAGGCTCTGGGCAACATGATTTACTCCTCTCCTCATGTCCAGCCCTCCAAGTGACACCATCTATGGATTTTTGGGGGTCATTCTAGCACAATGCCTCTAATTTAGCTGCCCAAAGGGAGGAGGAGGTGGAGGAGGAAGAAATGCGCCAGAGGTCACCCGAGACTTCGAGCCAGCGGGCCTGCAAGAGAGGCCAAGAAGCGAGGAGGGGGAAGGGTGGGTAGGGGTGCGGTTCCCCAAAGGCTGTTAGGGTCGAGCCCTTGCCATTGTGTGACCTCTAGCAAGCTAGCAATCAAGACAGCTGCTGATGCAACAAAAGGGTGTGCTGTACAGTGTGCGAGTTAAAAAATAAAAATGAAATAAATTTAATATACTACCAGTTTCCATTACTTTTAAATGACTTGTCGGGCCATTCAAAAGTATTAAGAGTCACGGTGACATGCAAACAATCCCCCATCCAAAGGCACAGCCTCCGGTGGGGTAGTAGCTAGCAGGTGTCATACTGGAGCAGGTTGGAGCGTATAACTTAACTGATGAGTGTACAGACGCTCAGTTTTTGGTCGTAAGCTGAATCAGAGAGATTGGTCTCACTCACACTGCAAAGTGATTCAGCCTGTTGTGCCGTTAAGTAACTCAGATAGTCGAGATTAGCTTCGCTAGGGGCTTTCCACCACCGTCACTGGCCATATACCTCCGGCTAGACAGCAAAGCTACAAGAGGCTAGTTGGCTAAGCTAGTTGTTAGCTCAGGTTAGCAGGCTGATGCTAGCTAATCAGCCAGGAGAAGGGATTGTGAAGCTTAGGTAATGGCCTATTTTCGCTTTCGCTGTGTTTTAAAGTTGTATAAACTGTCGCTAACAGTGTTAAAACATAACAGATAATGACATATGATATTACAAACGTGTGACAGGTACTTAATGCTATGTAGGTGAGCGAAATCGTCACGGACTTGAGCTAACGTTACCTGTTTGGTGGGGTCATTTCTCCCGTGCTCAGAAGACAGGTGATGTCTCAGCAGCAAGGCCCGTTTGTAGTTGCGACTGCCTTTGACAAGCTCGTCGCTGTTTTTAGTGGCAATGTTGTGACACCAGGAACAGGACATGAGTCCCGTCTCCTGGCAAAATTTTAGCCATGGAAATTCTTGCAACCACGAAGCATGGAATAGTGAGTGTTTCTGAAGCAACGTCTGCGGTCTCATCTCTACCCCAGATTTCCTGGATCCCGTCTCGCCTCCAGTCGCACCGCTTCCCGACTCCTGGCCGTCGGCGTTGTTGGGACCGTTCCCCGCTGTTAAGCTACTCCCCTCCCTGGACCCGTCCTCTCCTTCCACCGAGCCGACACGATCGTCGCCGTCCCCGGCTGCCCAGCTACCCCCTTCCGGGTCCTCTTCTTCCTCCGCCTCGGGTTCCGTGCTATCGCTGACAGACCCAGCGCCCTCCACTCTCTTCTGCGATGATCCGTTTGCCCCCAGATCCCTGTCCTCCTCTTGATCCGGCCTGTTCCCGTTAAATTGTCGGTCTTGACAGGCCGGGGCCTCCCAGCTGTTACAGTTCCCCCCACCGATACCGCTGGAACCCGTTAACCCAGCTAATCCACCTCCTCGGAAAGCCAGCGACCTGCGGTTTCTCTCACCGGACATTTTTCTTAATATATATTAGAATCTTCACTTTCTCAACAGTATCCCCCTCCGACAAAAATGTGTTCGTATAGATGTATTTTCCGAAAGAGATGGACCGTCGTCGTTTCTTTTCTCCGCTTTGGCCCTCCCGGTGAGAGTATGTAGGTTATGCGGAAATAAATAAAGGTTTTAAACGCATAATGAATTTCAGGGTTCTCGCTGCGTCCGCGCAGGCCCCGCAGAGGTCGAATGGCAACGACTTTCCTCCCCACAATGCACCTCGACCAGAGAAAGGGGGGTTGGAGAGGGAGGGGGCGGCTTTTAAAGGAAGATGGGGGTGCTGTTGATCAGCAAGGGGTCTTTTGTGTTTGAAGGCTGCACCCATTTTCCGCATGCTTTTCATCTTTAGACTTCGCTTGTCTTCTCAGCCCGTAAATGCGGACTTGCGTGCCCCACTTAAGCCTATAGCTAAACGGGGTAACCATTATGTTCCTGTCATATTTCTATGGGAATTCTATAACAACTTCTTCTATGTTTATATTATTTTATTGCATTTGTATTTTATTTATAAAAGATAAATATTTGCAATAAAACGTGTGTATTAAAATGAAAATATACAAATAAAGTAGATTACATATAAATTCCCTCTCTATATATAACTATACACTATAGTGATATACAGCATATATATAAATATGCATGTGTGAATTTCTGATATTTACTTAAAATAAAAATTGTTCATTTATATTCCATTACATTAGTATTAACACTCCTTTACAGTAATATAACCTTTTCTTGTCCAAAGCATACAAGCTTAATAGTATGTCACCATTAGATGATTGTTTATAGTATATTTGTTGTTTCTATTTCTTATCCAATGATATATATGTTAACTAATAAATGAATGTATGAAATTATCTAATAATAAATGACACATCTGACTTTTGTAAAGCCATGTGATGTGTGATCATTTGGATATGAAACTGGCATCCTTCAGAGACTACTAAGATACCATAGCCTAGAGAAAAGTATTCTAACATATCAACATGTGTCTTAAGTGTCTGTTCCCTGTCTTCATGATCAAGTCCAGCAGGTGGCACTCTAACATGTGAACGTCCATGTCTCTCTCGGTGTGTGTGATGCCTGACATACTTGGGTGTATAGTTTCAGTTCTGCCCAATTAATGGCTTTGCACACAGTGTGCGAACAAGAGGGGGTTTAACCCAGGTTTTGATTGCAGTTGTACATCCAGCTGTAGTGGTTAAATTCCCAGGGGGTTAATAAGGTATGCCATGTACAATTAGTGTATCTATTTATTGCTCCAGCTCAAACAAGCATTGGCTATCAACTTGACATAACTGCTGGAATAAATTTGACAAATTTAATTGCCCTGCAGTGAATAGGACAGTGTATGTCAAGCTATTCTCTAAGGTATTAAATAAACCAATAAGCCTTACAGGTATCAGTGATTGAGTTTCTGCCACTGTTAAGCCTTCAGCTAGCTAATAAATCACTGACAATATACTCTTACATGTATTATTTTAAAAATTGTGGTGAATTAACCTTAAGTGCTGTAATAAAACCTGATAGTCCTGTTTAGTATGAACTCTTTAGTATGATATTTCCCTCAAGTTCCAATGCAATTTCAAGAAAATATAAATATATAGAGCTGATAGCCACTAGTTTTACCCTAATCAAGAGGTATGTTACTAGCACCTGCCAAAACAAACAAATAATAATATATTCCATCCTTGTAATAATAATAATAATAGACATAAAGATATGACAAAAATGCATCTACCATATCAATACAGTTACAGAGCTACAACAGGTTGATGTCTTCTCTATGTATGTGGAACATGGCTTTGTTTTGTTTTTTTATTACAATATATTTCGTCTCTTATTTAGTTTTACAGGCTTACATGTGGGTTTTAAATTAAGAAGAAAATTTTTCATACATACACTGCACAAATGCCACTCTGCCCCTGCCTCTCCTTGGGATCAGAAGCAGCAGGTCTGTTTGTAATAGACTTTTCTAGATATGATGTGTTAACTGTGACCGTATCTTAAGGTTTATGTATTATTTTCAAATCCATCTGTATCACTTGAGTCGCATTTACATGTGCTGCACTTGGATGAAGTAGGAAGTTTTTCCACTATAATTCTAGGTAAGTATCTATAACTGAGGTATGCTTAATATGCATGTTCAAGTTCATGTTTTACAGTAAAAAACGAAACAAAACAAATAATGACGTGTCTTTGTCGTGCAGCTGTGCGTTGTTGACGGTGTAAAACTTGATCCACGTGCTTGCCTCTGTTTACACTGCTGCGTGCTGACGTCACGGCGAACCCCACCCCGTACGGCGAGCTGCCTGGCAACATGAGAGAGAGAGCAGGAAGACCCGCTTCAGCCAAGTGAACAACCTGCACACTCTGGACGTAAAAACTACCAGAAACAACGCTCATCTGTACAATGGAGGATACGGAAAAAGGTAACTGATTTGCTGAAATGTTTCTCAGTGACTGTGCTGTTACCGGAAATTATCTTACTTTTGTCTCACATGAAAGTTAGCAAACTAAGTTGGCTAACTTTGCGCAGTGACTTAAGTTAGCCTGTTGAGAACATATGCTACTCTTCAAACTCAAATGAAAGTGCATATTTCGTGACAGAGACAACAAAGTTCAGACCTGGGTAGAAAAAGATGTTTCGGCTACTTCAAGAGATCCCACGATTACCAAAAATCTCACGGAAGTTAAATACGTGTGTCAACGTGCAAACAGCAGATGAGCCACTTCAATAAGAACACAAACGAGGAAGTTGTAACTTCTATTTAAGTTTAAAAAAATAAATAAAGAAAGAAAAATAAATATTGCTCATAGTTTGTCAGGTTATGACACGTACACATTGCGTAGAACTGATTAAATTAAACATTGTGATGAAATGGTGTTTGGATTATTTTTACATTTGGTGAAACGTCCGTATTCTGTAGCTAACTGGCAACTTAACCGGTACAAATAGGTCACACCCGCGTGACAGCCTTTCCCATGTTCTCCAAATGTCCCCACTATACCTGTTTTAGTCAAGTCACAGTCCTATTCAGTGTCAGTCAACGTTGCAGGGCTGTGTGAGGTTTGTTAGTGAGGTCAGACAGGCCCAAGCACACGTGTGGGGCTGCCAAGCATTTTAATATGAAGAGAGTAATATGTGTATGAACCACAGGTATGCTATGAATGCATTCTACCTGCCAGTCCTGCTTCCTACTCCTACCTAGACATTTCCGCTCCTGCTCTGCAGCCATCTGCTCTCTCATACCTTTACACCACTTGCTTCTCTTTACCCATCCTCCAGGTTTGCCTATTGCGACAGCTGCTTTTCAGGCAAGTGCATATGTTTTTGCTGCAGTGCAAGAACATTGGCAGCAAATAAAGCGTGTTTGTAAGACTCAGATCAGTTGATAAAAACACTATTTTCTTGTATTTTATTAACAAGTTACAAGAGCTTGTAGTTCTTGTGGAAAGCAGCAAGTGATGTTTATTTGTTCACCGTGAAGGAAAACAGGTAAACAAGGCAAGGCCCTGACCTCATTTCCCTTTTGTCTTCACCCACCATGCAGAAAAGTCATTTCCTGATGTCTGCACGTCGTGTTTTTTGGCCTCAGGGTGAAAAATATTATAAAAGGGAAAGGTCCAGCATTTTTATTTAATGACAGATGTAACCTGTTCCTGACTGATAAATAATTCATGCTTCTTAATATCAAACTGAATGAGGTTTATGCTTGTCAGACGATCCTGTCAGTCTGTGTGTGTGTGTGTGTGCTGGGGCTGGACATTATATGAGAAATACTTTGCAGTACAGTTGCCCTGGATGAAATGCTAAATTGGTGGCGTGTTTGGTTTCATTTCATTTGGTCAAGAGGTGTTCCGTCCTAATGTTATTTTTAAGAAAATTGTCTCTTAGTCACTGTTAGTTAGGGGCTACTGGTCTTGTGACCATGGTTCCTCTTTGGAAGTGTAGGTTTCCTGCGCCCTGCATATGCTTTCAAGCTTTTCCTTAGTAGTGCTTCTGATTCGCATTTATCAAAATCACATGTGACTTTTCTTTCGCTGCCTTTGTGTTTTACAGCAGCCACTGACTCGGTTGCTGATGCATCAAATGAAACAGCAAAATTCTGTATTAATTGTTATGTGCAAAAGAAATAAAATTGTCTGGCAAAAAGCAAACTGTACAGGCTTCACCGAGCTGTCCTTTAATGCAGGGCTGTAAGGTGTTTGCTTGTTCACCTCTTCTGCCCACAGAAGTACATTTTCATCCTTCCTAGTTGTCACTGTATCCCTTTTACAGTAGTTATCATCATAGGAACTGATGAGTTCTGCTTTTTATTGCCACACTCTCATGGCAGCAGTCCGTTGTATTGTCACTCTTTACCTCAGATATCCATGGCGGCTATATCCTGGCACCATCTGCACCTGAATCCTTGTTAATGTTTTTATTTTATTGGAATTGTCACATGCTGGTGTTCAGCCTGCTCAGCCACCAGTATTTGAGACTAAAACGACACTCTGAAGCATCATTATAGATCTCCTCCTCTCCCTTTTACACTCCTTTTTTTGTGTTGCATTATTTCAGGTGAAAGATCACAAATAAGCAAACAAAAAGGAGCTAGCTCAGCAGGTTTTAGCAGGCATGCTCTGACTCGTGCATCCCAAAGGAGGTGTCAGGGGAGTGGAGTCTGCTCTCCTCTGATTGTGTGTACGTAGATGACCTTTTTGATAACAAACATCTCTTTCTTTGTGCTTGCTTTTCCCCCTGCCGTTGAACAGAGTCTCCAGTAGTGATTTTAGTTCATATGGGTCCTTTCATTACCTTGCTTGAGTGGGGATTTCTTTGCTTCAGCAATTCTTGCTTTGTAGAATAGTGGCTGGAATTTGAGGTTGTCTGGGGACAGACACGAATTTGCTATATTTTGGAAAAACTTTGTGGTATTTGTACAATTTGGATCTATGCTGTTTCTGGTATTTGCTGCTTTCGTGATAGAAGCTTATGGTCTCAGCTCAGATCAGATGATCAAAAATGAGACAGTGAGGCTTCCCAATCTTGTCTTGTTTTTCAACTCCGTTGTCTAATGAGATTGATCGTGAGCATTGGCCAACATTTTTGTCTTATTAGATTTCAATGAGGCACAAGTGGATGCTTTCAGCTGTGTGAGCCGCCAGAGGAAGGCTGACACGGATAATGTCCTCCCAAGCATGTACAGCTGACTTGTTCGAGAGAGAATTGTGCTTTTCTAAAACAAAATCATACTTTGAAATATGTGTTTGAGATCAGAACAAATCTGTCATTTAGAGATGAGACTTGTGATCCACAAATCTCACAAAACAAGAAAAGGTAATTGAAGACATTGATTTATCGTGTTAGCACAGTAGGTTGAATACACCTCAGCAACTGTCTCTCTCTTGTCTAAATGTTCCATGTAGGTGGCACCGGATGTGTGTTTGCACACTGCCACTTACTTAAAAGAACATCTCTGTCTGTACATCAGTCATAGTTGTCAGAAGTCCTTTTAAAAAAGAGCTCTTGAAGGGTTTGATGTGCCCAAAACTCTGAACTCTGATCTAGAAAACCTGCTGGTTCACACGTCAGCAGATTTGCACGTTTCATCTGAAGGATTAAAGGGAAAATCCCGTCGATTTGACAGCTTTGATCTTTGAGCTAGATGTTGTGATTTATGATTAAAATGTTCCATATGTTCTCAGGTTACGACACCACGTGTTTCAAAGGATACAATCTCCGTTAAATATACATTCCATAGAATTGAAAATACAGAAGCTATAAAAGAATGACATGAAGAATGTGTCGGCCTCTGAGGTCAGGAAAACATTTAATGATAATGTTAATTACTATAAACATTATTCCAAAATGTTGGTAGTTAATAAAAGAATGGGAAAATATTTTGTGTGCTGAGGACTTTCTTTCTTTTTGCCGTGAAAGTCGGTGGATTTTATCACCTTTGGACCTGGCCAGGCTAGCTGTTTCCATCGTCCTCCGGGCTTTATGCTAAGCTCAGATAACCAACTGCTGGCGGTAGCTTCATGTTTACCACATCTAACTAGCGGCAATAAAACCAACCTACTGTTTTACCATGATGCATGTGCCATGGTGACTTCGTGGGCCCTCTCGCTGCATCCCCAGTCATTCATGTCTCATGACTCTTGTTTTAGGTCAATCATGTGACAGAGTATGCCATGAATAGTAATGTAATTGATCTCATGCTGTGCTTCATTAACCACTTGAAAATGGTTGTTTGTTCCTGGCTACAGTCTGAATGGATGGGTGTCATGGGTTATTTTTCTTGCTTTTATCCATTTTGGTGTATCATTCAAACAGTCCAATCCAAGAACACACTGGAATTATTTGGTTAAAGATCATTGTCAAAGGAAATTTTCTGACTTTGATGGCATTTCTATGTGTAATATTTGATCAATTATCCGCTTCAAACTTCTTCTTCTTCTTCTTCTTCTTTTGGTTTGACTATTTAAGAAATGTCACATGAATCCAGTGTCACTCAGGAATCCATGGCTCCACTGGTCAGGAGGGCTGCAGAGCGCAAGTAATGTTGAGTATTAATGAAGATGTAAAAAGCACTAATGAGGTTGCATGTGTGTGTGTTTAGTTTTGTTCAATATGTCTATCTTTTAATAACAATAATTACGTACAATTTGGTTTCTTCCTAACAAAAACAAATCAAAAGACCAAAAATCTGAGCAGCCAGAGAGGAAGGATGTTGGTAAGGATTCATTGGCCTTGATGTGGGCCTATTTTCGTGCATGTGTGCATGTTGATACTTGATAGTTTGCGATGAGCGACTGTGTGTGTGTGTGTGTGTGTGTGTGTGTGTGTGTGTGTGTGTGTGTGTGTGTGTGTGTGTGTGTGTGTGTGTGTGTGTGTGTGTGTCACTTCCTGGGTTGACTCCAGTGGAAGCACAGTGCAGTGAAGCCTGACTCTGCATATCAGGCCACATCGCAGTTACAGTAGTTAGCCTTGCGTGTTAGCCTTGCATGACCTGAGCGATTTGCACAGAACACCATAGCTTCGGTCTATGAAAATAGCTAACCTTTTCTGTAGTTTTAAGCACACACAGCTCAAGTTGAAAGTTGAAAACTCCATTCTGTTCACTTAGACTTGGACGATTGTGGAATTTGTCCCCCACTGCTTCAGTGCTTCCAGGACAGCAGCCTGTCCTCTTCTCTTAATGCAGAGCATTTCCTGGAGATCACGCAAACACGCTCGTCTGGCTCCTAACCACAGAGGATGGTGGATGGGAGCTGGATGGGTACATTTTTGTACTGATCAGATTAATTTTGTTGTTTTCCCTGACATTTCTCAGGCGGCTTCAGACTTTGTGGGTACTTACTTTCATGTTCCCTCCTTTCCAATAAATTTTCAGTCGTCAGTGTTCAACCAGAACTGGTACCTGGCTGCTCTGTCCTAAGGTAAAACAGAATAATCTCAGAGCAAATTTACATTTCAATTCATTCGTACTTCCAACTAGAAGCAGTTTACTTGCAATAATCTTGATTTCATATAGCTGCAATGCACTCTCGCTTTCTACTTTTATGTTTTCTACCTCTCCCCAAACCTCATGCTTTTTATAGAGCTACTCTCCATCCTAGGTAGCATCTACATCCTCTGTCATAAAATTAGTGCTAGAGTGCCCCCAGACTGCTTCCCCACTCCACTGAAGCCTTTTGCATATCAGCAGGTGCTCTCAACATGACCTATTCTTGCATATTTGCTGTCTTTGTGCAGCTTGAATTGTAGCCTGCAAGTATTTGATTGATGCTTTATGTGGCTTGGTGGTTGCAGTATATATACTGCACTTCATGCAGATCAAGGATGCACCTTTCAGCTCACATCTGAGTAAAGCTCTGTTCACGAGACCGAGTGTATGATGGTGTTAATACTAGCATTTCTGGACCAGAGGTGAAACCATTAGTCGATGAAACAATACAACAGAAAATGAATTGTGAAGTATTTTGATAATCGATTAATCATTTAAGCGTTTTTTAAGCAAAAATGCCAAAATGTCATTGGTTTCAGCCTCTAAAACGTGAATATTTGATGGCTTTCTTAGTCTTCTATCATATTAAAATAAATCTCTTTTGAATATATCAGCTCAGGCTTTTAGAAATTGTGATGGACTTTTTTTTTTTTTGGTGACATTTCATATACCAATCAATTAATGGAGGAAATAATCTGATGCGTAATGAAAATGGTCGTTAGTTGCAGCCCCTGTATGGACATACACAGTGGCACATGTACATGCTCTCTTTACCACACATAGAGCACTTTCCCTCAAGTACACACGCACAATACCAAGTGTAGCCTCTGGCATCCTCTCTCCTCCGTTCTAGCTGACTAGCATTACTGCTGCTCCAAGCTGGACTGACCACCCTGGATTAGTGCTTCGCTGTAATCTGGGACACTGCAGATTATTCTTTTCATCTAATGCCTCGCGACCACACACACACACACATCACGTGACCAGCTCACACAAATGGGACCTCTTCTATTTCCTTCTTGGATGTCAGGCTTGATGACGGAAAGTGCGCCAGGGAGGGAATTGTCAGCGAGACCTGAGAAACTGGAGTGTCACGCAATATAACGACAGCACGAGCTGTGCTCACAGCCACCGACACCTCAAAACGACACTGATTGCGCAAGCAGATGTTTGAAGGATGGACTGAGAGTTGACCTTTGGGATTACGGTGGAGAGGAGGCGGGAGGTTGTACGTGCCTGATGCAACAGCTGCTTGAAGGGACAGGTAACTTATTAACAGCAAGAAAGGAGCAGAGGATTCATGACGCCTTGGCCTGCTGCAGGAACGGAAGACGGGAAACCGGCGTCACCGCACTCTCACTCTGACCTTCTGACTACCTGACAGCCAATAAAAACCTCCTCCCACGTTCATACATACACTTAGATATTGTGTCACACACAGCACAAGAGTCCAGGGCGCCGAACACAAGGAGTCACAGAGGCAGCACTCGCCGGGATCACATGCATGCAATCAGCACTTGGCTGTCTTTGCTGAGGTAGTGGTGGTTGTAGGGAGGTGATGGTTACTCCGAACAACAACACACTACAAGCCGTAAACATGGAGCCCCTGGAGGAATACCACTCTCCGTTTGACTTTGAACAAGGAGTCAACGCCAACTACCTCTACCTCTCCCCGACCTACAGCGACACGCCACCCAGCTCCCCAGCTGCCAAAAGCAGAGGTAATCAGGGAAAAGGTTGGGCGGAGTGTGTGCGTGCGTGTGTGTGTGTGCGTGCACGGAAAGACAAAACACGGGTTTGGTTCATTGGATGGGAAGAATTTGGGAGAACACAAAGCTGTGTGTGTATGTGTATGTGTGTGTGTGTGTGTGTGTCTGTGACAGCAGCTTCAGTTTGCTTTCATTCAGTTTTCACACTTCTCAGTCGACTTTTTAAAACATTTTTTGGAAAGTCATCACACTTCATCCCAGCTTCAGACACAGTTTATGTTGCTATGGTTATGATTATCGTCACACAACTCTTCCCGAGAAGTGGATCTGCCTTATTCACCAAATGTTTGGGTCTGGGTAGTTTATGAGCGACAAGATAGCCGAGAGCTCTTGGATGAATTTGGTGTCTTGGAGAAGAGTTGTGTGACACACTGGCCTTCACCTCGCTGTGTCTTCCTCCTCAGAGTTAGAAATGATCATTATTTCATGCCAGGAAGGTGTTGGTATACAAATGTTGTCCTGTCTTTCAATGTGACAGCCTTTCATTTAAATGTAGGACTCAGAGAGCGTATACTATTCATGGGCGGATACTTTCCATCACACTGATCTGTTGAATAAGTCAATATGAAATTGCACAGTATGTCAGGACCACATGTTGGTGGCAGCCTATGTGCTGTGTCTCCAGCCTTGTCCTGTTGTCTCACAGACTAAATTTGATTTGATTACTTCAAGTTTTTGGGAAACTTACTTCAGCAAATCAGGGATAATTTAATATCATCAGCTGAGTTTGGAGAGAGAGCCACAGACGTCTTTATAACAAATCTGGAGTGACTTTCGCTTGTGCTGACTGCTTTTTCATCTTTGAAATGACTTTGCCACACTGCCTCAGGAAAAAAAACAAAAAAACAGCTTTCATTGTTTGTTGTGGTCTGTGGAGGTATGGAGGATTGTATTTGTACACATAAACTCTGTTCTGGTTTTAAACTATTTCAGTCATATTTTAACAGTAAGATTGTCTTAAAACTTAATCAGCTAAAGATAGTAATCTATCAAATCCACATTTCTTGGCGCCGTAGGTAAAAGGCTTCATTAGTTCTGCAGACAGACAGCTGACACAGCTTTGTTTTCGACTATTACCACAAAAGAATAGACAAATATGTGCCATGTGTTTAAAATGTTCCTCTTTTCAGGCATGCTTCAGCTTCACTGCCTCACTTTTCTAATTAGTCGTTATGGATTTGAAAGCTCCAGAGTCACGTGGTCATGGGCCAGTGCATGTTAGTCCAAGAGGAAATGAGCTGAAGCAGAGGGGTGGGGCTGTGATGTGGGTGGGTATGCAGTTTGGTATAGCGAGCCAAACTTCTGCCTACACCCACATATAAACTTCTCTCGTTCTCTCTCTCCCTTTTCTTCTCTCTTGCTCCATGAAACACACCTCCAAGGCACACATTTGCAGCATAGCAGCCTCCACACTCCGACATGGAGATCTCACGTCGCTGCCTGCAGGAAGGTATTACAAACTTAACGCAGCAGATAACTCAGGCGAGGTATCGGCCCACGGAGCTTGTTGTTCTCACCCCGAGGAGGCGCTGGACTCACCTCACGAAACTCTGCGTTTGACGCAGATAGGAAGGCCTGAGCAGCACAATGTAGGATGTCAAAATAGGGGATTTGTCCTATTGGTGACCGAAGCACAGCCGTTATAACAGGAAGTATCCATTACACAATTCTGTCACTGTAAGCAGGTGTGTGTGTGTGAGCGAGAGAGAGAATATCACTGCTGCATCACCAGTAATGGGAGGAAAGGGCAAATATAAGATGAGAGAAAGTGATATGAGGGGGGAGAGAGCTTGAGGGCAGATGAATGCTTCAGAGGAGCAGTGGGGGTGGTGTCAGCGCTGAAGGCTGAATAAAGCATTTCAACTCTATTTCTTCTCCCTTAATGACTGTCATGTCTCTGTTTCCTCGGTTAAATGGTGCACTAATTTTCAGTTAAATCAGTTTTCACATAAATATTTTCACTTGAAACGTTGCCAATCAGCTCTTCTTTTTCCCGCAGTATTAATCAATGATAGAGCGAGTGTCAGCCCAGTACTGATTGGACGACTGAGAAATGTCATTTCACGAGCCGTCTCTCCAGCGAAGACATTCCACTGCGGCCTTCGTGGGAGGGTTCTGCACATCGCTCGACTCCTTGTGATTTTGGTATTGCGCCCCTGGCCTCGCCGAGCATTTTGGGAGTATTGGGGCATGAGATGAAAGAGGGAGGGTGCCAAGGGTGTGGAATGGTGTGGGAGGAGAGGATGTGGGGTTTGCTGAGTGAAAAAAGATAGTTGAGGGTCAAGGATTATAGCCTGGAAAGAGCACACATCTGAGCGCATCCGTCAGCGAGGCCGGGCGTGGTCAGAGGTGAAACAGCCTCGAAATATTCATCCAGAGAGGGCAGTGTTAGCCGATCCTCCCATCTGAGGCCTTAAAGAAGCGTATTTCCCAAAATGTCGAACTCTTCCTTTAAGGAGGGTAATATGACAAACACCCAAAATGTCAGAACAGATCTTTAAACTGGATCTAAATCCCTCGTTTTTCCAGGACAACATTAAGATAACCAAAAACAACCGGCCAATTAAACTTGTATTTACGAGCAGCAGTGTGCCAGGCCAACCCAAATGCTCTTGTTAGTAACATGCTGCCGGTGGGTTCAGTGGTTAAATGACTTTAACGAGGACAATCTGCTCTCAGATCTGTTTGGGCCTCTCCGCGGTTCATGCTTTAGCTCTGGTCTCCTCCCAGCCGAGCTAATGGCACAGTATAGTCCTGAAATCTTTCTCGAGCAGCTGCATTTTTGTATCCTCCCCCTTCCTCAGCTGTTGGGTTTCCTGTTTTTCTGTTTTTTTTTAAATCTATCACATTTTTGTCTTTTGTTTCTATATTTTTACTTTGACTCTGAATCTTTGAAATGCTAGCAAAGATCAGATAAAAAGAAAAATGACCTCAGAGGCACTTTTGTATCTCCCGTCCCGGCTCGGATGCGGCCCAGAACATCCTCACCCGCCGTTGTCCTTTTGACTGACAGGTCCTAACAACCTCTCTGCTCGTGTGTTCTCTCACACAGTCTGAGCTCAGGATGTCTCTATCTAGAAACTCCTTTGTATTATTGATGCACTGCTGCTCCTACTGGGCATAGCTCTGCCAGAGACAGCAACATCAAAGACGCTGTATGCTGTGTGTGTGTGTGTGTGTGTGTGTGTGTGTGTGTGTGTGTGTGTGTGTGTGTGTGTGTGTGTGTGTGTGTGTGTGTGTGTGTGTGTGTGTGTGTGTGTGTGTGTGTGTGTGTGTGTGTGTGTGTGTGCGTGTGTGTGTGTGTGTGGAGTGAATATATGACTGGATGTGTGTATGAGAGGCAGAAGGTGTTTGTGCAACTTTACGGTAGGAAACTAGTGTTTGGGCTCATGAAAAGGTTTCCCCTCTTGGCTACCACCTTTCACCAAACAGCACATTTAGCCTCCTCAATTTTCCTGCTCTTCCTCTGTGATATCATTCACATGTTCATGTCCTACCACCTTCCTCCCTTCTCCTCATCCTACACATGAACAGCTATACTTTGACAACCATCAGCAGCCTCTCCTTTCATACCACCTGTTCATTGTCACACAGCAAACACTTAAACGTCTTTAAAAGATAAGAATCTACAGTATAAATGTTCTTTCGCTTCAAAGTGGCCGCACATGACTTGCCAAGCGAGAGGATGCATCTAACAGTTTTCCTTTTACCTCTCAGCTTCGCAGCAGAATCCGGACTCAGCCCCAGAGATGGGAGAAGACGCAGCGATGTCGGCCGGTCCCTCTTCCCCTTTCCCCGCCTTGACGGAGGAGGAGCGGCAGGAGCTGCAGGAAGAGTTGGTCAAGGTCAGGAGGGGGATCACGGATTAAAGTGGTCGTGGCTCAGGGAGTCAAGATCAGGTGTTGAACCTAATCTTGCTGAGAAGGATTATAGTTTTAAAATCCAGCTTTTTTTTTTTTTTTTTTTACTGCTAAATTTCAACTAAAAACTCCTTATTTTACCTCGTCCATACTTTGATGGTCTTTTTTATTCAAACAAGGCCTTTCTTCACTCGTAGTTGCCTATAGAGAGCACTGCCTTCCATAACAAGATGCTCACTTCAGGTCCCTCGTTGCTCCTGCAGCTCATCCAACCACTTACCTCGTTCCCAAGGTTTTTTCTGATATCCTTTATACAGTCGTGTGTTTCACAAAGTGGAGCTTTAGATTAAACATATCACGTTTGAGATTTAAAAACTCAGACCTTTGGATCCATCTAACTGTCTGTGTGTGTGTGTGTGTGTGTGTGTGTGTGTGTGTGTGTGTGTGTGTGTGTGTGTGTGTGTGTGTGTGTGTGTGTGTGTGTGTGTGTGTGTGTGTACAGGTGGAGGATGAGATCCAGACTCTGTCCCAGGTGCTGGCAGCCAAGGAGAAGCAGTTGGCGGACATCAAGAGGAAGCTGGGCATCACACCGCTCAATGAGCTGAAACAGAACATCACCAAAACCTGGCAGGAGGTCACCACCTCCAACGCGTTAGTACTCCATACTCCACCACAGCGTCGAGCCTTTGCCTCTTTGGCCATTACACCGTTTATCGGACACCTTTTGTGGAAAATTTAGAACCAGCAGCTTCATTATCCAACAAATGGTGGTTCTGTGCTGATTTGTATGTGTGATAATGTTGAAGGTTTTTTTCTGGATCTGAAAACATGGTTAACTGTCAGAGAAGTTTCTTTCCCCTCTGAACAAAGAGGAAAAAGATGTCGCTGCTCTCGACAAGCTGCCTGTGTGAAAGTTGATGGGCTCCATGTTATAGGAAATGAGCAGCATTCAGATGCTCTCAGGCTTCTGAAAGGGAAGAAGACATTGAATCTGGCTCTGACCTCGATGCCTCTCTTCGCTCTTTCATCTGTCTGTCTCTTGCCATCTCTCTCCTATCCCTCTCTTTTTGCTGCCCATCACCTCTCCCTCACGCTGTCTCCCCGTCTCTCTTTCAGCTATAGGAGGACATCTGAAACGCTGTCTCAGGCGAGTCTGAAGGCTACAGCAGCGTTCTCCAACGTGGGCTCAGCCATCAGCAGGAAGCTGGACGATGTCAGGTCAGTCAGACAGGAGCTGACAGCATTTTCAGTAACATGGGTCCCAACATGTTTGGACTCAGGGTTGTACGTAAGCATGCATAGAGAACTATTAAATCTCTCTCACAGATAATGACTTTTTTAATATATTTGGCTGCTGCGCTCTGTCCATCTCCTGCTGTCTGTGTTTTGTTAGCTGTCTGATATGATGATGTCATTAGGTGCCTCCATTAATGACCAGTTTTACCACTTATAATCTTTAAATGCCGATTCTAATTACATTACAGTTCACAGCTAGCAGCTGTCTCCATTATCTTCTCCTTATTCATAAAGGGATATATCATGGTCGCCATAGATCTAATGGATTGATTTTCTGTCCCACTTTCAAAGTGCCAAAGGCATCTCCGCTAATATCTAACAATACATTAGAGTTAATATTTCCTGGTTAGATAAGGCTTAAAAGAGCAACAACAGATTGTTCCCTTTGAGATATAGCTCCACTTGCCCCCCCCCCCCCCCCCCCCCCCCTCCAGATCCTAATCTCTCTTCTCCCCTGTCATCCTTCTTCTCTCTGGATTATTGAGCTGCAAACAAGATTATTAGGCCCCCCCAAAGCACCAGTGTGCTGAGAAATGCAGCCTCGCGGATGAGCCTCAACACTCAGCTGGTTTGGGGGGGTGGGGAAGTGAAGAGCGACCTGACAGGGGTCAAAGGGGGTGTGTGTGTACATGCTTTGTGTTCATTTTGTGTGTGTGTGTGTTTGATGACAAGATATTTCCCCCATGATATATAGGATTAGCACACACCCACTGTGTTAATACACAATCGATCTTAATGGGATAAAGCAGGATTTATAGGATTTGAGCACTTAGAATACCCGCTCATTGAACATATAGCAGAATAATTAAGAATAATTGAGGGGCCGTGCTGTATGTGGGCTTGTCTTTCTCTTTTGTTGTCTTTCTGTGTAAACTGTCTGCACTGTGCTAAGATGACCACTAATGCCCCCTTTCTTCTCCATAATGCTGTCGGATAGCATGCGCTCATTGCAGCACTCAGCTAGCATGCCTGTCATGAGGTAAGGACTGGCACACAGTGATGCCCTCTGAGATACTTATGGTGAATAAACTATGAAAGGGGCAAAAAGCTGGAGATGCTTCAGCTTAGGTCATGTATTTGCATGTTATGGATTTCTTAGGGAGGTCTTAAGCGTGGATCTTTAAGGTTTTCAAGAGCGATCACCACTAAGAGCTACTTAATCTGTGATCACTGAAGCTGCAGCTTTAATAATCTTGTCTAGACAGACCTCTGTTTCATCAAAGCTTACAGGGGTCTACTGTACTAATCAAAAAGCTTGTCAAAAATACAGAGATAAAAGGCAGCTTTGAAAGCCGAGGCAGCGTCGATGAGCTGTGAATCTGGAAACGCACGCCTTCAGAAACGGCTGCTGTGGTTGGTTTCTGATGTCCGACCAACGATTCAAAACCTGAAGAGATTTAGTTCACGATCAGAGAGGGCTAACTAAACCAGAAAACATTCATATTTAGGCGAGCTAACCTGTGGATTTGGGGGGTTTTGCTAAAAAAAACCAACAAAAAACAACAATTATTCAAATAGTTCCTGCTCGTCCTTTCAGCTCTATGTGAGATTCCACTTATGTGCAAAATGTGAGCATCCATGTGTGTTTCTGGGGAACATGTAAACGTAGTATTTAATACATATTTTTCTTTAAAGTCTGTCTAGATGTACGTAAAGCAACTATGCAACTTCTCTGCACTGATATTTTAGAGAAACATTTTGAGTGTCACCTCTTCCCGTCCAGTCCATTCTGGATTCTCTTAATTATGTTTTCATGCAACTCAACACCTCTTAGCACCTTTTCAGCAGAACAGAACAGAATGGGGTCACTTTAGAAAATCCTGCATTGTCTGTGCTGAGTATCAGATGACGTGACCTCTAAACGTGTACAGTGGATGTCCTGCGCCGTCTTCATTTAGAAACAGCAACCTGTTTCCAGGCAGAGTGTAAAAGCATGTGAGATATGTTCAAGCGCTGTAGGTCGATCTATGATGTGGTGACTTATGTCTTTTTCTTTCACAGGAATGCACCAACTTTCAAGACATTTGGAGAGAAAGTGGATTCTTTGAAGGTATTCTTCGGGTGATTTATGCATTAGCCGAACTCACATCACCCTTTCAGTCAGAAATATGTGATATTTATTGAATATCCATCAAGGTTACAGACAGCTTGACTCTTTTGAGTGTCAAAAAATAGGAATAAAGCTTTTAAATTGCTGTTCGATCAACATTTAAAGCACACTATGTGACTTTGGAGATGTTGAGGCCGACCAAGTTGTGAGTGTTCAAAAACGTGATCTCAAGATGACATAGCTGAGCAAAAATTTTGTGTAACAGCAGCACGAATAGAGAAAAGCCATGAAGTCCAGCAGTCACATCTAGAAATAACAGTTCTACAGCAACATCTACAGTATATAAAGTTAGCTAACTTAACATAAGATACTGGTCCAACCAGATTAAATAAGGCTGTGGCAGCATAATGAAAGGCGTGAGGTTGTATTTAATTGCTTATGAATTCAACTCTCCATTTCTAAGCAGAATAATGTCTTTAATAATATCTCATCCTTGTGTTTCAGACCAAGATGAGTCCATCAGCATCCGCCACCAACCCCAACGACCGGGACGGCAGCAGTCCCACCACCGACTCTTTGCTCGCTCAGCCTGAAGGCTCACCCACCCAAGAGACGCCGATGAACTGAAACCTGCCTGACCTCCCACCCGTCCCTCCTCACTCGACCCTCTAACCTCTGGGCCGTCAGCACTCGCCCCCTAAACTTTTGTGTGCCAGTCTCCCTTTATTGGAAACAAATGACTTACCCCGGCCTTCCTTGTGATCTAATTGTCTGGTCTTTTGGTCTCACACGCGCGCTCACTTGTTAGCCACTGTGGAAACTGAAAGCATGGGATGGGTGCAGGCATGTGGTCTCGTGCCGATTGTGTATTTTTTTTGAGTCTGTTCGGGCTCGCTGTGGGAGAAATCCCCCCTGCTGCACGCCTTTCATTTCCCCCTTTCGCCTTCCTCCTGCACTGCTTATTTCTCTGCCTTTGTCTAACCAGCACAGCTCACACACCATACATGCTCCTAGTTTATTTTTTCTTAGAACCTTTAATTCAGGCAGTTGTTGGCTTATTGCTTCTGCATGGTCCTTATTTTGTGTTGGAGTTATTGTTATAAGTACTTGTTTTGTTTGCCTCCATTTTGGGGCCACTCTTGGTTTACTATGGGTTTCCATTTTTCCTCATTATATTCACTTTAGGACACCACATTACAAACTAGTCTAACACTGTGTTCAGAATATGAATGTATGCCTTTCTGTGTCATGTAGGTACAACACTTTGTATAATTGAACCCACAGAGCTCAGCTGCTGATGCAGTGTGTCATGACTGCAGCCACCGACTCCAAAGCTGGCATTTCAAAAGCACACTTCTTAATAAAATCCCTTTTTCCAATGTCAAGAGTCAGAAAACGATTGCCGCGCTCAGATAATTGCAGGAAAACGGCCAAGATCAGCATAACAGAGGCAGAGCAAACACACAGTCAAGGTTCAGCCTTGACCTGAGGTGAGAGTGAAATAAATGTGTCTCTTCCACAGCCAGAGTCAATATTTAAACACTTGTCCATTGTTTCTGTGTGGGAGGTAACACCTATCCTCCCCCCTCTCTGTAATACTGATAAAAGTAAGGCAAGAGAGGCCACTGGGTGTTATTTTGTACTCTGATACAGAATAATGATGTGAAAGCTTTACTTTCAATTTCCTACATGCAGCTTAGACATTTCTTTTTTTAGCCGTGCTAGCTGCGTGGCTGTGTCGATGGCACGCTTGGTTGGTTGTGCTTTGGTCTTTAAACATCTTGAAGCCTTGAAATTTAATACAGACATTCAAAGTCCCCAGAGGATCAATTCTAATAACTTTGGGCATCGCTTAACTTTCCATTCTAGTGCCATCATCAGGTCTAAATTTCCAGTCAAATTCTTTGCAAAGCTGACAGTCCCACCGGTCTCAGCTGCACTTTGTGTTCAGTGCTTATCAGCAAATGTTAGCGTGCTAACACGCTAAAGAATGGCAGCATTGTCATTGTGAGCATGTTAGCATGCTGGTGTTAGCATTTAGCTCAAAGCACCACTGTGCCTGGGTGCAGCCTCACAGAGCCCCTTGCATGTCTGTAGACTCATATTACTCCTGTTTTCTTGTGAGAGTTTTCAAGGCAATTGCACGAAGATACTGGATTATATCCACTATTTGACGAAAATGCTGCTTTCATACAGACCAAGCATCTTTTCTAAATGTTAAAAACGCGAAAGGGGTGATAACAGCGTCACACCTTCAATCACAGACGCATTTTGTTGAGTTGGCTTTAGATTCTCGTGCTACTTCATGTTAAATGATTAACCAGTGAACAGTTAATGTCACCAGACACTTTTCTGGTTGACTAACATGCACAGGGCTTCTGATGGCGGTGAAATACAATTTAAAAGGCAAATCGAGTCAATATGAACGCAGCCAAAGTTTCCTCTGGTACACAAATGGAGGACACAAGCACTAACATTGCTTGGGCAGGAGCAGCCTGGTACAAGTCTTCCCCTGCTGGTGGACAACTGGCTCAGCATCAGTGGAATTGATTTTTTACTGTACTACAATGTCTCATGTCCTCATGTAACACTGCTTTGCAGCCATGACCTGGTTGACTGAGAGAATTCATTAGAGCCTGTTATCTCAGACACAGAGGTTTTATTTGTATTTAGTCATATACACAACACACACACTGGATTTGTTTGTTCTTTAATTGGAACCATGGAGTGAAGAAATGTACTCTAATTAAAAATACCTCTGAAGTAACCTGATTCTGAGTCTTTGTGCAACAGGGAGGGGTGAAAATGGGAATCCCATTTGACTGCAAGGGAAGCTCATCAAGTGTGACATGCCACAGTGTTTGAAGGATGGGACGTTTTTAACATGTGTAGTAACGGGAAACACCTTTGAATGAACCCACAGAAGGTGGAAAAATAAGACCGTGTGGAAGTGTTGTTCAAACAAGTACCTCGTTTGGACACAAGAGGGCAGCCGAGAACAGGAGCAGCACCTGGTGGCTTTATTTTTCTCAGATCCAGACCGGAGCAGATTGCCTGGAGACAAGACTGACTGCTGATGAATCATAGTTATAAATGGTGCCGATTAGATTTAGCAGATCTCTCCCTAGAAGGCCAGTTCCAGGAGGATATTGAGCAAATGAGCGTCCCAAAATCTGCCTCTGAGGCCTACTGTGAGCAGTGGGATTCCTGTATGAATGATGATATTTACCTAAACAGTTTGGGTTATTTCACATGAGACATTGCTGTTTGTGTAGTTTTGTCTTTGCTCCTAAACTGGTGGAGAGGGCTGGGAAAAAGGTGATGTGTTTTCATGTTTTTCACAATTAGACTTTCATCTTAAATTGTTGCGCATTTGGTTACGAGCAAATAATGTCAAAAGAGAAACTTTTAAGATGATGTTTTTAGGGGATTTAACACCTTATACTGTAAGAGAAGCGTGACTAACAGCGTTTAGGGAAATGCCTGTTTAAAGTGGAGGCAAAAGCAGAAGTACAGATTTAGATGTGACTGTAATGTGGTTAATGTTTGGCAGGGAAATGTCAGTTACTCACAGTCCAGTGGGCTGAAATGATGTTCCTCTGGAGTTTGCTTTGAGGTTTTTGTCCTGCATGAGGTGATCTATAATTAAGTGTTCTGATAAAGAACAGACAGTCACCATTTTGGAGAGTTTACTGAGTGGGAGACTAAGAATTTAGATCTTTAAAGTAAAATATGAGGATGTACAAATGTCTGTCACAGAAGCCCTTCATTGAAAATCTTACATATGTATTATCAGCTCAATGTAGCCTGTGTAGAAAGTACTCATTTTGCTTTATTGTGTTAGTATTGATGATGCGTTCCAGTGTAGAGAAAAGGCTACTATAAAGTACTTCATATGTTGTTGGATAGTTGAAGTTATACAGTAGGAGTGTGTCACATTGTGGATGTAAACTAGTAATTACAGCTGTCAAAGTAGTGTTTTTGCCCCTGAACGTAGTGAAGTAGAAGTAAAAAGTAGCAGAAAATGTAAATACTCAAGTAAAGTACAAGTAAGTCAAAGTGCACTCATAGTACTTGAGTAAATGTACTGCAGTCATTCAATAAATAGATTTACTATTGCACTTTGAGTGTATGTTTTAACACGAAACGTTCCTTGAACTCAGCAGAGATGAGAAAAGACACAGTGACAGCGGCTAACAAACAGCTGCCAAAAAAATCTTTATTCAGTTCCAACCAGCTGCCTCCAGAGTCCTCCAGTCACACCGATCACTCTGGAGAAGGTCGAAGCTGCACACAGAGTCAAACAACAACAGCACCAGAACGCAACTTGTCAGTAAAACACCATTTACAACAAGAACGAAGGCAGTTTCTACACACAGAGATCGGAGAAGGAAAAAAACTGGTACAGGAGTTAACAGTCAGTGAGTATCGATTCTTCTTCTTTGAGAAAAATCATCATATATTCATAGAATTCATTTGATTATATCATGGAAAAAGAATATAAGAAAACATCATTGGTGCGACAGAGTATATTATTTGTGACAGAACATACATATTGCAAGTTCTCTGTGTTAACAATAAAGAATCCCATGTACAGACTGAATGTGTGACTCTGACAACTGTCTGAGTGTGTAATATGATGAAGCAGGCTTTGTTTTACATGTGCAGAAGTAGAACATTCGGTTCAAACATGGCTTGGTATGTGTGAGTTTAGAAGGCTTCAGAAATTGTCCCTAATGGCTTCCCATCACGCCATACAGTGAGAGAGTACACACACTTTGATGTACACTTCAAAGGAATGAGTTGACATTTTGGGAAATGCGTTTATTTGCTTTCTTGTTAAAAATTAGATGAGCGGATTGACACCACTCTCACGTCGGTGAATATTTCTGAAATATGAAGCTACGGTTAGCTTAGCTTAGCATAAAGACTGGACAAAGGGGGGAACAGTGAGCCTGGCTCTGTGCTGCTAGCACCTCTAAAGCTCACTGATTTCAACTTGCTAAATCTGGATCAAAAAACAAATGTAGGTAAAAATATGCTGTTTACAGGGTTTATGTGCCAGACTATTGCTTGGCCAAGCAATAGCTTGGCTAAGCTAAGCTAAGCAGCTGCTCGCTGTAGCTTCATATCCAACGTCCAGACATAGGACTGGTGTCAATCTCAACTAACTCTCAGCAAGAAAAAAAATTGTCGAGTTTAGATGTAGGAAAAGCCAAGCCAAATTTTGCTAATTTGTTTTTGTTTGTTTCCCCATTTCGAGCCTTTATGCTAGGCTAAGCTAAGCTATCAAATGGCCAACCACGAGTGTGGTATTGATCTTCTCATCTAACTCTTGGCAAGCATGTAAATAAGCCTATTTCCCAAAATTTCTAACTATCCTTTTTAACTAATTTAAAGTTCAAACTCTTTACAAAGGGCAGTTGTGACTTCATTACAATATGGACACAAAACGAGGGTCATGCAATAGTGCATCTTTTCACAATCAGTCCCAATTTCTTGTTCTGGTGAGACGATGACCCTGATAACCTTATGGCTTGGAGACAGAATCTGCTTATCCTCGAATGTTTGGCTCTCAAAGCCACATCCTCCTGGTGCACTGACAGAAATATCTCTGTGTCTTGAGTTTTCAAATGTAAAAAAGCTTTATGGCTTGTATAAAACCGATCCATACCTGCCTCTTTCTTCCTGCTCTGAACCTCACAGTGAAGGGAAGCTATACATTTCACGCACGCCATCTTATCAACTGAGGTCGCAGATGGAGCCTGTGCACATGTGCCGTTTCTCATGGCCCTCATCCATAATTCAATGACTCGGACACACCTACACAGCTCCCTGCACTCCACCAAGACCCCAAACATCTTGTGTGAGCGTGGTGCCTTCATTCCTCTGCTGCTCAAATGGCTCAGAGGAGCAGCAGACAAGTGCTCAGGCATGCGTCCACAGCCTGGATAAGCATCACTACAACCACTGCATCATGTAAATGTCAGTGAGCTTAAACCAGATGTAATGTGGCCTGGAGTTTAGCATCATAAACATGTGAGATCCCTTCACCGTTGGCTCCTTACATCTCAGTTTGGTCATCTGATGGAGGGTGTGATAATGAAGCACATAAGCTTTGGCTGGAAGCAGCAGGGGGGAGGTGTATTAAGCTATAATGCATGAGGTATGATAGTTTGCACATTGGAACATGTGCGTTTATGGCTGCAGGAATGGCTTGATCAGGACGTAGAGGTGCGCACACGCACACACACGAACACACACAAACACACACAGTAAGCACAGTTCAGCTTTTGTGCTCACACTTTTCCTCACACAAACACAAACAGGAGGAGGTGTAAATGCTACATTGAGCAGATGGGACATACCTCGGGCGGTCATCTGAAACACACACTCCATCATCTCATGCTGCACACACACACATGCATTGGATGCTAACAGCTCCTTGGCAGAGCTGAGCGTTTGGGCCAGCGGCCTGGCGAGACAGGAGCAGCCTCCACCAGCGAGCCCCTCACATCATCACAGGATGAGACCTGAAGCCACGGGGACATATGTTGAGCAGCACGGGCACATATTGCCCCTACGACATGATCTAACACAGTTGGCTTTCACACCTCTTTCACTCATAATGTTCCCGTGTCTGTGTGTGTGTCTGTGTGTAAGGGTCTGGGTTGTGTAATATGCATGAGTCCTGCCCAAAAGGTATTTATGAAAAATAAAACACAGGCAACAAATGTTCGCAGCTGAGATGTTTAGTTGCATATTGAAATGCGTTCGTAATAAATTCCACTTGATAAATGACGCAGACCGATGCAAATGTTGCTTGGAATGCAGGTTGGAAAAAGGGGGGAGAGCCACGGCAAAGTGTTGCAAACATCAAGCGCACAGAATGATGAATGTTGTCTCATTCATCGTGCAGCCATGAGACACCTGGCTCATGACAACATACTGTTACTCCTGATGACCCAGACGCACACCTCACACTGGAGATCATGCTGAAGTTCTAAAACAGCTCCCAGACTTCTTTTCTCCACATAAATCTAAAACAAGCAGAGTGGCGAGGAGAGGCTTTGGGGAGGACAAGTATTCCTACTAGAGCTGTTTGAGATCTCAGAGCTGCTCAACCGTCTCCTGCAGGGTTGTTGTTTCAGGATCAGAAGTTTGAGGTAAATGATACTGATCGCTGGCAACATCTGCAAGCAGTTTGAAATATTTCCCACTCCTGTTCTGCAATGACGGTTCGCCTGAACGCCACAAAAAGAGGCAAAACATAGTAGGAATAATTCAACATTTTGGGAGATGTGCTTTGTTTTCTTGCCAGGAGTTAGAAGAGGAGATGAAGACCGCTCTCATATCTGTGTGGTTTATATGTAACAGGAGCCAGCAGCTGGTTAGCTTAGGTTAGCTTAGCTTAGCACAAAGACTGGGAAACAGCAAGTTTGGCCCTGTCAATCAAGTGACTCATTAACATGTTAAATCTTGTCTTAAACCAGTGTGAAGTCGCCGCTAGTTGGGTAACAACTGCTCAGCAACTTACTGTGACATACTGTACATACTGCAGTCTTTTTGCTAAGTTACGCTAACTGGCTGCTGGTTGTGGCTTCATGTTTATCGTGCAGACATGAAATTGGCATTCATCGCCTCACCTAACCCTCAGAGAGAAATCGAATATGCACATTTCCCCAAATGTCCAACTCTTCCATGACATTTCCTCAGTACTCTGATACTGACCCTGTTCATGAAATGACATCCTGAGCACAGAAATACCATCCCCAAAGCCATCTTCCCTGCTTATGGTAGTGTTAGGTAGTGTTCACATTTCAGCCGAACGCACTGTCCATGAACAGATCTGGAGAAGGACAATGTGTTGCATCTACAATTTAGTTTACAGTCTGGAAACACATATCAAACATTTACATTGAGAGGCTTGAAAAGGATATAAAACGCAACATATGGCGCTCATGTCAGGGTGGAGAGCAGCCAGTGAGGTCTTTGCATGCATACGTTTTAAAAACACTGGATGCTGGACAATAATTTAGAGGATAGTTTTTAAAATAATGTCTGTGTTTAGAGGCCTCTTGATCAGCAAAGTTAAAGTATCAACCTGAATGTGATGTAATGCACACATAATTCTTAATGTTTGACAGGGAACACGTGATTCTGGCCTCATCTGACTACACACAGATGAACAAATATCCTCTTAAAGCTCCCTGTGTGCTCTCAGTCCAGCGAGCAGAGGGTCGGGGATGCAGGGGGAGGAAGAACAACTGAGACTTCACACTTCTTCATAACTCCAGCTGGCACTGTTGCCGTCACTGCAACGCTCACGGCGAGCTGCAGGCTTTAGTGCACAGCCCCCTCCAGTGATCTGTCTTCCACAAGCATCCCGCTGGACTCTCCCAGGACCAGCTAACTGCTAATGCGCACACAACAAGGATGGAGAGAGCTCCACTCATACTGTGAGAAATGGATCTGCGCCAGCAGGGAATCACAGCTACTTTCGACTCCCTCGTATGGATCTGAAAGCACAAGACAGGTATTTCTTTCTCTATACCAATCTCAAGTTTTGAAAAACACTATGAAGTGTGCAGATTAAATAAAATAAAAGTATACTGAGGCAACCTCAGCTGCTCCCCACCCCTGTCGTGGACACCAAAGCACAAATAGAGCACATTTATATAAAGTCGTGTATTTCATAATTTCCTTTTTTGCATGCACATGCAGTATTAAAAATACAGTTAGACCAGAGCATATAGTATATATACTGTTTGAAAAAAGAGTGTAAAAATCCAGTGCGACAGTCATTGAGTTCTTGAGGTCTACATGATTGTAATCAGATAAAACAGCCAATGAGATGATCCAGTTTAAAGAGAGGGCGGCTTAGCACTCTCTGTGTTGCATATCCAAGTTAAAAGTGATGGAGCTGTGGCAGAAATATCCTTTAATGTTGACGTTATTAATATTCTGAATCATCTAAAGCCAATAATAGAATCCAGGCAGATGAGAGCGTTTTTCTATCTGCTTATTATTATTCACCCACCATCACACAAAGCAAGGGATGCCTTTTCAGGTTCCTCTCACTTCGCAGCTCCGCGCTAAAAATGGATCACCTCACCTGACTGTTTCACATGCTGTGTGCTGAATGAGGCTTCCTTGATTTCCCAAACATTTCTAGATTGCACCACAACAGCGATTCTTCACATCGACATACATTTATCTACAAGCCCTTGTACGAAAGGGAGAGAGGAGTCATGTTTGGGAAAACAAAGAGAAAAAAACAGACAGAAAAACACATTGAAACACAGTATCATCATCATCATCAAAAAAAAAGAAAGAAAAAAGTTTACAAGTTACAGCAAAGAGTAGAAAAGTCACTCTTAGATCCTTGCAACATCTTTCTAGAACCAAGGAGGAGCCAAAAGGGCCCCTGAACGCAACTCACAGGACATTTCTTTGTATCACAAATCTTTGAATAACAGGTATAGAAAGCAGAACTCAGACTAGCCAGCACCAGAGACATTCCATCGTTGTTGCTGTGGCCCTGCATATCACAGCAACTCACCTCCACACACAGTTTCTAGACAAAACGTGGCGACTGCTAAGGTCCACTCTAGAAACTCTACGCTCATCAAGGCACATTCAGGACTCCTATATTCCTCCAAAGATAACCATAATGGGGGGTGAAGTGGCCCCTGGAAACACACAGTCTTTAATCATTAATGTCGTGTGTTTGCAGAAGCCATTTCATCCACATTTCAACCCTCCTCTTCCTCCTCCTCCTTCACATTCCTGAATGAATGAAGGCTGGAGGGTCCCTCCTCTTTTTATTGACAAAAAAATGCCGCCCTGCCCCGGCTCTGGCGTGCAGCGGATAGGAGCAGAGACGCATGAAAACCTGCCCATCAGCACAGTTGCCATGGAAACCAGCCCTATGGTCGGTGGGGCTTGGACACTTTGAGGATACACTCTGCTACTCGATCTGTACACGGGGTCATGCAAGGCAACGCTATGACTGCTCAGGCGCACTCAGCCATTTCTGCATTTTTGAGCAAAATAAGTCATTTCCAGTCATTCTCACGTGGCCTCGCAGAGTGCCACCCGCTGTCAGACTATTGTTGAGTGGTATTACTGCAGAACACTGGAGGGTCTGTGTGAAGGAGCTGCAGGCCAGCAGGGCAGATAACAGCCCTGCTGGCATCTGCTCACGGGTTTTTGTCGCCTGCTAGAAGTGGGTGGCCGGCTGAGGGGCCCTCCTGACTGAAGGTGGACCGCATTGACTTCAACGTCTGCAGCCGAGAGTGCAAATAAAAGTAGGAAATTTGAGAGCGTTAAAGTCAGGGATATCACATAAATGTACTGATACACACCGATACTGTAGCTTAGATATACTGTACTGCAGCTTACTCTGTAGATATTGTAGCATATATTGACCTAATACTTGGATGATATAAGGTATAATAAGTGTCAGCTTCTTGTCACAAACAAGTCTCGTCGTGTGTGAAATATTGAACCCGGTAAGGATCAGATTCATAAACCAGGAATGCTCATAAAACTGTCAACTGCTGTTAAAGCCATCACTGCTCAGTAGCTAAGCTGGACAAGCGTGCATGGACATTACATACGTGTGTGTGTGTGAGGGCATATACATTGAGGGCCCCTCATAAATCACAAGAGTTGATTTTTATACCGTCCGTAAGCAGAATAATGCTATCTTGTTTTATTCAGCTTATAAATCACGGCTGAATGCTCAGCCCTTTAATAGGCGGGGGCCGAGGGGGTAAACACAACAGAGAACAAAAGCCAGAACAGCGGCTGCCGCTCCGTGTGAAGGAAAAAAAAAAAAAGTCCTCATAAGTATTCATATCACTCTCAGTAGAGCAACAAGACCGCCTATTGTGGCTCTTTGATATCACAGTCTCAATTCTGCTGTGCGAACACGTTTATAATGGCAGCTCGTGTTTGGCTGCTCGCTCACTGAGAGCTCACTTCTGCTCTAATATGAAGAAGTTAGATGATCACAGCAGGAGGATGATGCCATATGGCATGTTTGGGAGTAAAAATATCAGTCTTGATCCCTGTTTGTCTGCCAGCTTTGCCAAAAAAAAGGACATAAATCATCCAGCACCCCAAACGTCTCTACAACGTGCTCATCTGCTGGGTATGAACTGAAACTTTAAGGTAAGAATGTGACCACGAGCAACTTTTGATTGGCGCTTAAAAAACGGTTTAACGTGCACATTGAAAATCAAAACTACTTGGACATGAGCTGACAAAATGATCTCAACTCAGGAAGCGGTGACTCACTCCTTCTGTAGCTTTTGATGGAACTGCATGGTCTTCATCAGCAGATTGAGTTTGCTCAGTTGTTAGAAAGTGAAAAAAAAACATGTAGTTTGATCATCTGCAGTTCTGACAAATGATACAACTCAATCTGCTGATGAAGACTGTGTGATGTGGTCAAAAGCTCAGGAACAAGAAGGTGAAAGGACATTGAGCTGAAGTTGCTGTTTGCAGGTGCGTCCTTGCTCACGTGTAAGAATTAGTACTTTTTGTAGTAAGGTAATACGAAATGCACGGGCATATCAACAAATATACTGTGGGAAATTCTTCCGTTTTACTCTAAACCTGCAGGGTTGAACAAATGTGGAGACGGCAATGAGCATGAAATTAAAACTATCAAAGCTGATGAGGAAGCAGGAGAGAGAACAGAGCTTTGGCGGCAACCCGCTCACTCACTCGTGTACGGACACTGGGCAGACTTGAGGCAGGGTGTTTTTATTTTCATGTTCTACAGCATAACATCGTGTACAAAATGGAGTTAATATGATCAGAGGACACATGGGAGAAACAGCACTGAATGGGAATATAGCACCTCCATTTCTCCCCCGCCGAGGCCACAGCACCAGAGTGCACAGTGCGCAAAGACAGACCTGGGCTCAAAAGCCCCTCAATGCGCAGGCCATCTTTGCGCCACTGGCAGTGAATGGGACCAAGGTGGTGTCAGTACAGGTCAGTCCACGAACAAATCCCAGAGTTCCTCACTGATCTACGATGAGATGGACAGTTTTGAGAAATGCAGCAGCAAATATCCTTTTGAGGGCATTTGGATTTACCCTAAAAAAGGCTTTGAGATTAGCTTATCTTGGCCGAATCTTATTACGAGCCATTTGATCCACACAGCGCTGACCTAGAATCAGCATCAAGAGAGAACTTCTTTTAAAATTAGCTGCCTGGAGATGCTGCCACTTAAAATATCCAGCCTCACCAGAACCTCTGAATGGTCTGAACTACTGTTCGGGACTTGTTCCTGGACCGAACCCTGACAGAATCCGATTGGCTGCCAGATTTTTGCACACGCCGATGGAGGAGATGGTCCGAATACAAACATGAAGCACCACAATGATGGAGAAAGGGCAGCGGGAAGTGCATGGAGTTAAAAAAAAAAAAAAAAGCCACTGAGGTCTGGAGCAACAAAAACATCCTTGAACCCCCAAAGCGTGTTGCCTTGCAGTAGACTCGACCTGCACACACACCCTGACAGGGAAACGCCACAGGCCATTTGATAAAGGTGTGCGACTCCTCGGGAGGAGCAAGCGTACTGCCTGGGGGACGGGGGGGGGCGGGGGAGCCGAGCACCGTGCTTCAGTGGCAGCCCACACACTTTGCCGAGGGCTCCTTCACGCTCACACACAGAAGCGTGCGACCGCGCACATGAGCGCAAACACACCGAGGTGTCAATCAAACTAATTGAAAGTGGGCTGAGAGGGGAGAATTGGAAATAAGATAAAGGTTTTAATCAACTGTGGTTTTCGACCGCTTAGCAGCACCAGCAGCGGGGAGCGTGACGTGAGGGAGCTCCAGGCGGGAGCGTGTGGGTCACACTCACTGAAAAGAGCATAACAAGCTTGGCTTGCACTGAGGATTAGTCCTGGGCTCCCTCCTACGCTTACAATAGCCACAAAAAAAATTCCTTCAGCAGAACATGAAAACAAAATTCATAAACAGTATATTTATATTCATATATATGAAAAAAAAAAACCAACCAAATCAACGTCTTTTTTCTTTTGCTCTGAATCTAAATTTCCGACATGTTTTTTCTTTACGTATATATAGATTTATCTTTTCTTAAACAATAATACGTTCACATAATACAATGGCAAATCAGTTTTGAGATAATCTAAATATTTCTTACTGAAACATCAATGTAATGACATGGAAGAAGCACAATGATTTTTTTAAAGAGTGACTTTAAGGCTATCCCTATATTCAAAACAACAGCAGCCCGACAGGTTGAATGGTACATTATCTCCTCACGCGACGTCACACTCCAACCTGTCTTGCTCATAAGGTGGCGGATGTCATGACCGAGCTAACTGGTCAGAAACATGGAGCCTAGAGAAGATACAAGAACTACATATGTACATGAACAGAGAAGAAAAAAAAAAAAAAGACAAAGTAGAAACAGTTGACCGAACATGACAGAGCAACGATTTTCAGGTGCAGAAGCACTATGAATGAAATGGTGGCGGATGTGAGTTTATTAGCTGGTGTTGGTTCTGAATAACTCTGGTGCAAAATGATCCTCTGTGTGTGTGCGTGTGTGTGTGTGACAGAAATGCAGTAAAGATTTCAGCGTGCACTCAAAACACATTTCATATAACGCAGAAAATAAATGCAGAAACAGAGTCACGATGAGCCCGTTGGTGGGACTATTTGTCTCGACTTGAACACGGGGCATTTCTATCAATCTGAGCACATAAATGTGGTGTAATAAAGTGGAACGCAGCCCCAGGTGACTAAAGACTGGCTCCATTTATCAAGACAAAGTGAACATCTGGAAACTATTTGGCCTTGTGATTTTGCTTCCTGCCTTTGAGCCAACGAGGAGGCTGGAATTCAAATGAACACATTCAAACGACAAATCAGAGAACCGCGACCCCGCTCTTTACCTCTTTTTACCTCGTAACAAGTTCACCCGCCGATCGGACTCTTGTGAGAGAAAGATTTGCTTGCATGCTGCAAAGCAAATGAAGAGTGCCGTGCACGTTAAACAACAAAAGGAGTGACCTAATCAAGTGCTTAGAGCCCCAAGTCTTGGAGCAAGTTCAAAAAAAAGGGGAAGTAGCCACATCTGGGCGGTCAAAAATTTGCTTTTTTTTGCTTTAACTTCCTTTTATAATCAGTTAAGTTGGAAATGAAGAAGGCTAGGGGAACATTTCCAACTCTCTAGAAGTTAAACGCACCAAGCGCTCATTACACACACAGTACAAGTGCCTCACTTTTGGTTTCCAGCCCTCCCCCTTTGGTTAACAGATCATGAAGAAGCGCTTCTGCGGCGTACGTAAACACAAAGATATTTTGTTCCCTTTGGGAAGGTGTAAAAGTTTAGGAGGAGGGCAATCTGTCTCTCCGTATGTGGTGAAAGACATTTATCTTTTTACGGCCTTGCATGCTGCCGACTTCAAGCCTCCAGTGCTGTCTTTTGGGTCTTTTGACACACTTTCTTTAGCAGGTGGTAAACAGTCTTGGTTTTGCCAAAATAAAAAAAGAAAGCAGGAGAGAGAGAGAGAGAGAGAGAGAGAGAACTACATCAACGACAGTAAACATGGCACCTTAACAAAAACCAAAACCATAAGGAATAAGATAAAGTAGTTTTTGGTTGCAAAGTTGTCATGTGTAATGAAAGAGAGAGAGAAGCTGTTGAGATAGTGCTGTTTACAGTATAACCCCAAAATCTGCTGCTGGTTTTTGCTTTCTTTAGAATCACGTCCCTGATAAAACAAAGAAAATGAATCCACTGGATAAAAAAGTGACATAGAAAACAGTTCCTGTCTTCTGCTGTGACGGTGTGTGTCTGTGTGTGTGTGTGTGTGTGTGTGAATGCTGCGTTTATGTGGTAAATCACTGGCATGGTCCACCTGCTGTCCCTGACTGTGGATTGTATCTTTTTTGCATTGATCATTCACCTTGTGTGTCTCTACTCCCTGTCTGTCTCTCTACGTGTCGACCTGCCCTTCCCGGCTCTGCCGTACATTCCCTCGGGGCTGTCAGGGGTGATGAGTAGGTGAAGGAACCGGGAGAGGCTGTGATGCCGGTGATGATAGATCACCTCAAAAAGTCCAGAAATAAAACAAGAGATGAACAAGTTGAAGGAAGAACAGAAACTGCGAGCTTTGCCTCCGTGCTTCTCAAAATGTTCTTCAAAAACTGCAGCAGAGAGGCCTGTTCTTCTTTTGGATAAAAAAGTTTTTCTCTTAACAAAACACACAAAAAAGCTTTTGGCCTTTGTTCTGGACCCCTTCTTTGACAAGACTTTCCATTTAAAAACCAGAGCTTTACAAAACATAGAAAGATGCAACACTGAACCCAACATAAAAAACAGGAGAAAACTTTAGATCTATTTTTTCTTTACACTGTTTAGCTGCACTGGGGTTTCCCAAACCTGGGAACGACGGGAATGGCGAGGCAGTACTGGGAATCCTGGACGGCAATGTAAAAGGTGACTCCGCTGTCCTTTGGTTCCTTCCACAGCTGGAATGGTTCCGTGGAGCTGAGGGGGGAGCGACGACAGGGGCGGAGCCGGAGCTTGATGGACAGTTGCGACTTTGAGCTGAAGAAAACCAAATGCATGCAAAACGAAGCCCCTCCCCCCCGTTCTCTGGCGAAAGGCAGCAGTGCCTGTTGGCGCGGGGCGCCGCGACGTCGGCGAGGAAACGCTCAGTCGGTGAATCTCTGGCAGGCTTTTTTCCAGCGGCAGGCGGTGCACCACATGTCGCGGTTCTCCATCCCGTACACCTTACGACACTTCTTCCCTTCACCGCGCACCTTCCGACTGCGGAGGAGAGACGAGAATAAGAGATGAAACTGTCATGATGGAGAAGACGGTGAATTATTATCTTAATTAAACATGCAGAAACCATAATGTTAAAGAGTCCATTAAAACTTGTTCCTCATGAGTTGAGATTACTCTCACACAGATGGATACACAGTTTATATATGAACCATTCTGCACTGTTTGACATTCGCTTACTTGCTCTCTACTTAGATGAGAAGATTAATACCTATGGGCAGTGGCAGGCTAGCTGTTTCCCCCTGTTTCCAGTCATTATGCTAAGCTAAGATAACCATCTTTTCTAGTTGCAGCCAAACCACCATCAACATACATTAATGAACCTCCAGTATGTATTAACATCGCCGTCTCGAGTCCCACAATGATCGTTTGTGTCCTAATGTGGTAAATATGAGACACAACATAAATCATACAATCGAAAACAGCTTGGTACCTTATTGAAGTGGATTAAGCAAATCAGAGGCTGAACTAAGCCGACTAATCACAACATCTTTTTAATCAAGAGTCACTGAGCTGATTTGTGAGAGTCAATATTCCATTTTTCATTTTCGCTCTGTGAGCTTTAATTCAAGTAGGAAATCACATTAGATGCATTTCTTGGTAATGTCTTATCTGTGCTTTCAATTTGTTGGCTCCTTAGTTAAAGCAAGTAAAAGTAAGTGTCAGGTAAGACTCAGCGAGCGGTGAGGATCCAGTACCTGAGGGCGGCGGTGGCTCTGGGAGGCGACGAGAGGACGGCGATGGTCTGGGAACGCTGTTCACCGAAGCCCTGGCTTTTACTGGGGGACACCTGAAGAGAGCAGATGTATTTGTGATTATAGGAACCAAGATGGAACCACGTTTGCTTGGCGCTTGCATGTGCGTTAAAGTTTCCTCACCGTGTTCCCAGTGAAAGTGACGGGCGGCGACTGCCAGGAGATGCTAAAGCTGGAGCTGTTGGTGGGAGTGAAGCTGGTGGAGGCTGAGCCGGCTGAGTTACTGCTGCTGGACGGGATGGACACTGGAGCTGTGGCCTGAAGGCAGAGGTCAAAGGTCAAAACAGTAGAAGTTTCTACCCAAAAGGAAGAATGTACGTGGAGTACTTTTATGACTTCCTCAAAGCATTTTTCACCCTCAAAGCCCCGACTCCAAGTCACCTTGTGCCTTGTAATGTGTTGTTACTTGCTGCTTTAGTTTGCCTTAGTTTAAATTGTAACGCTTGGATTTTCACTTCCTGGAGCTGTGCAAATATATTTATATTATTTCAAGAAAGGGCAATTCTTTGGCAATACTTCATCTGAACATTGGGCAACAAGTCATGTTTAAATAATTTTGCACAGTGCAATTCATCATATAAACACAAGCGAGCCTCAAATTGATCCCCTCCTTAAAGAAAATGGTAACATTTTTTATGTCTCAGGAAGATTTCTTGAGAGTCTTTGGGTTTCCATTAAAAACCAATAACTTATGCTGCTTGTAAAACACGTATCTATACACATGTAGCTCTCACATTAATGCCAGAATGACTGATTAATTTGAAATTTTAGTTCAGATTGATGGACTGTGTGATTATTCCAGCCACAATTATTTGTTCAAACCTGCTGCCGCGTGTCAATACAGCACAACTGTTAGCACAGCTGCTAACGGCAATGAGGGACCACAAGCCACTGTGACATCATTAGTTTTGTTTTGTAAACATTGTGACACATAATCAGGATAATCAGGTGTGTGTGAGAGAAAATATATGCATCGTGTGTGTGTGTGTGTGTGTGTGTGTGTGTGTGTGTGTATGTGCGTGTGGCCTGATAGTGTGTGTCTGTGGCCTGATAAGTGTGTTGTGGTGTGTATATTGATCCAGAGAGTGCATCGATTCTTTTATCTTCATCTTGAGTATGGCTGTGTGTGTTGTACATTGATCTTAATCTGGCCAGTGTGTGTGTGTGTGTGTGTGTGTGTGTGTGTGTGTGTGTGTGTGTGTGTGTGTGTGTGTGTGTGTGTGTGTGTGTTTACCTGGTAGGCGTGGTCCGTGTGGATGAGGTAGAGTGCGCTGGGCGCAGAGCGGCTGAGCGGGGTGGTGCCACCAGCGTGAGGCTCCTTGGTGTCAGAGGATTGCGGAGGTCTGTGGGAGTCTGGCAGCTGGCTCAGAGGGGGGAGAGGAGAGGGGGGAGGAGGAGGGGGAGAGAGGATAGACGGGGACACGGGGGACAGGCTGCTCAGCCCATCGGCCACAGAGTCCGTGTTGAGCTTGATCTCCGTGTAGTAGAAGTCCTCCTCGCCGTCGCTGCAGTCCGAGTCACAGTTGCGCCTGAAGACAGGCAGAAACAAAAGAGACAATAAGAAATTTTCCTACAATGCAATCACACAAGACCCCCCCTCAAATTTAGTGTCACTCATCCAACCTACTAAAGACAGTGATATGCCGTTAATCAGTGTGGCGCAGAGTGGCCACAGTTTAATTGAATGTCAGCATAAATGTGTGATATCATTGTTCTCCACTGTGCTCATTTTCCTTTCACCTGTCACCTCCCCGCCCGCGCCCAGAGCAGTTACCGTGGCGATAATCCATCAGCCGTTAATCTGCTGTTTTGACAACGAAGCTGGTTGGAGGGGTCAGAGAGGAAGTGACAAAGAGGCTTTAGCTGAGGTATGCAGTGCACCTTACCCCAGGTGGATGGTGCGGATGTGTCTCTGGATGCCAGCAGCGGTGCTCAGCACCTTGCCGCAGTTCTTCCACAGGCACTTGAACATCACCTTCATGGAGTTCTGTAAGAAACACACAAAGTGCAGCAGCTACAGTCAGAAGCTCAGGTGGTTTCATGTTTAAAGGGATGTGCTGGGACAAAAAGTCAGCCCTGGACTTTTGTCCAGACCAGCCTACATACAGGCCCACGATCGTCTTTCTGGCATCGTTTCCCACACATAGACTTAAGTTGGCCGGGCCATCCACGAACATTTAACATCCACCGATTTTAGCATTTTTTATTTTTATTTTTTATCAGTCCAAGAGAACAACGCCATCTGCAATCGATTAACAATCACAGAGAGAGAGAAAGACGTGCTCTGGTATTCGTCCCTCCTCCACTGATTGTGGTGCTCCAGTTTAATGCCATTGTTTTTTAAAAGCTTGTAAGCGCACCTGGTTGGTACACATGTCATTTGGTACCATGTTGGTTTCGATAGGCTGCATCATTAAGGAGCCTCCTCCACATGTGGCTCACCTGCTGTTGTGAAAACAGACTTTCCAAATGTTATTGGACCGAATGGATCTAATTCTGACAGTGGAAAGATGTGCGCCCACAGCACACAACAGGTGTGTCGCACAGACAGAAGGAGGTGTTGCAGCAGCCGGGACGTGACGCCCTCAGGAGTGAAAGTGATGCAACTGCTGATTTTCTAGAGAGTCGAGATGCAGTATTTGGTCATATTTGGTTCACCTCTATGTTTGTGTATGTAGTCGTATTTTCAAGTATTTTTTTCTGGAACGCTTTGAATTTTGAAAGCACAGTAGGAAGCTGACAATAAACGGGGGAGTGAGGGAGAGGTGAGACGACACTGTATAGAGCTTAGAATTACACATTCGTAAAGTGGTTATTCTGCTATTGAAAAATCGTGTTTTTTGTGCCATAATGCCGACGCTGCCATATTTCACTTCAGTAAATAAGTGAATATTCACTGCACTCTGACGACAAACAAAACAACTTCAGCCTAAATGCTCACAGCTTTACTGCACCTGCTTTCTGTGGAGCTTTCCTGAACACATTTCATCTCAGAGCTGAATGAGGCTGAATAACAGTCAATTTCTCTCTGGTTGTGAGCTCGTGAGGCTCCTGTATTTGTTATCCGTCTACTGTAATTACACCGCTGGCCTCCTAAACAGACTCTACATTGTTTTTCATGAAGAGAAAAGCCATGCGAGCTTTCTCCTTGCCCTCCTGTCTCCCCGCTCGGAGCCATTATAAACGCTTTTATAAGCCTGTCTATCAAACAATTGTTTAGGGGACTGATTTAATTTTGACAATATGTTTTTTTTAATTTTCCTCCTCCTTCCAGACATGCATGCACACACAATCATGTGTCCCACTTGCGTTTTGTCTTTGGGTAACAAAAGCCTGTTCTGTGTGTTACTAGTGTGCGTGTGTGTGCATGTGTGTTATTCCCTTTAAAGGAAGCATTTTACAGTAATTAAATGGTGAGCTCCAAACCGCTTTGTCTTGCCAAGAGAGAAGCAAGAGCACAAGAGGGGGGTGTAGATAATTTCTTGTGAAACCTTGGCATCACACATATAGCGCGTGTGCGTGTGTGTATGTCAACTGAACTGCTATCCAGGCTATTAAAGAGTCAGGTTTTGTCTCCATCCACCCTCCATTCTCGCATTCTTCTTCTTGTGATTCCTGTTAGTCCCTGCTGTATTTCTTCATCCATAACCTCTTTGCCACTTCTAAATGTCTCTCTCTCTCTCTCCCTCTCAGAGCTCTTCTTTGCGACATGTCCCCAATTAATACAGTACAGTGTGCCGATGTGGAGCTAACCCAAAGTCTTTATCGATTTTTAGAGGAGACATGAAGCAGGCACGATCTTTACGTTTGCTGTAGCCGGTATTAAAAGCATTTCTGCTGTTGCAGAGCGGCTGCATGTGGAAACTGAGAAGTAATTATGAAGGGCAAATGTCTGGGGAGGACACACACATGCAGAGCGAGGGGAGAAAGGCAGGAGAGGAAGTGGGGAAGAAAGGGGGACAGAGAGTGAAAGAAGAGATGGATGGATGGTACTGACAGTGAACGACAAACCAGCAAGTACAAGTGCTGATGAGGGGAGAGAGATAAAGAGAGGGAGAGCAAAGCAATATACATCTGAAAAAATAATGAGTGACGCTGAGCTGTGGATGTGATGAGCTGTCAGGACTGTGTAGAAATGAGACCAGCTGAAATGATGAGTGAGAAAGAAACTGTGTGTGTGTGTGTGTGTGTGTGTGTGTGTGTGTGTGTGTGTGTGTGTGTGTGTGTGTGTGTGTGTGTGTGTGTGTGTGTGTGTGTGTGTGTGTGTGTGTGCACTGTGCTCATAAAATCCAGGCAGCAAAGACAAAACTACCACTGGAGCAAAAGGCTGTGTGTCCTTTCCTGTCGCATTTTCATCTCTGTCAATCAGTCAGTCAGAGTCTGAACTACATCCACAACCTCAGTGGTGAATATCACAGTGCGCTGAAGAAGGGAAATCAACCAGCTCGTGTACGTCTGACAGCACATCACAGACCATCTCCTGACCCTCTTCTTCTCAAGAGATCTGATGTTATCAGGAGAACTGCTGCCGCTATCTTTCAAACCCCTTTAATATGTGACTCTATGACTGATCCGCACTGAAATAAATGGGGAATCTTACAGTACTGCTGTGGCTGTTTCTAAACCCTCTAGGGTGCATAAGGTCATGAACAATTTTTATTTTCTACAAAGTGTGAGCTATTTAGACCTTGTCCATACTAACATAGCTTCATCTGAAAATGCAACTTTTTCTCTCCACTTTGGCCCTCTGTACACACTGAGACACTGCACACACCGCATTCTTCACTCCCCAGAACAAATCTTTAAAACACGCTCTGTGTTGAGTAGATAGATCTGAAAATCAGCCTTTTGTTTGATGGGATAACAGAACTTCTAGATATGTGAGCTTGATGTCACGGGGCTGGGTAGCAAAAACAGTCTGTTTTGCTGTAACTTCCTCTGTGATCACTCGATGTATATGTTAACATACTCAACAGTGTTGTAATGATCTTGTATCTACAAGATATATTCAAATATATTTTTTTTAGGACATCTTAGTGATCCTTGGTTAGACTGAATCTGTGTCTTTGCTTGTTGGGTTAATATTTGGACAGGCTTGCTGTGTGTTATGTGTAGGTTGTTTTGTGGCAATTTAAATAAAAATCCCTGAAGTGAGATGTTTGATTGATGTCTCAGTGCTGCAGCGCAGGAATTACTGATTGCCTGGTTAATGGCTCGCATTTAAACACATAATTAAATCACTAATTTGCAATAATTCAACTGTCTGACAACAGAAACAGAAAACATGTAAATGAGAACAACTAAGTTGAGTTCAGCTATCAAAGACACTACAAGTGATGCTGAAGAGCAGGACGTTTAACGAGCTGAGTTTTAGTGGTAGGTGGCTGTGTCTGTCTCTTTTCACTAGATGATGCTGGAGTATTCACCTTGCGCTTGCGAGGGATGGGCTCATCAAAGAGCAGGCTGCTGCCGTCCTGCTCGTCCAGGCTGGGGTCTTCAGGCCCTGCTGGGCCGGGTCCCACGCCGCCCAGGCTGGGCACACGGAAGGGCTTGAAGCTGTCTGCTGAGAGCGGCGGAGAAGGTGTAGAAGGGTTGGACTGGTCACTGGGGGCAGACCAGCTCCAGTAGCCACCCGAAGAACTGTTGCTAGACGGGGTGAAGGGGCCAGCGGAGCCGTTGTCCTTCCACGAACCACTCAGACCCTCTAGAAGATGGAGTTTAACAGAGAGGGGGGAGGATCAGGGGTGTGACAGTGAATTTAACAATAAATCCAACCGCTTCAGTCATATGATGATGATACAACCACAACAAAACATGTGGGTGTTCCTCTGTCAGTGACGGGAGATCAAGACATTCAATTAAATTCAGACAGCTTTATTTGCACTTCACAAAAAAGAGCCTCCCAGCACTACTTTTGTGTGTGACACGAGGAAATAAAGGTTACTTTCTTGTTCTGTTTTTCCGCTGGGACACTTCCAAGGTCTTGTTTTTTTCTTTTTAGATCAAAGATGCGTTTCTTTTGAATAACAGCTACAAAAGGCGTTTCACTTTGTGAAGGTTGAGGCTGGGGAAAACTTTGAGTGTGTAGATGAGTGTGTATGAGAGAGTTTGTGCGTGTCAGACACACAGAGAGAGAGAGAGAGAGAGAGAGAGAGAGAGAGAGAGAGAGAGAGAGAGAGAGAGAGAGAGAGAGAGAGAGAGAGAGGTAAGAGCAGACCTAGTTTGTTTGGTTTAGTGAAGCTGTTTCTTGGTGGGGTGTCTCTGCTCTCAATCTGGCTTCTTTCTTTACGTTTCACAGAAGAGAGGAAGTGGCTCACCGACAAAAAGAAAGCTGCTCTGATATGCATTTGGTTTTGTGGTGCAGAAAAGCAAATTCTCATCCTGACTGAAGCGCTGATAATATCAAGATGAGAAAACACCTTTCAACGAGAGCTGGAGCCAATTCCACGACGCACGGCAGAGCTTGAGAAATAAATGTCATCCATGGCGCTTGGCTTGACTACGGGTGAGCGCGAAGCTTGAGTACCTGCTGTGTGTACTAATGTAAACGCACATTGTATGATCTCCAACATGTGTACATGGGAGTGACATCTGTGCGACTTCATTAAGATTAAACTGCACGATCGGTATTCAAAATCCACTTTGTTCACGTGTGCATGATGTATGTGATGTACGTATAACATCTGACCGCCTGTGTATGTGTGACTGCGATAAACGCCTGCACGGTGGTTGGAGGGGTGGCTGCACGTCTGCTCGCTTGAACGGGCAGTCGGTCGGTTGCACTGACGATCTGAGTGGTTGCACGTGATTGCAGTTACTGGGGGACACTTTGGATTTCCGCCACTGTGACGAGTGGCAGAGATCCAGACTCAGTGTGCTCTTCTGTGGATTTGCAGAAGTCATTGATGAGAGAATCCTAAAGCACAGCAGGTGGCAGCAATTTATCAACTGAAGCTTCCACATGCATTCACTAGATAACAGCTGCGAGGGAATGAAAAGTCAGCGTATAGCAGAACATGCCAGGCTCAGGCGTTTTTCAAGCTGCGAAGTTTACAGAACATTGTATTTGTCGAAAGGACGTCTCCAGTTCATGAGTTGCCTATCGGTTGTGATACTCACCGTTGACTTTGACAGGTGGACTCCTGACCAGCGGGCTGGTGGAGAGACTCGTCAGCACCATGGCAGCCGTCACCTTGTCCATGTCCACTTCCTCCTCTGACCGTCTGTGGGAACAGAAAAAGAGGAGAATTTTAATGAGCATCCGCTGCTCCTGATATATCATCTCATCTTGAGAATCAGATTTTAACAGGCCACAGCGCTCACACCTTACACACACACACACAGACCAGTACCCAAAGTTGGACATGAAGTGGGTGAAGCTCAAGAACACAGTGAGTGAATCCACTCAGCCAGATGTTTTCAGACAAAAATCAGGCCTTCAGGTCTTAAACTCACTCAGCTTTGCATTCTGCTGCAATGTCTGCAACATAGGCTGCTAATTACATGCAAGTTTAAGGGTTTTTATTTTTGGTCCACTGTGGGTGACTGATGCAATCACACAGACACCACTGGAAAAAAAATCAACAACCAACAGCTGAAATGCTACAATGCAAAATAAAAATAAATGTAAAGCTAAACTAGACTGATGTGGGTCTTGCATTGAATCCCTAAAGCCTGTATTATCAACATAAGCTTGCACACACCAGCCAATCCATATGGCCAAACCACACATATTTGTTTCTTCTAATTGGTGGGCAGCAAACACGCACTAGTAGGCAAGTGTCTTAATCTTCTCGCATGTATTCCTCAGAGAGAGGCAATAAGTGATCGAAGAAATGTCAATAGCCTTATTACTGACAGTACACCTATGGTACATGCTCATTATCAACGTAACAAGCAGTGTCTGTGAGCGTGTGTGTCAATGTGCGTGTGTGATTTGTTCCTGAGAAGGCACACCTTTGATGTGTGTGTGGGGAAACCAAATGATCAAACTCAGTTCTATTACAATGATGAAATCTCCTGCTGCCTTAGAAAAACATGACATCAGCCATCACCGACTTGTGCCGGTGGCTGAGATCAAACGGTAGGTTACGCTGCATCTTAATTGGTGCGTTGCCAGCAAGGCAACCAACGGTGGAAATAAATAACCCATCTTTCACTTTGCTAATACCTGTCAAACAGCAAATTCCCACTTAGAAGTTATGTAAAATCTGTGACATGATGCAACATTTATTCTCCTCCATCACCACTTGTGTCTGTACTGAACTCATCTACTGGCTACACTGGTCTGATCAGGAGTCTTTTTTTAAAAAAATGTGTTAAAAGTTAATGAGAAGACACAAACAGATGTGGATTTGCTCAGCTTGCTGCAAACTGTGGCGAAGACTCACCCGCTGGTGGTGGACATGTTTTCACTAGTACTAAAAATCTGCATTTATCATGAGCTCTATGAAAGAAAGAGAGAAGGAACAAGGAATATAAGAGAATTTGGATTTCCTACTAAACTAAACATCTATACCGTCCAATGGCGCACTGAGATTAAAGATGTGGGGCCGAATCCATCTAGAAACTCCACAGCTGTGTCTTCCCATTTCAATTAAATCAACACTGAGCTCGTCGGTCATGCTGCAGTCCCCTGTAAAGCATGTTGAGAGAAAAAGATAGGAGACGTTTCATGACTCACACCCCCCCCGTAACTGGGGCAGCAATTTGCACCCCGAGAGATCACAGCCCAAAGAATACTGTACAACTAAGACCAACAATGGAGAAGTTTAAGAACAACAGTGTTGAACTTGCTGAGAGGCCCAGTCGAAGCCCAGACGTGACTCCCGATGTTTATTTTTAGGATGGCTTTAAGGCACAGATGCTCCCCATCCAAGTTGACCGAGCTTAAGCAAATGCAGAAAAAAGAAAGCCCCAAAATCCAGATGTGCAAAGCTAACACAGATGTGTTTAAGATGACCTAGAGGGCTCAAATCAGCCAAAATCCCACAAACTGAGCGTGGGTGAAATGAGATACTGTATTTCTACCTCTTAAAGGACAATAAAGACACATTTTCACATTAAATTATCAAAAACCTATTGAGTTTCCTGAAGCATTCATTATGGATTATGTCTTCTCTTTGAATGCCTATATGCTGATCCCATGAGTAAACCTTTTCCATACTGGGAAACAAAGGCTGCAGAGAATAAAGCGCTGGGCAGCAGAGCAGCTCTCACTGTTCTGGCAGTTCTACTGAGAACAATTTTTGATTGGATTTTTTCTGTTTTACCACAGCGCTCTTTGGCACAAGTTGACAACCCCTAAATGTTTTATATACATACTTTTGACAACCCCACCCCCAAAATCATCATTTTTTCCAGCACAAATGTTCAGAGTTTGCACTGTAATGAGCAACTGGCAGAGCTGCAGAGGTCCTGTTTATGTGCAGATGAGGAGACAATAGAACATCATGCGCGCCTGACCTCCACCACACAGGTGTGTTTATGTTTCTCAGCAGCTCAATGCTAACTAGAGATGGCATTGTTGACTGTAGTGCAGCTGTACTAAGACCTTAGTCTGGGCCGTCAGTGCCTGCTGAAGGTTCACAGCCTGCGTTAAAGAAGCAAACTGAGAAAGAGGGGAGATCTTTTCTAAATGAGAGCAGACTTTTGGAGGATTTCTGAATTATTTTTGGGTCGTATCAGTTTCAGTGTTAGAGCACACAGCAATTTCACCAGTAAAATGATATAAGCTGTAATTTATGTAGTAGAGCTTTGCAGTCAATTTTGATTTCTGAACATTTGTGTAAAATATAAAAAATGCTACAACTGACCCCTCGGGCCTATATCTATAAAACAATATGGCAACAGAGTTTAATCTATTAATAATTGTGTATTTAGAGAATTTTTTGGTAGTGTTTTTTTTTTGGGGGGGGGGGTGATGACATCATGAAATATGATAACAGACATTCAAAGCTTCCTTAAAAAACCTCAATAAAAGCTTCAAATGTAGAAAAGTGATATTCAGTTCAGCCCTACAGGACAGCACAACATTCATATATGATAACATTTGCTGACTCTCCTGTACATGAACTAAATACAACATATGGATCTCATGGACAGACTCTTAAAAGTTAGTGTCTTCTTATAAATAATTTCTTCAACATTAATGTGAGAGCCATCAAAAGTGCATTTACTTCACAGGCAAAATGGAGAGATTGGGTTACCCTGTGAGAAGAGAAGATAGCATTCGCTAACAAAGAAAGAGCCTCAGCCTCCATTAGCTGATGTCTAATTTATTACCCTTTTCACTGTTGAATATGATGTCATTACAGCCTCCACATAAATCAAGAAATGAAGCCGCACACACAACTGACACTTTTACCCATAACCCCCCAACCCACGCCGCCGTAAAACCACTTCCTGGTCACCTTGGGAAGCCATCATGTGACTGGAGATGTTATCTCCATGGCAACAGTGACAGACAATAATTACTGGGTGCTTTTGTCTATCTTGAAATATGAAAGAGTAAATCTCAGAAAAACACATTAGGAGGAGTAATAATTAAGACATGATGTATGAGAGGGAGCGAGAGAGGGAGCAGGAAGGGGAATTTCCCAAATCACATTTGCCATTAGAGGTCTTATCAAACTAAGTTTTCATCCAAGTGCTTATTACTGCTATAATTAGCACACACTGAGAGCATGTGTGTTTGTGTGACATGTTGGGACACATGCTACACAGGAGACAGCGAGGGGTGGTTAACAAATTGTTAAGTGAATTCTGATAAATGAGTTTCATATGTTGGCATGTTCGTGCTTCGCTGTATGTGCCAGTGTACGTGTGTGCGTGTGTGTGTGTGTGTGTGTGTGTGTGTGTTTTAATATTCTTACGTCGCTAACTTGCAATAAAACATCCTCCAATATCTGATCCCCGAGGCTCCCTGAGAGGAACAATATCGTGGACGTACAGCGAGAAAGTTAAGAGCTTGTTTACTAATGCAGATCACATGAAACAGATCCATGTAACGTTATCTTGCTGCTGGCTAGTCATAAATGGAAAATGAATTTATCTTCAGGGGACAAACAAACATATTGCTGTTGAGGCTTCTAATGTTGTTAATACCTTCAAAGACTCCCAAGCTGCTTTAAATGACCTGGAAAAAAGGACACTGACTCTTTAATTGATATGTACTCTGCTGAGACTGCATCACCTACGGTGTGAATTATCTCTATCTTCGTCAGACCTGACATCAACTGAAGTTTTTTTATGCAAATGCATCACTATCTACCAGACAACACTCTCATTATTAGATCATTTCACAGGTACATACAGGGCTACACTTCATTTTAAAGGTGGTTATAATGGACCCTGCTCAATATCTAAACGCTCTTATCAGCAATTGCTAACATAAGCTTTTAATTACAAGCAATAAGACAAACACAAATGGTAAAAGAACTAACATTTACTTTCACTGTTGATTAATGTGCCTATTATGTCGATTAATTGATGAATTGTTTTGGTCAATAAAATGTCCACCATCTCTGACCAGCAAACACTCACATCTGAGAAGCTGAACCCAGAAAATGTTTGAAAAAGTCTTCTGTCAGTTTACAAACTGATTAATCAACTGATGCTGTCAGCTCTGAAGACAATCCATTTGAGGAGACAACACGCTCTGCTTGCAAAGTATTTAAACTGCTTTCACATTTATGGAGTTAATGAGCCTGATGTGGCTCGGGCTCGATACGCAGACGACCATTCTCCTTATTTTTCTGTCTTAAAATGTTAATGCCAGATGTAAACGGGGCTGAAGAAGAGTTTGCATGAAGAAATGAAACTTGCTTTTATATCTAGTAGCCTTGACCCAGCTTGATTTGAAACAGAGTTTCGTCTGATGGGCAAGGCCCTCATCAAACGTGGAGGAGGTACCGAGCAAGTTGTGAAAATTGAGAATATCAAGAACACATGTTGAAGACAGAGATTACAAAGTGAAGGAGTTAAAATTAGAGTCATAGATGAGCTGGGATTCCTCCCTGTGAGGGTACAGAGATACAAGTAAAACAACAGCTCCCTCTTCAGGGGTTCTGATGAGCTTGGTGCGAGATATGGCTGTTTGCCCATCTGCCAATGGGCTGTGTGTGTGTGTGCGCTAAAACTTCCCTAGACAGATGTGCCAACTCCTTTTTTTAGGTAACACAAAACAAAGGGCCTGGCTGAGAGCAAATAAGACAGGAGGGAGGGCAGGGTGAGGGCGTAGGTGTGTGAGGCCAAGTCTCCACCATTGTGGGGGACAGGCAGTGTCCAGTTTCAAACATAACACTGGGCAGGGGGAGAGACAATAACAGGGGTTCAAGTTACTGTGGCCATCTCAGTCTGACAGGTAGAGGTGGTCCAATGAAACGTGGTTTTTTGGAATAAAGTGCCATTATTCTTAAAGAAGGATAATATAAACTTCTTTCTTTTCAGAACAACACTGAATAATTTAGTGGATGATAAAAGCTAAACACTCAGCACAATTAGGGTTGCTCACACCTGTAAGCAACCCAGTATGAGCCAGAGCAGCCTTTGGAGCAGCTGGGAGTCAAGTACCTTTGCTTAAGTAAAATTCAGCAGTGCTTCAGAGATTACAAAGGGCAATTCATACCCTTAACATGCCCAGAAATACAAACATTACTTCCACTTCAACCCAAAATTCTTGAAAACACATTTCCTAGAAGTGAAACTGCTGTTCAAATCTTCTACTGCTCCTGGAACAACATTTGGCTGCAGACACACAGCTCACCATCCCTCCACTTAAAGCTAATGAGGGAAAACAAAATGATCGCAGGTCACAGTTCAGGTACGACACAGTGCAATACGCTGCTTAGGATTTGTAACAAACTCCCTCTCTAAACTAATTCAGAATAAATGGGCCAAGGAAAATCTTCATACGCGCACACGCAAATACACAAACCCCTTGTAGCTTTAGCTCGCATGTTACCCAAAAACTATCCATCAGTTGTAATGAAGGCAGCTGAAAGGTGTGGTGGTTTGCAGGAATTCCCCTGAAACAAAGGCCAGCGCTGCCAAGCACACCCCTCACTCCTACACTCTGCTGCTGCCTGTACGCCGTCCTCTCTCCTCTTCCTCCCTTCAGCCCTGCTGGACTCCCTTTAAACTCTCTCTGCCTCTCGCTCCCTCCCACACTTTGAGCTTTTTTTGTTGACTTTGTCAACTTTTGTTGCTGCCAGTCACACTGTGAGCGGAGTAAGCGAGCAAAAAAGACAGCAACAAGGACTGTGTGTGTGTGTGTGTGCGCGCGTGCGTGTTTGTGCGTGCGTGTGTTGGGGTGGGCCTGTCTCTTTGATGCTGAGCAGTGCAGGGAGGTCTTCTCGTTTATTACAGCCACTGGACTATAACGCCTATTTCCTCCTCAATAAGCTCATATAAATCAGAAAGCTCCTCCACTACCATGTGCTTATCTGATCTCTTCACACACACGCACGCACGCACACACACACACACACACACTCGCCATCAAAGCCACAAAAGGAATCTGCATATGACACGGGGCTAACATGCATGAAGGGCACAGCTTTTGATTGGCAGATGTGTATGAAGGGGCACACGCAGGAATTTTCTTTGACATGCTTGTGTGCATCACTCAGGCTCTTACAGATGCTACAGATAATAGCCCTTTGTTGAAAAACACACATCCCAAAAACAGCATTTCAATAAAACCTGAGAAATATACAAAGGGGTTTATTGTAGCACTGTGCTGCTTTTTCAATTTCCTGTGAAGAAGTGTGTATGTGCGAGGCCTATACCTATCACACACATGAGGGTGAATGTGCGGTCTGGACAGGTGCTGCCGGCAGCTGCAGGCTGACGTGTGCCTTGACGAGCACATGGGTTACAAGAGGGACCCATTTTTATGGACACAATAGGAGTTTTACTACACTCAGAGGTGATGTCCAAAATAACTAATCTTGCCTTGGTGTCATCTGTTGGCTGCTGGTGGTGTATGTACTGGCACTGGATGGTGAACATGCCCTGCTAGCTGTTAGGATGCCGTCATCTGCGATGCAAGTTATCAAAACTGATTTCCAGCCAAATTAGCAGCTTTAGGGCTGCTCATATTCTCAACAATCGTTTGATAGATTGCTATAAATTTTATGTATAAATGTATTATATGTTTTTGAGTGGCATGCCAACAACCATGCATCCCAGAGGATATGTATTCAGCCTCAGCTCTCACTTCTACATCGTGTTTAGTGCTAATCAGCAGATGTTAGCATGCCTACACATTACAATTACATGTTAAACATTAAGTACCTGCTAAACATCAGCACATTAACACTGTCACTCTGAGTATAGCAAGCTGACATTAGCATTTACCTCAAAGCACCTCTGCGCCTAAGTGTATCTGAACACACCTGCTAGCATGGCTGTAGTCTCCATTTTTGTATGCATGATCTATTCTTTAGTGATTCCTCATATTCTTTGCCTTAATTGAGGGAATAATCTCAATTCAACACATTACATTTTGTTTTGCGGGTGTTTTCTATAATTGCCATATGTTTCATTTTACATGAACCATGAATGAATAAAATGAATGGAGCACATGAATGTTTGGTTGGTTACCAGTCTGTCAACTTCACTTATGGTATCAGAGATCAAATAAAATGTTAATATGGCACTGATATCAAAATCTAAATCTGTTACTATTGCCTGTATGCAAACACACACACAAAAAAAATCAAAGGACCAAGACATCTTCCTTGCCATAACAACATATGTGCTGGCCTGGCAGCCAGCTCCTTGAAATAGGAGCCACCGGCATCTTTCCCTTCACGCAGACTCTGCTTCAGCTCTTAGAGCAGAAGCCAAACCTCCATCTGATTCACTGTAACTCGAGCTTTACGATGAACTGTAGCCTGGATCAGTGTTCGTCCACTGCTGAAAGCTCATCCCCTCTCCTTACAAACGCCAACATACCCTCATTCAAAGTTGATAAACTGTTGATACATTACGTCAGAAACATTCAAGATGAAGTTGGTTTTTAATTACAACACGTAATGGGACTGAAAGGTGGAGCATTATCTGACCAGAGAATAAACTTATCCTCCACATAGGGAATTGATTTTACAGCAATTTAATAACCGTCTTGTTTGTTGATTTGGAGAAACACGATCATAATGAAAAGCCTGGAATAAATTGTCAGACATAACTGGAGCAGGATGGGTTTTTCTTTGTGTGAAATCTACAGACTCAAACCTTTGGTCCAGCTGATTACTGCCTCCGTTATAAAATACCATGAATTGAATTTTGTGCTTCATTGAACATAGTTTGTCATGAACGCAACTGTGTAGTAGATAATCCCTCGTTAATTTTGACTGAAAGGTTGTCCCAATTTGAACCTATCTATAACTAATTCATGGTTGTTTGGTGTATGCTGCTGTGCATTCTATTGTTTTGCATTATTTGCATGAATGTCATGACAAACACGAAGGTCTAACAGCGTATCACCTATACTTTAACACCGGATCTTAACATGAGATCTAACTACAAAAGCTAGAAGATGGGGTGAGCCAACTTCTTCCTTCTTCTTCCTGTTAGCCACTAGATTTCACTTTCATTAGTAAAGAGAGGGCAATGAAGACATCATATTGCCGACTTTCAAAGCTTTCAAGATGAAAGGCGGAAACAGAAATTGCTTTGTACAGTTTATATCAATCAAACCCAAAAGAACACAGACTGTTCTGCAGGTATGACAAACAAGGCACTGGTAGAAGAGGCAGAGCAACGTGTCTTTTATCTAATAGTTTATGGGTCTTCCTCTAAATTTGTAATTTGTGTTTGTGATTAATCTGTTTTTCCTGAAGGAACCACCTGTGCTCCCACCCAAAAGCACCACGACCATCTTTAAAAGCCAAGAAAAGGCTGCACACAGTCTGCCATAATGCACTGCATAGAGAACAGCTGATTGAATGTATAAGGCCTGTCACGTATAGAACAGAAGAGCTGATGAAGTCATTAACACTCAACAATATTATTGCTGAGAGCCACACTGTGTCTAATCATCGCCATTTGCTAGCAGCTAATTAGCTCACTACGCATTAGCATGTTTAAGTTGCCTGCCTCTCTTTGTATCTGCCCTCCAAACACACACCAACACACACACTTGAGTAAAGGATACGGCGCTATATACAGACACATTTTTACACATGAGTAAGCGACAGTGTGCGCAGATGGAAACCGTGTTTGTTAGTTCCCGTTTTTAAACAACTTCATTTAAACAACTCTAACAGACACACACCATGTTGTGAACGCCCTCTGGTAAGAGCAAAACAGGGTGTGGCGTACATTACCTGGGCATGGAGCCAAAGACCCTCTGTGTGTGTATAATGTGTGTTGCTTCTTCATGCGTCTGCAGACGGGCAGTTACAGCTGCACGGTAGCTACACTGAGCTATTTGCAGATCAAGAGGGCATGGCTTTTTACTGCATGTCTATCCACGTTTTGCTTTGCATTTGTCCGTTTCTGCTTCTAATGCGCCAAGACTGGATGAGTTACGCTTCATGTTGTAAATGGATAAAATAAGTCGACACCGACCTGCCGACACGCATAGCCTCACTCTCACATATGATTTTCTTAGTGAGTGCTTTTTAGTCTTCCTCGCCCTATGCTGGAGTAAAGCAGATTTCCAGTCTCACAGTGAGAAGTGGGGAAAAACAACAGTCTCTCTCTGTGTTGCTCTTTAGCCTAGTTATGCATCTACACACTCCACCACTGGGAGACGGAGAGCATGTGCGCGCACACACACGTAAAACTTACTGTACACCCATGCACACATAAAATTGGAAATTAGATCATACATGTAAACAGAGACACGCACAGGGGAGGAACTTTGACTTAGATGTAAGAGTTAGCTAAACAAATGCAGAATTAAATGTGCTTTAAAAAGCCCATAGGCTTGATTCTTTCTTCCTTCTTCTTCTTCTTTTATTTGTGACAGCTTAAAACAATGTTTTCATCATCATCTGGAACACAAAGACTTTGAGCTGCACTGAAACACTCAGGCAATTGTCTCCAAGTGCTTGGGACTCAAAAGGTATTTAACTAGACCATATATTCATGAATGTTGTGGATCAGCAAACCTTTTGAATGGTGCTGCTAAATGTTGTCATATAAGCCGCACAAGTATCTTCTACATCAGTTTGTAGTGGGTCTGCTGACCGAGAGGTGTTCCAGCACCATAAAACTAGGCAATATTCCAGTTTCTGCATCTCCTTTTGCATTTCTAATAAAATGAAGGACGTAAAAGGAGGCGTGCAGGACTGCTTTGTTTATGATACGGTGTTAACCTATTTTGCATGAATGGATATCCTTTGAACTCGAAGGTAAACATGTCATGACAAAGGGTGTGCTTAGCGACATGTAAATGGCTGAGGCAGAGGGATGGGTAAGCGTATGAAAGATTTAAGTCTCCAGGTAGTGTGTGTCTGTGTTTATATAAGAAAACAGCCACAGGGTAGAGAACCAGGTCTTCAGTGAGAGTGTGTGTGTGTGTGTGTGTGTGTGTGTGTGTGTGTGTGTGTGTGTGTGTCAGGTTGACGTATATAAGTCCTGATTTCTTCCCATTTCACATCCATAAAGACAGAGTTAAGCCCTTGAGCGACAGAAGCGAGGGAAACTGATCATCCACTCTCTCCGCTGCAATTTACCTTTTAATACACCCTTTGATTGACACACACACACACACACACACACACACACACACACACACACACACACACACACACACGCGCGCTTCAGCAGTGTGCCCTAGATTCACACTATAGGTTGGGGTTCCTGCATACAGCCTATCCTTTGGGCTTGGGGTGAACATACACACAGACACACACACACACGCACGCACACACACTTGGTGGTTATGCCCTAGTTTGGTGCTATAGGTTGGAGGTCCAACTTAGAGTATGTACCAGCCTCTAGGCTAGACACACACACACACACACACACACACACACACACACACACACACACACACACACACACACACAGAACTAACAGGGTTCCCTTTAATCCATTATTACAGTCGCAGGTGAGGAGAACAGCAGGTGGAAACACACTTGGAAGCAGATAAACAAAAACAACTAGATGGATGTAGTGAGGTGATGGAGAGTAAGTAGATGAGAAAGAGAAGTTTTCCTGTCTGCAGGGTGCAGACTATGGTGAGTTCTAGCAAATTGAATTTGATATTTTTTGACCTCAGGTTCAAAGTCCAGTGACCACAGGAGCTTACACCTTATGTATGCAATATTGATTATACAGCATCATTCCACACCCAGCTGTTTCATTTTGATATGTTTTGCTTGTATTTACCTCTTGTGTCTTGAGGTACTGAACTAAATCCCCTGTGACAGTGCTATCATTGCATCTCAGTGTGCTTTTCTCAGAACTCAATCTCCCCTTGAATCAGCTAAGCACCTTGACAAACAAGTTTAAAGATACTGTGAAAAACATGAGCAACAAATGCAATCTTGTCTCCTCTTTTAAAGCTAGGGGGCATCGCACAAATGAATATCTGCAGCTTGAAAACGCAGCGATGTGGATCTTGCTACTTGAACTTTGTGCACTCACTGACTGAGCTCTCTATAGTCACATCCTGTCTGCCGCTATTCAGCACAATAAAAAGCTCAAACTCAAAACCAACCATTTGAGGTTTCTCTCCTGAATCTGCAAAAAAAGTCACCAAAATACTTACAAAGTAGGAAATCAACAATGTCACAAAAATTAAACGGTACAGGCAAAACCCTGAGGCACATTTGTAAAGATGCAAAGATAACAAAGGCCATAACAGGTGTGATGATGGAGGCACGCAAAGCATGATGATGAGGGAGATGGAAGAAGAAAGAGGGGTTGGACCTGGGCGCAGGGATAAGCCATCTTCGCGCACGCACACACACACACACACACACACACACACACACACACACACACACACACACACACACACACACACACACACACACACACACACACACACACACACACACACACACACACACACACACACACACACACACACACACACACACAGTGATGGGCTTTCCCTGAATTGATGTTGCTGTATGCCCTAATGAGCACAGGGAATACACAGGATCTCACAGCTCCAAGCTACTCATTTAGCTTCATGTGAGTGCACGTGTGCATGAGTGTGTGCGTGTGTGTCGCTTTCTGCCAGATGTTTATGTTTCTGCTCACAGGTACTTGGCAGATGTGAATGTTACGTGTATGAGAGTCAGTATGAGCAGTGAGGGGTCACCCACTGATGTGAACAAAGGCTATGAGAGTTACCCCCCGCCCCCCCTTCCCCGACTCTTCATCCCTTGTCCTCTTATGTCTCTCTACACCCTCCTCTCCTTCACCTGTCTTTATCCCATGCCTCCATTTCTCCATTAATGGAGGTTCATGAAGTGCTGCCTGAGTTGGAACAATCAACTCTACCCAAAGGTCTCGTCCGTCCAAATTTTTCTCTCGTTCCTGTCTTCCCTCAAGGACAGGGGGAACCTGCTCCTCCACCTACCTTTCACCTCATCAGCGCCTGTGTGTGTGTTTGTTCATTAGTGTTTAGTGGCAAGAGCAGCAGCGATAATGGGGGTCGCGAGAGCAGCACAAGTTCGAGTCGCCGGGCGCTCCTTTCTCTCCACCTGCCCTCTGGACACGCGCACACAAACTGCCAATAAGTGTCGTAAATACACACAGACATAAACACACACAAGCACCCTTTTATCACTGCTGAGTTTGATTATAAACACCTTGCCTTTAACCACAGCAGACAGACACACACCCACACTTACATACACACCTCCAGCCACTCAGCTCCCAGGAGAGCGATACACACACTGGAGGAAGGGGCCCCTTTCCCAATTACATCTCGAAGGAGGGAGGGGGGTAGCTGTGTGCATCAGCGTGCATGTGTGTGTGTGTGTTTGCTGAAGGTGCTCATAAAAGCCCTGGAGATTGAGCTGATGGAGGGCATTATAAAAGGCCTATCAGCTGGTCCAATCGCCTCACACAGCCCTAAGGCAGGACAAAGGATCTGCCCGCCACTTCAACATTTACCTAAAGGCCTTTTACTTACACCCCTCCCCCTTCACTCTCTCCTCATCTCATTCCTCCTCTTCCTCCTCAGTTTATTCACCATTTGTGCGATTGTTAACCTTGACTTGTCCGAGGAAAGTAACCTGGTGCTTTGTTTTCCCTTTCATGCCCACTGGCACCCAAACAGTTGTTGTAAAGGACAGAAAGCGCATCTGGATGACCTTTATGTTGAGTCTTTCTTCGGTGATGGAAATTGTGTTGGAGAGAGAGAATGACAGAAGAGAGACAGGAGGAGGGAGTGAGATAGGGAGAGGGAGAGAGAGAAAGAGAGGGGAAGGGTGTGTTTTTTTGGGGGGGAGGTCTCCATCAGGCGAGCATTATCTCTGATTAATTTACTGCTGTGTGGTATGAGGATGTGACACTGAGCGTGAAGAGACAGCCGTGACAAAAAAAATGAAAACACGGAGAGAGGGGAGAGAGGGAGGTGTAGAGAGAGAGAGACAGCGAGAGAGAGCCCACCCCTTCCTTCTTCCCCCTCAACCATGTCAACAAGTCCACACAAAGACTCCTTTGCTCCATTATCCCATACGAATCTATACTGATGCATCCATACTCACATTTCTAAAGGCAACTAAATACAAGCAATGCGTGTGCATTTAGATGCACTTTGAAATTAACACTTGTCAAATCATCTTTTCATAATAACATCTTATTTTGTATTGGTATACATGAACCCTAGCAAACATCAAATTTAGTGTCACGGTAAGGACAGATAGATGTTGTTGTGGCTGTATTCACAAGAACAAAGCAAAGACTTCAGTCAATAAAGTCTGTGAAATATGGTTTTAGCATAAAAAACAGCATCTTCGGCTCTCAGCTTTTGTTTATGTATATTCTGCCATCGATCTTTAGTATAACAACATATTTCCTCTGAAGAGGTAAGCCCTACCAGTCCTACTAGCGCTTGCTGCTGTTCATGTGCTTAATTGTGTGTTCACATGCATTTCAGTAACCAGGTTACTGCAAATCCACGTACGTAAACATGCAGCAGTGACAGAAAAGGCTGCTGATGACTGCTTTCCCTCCTCTCCTTGTGTGTTGGAGCAGATGAGCATACTTGAATTTTTATGTCCAACAGAGCATGGGCCAGTAAGATGACACCACTGAAATCAGGTTTAGCAATTCACTCACATTCTTAGTTGAGGGTGGGGGGACACAAAGCAGAGTTTGAAACGTGTCTGCAGTGGAAATGAACCCCCATAACAGTGTATACACTTGACTTTTGAAACGTATAATGGCACAAAAGAACAGACAGAGGCATGGGGGTGCTGACAGAAACAGCAGGTGTCCTAAGAACCACTAGGTCCCACAAACAAGTACAAATGCTTCACATTACAGTAGCATTGTTATTCTTTATTGTGTAGGACATCAGCATTCTTCAAAGCATGCACCTTTGTGTGCAGCACAAATTCAAAGGGATTTTTCAATGTGGCTCCAATTACGAACTCTAACAGAAAACATAACAGCACAACAGGAAACTGCACAAATAAAACCCTAAAGCTAGCATAAATATATCTCCGGAGTTGCACTCCCACCACCTGTGTGTGTGTGTGTGTGTGTGTGTGTGTGTGTGTGTGTGTGTGTGTGTGTGTGTGTGTGTCAGTATGCCATGCACGTCTTCAGCGCGAATGCTCGCAGCAGCCGCAGGCGAGGCGGCAAATTGACGGACAGTTTCAGCCAGCCAACGTGCCAATTGTCACTTAGGATTTGGGTCGATGCTGCATGCCTTCGCTTACAACTGTCTGCATTGAAAATGTAAACAAAAGCAAAACAAAGGTGGATTGTAGCTAACATGAAACACAACTGAAGCCTCTTTGCTGTCTATCTGTCTGCGATATCATAGTCACTTGTAAATGTGTGATTGTGCACCCATCATTAATCATTAACCCTTCCTGTGGGGGTTAACTGCAAATGACTGGCATATTTGCATACATAATTGGAAATGTGTATGTGTGGGTGTGTTTGGTGTGTATGGAATCTGTATGCAAGTTCAGTAAACTGCATGTTGATTTCTGTAATCACAGCTATTTTCTACATGGTAACTAAATTTCCCTTATTGGACAGTAGTGAAAATATGAGGAATGCGCAGGCAGGTTTCAGATTTTTGTTTGTTTTGGGGACAAGATTTGACACAAGTTTGTTTGTGAGAGAAAGCTCAGATAAACAACTTATACTTACCTCAATGCGGTTGCTGCCACTGATTTCATATGCTAGTGCAAGTTAGCCACACTGCCTATTGTACAGCACCAGCATATAGCTGAGTAGTGGGTTAACATCTCTCTCTGTCAGTCAGAAGAAAAACACAGCCACACACACACACACACACACACACACACACACACACACACACACACACACACACACACACACACACACACACACACACACACACACACACACACACACACACACACACACACACACACACACACACACACACACACACACACACACACACACACACACACACACACAGACCAGGCAGAGCAGAGAGGAGACAAAGGAAGAGAGGGAGGGCTAAAGTGTGGGAGGGTGGAAGAGACACTGATCATGGGGGAACGAAGGGGGGAATGAGCGGGAAAGCGGAGATGGAGAAAGCAAGATAGAATACAGCAGTGAAAGCAGGAGAAAGGGAGAAAAGGGACTGGAAGGAAGAGCGAAGGTGGAAAGCAACATTAGAAAGCTGATTCAGCCATCTGGGGCAAAGTGGGCAACGAGAGGGAGACTGAAAGAATAAAAGAGGGAGAAAAAGAAGTGGATAGTGAGAGGGAAAAGTGCGCTGTAAGTGGGAGAAACACAGACAAAACAGGGAGGAAACAAAGGCAGACAGGGAGGAAGAGGAGGAGGCTTTCAGTTTGCTCTTTGCTTCAGTGAAGGGCATTATTTCTTACCACAGCGAGACTCTAATCCAATAGAAAATATTACATTGGCAATCAAATTTAACGTTTTCCAAGCACTTCAGCGCAGACAACAAAAGAGTTACACAGCTTTGCAAATAAAACCCTGACATCATTTTGACATGTGCTACACAATAAATACAAAATAGACTGCACAACCGTATTTGGATTGATGAAAACTGCGGCTTTAACTGACATGCAATATGGCCCAAGTCAGCAGAGGAAATAAAAACGACGACTTTCTTGAGCTAAGTTGTTGCTGGATGAAAGTATCCAACAAAGAGCAACTACAGAGCAGCTGAAGGAAGCACCGTGTTTACATAGATGTCAATGGGAGGTCATAAATTATGCATGCTATATGGCAGAGTATGGCTGTGTATGCATGTGTGCATATAATGTTTGCAGGCCTAAACTCCAGAAAATGCTTTAATGCGTGTCTATGGGGGGTGTTATGTTTCTCTCCATCGAGACTGTGAGAGAGTGAGAGAAAGAGAGAGAGTGAGAGAAAGAGAGAGAGAGAGAGAGAGAGAGAGAGAGAGAGAGAGAGAGAGAGAGAGAGAGAGAGAGAGAGAGAGAGAGAGAGAGAGACCCTGGTAAACACTTCCATTTTCAGCTCATAGTGAGGTAATGCTGCCAAAACCTCACATGCGCACACACAAATACAGACTCAAAGTTCTGAAGGCAGCCCTTGAGTTTGGCAGAACACTGCAGTCCCACCCGACCCAAACCCCTAAAATGATTGCACACACACTCACACACACACACTCTGTCCCGCTCACATGGGAGTCAAATTCAGCATGTGGAACCCAAATCAAAACAATAACAAGCTCGTCTGCAGATGCCTGTAGCCCATGTGACCGAAGCAACTGGCTCCCATTGTTTACAGGGAGGGATGCGAGAGAGAATGGAGGGAGGGAGGTGACAAATCTGTAGTTCAGGCAAACTGCTGCCTTGTTGATATTAAGAGCTCTATGATGGTGGGGGTGGTGTGTGTGTGTGTGTGTGTGTGTGTGTTGAGAAAAACAGGAGATGGTCTGAACAACCTCTCCTAATGGGGGTTGAGGGGGCTGTACAGTACCAGCTGTCTTCTGGATTCCAACACCACCCCGAATGTGTAGACACACACACACTCGCACACAAACGCGCACACACACACAATCAACCCCCCAAGCTAAAAGGTGCCACGGCTGACTGTTTACCCCCTTACAAGCTGTTCTGTACAGCGACAAGGGACAACCTGAAGATAAGAAGAACAGTGAAAAACTAACCTTTATCTTCAGGTGCGTGTGTGTGTGTGTGTGTGTCCATGTGCATGTGTGTAGTCGCCATGCCAGTGCAAGCCAGCTCGCAGGTGAAGCCAGTGAAGCTAATGATAAATGTCTTTGAAGAACAAAGGACGGCGGACAGAAAGAGGGAGACAAAGAGAAAGTGAGTGTGTGTAAAAGAGGCAGAGAGAGAATATTACACGGGACCCCCACAGAGAAGAGAAACATCAGTCGAAGCTTTATCTTATTTGAAAGGTTGGGTGGGTTGTGGCAAGGGCCAATTATGATTGGGTACGTTTATGAAGCAGCTGGGGTCCACCATTTAAAGTTTGACAGTTTGAGCACCACAAAAAGGGGGTTTATGCATTTCAAGGCTTTTAAATGTCATGATGATTTCTGGGGGAAAGTCACAAGGGCCCGAGAAACAATCATAATAATTAGGCGTAAACAAGTATCGCTTTGCCAAATTTCAAACTATATGCTTCAGTACACCTCAAGTCAACCCTATAAAGTAGCTGCCATCTCCGTTTCTCTTTGTCAGGCTGTACTGTACACACAAGTGGCCGAGTGCGTGAGCTGGAAAGCAAACAGATGATGGATTACCTTTTAAATTTTCTTTTGGAAGTGCTTAATCTCTGATTTACAGTTCTGGTCTACTGCCTACTCGCAGCTTTAGATCTTACTGGAGACACCAAAGACCAAGGAGACGCCTTATTGGATTATGAAGTAAGAGGATATTTCACTGTTGTCCTATTCGGGCACAATTTATGTAGATCGGCCTCAGCAGATGGCTGTTAGATGTCAGACTAACGAATGGCTAACTTTCAATTAACTTTATCGCTCCCTCCTCACAACAGAAGGTCTTTTTGTTGAGGAAGACATCTGTGGGATAGTTTTGACTAAATGTCTGGCTTATCTAACTGTGCAGTGGACTCAACAGTGCTGAGCAAAATTTGGAAGATGCCAAATGTTGAGATGCTGCATGTCAAATAGATGTATCACTTCTTGTAGCCTCGATGTTATTCCTGTCATTAAACATGATACTGGCGGAGAATTAACGGTAAATCAAGCGAATCTGTGCTGAAAGGTCTTCTGATGAGCATCACACGGTCGCCACTTCAAGTCTGTTCGACTGCAGCTTGTGTGAAAAGTCTTTTTGCTCTCTTGGAGGTGAAATTACATGCCACCACACTAAACACATTATAGCCTCTCCCGTGGTGTAAATATCTTTTCTACATCTGTTAGTCCAGAAGGTGGATTCATACCACATCTGGGAATTAACACTAGTGCAGGCATCATGAGCCGTACTCACACATGCACCACCACCCGCAACTTTTCCAGACATTAACCGGCCAAGCTGTATGTGTGAATCCAAATGTCTCAATCAGTTGAAGCGGACATTAACTTTATCCTGCCTGCTGCTGCCTGGTGTAAACATTTTGAAAACCAATTGATGTTTACTTAATATTTGCAACACAGGTTCTCTTGACAAGGGCGGCGGGAGGATTCAAGGTTAATTCTCCAGCAGGATGCCATTACATTCTGTCCTTCCAATGGCTAATAGGCAGGTAATTGGTGTCCTTTCATTATCAATGACACCAGTACACAGTACAGACACTATTGACAGGATCGAAGGTGGTAAAAGCATTGCTTGAGGGACCCGGAAGACCAGTGGCAAGATGAGTGACCGCACAGTCCAACATTTCTTTACAAAGCAGAGACACCTGTGTTCTGACCCGATATGACTCAGAGGGGGGCCGGGCTCTCAGCATGCGAGGCAGAGAAAAATGCCACTGGTGTATTAATCATATAATACTCCATACATCCCTGCAAATATCTAAAAGTTAGATTAAGTGAATACACACACAGACGAGTACTCTGATAAACAGATGTACTGAACCGTATTAAACAAGCCATACTAAACTGCTTGGCAGTCACGTTACTTCACAGCATTTTTCCACGTTTCATTCCAAGACCAGAAAATCATCTGGGGGAGTGTTTGGAAGGAATCACATTGTTCCCTTTTAAAACGTGTGTCTGCATGAGACTAAGACAAGTTACTAAAACGCACAAAAACTACTTTTTCAGATCACTTCTTTGGAAATCTATCCAGCTTCTCAATCTATTAAAAGCACATTTAAGTGGTGCCCACATCGTAAATATGTGGCGAGCAGCTCATGGGAGGAAGTGATATGTTCTGTTGTTGGATGAGCCTGTCTTTGAATTTAATTTGCACTTATCTCCTCGGATTATGACAAAGAATAATTAATGCTCTCATGCAAACTGTCGTGCACAAAGAAACGAAGTCATTATAACATCTGGTCTTTAAAGCAGGCGGTGCTGACAATCTGGAAAGTGGAATGGTATCAAATGATGGCTAGCGCACGTGTACTGAAACACACACACAATCACACACATGTCAGATGAGGGCACCTCCACCCTGCCTGCACCCACCCCTCCGTCACACCGCGCCCACTCTGCTAAACCGCGATAAAATTGATGAGCGACACTCAAATTAAAACGGGGCTACAATTATGACACCCTCATGCCGTGCTCTTAATTAGTACATCTCCATTTTAATTAATAAAGCCTGTCAGCCTGACAGATATCAATAATTCAAAACAGACCGGTCAATGGAGCTTCAAAATTGATGGCCATAATTAGAAATAATGTGGGGAGAAAGAACTTCTGCAGGGCTGGGTTTGTTTTTTAATAGGTTACACTTGAGAAGCACGTCGCCTCCCCGCGGAGTCACTGTGTCTTTGCCCCAAACCAAAATGTTGCATGGGTCAGTTCAGTAATATTAATACTAAATTATGGCAGGAAGTGCACAATTATTCTACTGGCAATCTGTATGCTGAATATTCTGTACTCAATATTTGTGATTTCTATGTGCAGTTTTGTGCTTTTTTTCTCTCTATTGCGGACAACCGTGATTCCAAAAAAGTCAGTATGCTGTGTAAAAGATAAATAAAACAAAATGCAACAACTTTTGACATAGACTCAACCAAAAGCAGTGCAAAGACAATACATTTAATGCTTTACCTCATCAAATGCATTGATTGTTGTAAATACACTTATTTTGAATTTAGTGCCAACAATACGTTTCAAACAGGTTGGGACAGGAGCAACAAAAGACTGGGAAAGTTAATGAATGCTCCAAAAACACCTGTTTGGAGCATCCCACAGGTAATCAGGTTCACTGGTAACAGGTGAGCGTATAAAGGATAGTACAACATGACGTCAGGAACACTATAAAACCAGTAAACACAGGTCATCTGCAAATGATTGCATTCTGTTTTTATTTATGTTTTATGCAGAATGCCAACTGTTTTGAAATCAAGGTTGCACAGCATTTGTTGTTGTTAACTGTACTAAGAAACACAAACAAAATTTTGTCTTTTGTGCATTAGTTACAAAACAAATTAAAAACTCATCTTGAAAACAAGCTGACTTCAATTTAATTGAAAAACACGTAAAAAACAAGTGATCAAATTGAATTGCAAGTTTCAAACGATAATTTGCATGCAGCACATAAAGAAAGCTAAACAATTTTGGCCATGTTTCAACATTTTCAGTCGAAGATGCTTCATAACGGCATTCTCATGTGTCTATAATCAATAAACTAAGATCATTTGAATTGTGATCAAAGTTTCCAAACATTATCACAATGTTCAATAACATATAGCACGACAAGGTGGAACCTTGTGAAAGGCATTCCTGTCATTCCTCATTATTTCTAACTGTAACACTGTATTTGCTGATTGAAGTGCTCAGTTCTGGTAAACTCTCACATTAGACCGAACAGAACACATGTTCAGCTGAAGATGCACTAATTTCACTTCCTCATTAGAGCTTCTGTTTGGATGCGATGTGACACTTGACACTGCCGTCAATTAGTACTACCTCGTATATATACCATAGATGACCGTAATGCACGTCCGTCGATAGAATCAATTAGAGCTTTTCTCCCCTTGCTGCACTCTGTGCCATCAGTCCATTAAAGCTGGGGACTATGGATTAGTCCGAAGCAGCAGAGGGCCCACAGAGCCCACTGTCACATAAACATAGGCTTTGAGGCTGTGCACTATGCATTATAGATAGCAGGCAGGGGATGATTGAACACAAAACTACCTTACAGATACAACAACAACAATGTAGGACAAATTAGCATACTAGTGACATTTTATGTGAGGCTTTAGATTGATTCGTCTGTTGATTCATGACATCGGTGCTGTCAGGCCGACACATTTTGCCACGCTCCCTTGACAGCCATAATGAGTGTTCAAAGTCCTACGAAGCAGCATTGTGTTTATTTATGACTTCAATAACTTGCAAATAGATTTTTGCTGATGGCTCCAAAATGAATGTTACACATGATGAGTCACTTCCGCTGCTAGCGTTAACGTAATCAGCGCACGACTTTTAGAGTGTCAAAAACGTTATTTAGATAAATTGTAGTCACTGTGGATTTCATTTAAACTGCATGAGGAGAGCCTTCGATGTAAAACATGGTACAGATGTGAAGACAATCTTGCTATCCTCAATAACTGATGCTGTAATTAGTGTGCCAGCTGTACTCCGATGAACTTGAAACCTCTTTAAAGTGAATGTAAATCCTGGACTGAGATCACAACAACACACTCATCGCCTACACACGCCTGCCACCGTCCAGCTCTTTGGCAAAAGATTGCAGGGACATTTGGCCGACCATCTAGTAATCCACAGTTAACCATTCCCTCACTCACGCGCTCACTGATATTCAGCACGCTTAATTAAAGAGCCAATTTGCATATAAATTTAAACTCACAATTCCGCTCCTGCAGCATCACAGGTGGTCGTTTCCTCGGGAGCCAGAACCTGTCGAATGCCGGCGTGGACCAAACTCGATGCGGCTCCCACCAGTGTGCCAGGGGTATTGACAAAGAGTGAGGGCTTTGTCTTTGATTAGTCTGCGAGCAATAAATCTAAAGCTGAGTTAACAGCTGGGTGGGGTGGGTCTATGAATACTCAACAGTCCTGTGTGAGATTAGAGATTCAGTATGAGGTGGTTTTCAAGCCTTCAACAAAGCAAACTCTGGTGAATCCTGTTAAATGGAGCAAACCAAGTGGAGGCGGAAAGAGCCAATAAACACTGATATGACATTTAAGTAATTCACACAGACCACTGTTGAATGAGAAGCTCCCTCAAAAAAATCCTTCATGCTGGAAAATCGCAGTGACAATGTACGCCACAGAAGGTGCTTTTTATCTCATCTGGTTTTCTCCTGTGCATTTATTCTTCTCCACCACGGAGAAGATCTCATTTTGTCCTATTACACTGAGTTATATTACACTGAGACAATAAGGACAGAAAATAGGAGGTTAGAGATTGGCGCACATGGCAGTTAACGTGCAACCCTGAGCAAAATGAGATCGTATAACTCTAATTTTAGCATGTTTGCACTGGTGATTTGATACTCCCGGAATTGATATTGAAGATTTTGCGGATCCCTTTTAAAACGTGCGAACACCTGGTACCAAGATATGATTCACAGACATTTTAACCTCATATGAGCCGGACTCTGGACCCCAGCTTTGGTGTAAAGCCGACATTGAAAACATCAGGCTTTTCCCCTCAGGCCTCCCAGACAATGGCACAACCTGTTGTGATGAGCTCATGCTGGTTAAATCCGTACATTCATTTAAATCCCTTCTTAAAACCTACTCTAAGACCTGTCTTTATTGTAGTTCACACTTTAACCAACCTTATTTAGTTCTTTTTGAAAAGAACTCTGTATTTCCGGTCACTATTCAGCTTTTGCACACTACACCAAAGCTAACTAGTTAGTTAGCTAGCTAGTGCATTGGATGGACCCATTAACGTCTGTTTTAAAACCACCTGTTTGCTGTTTTTCTTCCAACAATGCAGCTAAATCAATTTCCTTCACAAAACACTGCCTGCAGAAGTTTTAACAAATTCCTTAACGTTTGGGAACCAATATAGTGGCTAAAAAACAAGAACCCTCCATTACACATGTTGAGCAATGTCCTCTTCATATATAAATACAAGCACATTTCTGTTTGATATTTTTAGCTGTGTGTAGTTGGGCCAATCTGATATAGTTTAACAGAATATTCTGTCAACACACTGGGTTTGGTCAAGTTAATTGCTACAGGAAAAAACCTCAGTGTACAATCAGATAGTCTGGGAGAGTGAGACCGTGAATGAGAGAGAGAGAGAGAGAGAGAGAGAGAGAGAGAGAGAGAGAGAGAGAGATGTCTTTTCAGATGGTAATCGCATGGTTTCTGAACTCCACTGGCATCCAAACCAGGAAAAACTGTTTTCTTTGGCAAACCCTGAGCATCTCTCTCACTCTTTCTCTCTGTCACTCACTCTCTGGAGATCCCACAGTGCTCTCACGAACACGCCCCATCCTCCTCCTCCTCCTCCTCCTCCTCCTCCTCCTTTCGCTCATTTCGAAACTCAAACGCCCTCCTTCGCCACAAACACAAAAACACATTGTGCAAAAGGAGTAATGTTGGTAACAGTGTTCCAAAAAGGTAAGAAGTGACCATAAAACAACCGAAACCACCAACAGAGGGAAAACAAGCGGATTATGAAGCCATGATACTTTATCAAAGGACAAATGATAATTTGACAGTCCTTTTGGGCCTCTTTTTGCATTGGTTGGGGAGTCTTTGGCCCCGTTCCATGTCTGAGTTGGCTGATGCGCCAGGCTCCGAGTGTGGAACACATGGTTGGCTCAGCACAGTGAACTGCAAGCACACTGATCAACAATAAAAATCATCAACAATAACCAACAGTTTCGTTTTGGCACAGAATTGGGTTTTGAAGTCAGCCCAATGCCACCAGCCTCCTCACTTTAAATTACAGCTACCTGGCATGGTCCTCAGTTATCATGAATCAAACTGGTCATTGTGTTGGACTTGGGTACAAAAAACAAGAAATTACAACATCAAATAGGGTCATCGAGGGACCCAGTTATTTTCAGAAACGTGAATAACCTCAGTTTATGCTAGAAAAGGAAGATGGACTGCTGGCGGTCTGAGGAGAAGATTTGAACCCTCAGATCTGCTGTTTTTTGGGTTTTGCAATAATAAGCCCAGCACTCTCTTGATTTCCCCTTCAACTAAGGTTATACTTCACTTCCCCTGCTAGCAATTAGACTCCAGAATGCTATTTGTCAAAAGCCAAGCCATTCGTTTCCACTGGTCTGCCCCCGCCAGCTCTTGTTACAATTGAGTGTTTCCTGCATAGAGAAAACATAAGCCCTCGGAGGAAGGAGAGGGCCCAGGAGCTGGCTAAGACCAGGGCCTGACAATGTGTAGAGACGTCTGAACGTTCAGCAAAGAGAGACTCGTACGATAAATACGGCGTAAACAAATCAGAAATCTGCCACCGCGAGCAACTCCTGCCTCTGTATTTCAAGACACAGCACATTTAAAAAACAGCATTTCATAAAGGAAACCATTTCTCTGGGCATTTGGGAGTTGGGGCCATGCAGAAAATAGGTCAATCATGGACTGACACCTATTGATTCTTAGAGCAACATCTGACAAAATGCGGGCAAAGTAAATGTGCTGTAAACAAATACGATGAAGGAGGCTACTCGATAAAGTAATGAGAGCCGGACCGGCTGACAGAACCATATAATGTAGCTACACAAACCCCCCAGGTCTAACATCTATATGACACAATGTCATTTTTCCTCTATTTTCCCAATGATTGCAGATGAGGCATTGGGGTACTTCGGTGACTCCCAGTGAGGTAGGAAACCTATTCTATCTGGGTTACAAGGGACCTGGAGAGCCATCAAACAGCCAGACATTTTCTTGGTAAATCACCAGCAGAGAGGGAACTTTTGAGAGTGCAATTAACAACCTCAAGGTCAGACTTCTCTGGAGAGTTTGCTCTGAAAAAAAAAAAAAAAAAAAATCCTCAGGCATCATTCTCTCTCTCTCTCTCTTTTGCCGTTATCCTCACAGCTACACACTCTCACACACGCCATCTCCTTTACCCTCTTGTCCTCCTCTCCACACACATACATTTCCTTCACTCCTTTTCCTTGTTACTCCCTTTCCAGCATCCCTCCAAGCCTCCCTCCCCTCCCTCCTTGTCTCCATTACAGATAAACGTTACTTTGCGGTCAGTGGCGACGCCATTTCTTCCCCAGTGCCGGAGCAAGGCTGAAAATCGGTCGCAGGTGTGCAGAGGATGAGAGGCATGGATCTTAATCTTAAGGCAATAATGGCACTGTGCGCTGAAGACGTCACTATAGCAATATCTGAGAAAGCAGCTCGGGCTCATATCTGCACCTGAAATGTGTCAGAATGAACTTTCCATGCTCCTGATTGTGTGAGCACGCTTTATAAATTGGCCTGTTTTTTTTAAATATGGCTTTGCAGTCGGTTTGATTTAGCACTTGACAAGCACAACAGATCTCTGGATTCTGAGGAGCAGGCTTTGAACTGCTTAACGCAAAATAATTAGATGTCAAGTGCGTGCTGTTAGCTAGAAATTGGACTTTTCATTAACGCATAAAAAAGCTTATGACACTAAGAAGAGATGAACTGGCTGAACTTCAGTGACGAGGACATTTCAAAGCGCGAAACACGTAATAAGAGAGTTCGGTGTAACTCCTAATAACACCCCGTTTTTTAATCTCAGTTATGGAAACTAGATTGTCGGGCACACACAAAAAAAACAGGTAGATGCCGCATGGGAGGTCAAAGTAGAAATAGGATAGCATTAAACTAACACTTTAATTGTAACACCATGTATTGAACACTCAAACATACACACGCGGGATGTCCTTGATTGTTCAAAGGGCTTCCTCTCTACACATGGCCTTCACATACCTCCAGTTACTGTTTTTCTCTTTACCTGACGGGAGATGACTGAATTAGCGATAGCGTTACAGAAGAGGAAAGATAAAGCTCAGCTTGTGTCAGCACTATTGAAACGCACATTAAAAACCTCCAAACACACTCACAGCTTCTCAGCTCGTGCGCCACGCCAAAGGCTTTGGATGTTTGCTCGTCATGGCTGCCCAAGACCCAGCAACAATTAATACATGTGGATACGAGATAAAGATCCAAAAGCAAACCTCACCTTTGTCTTCGGTTGCTTCACCTTAAGCTGGGGGTTTTGGCTGACAATTCACACACTAATGATGTTTCAAAGATGCCTGAGCAGGCAAAATATAAACATACTCCGGCACATTCCTGATGGAATTTTGGCTGGGGAGACAACTTGGGTGGGTTACTGAAATGCTGTGTGGGTGCCCAAACTAATAACTGGAAAGTGGTTGTGGTTTCTCCTAACCGTTATATCAGGATTACTGTATGCTGAGGATAAATTCTGATCTATAAGACATACCCAGTGGGTTTGTTGTTGTATGTGGTCTCATTAGGGGGATAAACAGGGGCTTGGTTTATGTACTGATTGTCCCTGAGCTGAGGAGACAAGCTGAACTTGTGCAAAGGCATTGAGATGATCAATAAGCCATTCTACAATAACCATATAAATATCAATAGCATGGCAATCACTATGCAAGGAGGTAATAATAGTGGGACAGGTGTAAAACATCTGTCTAATCCATGGAATGGATTTAATTTAAAAAGAGATTTTTCCTCTTGATGGGAAACAACACAGAGCCAAATCAATGACTCATCAACAAATAACTATTAAATTCAAAACAGGGGCTGCGAACAAGGTGATAAAGCTGCTCAAATGGGCGACATTTTACTGGACTTTTCCGGAAGTTGCCATTGATTGGACTCAATGGACAGCATGAGGACAAGTTATGGGGACTGATGCTTGATAACGGTGTGGTGCTTTACAAGGTATTAGCGTTTCACGTTTAATAGTGAAATAGTGTTGTTTCTTTACTGGGTGGCTCTTCACTGCCATGTGCTGCTGCCTATTAATGTTTAACTGCCCCATTGTGGACCAGCTTCAGCGGTGGATTATGCTGACCATCTTAAAATAATATATTTGCATGTGTTGCGTAAAGAGAATCAGTCAATGTGTGAGGGAACATCTCATGCATCATAACATAATAAATGTTTTCATTTGTATAGGGATCTGTGTTATATATTGCCAGATCAGATGGATCCAGTTTCCTGCTTTCAATAAAACAACAATAAAACCAGAGCAATAGCTGCTCTCCCACACAAATCTCAAGAACATTTCCTCTTATGTCTATCTTGGCTGTGAGGCTACCGCATGTGTAAGTCCATACTGTCTTCACTATGAAGCAAGAAACACATGCAGGAGGGTAACTGATGCGATTTACTATGTTAGTTGACTCTCATGGCCTTGAATCCATGTTGCACCACTTTTACAATTTGGGAAACCACCAGAGGCATGCCATTTAAATAACCATAACCATAATTGCTCCAGCAAGTTAAGGCAACAGAATAGGATTCTTCCAAAAATGACATTCTGCACACAACCCTTAAATATGTGGGACAGGGATGAATACTTTGATTCCAACATACTGAAACCATTGACGTGCAGTGCAACATGTATGATGGCATGATAATATACAGGTATTATATACACACAGACATACATATATATTAAATTACCTTCAGTGGTCTGCCAAAATGGCTATGACGATCAGATGAGAAAATGGGAGATCAGATCATATAAACTCTGTCCTATTTATGAGATGACATATCTGTGTCATAAACCTTCAACGAACTTTGCATGTATGAACCCGGTCCTTAACTCCCTCAAGGACAGGAATCAGAGTCTCACTGTCAGAGAACTGGTCCACACACACAAACACACACACACACACGCACAATACAAACACAACACCAAGACCTACCTGGCGTGAGGGACATCGATGCTGGAGGACACCACCTTGCGTTTCTGCTCTAGCAGGGACACTGAGCGGGTGTCTGGGTCCCGGCCAGCACGCTTGCCATCCACCACCCGCTGCTCCTCCACCGCCTCTGGGCTGACGGAGCCGCCTTCCACCTTGTGGCTCTCTGGAGCTCCATTACTGGAGCTCTGCTAAAGACGGATTCAAAGAATAATACGTTAACACTTGAGTAGAGAACCACATACATAATTTAGTAACAATGCTGATATCGGAATGAACTGTGAGAAAGGTTGATGCAAAGTACAGAAACAAGCCTCCTCTTGTTAAGGCCCAGGGTGATCCATGTGTCATATATACTACATGTCTGCTGCAGGTAAAAAGAAAAAAACATGTAAATTACATGCTAAAATATTGTAGTATTATTACTTAAGTGCATGGAAACAATTACAAAATGGAAATATTTTTTCAACATGGCGGCAGATATAAAATTGGGGTCTGGGCTCTGGATCTGACCAAATTTTGAAGATTTTCATGTTTATATTTCAAATGAAGGAGTTCATGGTCCAACATGGCTGAAGAAAAATTTCCAGCCTTGAGCTTAAAAAAGCCTTTCTAAAACAGATTGGATAAACTGAAAAATGCACAGCGGTCAGTTATAAAACAAGGATGTTTTCTTAGTTCCTGAAGGCATTTTGGAGACCACAAAATACTGTTGACAGTTCTGCTAAAGCTGCTTTCTCATGAACGAAAATAAAAAAAAAACGTTATAAGAAACTATGCATCTGTGATACAACCCTGACTCTAAAAAAAAGTTGGGACGCTACAAAAAACAGAGAAAAAAAGAGGTGATAATTTGCTGATCCTTTTTTTCCTCAATTGAAAACAGTACAAAGAAAATGGATTTAATGTTTTACCTCACCAACTTCATTGATTTCTGTAAATATGTGCTTATTCTGAATTTGATGCCAGCAACATGTTTCAAACAGGTTGGCAAAAGACTGGGAAAGCTGATGAATGCTCCAAAAACACCTGTTTGGATCACTCCACAGGTAATCAGGCTCATTGGTAGCAGGTGAGAGTGTCATGATTGGGGCTGAAAGGGGCATCTTAGGCTACGCTTACACTTAGAGAATACGCATATGTTTTCATTCGGTTTGGCCTCTCGTTTACACGCAAACTGAGTTTTTTTCACGGACAACGATCATTTTTAAAAACTCCGGCCAAAGTGGAGATTTCTGAAAACGCCGGTTATTTGTCGGCGTGTAAACAGGGTTAAACGCCGTTTTCCAAAACATCACAACATGCGACTGAAAATACTTAACGTCATGTGAGCGGCCTACGTTTACGCTTGCGTCCATAGGTTTGGCATAGTTATGATGCACTCAACGGCGTATTTATCCGGGTTCATATAAACAACAACATTTTTGAAAATGATGTTGTGTGCACGATGTTATTTTTGAAAACGGAGGGGCCAAAATATCCGTTTTCTGTTATTTTGTTGTTATTTTCTGTTGTAGAAGTTGATGGTGATGTTGTCAAAGTGGGGGAACCAGAACCTGTGGGTCTCTATGAGTGTTTCAGCCCTTTAGAGTCCACCTACAAAATATACACAGACAGCTCCACACGCAACACACGCAAACTGACACAAAGACACACTCCATACAGCAAGGCTGTATTACACAAGGAAACATCTCCCATGCCACACACACTTACCAGCCTAAACTACTCACTGACGCACAATCACATCAGAGAAAAGCATTTCTCCTATCACAACGCTCTGAAAACGCCTACCTGTAGCAATGCAAAAAAAAAAAATCTCCTCTCTTACACAACAGCAACGAAAGGCATTCTTCTGCACATGAATACCTGCGTGTACCTACGCACACACACATTTCTGTAGGTAACTAAAGCCATCAAGCTCTTAGAAACACACTGCGAAAACGCCAAAACACAGCCGGAGTGGCACGCATGGCCGCCCATGCCAACGGAGCGTTGAGGAGTATGACATGCAGGTCAGTGTGTGTGTGCGTGCGTGCGTGCGTGTGTGATCTAGATCATTATCTCAAAGCACTGTAACACGATTAGGCTCGACTGTGGAAAAGGCAACGGCACCCTAGTCAATCACTCACACATGCACACACAAACACCAAGAGGACAATTTACTTAGATTAATGAGGTAAAAAAACATGAGAAATGAGTATCCAGTATCACCCATGATAGAGCCTGGTCACACGAACACTCAGTGGGGCGCAAAACGCTCTGTGAAAACACAGACTTGAGTAAAACAACAAGATGGATTACTCCGGCTCGGGGAAGATTAGGTGTTGTGTGTAGGACGAGTGTGCTCCTCGGATAAAACAAACGGCGACTCCGTCCTTTCGCCGGGCTTATGAATGATGGCATTTCGCGGAGCCAGGAAATTGTGAAGCATGCCAAATCGGTTGTGAAATTTGAGTTGCATGTGTCAAAGCTGGTGTATATGTGTGTATGTGTGTGCATGGAAACAAATACCCCAAGTGTCCCTCATATCCCCCCCACCTCTTTATCTCCCATTCTCCTTCTCTCTCCCACTCACAGAGAAACTCATAACCTACTTGCTTTGGGCAGTTTGTCAAGCGTAAAGATTCTTGAACCTTTATGGGTCAAAGGTCATAATAAAGCAAGCTGACACAGATCATAAATTGAATCCCATGGACCGAATGCAATAAAACCTCAACGGACTGTGGCTTTTAGCTCATACGGTTCTTTGTTGCTAGGAAGTATTTGTACGAGAACATCTAGTGAAAATGAGCAGGATTAGGAACGGCCATGATTAATCTGTGGTCTCATGCTACGCTGACACAGCCCACCATTAGATTTTCTAACTTAAGTCTGGGGCTGAATCATTTTTTTATTCAAATCGCAGTTTGAAGGAGGCAACTGTTGCCGACAAATTTACTCAGCTGTAGCAAATAACTAATTAACGCTGATTCCATGAGTTGCCCAAACTACTCAGACTCACCCATTTGAATATTAATGAGAAACAAGAAGTTTCCTACTAATGCAATACTGTGCTAAACATGAGCTAAAGTGGTAAAGATATTTCTATAAAAACCAGCAAATTAAGGAACCAAATAACTCTTTTGAATCAAAGAACCCTTTTAGGACCTCGACAACAAGCAAGTGCATTATTCTGACTGATAAATCTGTGATTATGTTCAGTAAAAGAAGCTTGTTCCAAACTATATACAGGCCTGGTGGTTACTTCATAGAAATGAACGGCCCTTTAAACTGCCTTGGCGTCAAGGACAAGAAGGTGACCTCGTCCTACCCCAGTCTGTGATAGAGGAAGTTTTTCTGCATGCAGAACAGCAATAGGTGTCTAAACTGAAGAGCCAGTTAGAGACATAAATACATCTGAAGGACGGACATAAGAACAAGATTGAGAAAAGGGGATTAAAAATGTGCGTCTGTGTGTGCGTGTTAAACCTGTGTTTATGTGTTCAAAGCATACAACTCGTGCACATGCACCTCCTTTACCCTAAAAGATTACTCATACATCATCACTGGGTGCAAGGGGGGGGCGCAGATCTAGACTTGACCCCGTGGTCAAGTCTGTGCTTCACGCTGATGCTGCTCAGCCAACCAATAAGGACAGCTGACGCCGGCCTGCCTGGGATCGGCGCTTCAGAACAAAGAGTCACTCAGCTCCTGTCAACAAGCTTGCTTCATTGACTCCCACGTCAGCGTACGATCAACACAAACAGCAACAACAGCAAGGAAAACAAAAGCGCCAGCAAAACAAAAACAAGTGACGCTTCTTTGTTAGCAGCAAGATATCTGAGTAACACTGCTCACACAAACCAACGAGTCAACAAGTGGTACCCCCCCCCCCCCAACAGGCATTCGTTCGCCATTCTGGGCGATGTGCCAAACATCCAGATTCTTTGGAGCATGCCACTCATTGCCAACCTGGGGGTGCCCGCTTTGTTGGCTGTACAGCTGCTTCTCAAACGGTGTGGCATGCCCTCACAAACAACCCCCCACTCCAAAATGTAAAGTGGTCAGCTCTCAATCATTAAACACAGAAATACACATGTGCACACCAAAAACACCACTGATGCACATGTGAATCCACAAGAGCTGGAAACTATTACTCGATTAGTTGATCGGAAGATAATGAATTGCAAGCTGTTCTGATCATTGATTAACAGTTTCAGCCATTGGCTGAGTGAAAATACAAACATGTGCTGCGTCCAGCTTCTTAAACATAAGGATTTGTTGCTTTTCTTTGTGATTTATCACAATAAAAGAAGCAGTAAGAAGATGTCCCTTTGAACTCTGGGAAATTACGATTTTTTTTTTAACATTTCATATAGACTAAATGATCAATCGTTGAAATAACTGTCAGATAGATTGATTGACATTGAAAACAGTTGCTAGTTGCAGCCCTATGATGCACACAGCAGACCCCTCCTCCTCCTCATTTTATGGCTTGTTTTCGTCCACAGTGCTTCTGAAAGAGACTTGACCATTGTGCTGACAGCACTACCCTCGCAGCCCCGGCAGCACCGGTGACTGTGGCGGTATTGTGCAACAGCTTTTCAGAGTGCGGCACCGCATACACAAATGTGCAAATGCAAAGCGAGGAAAGCCGAGTTTACACAGCATTTCCCATCACTCAGAGCTCTGACAACCGTCCACACTGCGCTGCTGCATTGCTCTTTGTTAATGTTTGACACGTTTGTGTAAAGTTTTTAAGGGTAGTTTGCAACTTCATTTGAGATATGCGAGCATGTCAGAGAGCTGCAGGCGGCTGTATCCATACACGCGCATCCCATCTGTAGCTCACATTTACATAAAGGAAATGTGAGCAGCTCAGCATGTGTGGAGACATACTGTGGCCGGACATTTCCGTTTTTGCAACGGAAATAAGGCTCGCAATTGCAGCCTGTGAGTGAATTCATCAATAACATAACAAAGCGCAACGCGCGTGAATGCAAGGAGACACAAAACCACATCAATCAGAATCACACGAGACGTTATTCAGTCACATGCAGTCACTCCCTCATAACGAACACAAACTGTGTTTTCATCCAAGAGCTACACTGGCTCGTCTTCCTCACACAATCTTCATCTGAGGCCATGTGACACCAAAGCAGACAAGTTGGATATGGCGGCAATTAGGTCACTGCTAATTAGGCCCACACCACGACAAATTTCATAATGATCGAAACTTCCTATTCTGCCGCTAATGGCACAGGAAGCCCGCACTCATTTTAACTGCTGATAAACAATAATAGCCCTGTTGTGCAGACTGAGTCCACATAACGCCACGTAATCGTCAACTGGGTGACAATCTGCATCATCTACTATCAGTGAAAATGTCCAAAATATAATCATTTTTGTGTGCAATTAAATGTATGCTGCACATAACGAGCTGTTATAAATGTGATGCATAAATCATAAGCCTGTGTGCAAAAACCTCGGACCGGCTCTTTGCATCCAAAACGCTGCAGTCAGAGCGTGTTTGTTTGCTCCGGCTTACCCACCCACTAGCCCACATAAACATTGCGCAGGCCCTATCAAGCCCTTTGTCCCATATATCTGGTGTCGCCAAATGTCATGACAGCCCGTTATTTGATGCCATACGCAACCGAATTTGCATCATGGCTATTCTGAATAATACCGGTTTTGTCCCTGCTGGTTAAATTTGCCATCCGTGGCAGCAGCAGCGGCGGTGACATCGTTAAATCCGCTGCGTGCAGGAAGCGGTTAAACGCTGCAAAACACCGCACAACAAGAACAGAGAAGCGCTGCCCGCCTGCCGGCCGGGGCGCTTCAGCAAAACACACACACACACACACACACACACACACACACACACACACACACACACACACACCTTCAAGCTGGACTTGAGGGGTCCTTTGGCTGCAGTGTGGTTGAATCCGGCGGCTATCTCCTCCTCGGAGAACTCCTTGAGGCTCCCGTCTTGCATGAGCACGGTGTAGACGCTGCGCCGAGCTCCTGCGGCCGAGACGTCTCTGTTTTCCTGCTTGACAGCCTGGACCACTCCTGTCACCGGGGCACCGTCCCCCGTCGGACTCGGCGCATAAACGCGGCTGCCGAGGATCGACCGCTTCACCAAACGCCTCGTATGCATGTCGAAAAGTGTCCCGCTGATTTCAGAGCCGGCGAACCGTTGAATTTAGATCATTAAACGTCGAATTATAGCCGGTAAACAACGTCGAGAAAAACACAAAACCGCAGCGGGTAGACTACGCGCTCCAACAGCCCTGATAAAATGTTAGAAAGCGGCAACATACTCAGAGGACGAAAACTCCAAATAGTGTCCTAAATGCACCGTACCAAAAGCACCGAAAACTGAAGGGGACTTTGAATTAGCACCCGACAAAAACCGACAACATGAAAACGATTCATTCGCCGCTAAACAACATCCACATCTAACCGGCTACCAATCTTCCTCCGTTCGACCTGTTTGTTTTCCCCACTGCTCCCTGCGAGCCGAGCGGGCGGCGGGAAAACACGGACCAATCACCGCTCTCTGGACCCGAGATGACATTTGTACACGATTTAACAAAATGGCCGCTTATACATGAAAAAACAACTTGGACGACGGAGTGCGGAAGCAAATACGTCGAATTATTTCAGCTCGCTCGGCCGTAAGCATCGACATGCCTCCGCAGATAAAGAAAACGGTTGAATATACAACCGCTAGCCGACTCCAGTTCCGTCTCCCGCGAGATCCAGTCCGCGTGCCGCTCCGACCGAGCAGAGCCTCTACCGGCGGAATGCTGCCTGTAAACATGTGCGGTCCGGCGGCCACGGCGGGCCGCCATTGGTCGGTGCAGCACACGCCTCCACAAGCCCCCACCGCTCCCCCTTCTTCTCCGACAGAAGGTAATGCAAGCCGGGAGGATGCTCCATTCAAAACAATGACGCAAGGATGGAAAGGAAGCGAGAGGGGAGGGGGTATGGCAGAGGGAAAGAAAGGGAGAAAGGGGAATTTAGGCTACGGAAAGGAAAACTTCGACCAGACAGACAGGCTTTATGCTATAACCTAGTTGTTAAAGGCGTGGATAGCCTACTTTCCAGGTGCCATGGGATTTCTTAATTACTATGATCTGGTTCTAAAATGGAAGTAATGGACTGTACTGGTCTGTTTTTGTGAATGTAAACACAACAGGTTACTTAATTTCTCATAAGGTTTTCATTAAATGCCAGTTTTATTCTACTAAAGGCCTGGCTCAACAATGTGCTCAGGCAAGAGCCAACCAATTCCAGCTTTATTAGATCATTTAGACAGGACAGATATACTAAATATAACTTAGAAATTGTGCAAATCTGTACCAAAATGCAAATTTATAACAGTGAAGTGAAGCCGCCCCTGCCAGAAGTGCAGTGATACCTGTATGTGATGTAATGAGAACAATAAGTCAGCTGTCGCATTGCTGTTTTTTTTGTTTTTTTTTTCCTGTGCTTTTCATTACAAGACTGCACATAGCAGCACTCGCAGGCTGGTAACAAGCTCATGAAAGCTACATCCTGTGCTAAATAAGAGAGTGTGATCTCACAACGTGACACAAGTCGTTGCTCTCTGAGAAAGAATGTCTGTTCCTTTTCATTAGAAAGTTCTCAGTGCTCTGATAAATCAAGTTTACCCGCTGACTAATTCACTCATCGTGATTATTGGCCCGTGTGGCAGAGAGAATATACCAGCCAACATTATCACAGTAACAAATAGCCTAATTAATGTCAAACTTAATGTTTTTAGAAAATCATATGCAGCATACAATCTTTCCTTGACAGCAACCCGGGTGAGTAAAAAGACACGCTGGCACCATTTATTATATATATATTTTAATAGAACAATTCATGTCATAAAATATTTACATGCAGAGAATGGAAATCGGACAGGGCGGAGTGACAGATGTGGCCATAACTTCCAAAACAGGCCTTGCCCTGTGATCAAAAGCAGGTGTCACCAAGGAGTCGTCTGCTGGTTGTAGGAGGAACAAATGGTCTCATTAGAGCGGAGCTGACGGAGGGGCAGCGAGGGAGCATCTCCCAACCTCTACCACACCCCCACTCCCTGAAGGGGATTGTTTGTGTGTGCGTGTGTTTATGACCGAGATAGACGGCCAGAGAGAGTAAGTGGTTTTAGGTAAGTATCTATTAACTGTGTCTCTGTGTGTGTTGTCCTGATTAGACTTGGCACTAAAACACCCCCCTTTGACAGATAATTTCCTTAGCAGTCATTTATGGCATTCTGTGAACACCATTATATCTAAATGATGGCACCACCCTGACACACAGGTACATCACTCTGTAGGATTTTTTGAAAGAGGGAGTGTAAATAAGAAGGATAATTAACTATTTGCAGAAATTAAAATCTGCTTTTTTTTAGGGTTTCATTTACCCATTTTCATTCCTAAAACACTGCGAGTGGATCACATTTAAAACCCTCTTCCACTGCTGGGAGATGCAATGGCATTTCAAATGCCTGATATCATTTATGAGTCTAATACCAGTCAGCGCGGGCTCGCTGTGTTTGTCTGAACCAGCAACAAGCTCCTGCATGTCTAATGAAACACAAACTACGGCTGGAGATACTGTAAGGCTGTAATATTTCCATGTGGGTGGAAACAGATGATGACACCATTATTTTTTCTGCAGAGAGACACTGAAAGATATTCAGAGCAAAAAAAGCCGTGGCCCTCTTCATGTGAAAACAAACATCAAACAACAGTACTGATACATTAATTCAGTTTTTTAAATAAAAGTACCACGCCTACTGTTTTTCTTAAAATGCATGTACCAAAACATTGTACCATATTTCTGACATTTGACTGGTTACTACTTCTCAGAAGTCAAACGCTCTGAGTAACAATACAAGGTAAAGGAAAGCTTTCAGTTTTCCTTAAAACAACGCAGACACACATCAGCGCTCTTAACAGGCTTACTTTCAAATGATACCACTCTGGACGTTGTACAAATAAGTAAAAGCTTACATAAAACTTCCAGCGAATAACAGTTGGTTAAAATAGTGCTCTAACTATATACAAGCCTTGGTTGGCGTGTCGTCAGTACAAGCTACAAACACACACATGGTTTTCTCAGAGTGCTTCTACTAAGTTAAAAAGCATTCGATATTCAAATTGTGCAGAGGTGTAACTGGGCTGTAGTGACGCTTTTCATAAGCGGAATATAAATGCAGTACCACAGTATGCTCTGGACGCCAACTCCAGACTGTATACTGTACCAAGAGTAGGCTCGAAAAACATGGCAACCAAAGAATACAGCTGATGAGTAGATAATAATGAAAGTTTGTACATTACATGTCTTTTGAATTTGCTTTGACCCCCGTGTAAAATGATAATACGGTCTCATCATGTGTACTTTTTTTTGAACATGAATAAAAGAAGTCAGGGGAAAGCGTACCTTTACAACTGCCATTATCTCACTACTCACTTTCCTTTAGTATCTTAATAAAAATGCTAGAAACTTCTATAAAACCCTATTCACTCTTCTCACACAGACACGCGCCGTAACGTTTCACAATAACAAAACAATAAAAATAAATATGAGTTTCACAAAAAAAAAAAACCTTGACATGGACTGCAAAACGTCTAAAAAAGAAAAAAATGCTTTCAAAATGTCCTGTGAAACCGCTGCTCGTGTGAAACCGCCTGCCTTCCCCCATCTCTGCTTTCCATTTTGGTTCCGCAGACGACTAGTTTCACATCTCGTGTCCTGTAACGTGTCGAACCCTTGACGTTTGCAGCGAGCTGCCTTGAACCCATTTAGAGGAATTTCAAGCAGAGAATGCACAGTGGAGGTACTGGACAAAGAAATAAACCATCTGACGCGTCAATAAAACATGACACTGAGTCGCCTGGAAGGAGCTAGGAAGTCGCTAGCAGCTGCAGAGGGGGCATACAAATATGTTACCTTCATATGTACAGTAAGTGCATGAATCTCATGATTATATGGCACTGGATTCTTCTTTATATCACAGGCACTGATAGTGTCCTCAGCTAACTCTTAAACCTCTGCATGTGAGCTGTGATTTTTTTTCTTTATTTCATATTTATTTGATCTTTTTCACAATCAAGCGTTGTTCAATGTGTCCTTGATATGCATCTGCGTCACAAAGACAAAAGAGGAATTTAATGATGCTCCAAAGTGCACTCTTCCGCGTGATTAATGCCCAATGACCGAGGTGCTGCAGTTCATTTTCTAGCAGGCCGACCAGTACCAATGACATTCACCCTGGTTGATAAATTAAAAGTTCAGATATGACAGACCGTACCCAAGCTGTAAAGAGGACACTCATGCGTTGATGATGGATGCTGTGGTGAGCCATTTCCTGCCGTTTCCCCTCCCCAAGTCACGCACCAAAAGCATAGTTGGCAGCAAGTTCAGAGAGGAAGCTCCCTCCCAACAGCCACAGAAGGAGATGAGGGGGAAAACTCAGAGGCGGGATGTTTCCCGGCCCAGACCCAACTCTCCGACGCTCTCGTAGTCGGGCTCCGTCTTGGCAGCGTCTGACCCCTCCGCTGCCAGCCCTGCCCTGTGGTCATCATCCGAGCTACTAGTCTTTGGGATGCGGATGGTTTCGTAGCCGGGATCCGTGCTGTCCAGGACGGGGTCTTCCCCCGGCTGGGGCTCGTCGGGCTGCGTGTAGATATCTCGGACAGTGGCGTAGAGGTCACTGGAGGAAGAGGCCGTGACGAGGCCTTTGATCTCCGCGATGCTGCTGTAGTCGTGCTCTTTGTCTTCCTCGTTCACGGCGTCGTCGCAGTTTGTTTTGTTGACTGTGGAATACACTGCTGACTGCAGGACAGAGAGGACACGCTATTCATGCCAATTGCTCTTACGTTGGTTTCTACTTGTGTAAAATGATCAGAAATATAAGTACGCTCATGGAGATAAAAGGAACGTGAACACAAAAAGAAATTGATGCCAAATGATCCATGCTAGCTTCTTCCCTCATAGCGTTTCGTCTGATGTTATATGACTGTTTTACCATTTTTTTCCCCTGTTTTTCATCTTTTTTGTGCTTGGAGCATTTGGCATTCACAGACTAAAGTGCTGCTGTCTCGGGACTGAAACGGCAGTTTGGGGAATAAGGGAGTTTTACACACACTTACCTCATTGTCTGACAGAGTGCGGTTGTCGAACCCTGGTGCAGGAGACAGAGGGGAGTGTAACTGGAGGAGAAAAGAACAAAAAGCTACGTTTAAGTACAGCAGAAAGAAAACACAGAGCGCAGAATCAGACATTTAAAACACTCCTAAGGCTACAAAGTGGATGCTTTACTTCTCCAAAAAAAGTGGCTGTTGAGAACATTTGACAACTTGTCACACATTTTTATTTTTAAGAATTTCCTGTTGTAAAAAAGTACAGGGAAAAGTAGTTTCTCTGACAAGTACAATGAAAAGCTGTAATACTGCGACTTAGTCGTAATAGAGCTATTCAAAACGACCTCAAGGGACTGCAATTAAGATACTGTACGGCTGCAGTGCTTATTGATCTGCATGACTAAAACATGCTGGTAAACTACTGACAAGTTCTCAAAAACACCAGTGGAAAATCTCTTTAAATGTCTAAAGAGAGCGCTCGCCAACCGATCAATAAACTGAAGTTCTGAGCTATTCCCAGCAGTGATAGAAAAACTCTGCTCCGCATTTGCCGCTTCTGCTGTGATACATATGAAGCTAATGTTGTATATAACCACCCATTCATTAAGAAAATTATTGAGAGAAAGTCGATAGGCAGTGACAGAGAGTGTGTTGTTTTTGCGCACAGCCTCTGTCCGCTTTTTGATCGATGAGGGAGCCATTAATCAACAAAGCGCAACTGACAGCGGCGGCAAACACCTCAGGAGTCTAACAAGAACCTCAATATCGCTGCCGGCGTTGACTAAACACTTCATATCATGTGGGATTTTTACATTCTCTGAGAGGAAAAAACGCTGCTTTTTGTGATATTTTTTCCGACTGGAAGCAAGGAATAAATTCAGATTTGCCTCGTCCTTGGCTGCAGGTACCAAGGTTAATGTTGATGCATTTGAAAAAAAGCACTTCACTTGTTGAGGCGCAGCACAATACGCCACACCAGCCACTGCGCTCTTACGCTGTGAATGAAAAACTGTGCGCAGAGCTCATCCATCAAACCGTCCACCCCGGCTGTAGTATCTTCATGCAAGTACATGTTTCTCTGGCATTTTCTCAAAGAGCATAAATCAATGTGATTACTTTATGGATAAAGCACGTTTGGAGACATGATTACTTTTATAGATCCGACACACACTCTGTAATGCAGCAGATGCCTTTTTCATTTCGCTTTAATTAGCCGGCCAATTAGGCAGAGTGCCCCAGAGGAGTCTTCATATGAAACACGGACAAAGGTGACTTGACCCAGTCTCTGCACCTCTGAGTGAGCCTCACAATATTTGTTCATCTAATTTGCAGCCTCCCTATTCTCGGCTCAAGTATCACCGCAAATTGAAGTGGACTTTTCATGAAGTCAGTCACACAGTCAGCAATAAACAAAGAATTCAGCCTCAGTTTGATGCAAATGGGCATTCAATCGTACTCCTAAAAACTTTCTTTTATGCGTATTAAACTCATATAAAGACCTCTAAGTGTGTGGACAGGTCTTTGTTTGTTGTCTATACACACTGAGAGATTAATATTTCAACGTGTTGCACTAAGATGTTTGTGTGTGTGTGTGTGTGAGAGACGGGATTAAGGGAATGCGTTTATGTGTACGCAGGAGAAACAATGACGCACAGGACATGCCGGTGTGACAGTAAGCTGATTACAGCGGCCTCAGAAGATGGACGACTCAGGTGTCAGTGTGTCAGTCATGTTGACACACGCACATGTAAATCAGTACGAATACATCAACTCAGATTATCTTCCACGTGCTCATTTAAGTGTACATAAAGGACTCCAAACAAACTGTAGGTATGCAAAATACATAAACCACATCAACAACAAGTCCAATTCTAACTGATAACGCACACGCGCGTTACATATTCACATCCTCTAGCTAACAGTAGTCCCTGTAGCTGCTCAACAGTGCTGACCAGCAGTTTACCTGGACCGTGTCCCCCAGCGTATGTCCCAGCAGCCCACTGACGGGGTCAATTTAATTTCCTGCACCTCACATGAAAAGCCCACAGGCGACACACGGGCAAGTGACTGCAAACAAGTGTTACTGCTGTTTATGACGGTTCAATAACTGTACGACTGCACGGGATCAAAGACGCTGTGAATGAAAGGTCACAAAAAAATGAGCGTGTGAGTGTGTGTGTCTGCAGTGAGTGTTCATAGAGTTGTGTCCTTACATTATCCCAAATGACAATGTTCAAACCAAGAGAAATCTGTTTTTCAAGGTAAAGGTGTCAATGAGGGAGGAGGGAAGTCTGCAAACGTGACTAAATGTAACGTGAGTAAAACTTTAATACACGAACAGTTCTGCCTGAGTCCTGTCAGGCACATTTCCAAAGTAAATGGCGACAACTCCCATGATTCCACGCTGCATCACGACATCATCAAACTACGTCTTTGGTTATTGTTTTGATTGAGAGACCCCAAGGAGTAGAAATGATTACTAGAAACCAGATTGTACGTATGGAAAAACGTGAGTGTATGACAAAGCCTGCCTGGTGTGTGTGTGTGTGTGTGTGTGTGTGTGTATGAGCAGCATTTACCGAGCTGCTACCTGAGGGGATTCAGACATTTACATACAGGCACCCATGCATTTGTACAGTTGAGTGTGTGCGTGCATGTGTGTGTGTGTGTGTGAGAGAGAGAGAGACAGATAGAGAGTGTCTATAGCCCATATCATCCATCATGAAGCCAGACTAACTGTCATAGTGATGGTGGCCAGCTGGCGCTCACTAGACTCAGACACACACACACGCGTATAACACACACTTGATTTGACAAGACAAATCACAGACGGCTCCTGGTCGTACACGAGCGTAAACCACGGGGAGCCGGGAACATTCAGGGTTAACCTTAAATCAGCCCCAGGGAGTCTATGTGTAGGAGAATATATGCAGACACACACGTGCCGTAGTATCTGTGTGTGTGTGTGTGCACGCACGCACGTGTGTGTGTGTGTGTCTGTAACAAGGGGGGATGGGGAGAAACAACAGAATTAATGCTGACTAGACATGCCAACAAGCTATATGTGCGTGTGTCTACAAATAAGTGCATTTTTGAGTGCGTGTGTGTGTGTGTGTGTGTGTGTGTGTGTGTGTGTGTGTGTGTGTGTGTGTGTGTGTGTGTGTGTGTGTGTGTGTGTGTGTGTGTGTGTGGCTAGTTTGGAGATAAACTGGAGCTCAGTAGATCAAGATTTCAACAGGGACCCAGGGGTCAGATGAGGCTGGACTCGCCTGCTGTCCAAACGAGCAGCAGTGATTAACTAATTGGCTACAACAGCAGAGACAAAGGGACAAAAAAAAAAAAGAGAAGAGCAATAAAGAGGGGGGGAGGACGTGAACGGTGGAGATGAGCATTTTACAGGATGGTTCTGGTTTAATACGACATGGGTTGTATTTTCATAGTCTTGAGGCTGATCGGGGAGTAAATAGTTTTACAGGTATTTGCTCATAAATCAAAACAGTGGAGAATTTGGACTTGTTGATGGCGCCTTAAAGACAGTGAGGAGATCAGCACAGACGTTAGAATTCATCCTGAGGGGGGCATGAATGTGCTATTGAACAGACCGCTATGAATTTTGGCAAACCAGCCAATAGTTGCTGAGGCATTTCACTCAAAAATTTTAACTTCATGGTGGCGGCAGAGGAGAAGTCAGTGGATCAACAAAGCCATTAGGATTCGTCCTCTGGGCGCCGTCGACATCTGCACCAAACCTGAAGTTCCCTCCACTGCTGCTGTTGGATGTTTGAGCTTCACTGTGCAGAATGATGTATGTGCAGTTTGACACTAGAAGGCTGTTTTCACATTCATCTGCTGGAACTGGAAAGTTTCTCTGCACTCCAGTTTTAAAGAGTTTTAAAGATTTGTGACATTACGACTCATTTGGAAGCCAGTTCTGGTCCAATAGTCAACTTAGACACTGAGACTTCTCAGTGAAATAGCAGTCGTCTCGTGTCCAACAGTTAAACTTTGGGAATAATTAGATATTCATAGATTCTGGAATTTTAAATGAGGGAGAAGGAGTGGAGGCCATTTTATGGATTTTAATAAGATAATTTAACTTATTTGACCATATCAGACCCAAGTTATTATTCAGTAGACTATTATATATACATTTTAAAACACGTCTGGAGGGGATCTTTAACAGCAATGCTTCAGTTCTGACTGACGACAGACAAACCAGCCCCGCCACCCTTACAGCTCAGCTCAAACCACAATCATCCTTTGAAAGTGATGTCGAGGGAAGGAGTAAATATGAACAGAGGGTGTGTGGAGATGAAGAACAGTTGCATCTTCATGCAGCTTTGTGACAGATTGCCAGTGTGATGTTTGTGTGCTTGTCAGCAGCCTGATGCAATTCTTCCTGAGCTCTGACAGTGTTTGTTGGTTTGCGTGCGTGTGTCCTCTGAGTGCGTCTCTCTGCTGGGTCTCCGCATGTGGAAGGCAGCATGCTGAGAGCAGCAGCAGCTCTGTTCAGCGCGAACTGCTTTTCACCTCGCCACTCCTTTTACTCGTCTTCCCTCTCTTCTCCTTCACGTCTCCAGTGCTGTTTCTTCGATATCGTGCTCCTGTCTTCCCCTCCTCTCCACTACAGATGGCTCTATTTGTATGCTGCTGGCTTTCTTTTTGTCTCTCCATCTCACTGTCTCTCACTCTTGACTCTGTCTCTCTCACCCTTAATGCCTCCCGGTCCCCTCAGCTCTTTTTTGCGTCAATCTCCCATCATCTCTTTGTCACTATCTCTGCTTCATCTATTACTCTCTGCTGCTCTTCCCACTCCAGCTCCCATCTCCATTCTTCTCTTCTCCCTCCACTGCTACACCCATCTCTCTCTCTCTCGCTCTGTCCCTCAGTCTGTAACTCTCCCTAAAGCAGCACTGAGCTGGCAGCTTACCAGACGATAATTGTAGTGGCGACACATCTCCCCTTTCCTTTGTTCATGGTCTCTTTCTCAAGCCAGCTGCATTGACGCTTTAACACAGTGTCGCCGAGAAGATGAAACACCTCAAGTTTACGTGGGGATAAATCGTGTTAGGATGGGGATAAGAATATGAGAAAGGTTACCCAGTGTGACCCTGGAAGTGTAATGATGTGCCCAACTTTTCTGTCTTTATGCATTAACTGCTCTAAAGCTATTTTCATATGAGTCTCTTTACTTGGTTCTATAAAGATTGTACCTGTGAGGCAGAACTCAGGGCGAACAGAGTGCACAAGAGAACCAATCAGGTTCAGAGAGTCATTTTTCATCATGTTTCAACTTGGTGAAAAGCAGATTTTTACCGTTAGCTAACGAGACAGATGGCTTGCTAATATTAACCACACTTCTCATGCTAATGTTACTGTTTGCTAGCAAGTAGTGACTCAGGTTGCTCTGACTACTTCAGAGAGGACAGCAATGGCTGACTAAGTATTAATATGAAGGACTGAGCTCAGGTGTCGAGCTAGCTGCTATATTAATTCTTATTTTTTGATTTAAGCATGTTTTTCTTGCTGCACTTCCTGGAATTCTGCATCTGAATTGCTCATTTAAATGAGGTTTTCTCTGTTTCATGAAATCAGGCCTCAACCTGCAATATGCAAATGTTGCCCGATGAAATCCACAAGTATGGGACATAAACACACTCACACACCATTCTCACCTCTCCGTTGTGCAGCCCAGCCCCCGCCAGCCCATTCATCATCACTGGCTGGTTGTCATTTTCATCCAGAACCTTCTCGGGTACCGGCGGAGGCAAGTCCTCCTCTGGTTCCTCCTGAGGCCTGTGCGAGGGAATGCTGGCATTGTCAGAGCGCCTTTTGGCCTCCATGTCGGCGCTGTGACGGCTCTTCTTATTCAGGTCGATGGAGGCGTACTCCACCCCTGTGCACAGGGGTCCCCGCTCAGGTGTGCAGGGGCTGAGGTGGCCGTTGAGAAGCGCAGGGGGATGATGGGGAGGTTCTTCAGGGCTGAGCTGGATGGTACCGTTGGGGAGGCTGAGCTGTGCTGAGGGGTCTTTGAGTTCCTTCACCGTCTCGTACAGGGAGTCTTCGGCACTGACGTCACGTGATGCCGCCGCGATCTCCTTCACCACCTGGATAGATACAAACACTTCTAAATGACCAAAATACATTTAATGATCCTCACCTTTCTCACTCAATCTCAATCGACCTCTTGGGGAATCAATGAAATCAAAGTCTGTTTCTCTATGTTTTGACACTGAGCTCAATCAATCAAAGCTTTAATATCTTTTAATAACCACGTTCAAGCTCAGCACAAGTGAAGGCATCATTCGACTTTAGACGCTGACCTCATAAGTGCTGTCCCCTGAGGCTGGGGGTCCGTCCCCAATGAGGGCGTTATTGGGAGGAATGCTGGGTAGCTCACGGTCCTGAGGACACTTGGAGGACCTGAGCTCTGATTGGCTGGAGAGCATCTCCTCTGACGGCTGGGGGCTGGTGTCTTGTGTGTCCGTGAGGACTGGTGGAGCATAGGAAAAAAGGAGAGTCAAAAAAAGCTCTCACTGGTGACTTTCAGTGTTTTTTCTGAGAGAGAGATGGATTTTATAACATTTGCTTCAAAGTGGGTTTATAATGAGTCACATGTTCCTTATTCATCACTGCAGAATAGGTTCACTGCTATTTACAGCTTTCTGTGATATTCAGTACCCACCCAGGTAAAAATGACTAACAACATTACATAGATATGGTTATAAAAAACAACAGCTGAGGTTTAACATGAACCAAAGCTGAAAGACAACAAAGACGTTGTGTAACACCAGCTGCTAAGCAAATGTTACTATCATATAGCTGAATTATAAAGGTAAGAAACAGCAGAAACATGCAGCACTTTGCCAGCAGTGATCAGTATTGTAGATTTAAAATGGTTACTACATCAACAACAAACGCATGACATGTTAAGCTAGCACTAACTAGCTAACTGGCTTACTTGTACCGCTGGTTAGAGGACCATTGTGAGAGCTGCTGACGGCCACATCAGTGGCTGGACTGTCTGCTGATTGGCTGATCGTCTCTCTCTCTGACACCTGCACAACAAAGGATGTTTGTCAGTGCTGGGTGAAGCGCAGAGGCTGGCAGCCAAAACTAATGCACACGAAACATCCAGTCTTTCCTGTTATCATTATTATTGTTATTTCAGTTTCCTGCCTAAGACACACCAAAAAGAACAGAAATCAACCTGCACTTGTCAGCTTGCACAAGGTGGATGACTTTCACACCTCGGTGCAATCCAGGAGCCGCTGTCAGCAGATTGTCATGTGTTTGGAAAATCATTGTTCAGGATTTTGGGGGGGATATATCTCATATTTGCAGCACTGAATACAATTTCCACGCTCCCCCATTCCTTATCTCTGCTTTTCCGATCACGTTACTGATGGCTTCAAGCTCATTATCAGCATGTTATGCATTCTTAATTAAATGGTGTGTATTTTTACACGCGCACAAAAGACATCTAGAGATAATCAGGATTTCTGCGAGTGCAAAAAAATTTATTTACGCCTAATGAAGACACAACAGTGTTTACTCTTATCTTTGACTGTAGTTGGGTTTATGACAGGCTGAGCTGATCTGACATCACTCTTCAGTCTTGAAACCCTGCGTGGACACGTCTCGCTTTATGTTTTTGATGTCACTTTGGTGCATTAATAGGAGACACTGACACCCAGTCAAGTAAACAAGCACAGTTCGACTGAGGCGGCTGATGTGTCAGGCATTACTGGTATCGCATGAATAAAAATGGAAACCATAGAAGATACTTTAAGGATACCCGCAGAGGAATTTGCCTCCCTAATTTACCTTCTACAGTCAAGTGGAAGCTTCAGAACAACAACCCCGCAGCTGGCAGGGATTCAGTCTTGCTCAAGGACACTTCAGCAGAGCAGCCTTTTCTAACACTCAGTCTTTGCACCACGTCCTCCAGCTGAGGGCTGTTTCCATATTTGCTCCATCACGTGGCAAAACCAGCAGCCGAATCAGCTCTGCGAGCGAGCAAACACTCAAATCGACACTCCCAATAACAGACTCTGAAAAGAACATGCACTAATGAACACGGCATGTGCTGAGCACCTGCAGCACTGAGGCATGATTTACCAAAACTGTCCTTGTCTCTAAAGGACGAGCTATCGCTCCGTCACTCACTTCTAAGAGCTCAGAAAACTCTGTGAAAATATATGAACAGGTGCCAGTCAAGATTCTCTTTGTTTAGGTTTGTTGTTTTCCTCCTGTGTGAGCAGAAGGTTGCGTTATAGAAGCTCCACAGCCCCACCTAGTGGTCAACATCTCTCATAACGACTGGTGTCTATGATGTAATCTTTAACTATTTTATGACCCAAATATCTCTGGTGTTATTCTTTTGTTTTATTTTCTTAACCAAGATGGGAAATTGTTCCAAGATGAAGAAAATTATGTTCTTCTCTTCGTTCTCTTTTGCACCATCTTTTCTCATTTCGTTCCACATCTAAATTCTCATGATAGATTGATTGATGAAGATAAATTTCGATTTCTGGAGCATTTTGGATCTTTCTTTAGTATTATGCAAAAGTGTGCGGTCAAACCCACCGAGAAACAATACAATTGCACAGTCCTTTTCTGGCTGAATCTCACTAAAACGTGTGTTGTGGCATCTAGACCCTGACTGAAAGAAAGACAATAAGGCTAAAAATGTAATTAAACAGGGAAACATGGGAGGCCAGAGCTCCTTCACTGTGTTCGGACGCGGCCGCAGTGGGCGACAGCCAGACTGATTGCGGGTGAGTCGAGGAGAGCCAATCTACACATCCACAAAGACAAAGACCCCCATTTAACCTATCAGCCTGTGACATGCTCCGTCATTTAAATGGGCTCCTGCTGAGCACGATTTGATCACCTCGCAATTGCAGGTTACAGCGAAGATATCCATCAAATGGAAAAAGGCTCTGAGGAATGTGCACGTGGGAGCATGTAGGCCAACACACACGCACACACACACATACATCCATACACGAGGCCAGAGAGGGAGTGACAGGACATGAGGGTACGTGGATGCCACTCAGTCTGTGAAAGCCGGGCATTTGTCACACTTAAATGTTTCTTGATTACTGAAGCATCAGTATTATGGGAGGTGGTAATTATTATTATTCTACCCATGACAAGATGTTCAAAGGCTAGTGTCATTATGAGAAGCACGTGCCTAGAAAGCACAAAATCCAACTCGATCAATAGAGTTTGTTTTCAGATTGTTGTGCCCTTTGTCTTGTTTTGCTAAATTTAAATTAAATTCCATATCAAATAGACGCTATAATATTAAAGCCAAATGATTTGTGAATAGCAACAGTGGAATTTCCCTCATGGAACGTCTTCATCAGTGGCCGCTGCCAGCAAGTGGAGGCTGTCAATCAGCTGAGTGTGTTTCTGTGTCGGTGTGATGAAGTGGTTTAAAGCACAAATGTCAGAGGGTGTGTGTGTGTGTGTGTGTGTGTGTGAGGACATCATAGTGGAAATGTGTGTGTGCTATTCAAGCATGCAGCCAATGTAAAAGCTCCATCCACAGCCTCATTTACAAGTGGTTACACTGTCTGATTACAGACATGTCACTCACACGCCGCGACTAATGAGGACTGTGCGTGACTGTGTGTGTGTGTGTGTGTGTGTGTGTGTGTGTGTGTGTGTGTGTGTGTGTGTGTGTGTGTGTCTTGATGTGTATGATTGCCTCTGTCTGTAACACAATGTGCGTGCTTTTGATGAAGTGAGAGACTGGATCTGAGTAAATATTTTTCCAGCGCTGAGATTTAATTAATGATCTTTCTGGAGTTTCCCAGAATCCCAAGATGTTACCGAGCCCTGACCTAATCTACAGAGCAAATGTGTACGTGCAGTGTGTGTGTGTATATGCAAATATAGATGTTCACAGACAATCTGATCTTAATCTGCCTGACACACCCTGGCAAGATGACTCAAAACACACAGCTGGTCCCTTCCACATACCACATGCACATACACACACACACACGCACACACAAAAATACATCAAAAACAAAGGACGCAGAACCTGAAACCTAATCATAATCTTATAAGTGAATGCCCAGAGACAGCTTCTTCATCAAAGCTGCCCCCTGAGCTGCTTCAACATCCCTTCAAAATTTGCTTTTAATTTCCCTTAAAGGCTTAGCTCAACATTTTGGGACATTTCCTTGACAGCACAGCGGGAAGTAACTGCACCTTGCCAAGAAATAGTCCAACCCGTGCACTTTAGAGGTGCTGGCAGGCAGATTTTGTTACATTTGGACAGAGCCAGGCTAGCTGTTTCCAGCTTTTATGCTAAGCTAGGCTAACCAGCTGTGTATTTCTCAAACTATTTCCTCAACATCTGCAGTTCCCTGAAGAAAACTCACTCCATTCATGAGGTTCTCATGGTCTCCTGCTGGCTGTCCATTGGCTGTCTTCTTCTGCCTAGAAAGAGAGGAACATGGAAAGATGAGAGTACAGACAGAGGGAGGCAGAAAAGGAGGATGATTACTGAGTACAGAGGACGCCTGACAGGCCTAATATTGCAACTTGTGGTGTCAGCGTCTTGTGTGAATCTAAAGCAAAGCTGTTCCTCTGCTCAGGTCAGGTGAAGGCCTCAGTGCTGTTCTTTGTTTTGGCTCTTGGCTTAAATGAAACAATAACTATATGAGGTTTAAGTGCTGGTTTTCAGCTTTAAGGGTGTTCAAGGTGTTTAAATCCACTCAGCTACAGGCCTTTCAAAGCAAAACTCAAAAAGCTGCATATCACAAGGCTGTCTGCTGGTTTCTGGCTTTGCTGCTTTCTCTAAGTGACAATAACAACAGCGACCTTCAAGGAGTTCTTTTCTGAATATCATTGCTTTTATTCATCCCTGTACTTTTTTTTACTGACTGTGGCTTGTAAGCTAAATTCACCATTATGGACATTCAAGCTCTTGGGGGCATATATAAAAACAATTACAATACTGCACTTTCTACATCCTAGTCTATTTGACAGCACACACATTCATTCATAGTTGTTATACTAAAGCCACATTATCCCTGAGGACACAGTTTACTGGTAATCAGCAGAATTGTTCTTCATCGTTGCTGTACCTATAATTTCTGCAGCGAAGAATGCCCTCTCAGTTATTTATGCAACTTTCAACACTACAATGTAGATCTGACATTTCCAGCAGGAGTCATTTAGATAGCTGGCTGCAGGATGAATCGATAAGTGAAACCAGTAAACCCTCAACAACAACAGCTATAGCAATAATATATGCTCATATGTGTGTGTGAGATGTTGCTCACCCCTGGCAGCTAGCACACAGCAGCAACAGCACAGAGACCAGCAGCAGGGCGGCGAGGGTGCTGAGGGTGACGGCCAGGACCAGCTGCCCACTGCCCAGCCACGACGCCACCCCGGTAGCAGCTGCAGCCCCTGACCCCACGACACCCGCCTCTGGGCCCCACCACACTCCACTCAGCACCGGAGCCATGACGCATCACACTGTGGGAGGGGAGGACATCTGACAGGTACCGGCTGGGGAAACACAAGACAAATACACACAAGAAAACTTGTCATTTAAGCTCTTTGCGGCCTGGAATGCTACAAACAGAATTAAAATCATTTGCCAGCAACGATTTCCTTGTTAGATCATTTCTTATTTGGACGAGCAGCTTTGAGCAAATGTGAGATTAACTATGCAGTGGAAGAATCTGCGTGTTTTCCCTTTTTCAGCACATCCTTAATGATTGTTGTAGGTTGAGGATAAGAAGAATTTACTGAAGGATACAACCAGCCAAACTGTGCAAACTGTGTCTTATTTGTCAAGCAAACACACTGGACTGAATTGATTTTGGTGTAGCTGCTTCATCGCGGGAAGCCGCATTATTCATCCACCAATTCAATTATGAAACAGTAATGAGCAACAGTAAAACTTACATCTGATATCTTAAATAAAATATGTGATCTGACGCCCTTAAATCGTACTCTTATGCAGGTCCTGTAATGTCCTTGATCACTTCACTCCTTAACATTAATTAATAAAGAATGAAGGGTTTAATAGCATGAAGCTCAACTGCATATTGTGCCCAGCAGGTGGCAGCACATAGCAGAGTCAGACCGCAGTGCAGACAGGGAGCCTGCTGCAGTGGCCCTCACACCAGAGCCTCCACAACTGGTGTCTGGGCTCTGCGCACAGCATAAGCAACCTCGTCACGTCTCTGTCTAACAGCCAAAGTTGGGTTTCACTGAACTGATGGAGGCCCTGATGTTATCATGGCTGATTTATGACGCCGTGTGGAGCTGCAGGTGGACCACGGTGGGGGAGGCGGCAGTAGGGACGGGCTGGTGTGCCACGCCGAGCCTCAGAAAACTCCAAATAAAACAAATAAATGAGCAGAGGGTTTGTGCTTGCATGTGTGGACATTTGGCACTGCAGTGTGTGGTAGAGAGGGAGGGCAGCGATGAGAAGATGATCACAGAGAGAGTAACATGCAGGACCGACTGCGGGGGAAAGACAGAGAGCAGGGAGGGAAAAAACACAGAAAGTCAGGAGTGTTTTCTCTCCGCTTATCTATCTATCTGCCCTCTTTTACGTGTCCTTCTCCTTTCAATCATCTGAATAGACAGCTACAGCAGACCTGCCAAGGATCGGGAGGCAGCGATAACAATATGTCAGTCTATCTTTCCTCGTCTCCTTTTCCGGCATGTGCACGAGCCAAACTCCTGTCAGGGGCAATGTGTGTGTGCATGTGCAAACAGAATATGTGTATTTTGCGCCGGTGGTGAAAAACTCCATTGTGTCTCTTTCTGCTCGGCTATGCTAATTCGACCGGGGAGTGTGGGAGACGGGGAAGCGCTCCTCCAGTCTTCGAGCAGCGAAGGAAGTTTCGTGGCGAATGAGACGGAGCCGCAGAAGCCAATTTTAACTTCTTCTTCAAAGCGCGCTGAGGAATTCCTGTTTTTGTTGAAACGGCGGATTGTGTTTTCCCGGATGAAAAACACACCGGGGCTCTTGTTGCTATCAGTGTGAGTGGCTGGTGAGAGGCAAACACAACCTTACCTTGACACCTTGGATGATTAGTCAGGTTGGCCTCGCCTGGAAGAGAGAAGATAAAAATGAGAAGGGGTGGGGTGGTGGCGGAGGGGGGAGCACTGAGCTGAATATTATCCTTGGAAGGCGTGTGTGTGTGTGTGTGTGTGTGTGTGTGTGTGTGTGTGTGTAGAAGCATGAATGTAGGCTGGTGTGTGAGTGGGAGAGCAGCAAGGGAGTTTGTGCTTTTTAATACCCATATCAAATACATATTGGACAACAGGCTGCCTGCAACCTCTCAGACACACACGCGCACACACACACACACACACCTTCAGCCATGTGCAGTGTCTTCACATGCGCAAACAATGTCCACTTTATTGACTGGTCTGCTCATGTAACTGAGAGGATAACAGCCATGTGATCTCACCGTATCACACATGATACACACACACACTCCCAGAGCTGCCATGTTTCAGTCTACAAACTTGAGATTTTTTGACCTTCATTTCCTGATTTTTTTTTCCCCCTCAAAAGTCAACATGTGGTCAACATGTTGTCAGGTCCTCCACCCTTAATGGGACTAACGCCTGGCTTGATAAGTTCCTTTACTAGGTCTCTGTCTGCCACGCTCTTGTCCAGGTGTCACTACCAGCCACTGTGTGCCAGCTCGCGCGTGTCTCTTCTGGCACTTAAACCAGAATAATTACCGGCTGCCACAGCACTGTGTCACCATGGCAACATTCCCTTCTTCCCATCAGCGCTATTTATGGTGGCGGAGAGAAAAAAAAATGCAGAGAAATGTTTTGAAGGCAACTCAAACCGTGGAGGAATACGGAGCTGCAGGTGATGTGTGTGCGCGTGTTTAGGTGTGACGCCGGCGTTCAGTGCAATGATGTGGACACACATGCAAGGCGTCCTGGACAACAGAAAGTTCGGGGTCGTCTTCTAGAACAGGACAGTGGACAGTAGGACAGTGTTGCTCAGTTGTCATGGACATGGTCTAGCTGTCCCCTAGTAACAGGTGGTGGTGTACGGGGGAGATACCACAACCCCCGTCTCTGCTCAGGCATGGCAACCATCATCGGAGGGAAGCAAACTCCATGACAACTGAGCGGGAGACGAGACAAGTTGTTGAGATGATGTTTCCAAGGTTACTAAAAGCACAGAGAAATGTGCATTTCGACATTACAAACTACATAATTTAGTTGTTCATTTTGACATGTTGATGCTGGCATTCATCGAGGGATGCTCCCATAATGCAGCAGGCTTTCTTTACCCCTCATTTAAAAACATCATGTACAGTTTAGTGCTCAATGGGATCATTTCCATGGAAGTTAATTGGTCTGCCATGACTGAACGAATGTGTGCAACTGCAAACAAACACATAAGTCTATAATGTCACTGACAAGGAGACTGTACCTGATGTGACTCAGGTATATCGTGTCTGATGCTGGCTTGATGGAGCAGATCAGATTCCCAGATTCATCATTTATTATACAAGGTGTCAGATAAACTGTGAAAACTGAGTTGAATTCATGATGATGTGAAGCACTGAAAAGCAAGCAGCTCTTCACACATATGAAGCTGCAACAATAAACCAGATTTCTAACATGATCAACTCATCATTTCAGCAATTCAGCCAAAAGTAATAGCAGTTTGTGCTACATGCCATCTACTCTGTTCACTATGACTTGTCATTTGGACAAAAATAACATCTCAAGCTACCAAAATGAAAGTTGAACTCAAAAGCAATAAAAGTCTTTGTCAATCCAAAACAGGTTCTGCTGCTCGAGCCTCACTTGGTCTGGTGCGACCAGTAGCTCACGGTGGCTAATGTTATTAGCAAACTTAAGCTGGAGGTTGCGGTCTCATTCAAATTACTAAGTCAGTTTGCTGACTCATCTCTACTTATCCTACTGTTATAACAGACTTTAGCATTTGCAACGGCCCCATTCAGTAAATATTACATAGCCTTGCTTTGAAGGAGCATTGAATTCCCTCTGAGGCAGACCTCCAGCACATTCCCAACACTTGCATCCTTTCATTCCAGTTACATTTTATGTAATGTCTCCGCCACCTTAACCTAAATGGTATGAAGAACCTGTTAAGTGCTAATACAGATGCAGCTCTGGATAACATTGCTGACATATTTTCCTGCTGAGCAGAAAACATGTGTGGAGTAAACCATCCTGTCTGCGCTCTGAGGACACGCTGCATTCTTAACAAATACCATACATAAAAGCTCTGAGTATCTTTTTCACTGTGGAAAACTCCTCAAAGGACACCACCGTGTGATACAAGACGCCGAGCCAAGCGCTACAACTGTACTCTCTCATGCTGTCATTCTCTTTCTCCCGGCGCTTTAATGAAAGAAAACAGAAGCCTTGGAAGAGAGACAATCAGTGTGGCTGTCTTCTGTTTCATGCCATAAAAAATAACTGACTGGAAAAGTCATTTGAAAAGGAATGTGTTTTGGGAAATAAATGCAGAAATCCAAATTCTACCCGCACACAGCTGTACACACACAAACACACACACACACACACACACACACACACACACACACACACACACACAGACATGGGACTACCCAAAAAGCCTCATCAAGGCAAACCTACCATGCAAGAAACTAGAGCCAAGGAGCCAAGGAATCCAATCTGAGCCCTGCTGCTCTGCAGGCAGAGACCCTACCTGACACTGCAGTGAAGCGTACCAGCCAGGCAGAGCCACGTGTGTGTGTGTCTGCCTGTGTGTGTGTGTGTCATCTGTTGGACAAGCTGTTGGACGGCAGCGAAAGACAGAGGGAGAAAGAGAGAACGAACATCCACAGGCAGAGCAGGGCTTCGCCGTCTGCGGACGCCTTTGTGGCTGCGTGACACCTCCCTCTGCAAGATCCTCCGGGCGCAGACGGGGAAGGTTTACAGCTGGATGGCTGCTGAGAAATGAGCCCCGGGAAGCTTCTCAGAGGAGAGCCAGACGCATTTCCACAATAATAAATAATCTAGTTTTTTGGGGGGAGAGAAAGTCTCTGTTTTCTTTAAGCAGTCATGCTAGTGTGGCGCACTGCAGGAAGCTCAAAGCATCATTTCGAACATTATAAAAGCAGTTTGGAGAGAAGAGAGTGATGGCTGAAGTTTATTCCAAACATTGGGAATTTTAGCAGAGGCTCCTTTTTGTGCACCATTTTGGAAAATTAATCAGTTACTGTTTCTGCTCCAAAAGCATTGTATGCAAAAGCACCACTTTGTCTACTTTTCTGTGATCGCTCCGGGCAGCAGAAACGTGAATACAGTCATGCACACGATGCAGATTTAACAGTGCACACATGATGCCACTGACACTACTTTGTAGCTCTGCAGGGATTCAGCACAACCCACACTGAGTAGCACATTTCAAATAAAACTATCAAATTTTAAAAAGAAAAAGAACACATCAAAGCCTCCTCTAATAAGCTCCATCTTCCCCTGTCATCTCCATTTCTCACTCCCAGCATGCAGCATCATGCCCCAGCATTATTAGCTGGCCAGTGGTTGTCAGAGGAGGGGGGGTGTACTCTTTGTTGATATTATAATATCACCAGGGTGATGTGAGGCATGGCTAATCAATGAGCTGCAAATCAGTGAAAGTGGTATGTGCATATATACACATAGACATATATAAGTGCATACACAGAAGCATGAAAAGTGCAGCTGACCAATTCAGAGTATCACACTTATAAACATGTATGTTTGTGTCTAAATAACATATATATGTATACACACACACACACAAACATATTTCCATTCAATGCACAATAGTCTGCATTACATTAAATGCACAGTCAGTCAGTTTAAAGGGCTTTTGTGGGGTTTCATTGGTTATTATAAGAAAAACAATGACCATGGATGCACCATATAATATACAACCCACTGACCATCTTGTGTCCTGACCGGAGGGCCATTTGGATGGTGGGGGTGGGAGAGATGGGGGGAGGGGAGAGGAAGGATAGGGGACCGCTGCCAAGGGAGGAGAGGGCGGAAGATTAAGAGAGAAAGAGGGATGGAGGGGGTCACCAAGATGTACACAGACCATAATGCAGCCAAAAGGGAATCTGAAGAAGAGGAGAGAGGACGATGAAAGAATAAAGAGGGGAAAGAAAAGACAAGAGGGAAAGCAGGAAGGAGTCTCTGTGTGCATAGTCATAGAGGCAGAGATACACACACACACACACACACACACACACACACACACACACACACACACACACACACACACACCCAACCCCAGAGATGGTTGATGAAATTCAATTCCCCACAGACTGCAGTGCAAGAGGGACCCTGCCCTGACGGAGACAGTGCAATTAAGTACACAGACATACACACACGCGCACACGCAGAGCCATATCTGCTGAATTAAATGCATCATTACTAATGAAGAAACCTACAAGTGTCAGTTCATAAAGGAGGAGCGTGTGTGTGTGTGTGTGTGTGTGTGTGTGTGGGTGTGTAGCTGGAGGGCGGGTCATTGTATATTCATCACTCCTGCAGTGCTCCACTAACCACTGTCTGTATCTGCATGTGTGTCCGCGTGTGTGTGTGTGTCTGCGAGCTTGTGTGAGCATGAAAACAGGTGCTTCTGATCAAGGGACATAATTCATGTTGCCACGGCAACACTGCCCATCCTAAGGGTTAATGGTTTTAGCATGAGAAATTGATCCATCCTCCCTAAATGGGGAAATTGAAACTGCATAATTTAGCAAGGCTCCCCCGTTTTCTCGCCCCCCCCTCATATTACACATATTACGTGTTATATCTTCATCCATACACAGGGCCGCGCTCCTCTATATCGCAACACACAGCAGCTACATCTGCTGCAGCAGCATTTATATCGATCTCCCACCGGGGACACAAAAACGAAATATGAAGCATTTCCCCCCCTGAGCAGATAAACGTTTCAGTCCCTGAAGATTCAAATAGATACAACAGCCATGCAAGCGTCTTATCTTTCATCCTGCATAGCGTGCTGAACGTTTGCACACATGTTAGCTCTTTCTTTTTCCTTTTTCTCTGAATGCGGATTGTACCACAATGAAAACATGTCACCAGAGATGAACTGTATCCTCCTCTCGTATTTGTATATTTTATGGTAAATCTTTCACGACCACATTTTGCAGAACGGCAGGGTGGTCCTGCGGTTAACCGGAGAATGTGGTTTCAAGGATCCAACCTCGCCTGAGTCCCAACCAGCTGCAAAGCCCCGAAGCAGCAACATGTGTCTTCCGTCTTCACCATAAATGACAGCCTTTCTGCACGCTGTCCTGAGTCACTGCAGTCCACAGAGGCTCTGTGTGCAAATGCAGGGTTTGTGTAAACATGTGTGTGCGCCTGTAAAATCTGCCTCCAGTTAATGTCACACAGCGCCGTGGGAAAGAAGCGTTTCCTGTCTTCCTCCCCTGTATTTTTTTCTCCCGAGGAAGCTGACGACCATGACGTCTTGGAAAGGCCTGCAGATGTCAAACCAGAATCTACTGGATTTGAACTGGATGAACACAAAGCTGCAACTCAGGTGAGGCTGGAGCTCTGAATTTCAGGCAATTCTTGCGACAAATAGAAGACAACAAGCTTATATTTGGGGTAAATTGTTCACAGTTTGTCTTAATTTCTCTGATTTTTGCATCTCTGGTGAGCTTTTCCCTCTCCTACTTCTTATCTACGCTGTTATCGTCCTTTTTCCCCGACGCCCGAGGCCGTTGCTTTGCATTTAAATCGTTTGGACGTGATTTTGCGAGTGTTCGTTCAACTAGGCTCAACAGTGTGTGACTGTGAGCCGCTACCACACTCTACAGAAAGCATACTCACTCTCTCACCCTCAAACACTTAAAACCTTTCAATTTCAGTTCCCCTTTTCTCCTTCCCTCGCTCTTCGTGAAGCACAGCTTTCTCAGGCTCGCATCGTTGTGTCTCACAAGATAAATCTTTCGATTTCGATGCTATTTCACACACTCCCTCCGCTCCCTGAAAAGGGGAAGTGTACAGCGTTGTCAGCGTTAAGAACCTCGCCCATTACTAAAAACATCATTGTCAGCAACTCCCAAAACTATGACAAGCAAAAACTTTCCCCGCCCAGCGTTAACGCTCATGGGGTTTTTTTGCCACGCTGCCTTGCAAGAAAACATACATTGAAATTTAATGAACTGAGCTAAATTCTACACAAGCCTTTCTTTTTTTTCCATTCTCCACCTCCTGACGAAGCACTTTTACTCCCTCCGCTCCAGCAGAAAAACGCGTGCTGTCATTGTCTGGAATGGATTAGCTTTGCGACGGCGCCGCAGCTCACCTAATGACACGATGCTAAAATAAAAAAAAAAAAAAGAAACTTCAGTAATTGTGCAGCGGAGCAATTTTCTGTGATTAAACAAACCAGCCAGGTGTGTCATCCAAATATGTAAATGTGAGCGCGGAGCGTGAAAAGAGAGACGGATGGCTGTAATGATTTCAGGGATTGTCGCTCTCATTGTAAGTGACCTTCTCTGCAAACATGAATGGAGGGTGGGGGGGTGGGGGGGTTGCACTGAACTGTTGAACTCTGGGAATTTGAGGATGAGAAGGGCAGCAAAGTGCTAACAAAGTGTGTTCATGTGTGAGCGTGTGTGTCTCACTTGCTCGCAACTAAATTGATGCTGAACTTCAAAAACAAACAATTACACACACACACACACACACACACACACACACACACACACACACACACACACACACACACACACACACACACACACACACACACACACCTCTGATCAGGAAGCGGCAGATTTATTCAGCGCTGAACGACTGCATGCATACAATTTCTCTATCACTGTCACCTTGAGATGAAGATTAGCATTAGAGTGAATGAGGAGCAGATCCGACCACATCATTATTCAGTGGCATTGGCCTTTATGTGTTGAATAGCCGCCAAGATAAAGGGATTATCGGGGTGGATAGAATAGGATGAGGGATGCTGCATGAGCGTGTGTGTGTGAGGTAATTCATTCTGGGCCGCTAATGAGATGCAACAGATGCCTGGAGACGCGTGATCTCATTCTCGCTCATGCAAACGCGCACGGACGACTTGCACGCACACCGTCGCCATCAAAGACGCATTAACACGCACCCGCATCAGTCTTTCCTCTTCCAGGTCTTGCAGACACACCCCAAAGCCGTGGAGGCTGCACACCGTCGCCGCCGCTCTGAAAAACTGCCACGCAGCACTTCATTTATCTCCTCCTGTGACACCAGCCTTTTGGACAAAAGGCACAGGCCAATAGTGGGAATTAATAGGAGGTGTGTGTCTGTATGTGTGTGTGAGCAGGCGAGCAACTGAAATGGAAATGTGTTCCTTCTTTACAAGGGTCTGACCACAGCAGGGGTGGGTTTATTAGGCGACCCAGACGGGGAGAATGGCGGGGGGTCGGACCCTTTCAACCCTCCGCAGCGCTGGACTATAACACATTATGGCTACGCATGAGAGGGAACACAAGTCTGGTGTGCTAATGAGTGTGTGTGTGTGTGCGCATATTTGAGCAGAGGTTAAGGAGCAGAGAGGAGGGATGAAGGGGAAGAAGAAGTGACAAAGTGAAGGAGTGGAAGGAGGCCGGGGCGTGCTTATGCAGCTTGTGACCTTTTGATGGGAGCCATTTTTCAGACATTCTTCCTCTGGCTGGAATGGCTTAATATCGCACCGCATGCACATACACACTCAGGCCGCTTCCTCCCGATCTGGTCCCGGCCATGCACGTCTAGCTTGTCCTCCACCTCACACAAACCACCAGTTCTGTCTTCCCCGTCCTCTTTGTCTCTGTTTAATCTGCTGGTCTGCTCTCCCTCCACCTTTCTCTCCTCGCCCTTACGCCCTCCACCTCTCCTCTCACCTCTCCCTCCGTCCCTCCACAGCCTCGTCCCTCTCCAGCATATTCAACACGTCTGCTACACCATAAAGATATGGTAAAATATGGAAGCCTGCAGGGGCTCAAAGGGCATATCTACAATCAGGAACAGCAGCTGGGGGTGGGGTGGACGGCTGGGGTGGCCGTGGGGGGTTGCAGCCAAACATTCGTGGCAACCTCTATAAGGGCTGAGGAGGAGGAGGAGGTGGGGGTGAGAGGGGGGTGCTGCGAGACATGGCAACCCTCAGACAGCAATCTTCAGATTTCTGGTTAAATCCGTACGCTTGAGCAACTCTGGGAGATTGCACGCAGCAGATACGGCTCTGCTGCCGCCTTTTTCACAATTCCATTTGATTTCTCATTTCATGAGCCGAAAGCTTTTTCCGTATTTCATGGCGGTAAGTAGGAAAGGTGTTTCAGTGATGAACAAACACTCGAGCCCTGAGAGGAGGAATCGAAAGCAGCAGCAAATTGGAAGAAAATGTGCATAAAGTTTTGTTTTTTTGTTCCTATTTTAAAGGCCTGGCAAAATATTTGGATAGTAGGATCAATTGCTTTTTAGCAGCTGGATAGCTCACCTTCGCTTAAAGGCTGGAAACTTTTATCCAAAGGTTAACAAAATATGTTAAGCTATGATTTTTGGGCGATTTCTTGGCTGAGGACCTCCTTCCTCATCACCGCGAGGTTGCCAGGTGGAGACTCCAGGAAGTCACTGCACCTGGCCAAGAAATTGTCTGGCACATTATACCTGTGAAACCACAATGTGTTATTTTAACACTGAGGTTTTCATACAGAGTAAAAAGACAAGGTTTAACCTATTTAATAATGAGCTTCAGGCAGATTTTGTTACCTTCAGACCGAGCCAGGCAAGCTGTTTCCTCTTGTTTCCACTTTTGCGCTAAGCTAAGCTAACCGTCTGTTTGCTGTATAGACACAAGAGTGGGATCAATCTCATTTCTAAAACCATCAAGCTCCTTTAAGCTGATAGTCAAAGTATGCAGCCTGCCCCACTGCTATCACCTGTTGTTTGCCTGTGAAGACACCAAACACAGAAATGCTCTGCAGATGTCTCTCTTACAACCACGACTGGAGCCAAAAGCTGCATAATCACCCAGCTGAAGCTCCCTTTTCCACAAACTGCTTTCTATATTCAACAGCTGCATGAACTAGATGCCAAATCATGTATAATAAATATATAACAGGATAGAATATTTATTTACAAAGCGGCGGTGGCTGCCACAGCCCCTCTCAAATCAGTTAATGGGGGCGGCTCAGTGTGTCCCAAGGGAGAGCAGAAAACCAAATGAACCAACTGAATGTGCATCAGAGCAGCAAACTGAACGCCTGCTGGTGGCGGAAAATCTGCTGTCAGTCACACACACAAACACAATTATTTACACGTGCACGCACACTCGGGAATTTAGACACAAAAAATACAACGAGAAAGGGACACACACACACAGTCATCTGAATAGAGATGAACCAATTAGCAGGCGACAGACAGCAGCGTGACAGAGAGAGATGGAGGGAGGAAGGAGGAGTGAGCGAAGGGAAAGAATACATTAAAGCCCTCGGCGTGCGGGCGGCAGCCTGAGAGGGAAATGCAACCGAGACACCTTCACACTCTCACACTTTCAAGGGAGCTGAGGTGGCCAGAGGCAAATCCATCCTGACACAGGGGGTGGATAATGTGGCAAAATGTGTGGAGAGAGCAGGACAGATAGGGGTGACACTCACTGATATTATTCACAGAGTGACACTGAGGAGGGAAAGGAAGTGGAGCACACAGCCAGGCTTTGAGAAAATGAATTGTGCTGAGTGCAGATGGGCGACAGTTCAAAGGAAAATCCATCGGCGTCAGAGCAGCTTCGGCGCTGGAACCAGAACTTTTGATAATTCATGTCAAGTCAAGCAAAAATGCCGAAAATTCTCTGACAATTTGGGGGCAATTTAACATTTAATACACCAGCCAATTAACCAATTAATGATGAAGGACACCTGTAGAGGGGAGACCTCCATCAAGGGCAAACACAAAACACTCTTTGTCTCTGATTTCTATTCCAATTTCCCTGTCCTTTACACACCACTGCCCACCACTCAGAACACACACACGCGTCTGAACTCTAACCATACACACACTCTTCCGGAGTGCCCCTCGATATCAAGAGCCATTACATTACAGCGTTTGTAAATTACCTCTCAGCGCTCCTGACCGCACACTCATATTTGGCCATTTAGCAAAGCCCCGGACACTTAACACACTCTACACAACACACACACACGCCACGCTGCTGACCCCTCGAGTGCTGCTGATGGTGATTTCTCCAGTTGATATCGCCTTGGTGAAATGTGTAATGCAACATATGACATCATGTTATCGTGATAATGATTTGTCTATATGGTTTGGTGGTTACTTAAGAACTTTGTGACTATCAGCATCACATCAATTACTGTGAATCAGCTGATCAGAGCAGACAGGATGTTGGGTAGATGGCGACAATTTCTCAAAAGAGGAAGTCGATTAAAGGAAAACAGACAGAGAGTCTTAGATGTTCAGATGCTGAGTGAAGTTAACCAGCTCACGATCTCTGTCTCATCCTCTCGATCCAACAAAGCTCAAAAATAATGAAAGAAATCTTTTAAAAATAACCCAGCTCAGCTTCGTGTGGCTGTTGCTTCTGAAGATTGAGGGGAGACAGGAAAGGCTACCAGTTCACCGTCAACTGACACAGCAAGGAGCATGAAATCATCGGGTGAAGGAGGAATTAACAGCGTGAGCAGAGCCAGAGAAGAGATTGCACATTTGGTCCTAAGCTGCTTGGGCACAAAAAAGGCATGTGCAATCCCTTCGCTTCCAATAACAAACATGTTAAACACGATTTCCTAGAAATATACAATAAAGTTTGGAAACTTGAATTTGCAAATGCACTCATGATGTGTTCAGGGACGTACCGTACACGTGAGCTCCAACAGGAGTCCGCTCAAGGTTAAAGAGTCCATCAGGATGTGTGTGTTTGTGAGGGGGTGAAGTTTGACCAGGGGTAAGCTCTGGTGTGAGGACAGTTGCCAATTGAATTCCAGTGAGAAGTCTAAAAATATCCTAAACACACACACACACACACACACACACACACACACACACACACAAACAAACACATGCACATGTACCTTCCCAAACAAATAAACAAGGGAACAGAGGATAGACAGTGGGATTCCCGTGAGGAATCAGTGGAATGTAAACAGGCCACCCACTCTCTCTCTCTCTCTCTCTCTCTCTCTCACACACACACACACACACACACACACACACACACACACACACACACACACACACACACACACACACACACACATTCAAAGTGCTTAATCAGAGGCCGTGAGACGACGGCCTCATCTGGAAAAAGATGCCCCAGAGAACAGTGCAGTTTGTTGGGTTTGTCCTCGTGGTTTTACCCCCTCTGTCCGCACACCGTCCTCCAAACACCCCATGAGAGGCCACAGGAATGCAGCTGCATGCTGGGAAATATGTCAACCTTCACCCTTTTGTTTTGTACTGAACATCCTGTGTACAAAATCTTACAGAATTGCGGGTAAAATGATGCAGCTGCACTCGGCCATACTGAAGACATTAGCGCTTAGGCTGTAGCTAAACTAAAGGGTACAAAGATTTAATATTATTATCCCTGTGAGTCACACTTACACACACGCAATACTTCATTCTAATCCTGTGCGGGGCTCGGATAAGTGACACCAGCCCTTCTCCCGTTAATAAAACTCTCTGGGTCACATATAATTTCTACAATCCTGAGTGTGCGTGTGTGTGTGCTCAGACACATCATTCAGCAGCAGTTCTCACACACAACATACATTTCAGCTGCGTTAGATGACTAATCAATTGCACTTGTAGCAGAGCTAAACTTTGCAGGTGGCGCGGTGGCCAGTGGCATGAACTCGACATGCTGCTTTTAACAATGCGCACCGAGCTGCCAAACCCCTGCTGTCTTCTACACTTTCTCATCCATATGACGCTATTGTTGTGTTATTAGGCCTATGGCCCACATAACCAGCTGCTCTAGAAATGACTTTCTGGGTCGTGGGGGGATTACTGTAGGGCTAACGTCGCAGCACGAAGTCCTGGGGGCCGCAAATGGGTCAAACGCTGCCTCGTTTCAAAAGCGGCACAAACAATGAAACACCCGGCACGAACCTTGGTTCATTGTTGGGAAATCAGAACTTCACAAGGCGGCTCGTTGCACTTAATTAGCAGGAACATGTCTAGACAAGCGAAAGTAAACAGCAGCTAATTTCCTGTGTTTTGGCTTCTCCTGACCCTGTCCTGTGGTTAGCTTTGCTGCTTAGCTTAGCAGAGTTAGCCTTCCTTCTGCTTGTGGCTATGGCAGCTATTGTTCTGCTGACAGGCCACTAATAAACAGCCGGTGGCACCCCATGTTCCTGCTGCTAAACTAGCCACAACCGCTGCAAATAAAGCTCCCTGGGACCTTGAAGTCGTCTGCCTTTGAAAGGGTGGATTCCCATTGTTTCAAGTTGGGCATCCTTTCTTTAGCACAGAGAGAGGCTGCGCTCATTTCAGCTTTCAAGTCCTTTTATAGAGTGTTTTGATTGCAAAAACCGGCTGGCACGTTTGTTTAGAAAAACCTCACGGGTGAAGGAACAGGAATACATCAGAGGACATAAAAAAAAGCCACAAAGGATCACACTATTTTTTGACAGCGAGCAGGAAAAGTTATGTGTAACTTTTAGTACTGACTTCTGCATAGAACGTATCACACCTTCCACATTGATCTCCCAACTCCATCAATTAAAATGAGAGAGGAGAGACAGTCTGTAGAATAAAACAACACTCTTTATGTGCTTAAACTGGCCTTATACTTCACTGTATGGTCATTATGGCCCATTAAATTAGCCCACAACAGAAAGTGTCAAGCTGAGTCTTATCATGTGAAGGTCTGTATAGGTAAACAGAGTTATAGCAGATGTTTGGAGTCAATCCAAAAAGCCCCCACCTCATCCTCTAAGATTTCTACAGGAAATGACACAGATTGAGTGGAAGGGAAGTAGAAGAAGACATGAATTGACTGCAGAAGCACAACAAGCTGCTGGGAGACTCAATCTGACCCCCTGGGAGAAGCTCAGCACCTTTGGGAGGTAAAAACTCTCAGTAGAAAGTTACTGACCTTAGATCTGATGTTTTACAGAAGCACACAGTCCGAACTGAACAAAGTGGCACTTGTTATTCTACTCACAGAAATTCCTATGAATAATTAATCAACGCGTGGAGCTGTTGATCCATATGATGATTCAATAATGAGCTCCATAGCCTGATGCTGGGATTTGCCGAGTGGAGCATCACACAGTCTCTGGGGGGAGATGGATTATATCTGTTGGAAGAATAAGGAGCTGCAGCAAAGACAGGATGTGCAAAAAGGTGCGATGTGTGACATATGTTTGAACCTGGACTCTACCCGGCGACACACATGGTGTCAAATTAGTGCACTGACCCATAGAGAGGAAGTGCTGACAGAGGAGTCAGGCTTGCATGTAGTCTTTCAGTATGTGAAGGCAGCATCATGGTGCTAAAATGACAGGGGGATCGATTTGGTCCACATGTCCACCCATCCATGGACACGTTTCTGTCAAAGAGTGTTTTTATGGCTTTTACTTTGGAAAAAAGTGCCGTTTTCTGAAGTCCTACTGGATTATTTTTAAGTCATTATCAAGTAAAAATACCCCACTAACTATGCAAATACAGCTTTCGTATGCGTAATATCAATAGTATCAACAACCATTTAACCATCAGAGCAAATCTGTTATTTCAAGGCATCATGTTTGGCTTTGATGACATATGGCAAGCACCTGTCACTATGTTTGACCCTACATAAATGTTTAATCAATTAATTAAAGAAACCTATAGAAAACAGCGCCGTCTAGAGCTCAGTCAAAGCTGTGAGGACCAAAGTGAATCCATGATTAGTAGCTGTGTTACTGCAGGATATTAAAGCTCTCTTACCTCCAGTCAGCTGTGATTGAGTCTGTATATTTATAGATATCCATTTGCTTCACACACAACTGTAGAGGTGTGCATGAACGCGCTACGTGTTTTGTTGCACGAACTTTGTTTGCTAACCTCAGTGAAAATCAGTGACGCACACCTTCTGTGTTTTTTGGCACCTGGCATGCCAAAACATGACCCGGCCTACTGTGACTGTGATTGGCTTTGTCTGTTCTTTTTACAAGTGACAGAGGAGACGAGTGCAGGTCATGTCTTTGCCATCCTAGGATAAAAAAAAATATTCTGGCTTAGCTAGTGTAACTGGCAATTCAGATGCACTTGTTTTGTGAACAAATCAGTGCAGATTCCGTAGAACAAAACCTCAACCTCAACCACATTTTTATGCAAATTGTGGCTGTCGGGTGGGACAAAACACGCCTGAACATTAGCGACACGGGCAACGAATTTGAAACAACTCATCGAGAAAGAAGAAATCATTAATGAAGTAGACAGACAGGTAACTTTCTAGGCTACATTTTAGGAGATGTGCAGTCTTTGCAGCTAATGCAGAAATTAACTAGCTCATCTTTATCTGTGTTAACTGAACTTGGCGCTCGCTCTTGTGAAACCTCACATTTGCACGGGTGTGTGTATGACGAACACCCAGGGATCAAGAAAAGCTTGTTAACACCCCTCCTGATGTTCAGAGGTTGGACGCCCACCCCAGATCTTGTTATCACTCCGCAGGCCGCGTCACACCAAAGCGCCGTGTCCCAATAATAGGCTGTAAGAACAACAATGCATAACGGCGGCCTCGGAGCTGCTCAGGGATGCCTCGGAGGGCATCAAACAACCTTGGAAGTGCGGCATGAGAGCGGATGAGAGATGACACACACAAAAAAAAAACACATTACACACCGATTACTCCTGATGACTGGCTGGCCTCGAACATCACTGGAGTGTCTGGGGCGTGTTTGTTTGTATGCCTGTGTGGGTTTGTCCTTATGACAAGTTAATGCCACAACTCGCATTCTGCAATCATGCTCATGTGTCACTGAGATTGAAATGAGAAGAACGGACGGCTGTGAGGGTTAGAAGTCGCTGTCAATATCTACTACAGTGACAAAAGAAGAAGCCTATAATAATCTTATGGTAACCACACAGTAATCTGAGAGTTACTACAGCCTACAAACCTGTGTTTATCCTTCATATCTGGCAGGCTTATGTAAAGTAAATAATCTACTAAACCCTATTGTCACCTTTCTTTGCAGAGCTTTATGTTTCACCTGCCTGTGTTCATTTGGTGTGAGATGGCTTAATGTTAGTGTGTGTTTGCAGGAAGTCCCAGGTAGACTGTGACTAAAGCAGTGCCAGCTGCTGTGAATGCCAAAGCAGCGAATCACTGGCAGCAACTGAGCGATGAGCAGCAGTGCACACACTCTTTAACACACACAATGTGGAGGGAAAGTTGTGTGTGCGGGTCCTCCTGCTCATTCGTCGTAATTCTCCCATAATCCTTTACTCTACGAAATGACACAGCTGCCAGACATATCCTCTTTGCTGGCGCCTCAAGCCTCCACTCCTTTCCTCTCTCTCTCTTTCACACACACACACACACACACACACACACACACACACACACTCTACAACCACAACACAACTTAAAACAATATCCACCCCGATGCCGCATCATGATTATTTATGCACCAGTAATAGTAAACGACAGTGTGTTGGAAGGATGCAATTGACTGCAGCGCACAAACGCGCTCATTCATCACCAGGACGACTCGATAACTGTAAACAAACAGGAACTCCATTCACAACGTACCATTTCTCATCTGCTAATTGCGACAGAATAAAAATCACTGGGCTGACTCGCAGTGGACGAAGCAAGATGAAACGGCGCGCTCGCTTCCTGTTTGCCGGGACAGAGCACGTCCTGTTCATGCAGCGGTTTAATCCAACGCACACACAAACTTTGCTTCCTAATCCCCAAATCGTTGGGTATTAGACTCGGTATTAGCATCTGCAAATCTTTGTTTGTGGAGTGCCTTTTTGAGTCGTACCTACTAAGGAAAACTGACTTGTACATAATAAACTCAGCTCTAAGAAAGCTCTTTTGCCACATCGCTGCTTTTGTGCATAAGCCTCACGACTCCTTTAAAAACAATTACATTTTAAACCAAAACGTATAAATAAGGTGAAATCGATACTCAGACTTCTCCAGGTACAAAACAGAGGGGAGGAGGGTGAGGAAAAAGGGCAGGAAATCAGGATACGTAGCACCCACATGCCTAGCTGGCACTTTGGTGATGCCAGTCTGTCCATCCATCCCCTAGCAACCCTGTAACCCAGGGCGACGGGGCCTTGACGATGAACAGACAGAACTCAGTGGTTCTCCATTTGCTTGTTGCCAAGAGGCTGATAATGCAGACCTTTCAGCTCCGCACACACAGAGAGAGACAGGCACACACAGGCAGAGGACGACTTGTGTATGCAAGAAAACACAATGCAAAGGCGCGGACTGACGCCTCCTGCAAATACGTAAAGGGACAGAACGTCAAACACAAGCCTGCGCGCACTTGAGTACGGACACGGACGTGTTCCTCTGTGTTATTATCCAAGTGATTGAGTTACTGAGACAGTCAATATGCTACCTCACATTGAGAAAAGAGAAATCGATACTGTTACACGATCCATGCAATTCATCAGCAGCTAACAGCATAAGACTATTCAAGAAGACTGTTTAGGAGCAGTCAGCAAACAAGAGCCAAAAGACACACGAAGAGGAGACACGCTTCTGTCAATAACAGCGTCGAGGAGTGCCAAGTCCACATCAATTTGCAAAAGAATAAGAAATCTTTGCATTTACAAATCGCAAACCAGATTTTGTGGAGTGATTCAACGGCGCCGTGATCCGCCTGCCTGCAAATTCCTGTTGACTGAATCCGTGCATGCTCGGCTGACAATGTCAAGTTCGTGAAGCGCCAGCGGGCTAACTCCGTGAGAGCAAATGAGCGGGCTATATGTTAACTTCCAGCCATCAGCGGATGCAAGACGACGGCGTGGAAACAAGTGGTAAAAAAGCTCGGAGTGAACCGGCAGCGCCGACGTCAGAGCAAATGGGATGTGAAGTTTCTGGAACAGCCATGGGATCGTTGGGAGAGTGCTGCAGGGGGGCTTTAGGTTACCGTCTCCGCATGGCGTCTGTTTACGGATAGAAAGCACTCATCTGTATGCATTAACTGACAGCTACTGTGCAGCTAGTTTCAGCATCTCACGGTAGAAAATCACACATTCTCCAAGAGTTTGCCTGTTAATTGTCCCTGCAACGCATCTCTGCAAAAACAGCCAGGCAAGAGTGTGATTGTGTCTGTCTGTCTGTCTGTCTGTCTGTCTGTCTGTCTGTCTGTCTGTCTGTCTGTCTGTCTGCAGAGTATGTGTGGCTTAACAGGCAACGCAGAGTCATTAGCGGTGTAGCTTTCAGCGTACAGCATGCTTAATGAGAGGGCAAGGCCACGCTGTCTGAGTGATTAGTTACTGTGGAGGATGAGGGCCAACACTAATTTCTGTGTGTGTGTGTGCACGAGGCGGGGGGTTTGTACATTTGTGTGTTTGGAGGGAAAAGAGGTGCTGGACCATTAGTGTGTGTGTAAAACTGAGACAGACAGGCAGAGACACATCTATTTGAAAGACTCCAGCCTACGAGAGATAGGTCACTTTTCGTCTCATATGAAACTCCTTGTGTCATGCACCAACGGCTGCAGAGCAACATTTCCTGGAAGCCCAAACCAACGAGGTACCGCTGAGAGCTAACAGACACAGCCAGAGATCTGTGTTCAAAAGCCAAACCCAACCCGCTTTGTTTTTTTTATGAGGCATTGTGTGGCTGAGAGGAGCCTAAAAATAACCTTCATAACATGGTTGAAAAGAAGCTAATCCCCCAGCCTCATTTGTTGCTCTGACTCAGGCTTTTAATTTACCACTTTATGGCCGGGTGTGTGTTTATTGCCACGAGTCGGCGAGTATGTGTGCCGCAGCGCGAGGAAGGGGAGAGGTGACTGTGCGTGGCGGGGAGAGGAGCAAACTGACAAATAATGTACACGGAGAGCTGTGGTGGAATTCCCCCATCCTGCGTCTCTCCTGCACTGCAGCAGCCACTGCAGCCTGGTTTTATCAAACGCGACACAGGAGGACTGAATGGGCTCTATTTACTGAGAGATAAAAACAGGCCTCATCAGCCCATCCTTTACCGGCCCTGACAGCTTGAGAGGGAACAATCCTCGAAACATTCATTTACATTAGAGCGAGAATGCAGCAGCAAAAGCACACAGCGAGAGGAGAAACAGCCACAAACAGCCACATCTGCAGGCGCAGACTCCAGATCAGCTCACATTAGTAACATTTTGGTGAACCATGATGATCTTCAGTGCACCTTTAAGCGCAGGTTAGCAGCTGAATAAAGCTGATTAATCAATTAGTTGATAACTGACTGATGGTTTCAGTGAGGATTTGCTGTTATTCTTCATAGTATATTATCATAAACTGAATATCTGTGGGAAATTTGACTAATCAGTGAAATTGTCTGCAGATTATTAAATCCACAATCACTTCAATGCTTTTAGCTAGATGCTAACATCAGCATGCTGACATGCTCACAATGACGATGCTAACATGCTGATGTTTAGCTGGTGTAACGGTTGCCATTATCAGCGTCTTAATTCAGCATGTTAGCATGCTAGCATTTGCTACTCAGCAATAAAAACAAAGCCTGGCTTGCAGGTATTTGGTTGTAAACCAAACTATTGGATAAATTCAAACTGAACTGACCTGTTGATGGTGCTAGAGGAGACGTAAAAGGGTCACTAAAGTTTTTAGACGAGACATTTTGCTAAAAGCCAAAAATGTCACCCAGGAAGTGTTGGTGGGATTCAGCATCTGGGGAGCACAAACGTCTGTGCTTAATTCAGTGCAGCAGTTGTCGAGGTTGAGCTTGTCTCAGTCTGGTCCAAAGCGGTGGTCCGACAGGCTGAACACAAGGATCCAATTTTCTAATCAGGCACTCATTGACTGCCAAAAGACGTTTCATTGATGCTCTGAGATTCCTCAGATGCTCCAAATGTTTTCCAAAAACTATAAAGGATTATGTTCTCCCTGCAGGATTAGGAAACCTGGCGAGAAGGAACATTTTACATCTGAGGGCTAAGAAAGTTATGAGTGTTATGTCTAGTGAATCAGCATCCAGTAGGTCTGATTACAACTTGGATTTCCTGCTGTCACTTCCTGGTCTGTCTGACAGTTGCCATTCGGCTCATTTCTCCAAATTCCTCCTCTTCCTCCCTGTTTTTTCCTCCATCCTCCTCACATTCCTCTGGATCCAGAGACGCTGCTAAATTCATTTTTCTGAACAAGTCTTACCAGAACCTCCACCTCGAGTAGAGCCTTTGATAAAGTTCGACTGTGATCCCCTCACATCCTCTAAGGGAGGCTTCGCGTTCACTTCTCTGCTGCGTACAAAGAGCGTTTGCAGCTGATAAGAGAAGGAAAGTATCCCAGAGAGTTGAAGCCCAGCATTAGAAATCAGTCATCTACACCACGCTTCCTCCTAAACTCTGTCATCTTGAAAGAACACACTGGAAAGCACTTTTCTCCCATCGCTGCACAGGGTTCCACTTTGTTCTCATCTCCCCTGTCCTTTCCTATTTTCCTCCTCTCTTCTTGTCTCCTTGCTCCTCTTTTCATCTCCACAACTTCCTTCTAATCCTCCATTTTCTCTCCCTTTTCTCCCCTCCCATCATTTACTCTCCTTTTTTCCTCCTCTGCTCGGCTCCTCGGTATTCGTAGAAAGCTCAGGGGCCTGGCTCCGGTTCAAAACCTTTTTATGTCGCTGTTCAGTGCAGCTCAGCAGGGCACCCTGCTGTGGTGGGTCTTAAAAAGGTCCAATCTCCCTCTCCCTCTCTCTCTGGCATCCGGATCCCTTCCTTTACCCGAAGCTGGAAGGTAAACCACTTTCATCTTCCCCTCCCTCTTTTTCTTCCTCTTGTCCCACCCCTGCTATCCAAAAAGAGGTGCAGCTTCCACAATGCAACTTAGGCGTTTACGCTTTGTAGACATTTTTCAAACGTGCTACTCCCTGGGCCACATGTACACTCTTCACAGCCTCACTGAGCTGTGCAAAAAAAACATTACAAAAGTTGAAGATAAGCATTTGACAAAGCTGAGTGTAGATTCACCTACTGTCACTTCTCAGCAGTCAGCAGCTGGATTTTTGCAATACAACCAACAACTATTGTTCTGCTCATAATTTTGTCTATTACTTACCCAGCAGTCAAAAACCCAAACATGTTCAGGTTACTCTCATAGAAAACAACAAAAAAACAGCCAATTCTCACATTTAAGAGGCTGAAAAATGGCTGAAACAACTGATCGATTATCAAAATGACAGCTGATTAATCAACAAGTGGTTTCAGCTGTACTTTATTTGAGACTGGCTATTGTTTGAAAATGTCCTAAAATAGTGCTGATGCGTGATCTTTGGTTCCCATACCAAAACAATACTGCTTTGCATGACTTCCTCTTAGGAACATATTTGCTTCCTATTATTCATTTTAAAAAAGTTTTCTAAAATGTCAAGTACTGTCTAAAACACACGCAGACATGCACTGACTTTGCCTAAAAAAAAAAAACAAAAAAAAAAAAAAACAGGCAAATATGTGCAAAAGATTTCCATCAAAAACTGAAGAAAGAGTGAAAAGAGTAAGTTCCAACTAACGCTTCATACATTATTTACTAAAGATTTCATAAGCAATTGTTGTGAAACATATTTTGCACGACTGGATCACTACGAGCACTAACCACTGACCCTTCATTAACAACTAATTAACCATCAATAATCAATAGCTTAATAGATTCCCAACATTTCTAACAACATTATTAACAAATACAAAGGATAAACTCTGGTCCAGGAGATCTTTCACAGCCTTTTTTTAAATTAAAGGATTATAATTTTTCATCTAAAGCATGAGTACATTTATTAACCATTAATAAAGCCATTTGCAATAACAATAATGGGCCCCAAAAAATGAATCAAAGAAGAAGTATAGAGCTTTTCTGCACAGCTCCAACTGTCCAAATAAACCACATTTCTTTGAACATGTTCCATAAAATAGTTCTTGAATAAACAGAACTGCACGTGTTCTTGATGGGCAGCAGGGAGTGAAACTGTTAGCACAGTGAACGTGCCCAACCCTTTAAGTTTTCATCAGGGAATCTAAGAACAACATCAGGGACTGACTGTCCGGGAGCTGAAAGGCCCCTAACTTACCTCAACAATCAACTCTTTGTTCTCCCACTTGGCTCGAACATCTTTCTCCAAATCTATTTACTCATTCATTCAGGACTCTCTCTGTCTGCGCCGCTCTCTGCCTATCTCTCCCTCTTTTTTTTCTTTCCTTCCTTAACGTTTTGACATTGCCATTGTCTACTCCTGGATCGTGAAGCATATTTACCAGCAGCCGGCGGAGGCAAACAAGCAGCCTATTCAAAGAGCTCGGCAGTGACAGAGATGGAGGAAGGAGGGAGGAGGATGGAGTGGGAAAACACAGAGGGAGACGGAGAGTAAATTCCCTGGATGACTGGCGGATCTCAGTCAGCAATCCCCTCATTTCAGAGAAAATGCGACATGTGCAAACAATGCTAATGGCTATAATTGCATCCATATCAAGATTTCCTTCAATTCGCATGTTGCAGATTGCTGCACATAATGCCCTTTAGCCCATTAACAAACACTGTCCCTGCAATAAACAGTCATTTGCAATAAGGATAACGGCTACTCTCCAGAGAAAAATTGATAAAAGCAGCCACTCACGTCCTCTGTCCGAGCCGAGCCAGATAATAGTTTCAAGCAGTCGTACGCTCTGATCCCGGACAAATCAAAGCTGATCACTTCCTTCACTGCTCATGCTGAAGTGAGGACAGAGCTCAGTGATCAAAGAGATAACTGAACAATAAATTGGGAAGTGACTTTATCTTTCATTGTTTCATAGTCGCTGGTTCCTTATTGAAGATTAGTTGAATTAGTGTCATTAGTAGCCTCAGATGTGGAAGCGTCCTCGTTGATCAACCCACAAAGACAAGATATTTAATACAAATGACCTTAACAGCTGTGACAGCTGGACCTGTGGCTTACATGCACACAAATTCTCAAGCCCTCACGGTAATTTGTAGCTCCTGTAGAGAAAGGAAGCGGACAGCTTTATCTTTGTTGGTAATACTGTCATTTACAGTGTAGAGCCCAAAATACTTTCACACACTGCTTCTCAGATGCTCTGGTGTCATGATTATATGATCAGCAAGGCTTTGCTAGCTGGTGTCTTCCATCTTTGTTTATTAGCTTAGTTTGTCAATAAGCATGCATAAGGCAGCGACTGTGACCAGTGCTAGCATGTTCCCATTTGGCTAACATGTTAGCGGATAACTCACCAGCTAAGGTTAATTGTTATCTTTGGGTTTTGGGGGGGTTTTTTTGGGACTCAAACGGATGATGGAAACAGAAAAAAACATTATAAATGAAAAATACTCATCAATTGCAGCCTCATGCAATCGAATTTATAACAGAGTGAGTTTCCTTCTGGCCTCTTGGCTTTTACTGTACACCGCCCTGCTCATGCTCAATTCTCTGAACGCTATCCAATCAACCAAAAAAAACTTAAAAAAAACAACATTTGACCCTGGAGAGCTCTACCCTTCACTTCATTTCCCACATTTCACGCCTTTTCTTTCCTCACCTGTCTTTCCTTCACCGTCTCTCGCCACATATCTACACTGACAAGTACAAATCACTTGGGAAACAGCGTTTGAAATGGCTGGCCATGTAATTTCGGCCTTGTGCTATTGCATTTTATCAGAGTGCACACATAGCAGAGCATGTATCCACACCTTGTTTGTCTAGGGCTTATATTAATACGCCGGTGCCCGCAGAGATAACGGGGGCATTTCCTATTATGAGCCTGCTTGGGAAAAGGGAAGAGGGAGGTACACTTTAATTGTAAGCAGGACAGACTGTCTTTGTGTGTGTGTGTGTGTGTGTGTGTGTGTGTGTGTGTGTGTGTGTGTGTGTGCGTGTGCGTGTGCGTGTGCTCGACTGCCTTTGCATTGATGCCAGCGATGCAGGTTTTCAGACACTGAGAAACAGAGAAAGAAGGAAGGTGGTAAGCGAGCACAAGGGGGAAAGGGTAGAGGAGAGAGTGGTGGTAATTACAAAAAGAGGAATGGAAAGGAGACAAATAAAGAGGAAATGTGAATGTGTGTGAGACATGGCGACAAAAGGTTAGAAAGGAGGCGGACAGGAACGCAAGACAAGACGAAGTGGAGGGACATGGGGAGGACGAGAAGGAGATGAGATGGCGGCGAAGAAAAATAGGGCAGACTGGAGAGAAGATGGAATAAACTGATATAAAGTAGAGCGAAAGAAACAAAGGAAGAGGAGGAAAAAGACAGAAACACAGGCAGATCGAGAGAGAAGGTGTGAAACGCTGTCAGCCGGCTCCTCGGTGATGGATGGAAGCCAATCCACCGGCCATCCCATCCTTCATCTGCACAGAGACAGAGCAAACAACCACCCTGCAGAGCACAAAAACCTCAGCCCACTATCACCTGATGTGTGTGTGCGAGCCTTGCCGCTGCGTCCGATTTAGATGGAATATTCTTAAAATGGGCCGAACGCACACTTCATTGCACTCATGTTCGACAAACGCTGAGCACACGCACACAGATGACAGAAAACCAACCAACAATCATCTCTTTGTCTTTTCATCGTGTCCTCAATGACCCTCATTCAGCTTGAGTTATAAACAGCCATGAGCAGATTCGACTTCTCGCCATACACATGATGTCAAACACCTGACTCCATAAACATCTGACGACCTCACTTCCATTGACAGAACACCACCTTGCTCTATTGTGTATTTCTTGCATTATGAAAACAAGAAGGAGTGTTACTCTCTCGCTATTTTCACTGATAGTTTTGCAGGCGAATGTGCCCAGAGAGGGATTCACGGACGGACGTGTGGACAAGGACAAAGGCTTGCTTGTGTGTGCAGGAACAGGTGAGTCCAACAGGAAGACAGATCTTACACAAAGAAACAGATATTGTTCTCACAAACACAAAAAATGAGCCGGCTGCACAGAATACAAATAAGGCTCAGTATGTGTGCATGTATCATATGTGTGTGAACGCTCCCCGCAGTGCTTTAGCCAGCAGAGTGTGGGATGAGGATCCTCCCCTTGGGTAACATTACAGCATCCCATCCCTGCAGTGTGTGACTGTGTGTGGACGTCTGCTGCATCAGCAGCACTTTACACCGAGGGGAAGGGACAGTCTATACGCACTCTGCTCCCTCACCCATGTCTCCTGTCCATCACCTCACCTCACCCCTCCGCTGCGCTCCGCATTGCTGTTGATCATTTGGGGGGCTGCCATGAGCTCGCAAAGTATGCACGGCACATTTCAAAGGTAACAATGGCAGAAGATAGCAGCCCATGATAGCAGCGAGCAGGCAGTCCAACAACATGGACCTGGAATCAGTGAAACCAGTGCAGAGTCCACCACAGGCTGCCAGAGACGGGCAGCTCTATAGGCTCAATGGACAAGTTGCAAAGGGCCCCGCCACCCACTTGTGTAAAAGCTAGCGTTGCACGTTCAATGAGAGGATGAAGCTATCCTTCGGGTACACCATGAGACACCCTGAGAGTGAAATGAGGGAACAGCAGTCAGGTAAGCTGGTGTTCTCCCCTCTCCCAGTTAGATGTCAGGAAACAACAGTGACGTGATGTTGATGTGCTCGTGTGCGGTGCAGCTCTCTCCAGTCTGTCTGTATTGCTAACCTGGCTGGGGAGCACATCTCTTGGTCCGTCTGGCTTGCTTGCCAGCCACTTCCAGGGCTGTGACTGAGTACCTGACAAAGTGAGAGTGAAATACTATTTATTCCCTTTGATAAACGGACGACAGCGTTTAGAAACTGCAACGTGGAAAAGATAAAGGCATCGTGTGTCTGGATCTTTCCAGAAGCAGCCTCTGTGGGAACCAGTCCAGACAATATGGACTCTATGACGTCTATAATCTTAAAACAAGAGAGTGATTATCTTGTCTCTCAGACAAGGTTTAGTTACAACTCTGGACACATGATAATATGAAGCTACATCCAGAAGCCAGTTAGCTAGCTTAGCATATATAGACTGGAAGCAGGTGGAAACAGCTGGCCTGGCTCTTAGCAAGCCAGCTGTTTCCACCTGTTTCCAGCCGTTATGCTAAGCTAACTGTCTCCCAGCTTCATATTTAGAGTACAGACACGAGAGTGGTGTCACTAATCTCATCTAACTCTGGGCAAGAAAGCAAATAAAAAGTATTCCTATAAGCATGAAGGAATAATCCCCACTCAAGAGTTACTAACTTTTATGCCGTCTTCATGACAACTGAGCAAACTCTGATGAAGACCGTGTGATCCAGCTGAAAGCTCTGAATAGAGCTCAACCCTGTCCTCTCTCTCCAAGTAGCTTCTCACATCAGGGGGCGAATACACAACAACTTGTGTTACCCACAATTCCTGGGAAGAGGGTCTCTGATTTCCCATTAGAGCTTCCCCGAGGCAATCTCAGTTAATCGCATCCGCAGTGTTTACTTGCCTCGAACACGCCACACTCTCCCTCACCCCCTCGCTCGCTCTCTCTGTCACGCAGCAGCACAGAGCTGGGGTCTGTTCCTGCGCTGTAGCGGAGAGAGTCTGAACACAACACAAACACAGAGCGGCAGAACCGTCGGACGCTCGCTGAAACCCCCCGCCTAAAATTGCTCAGGGCCACCTTGAGTTGATAACAGTGTGTGGGTCTTTGTGCATGAAAGAGGTAAACAGTCGTGTTATATGTGTGTAAGTGGAAACTGATGTGCAGGAAAGTGTGTTTGAAGTTTGTGTGGGTGTCTTAGACTGGACAGACTGTATCTAATTTATGCATGCCTGTATGCGTTTACAAGGGCTCATATCTGTGTGTGAGTAACCTGTGGGTGCGTGTGTTTATGTCTGCTAGCACGCTGTGTACTTTGGCTGGTAAGTGTGTGTGTTTCTGGGCAGGATCAGGCACGATTCCAACTACTGTGCGTCAAGACAAACAAGTCTGGCTTCAACAATGTGTGACGTGTTGCTTGCAAAGACTCATGCACACACAAACGCGCGCACACACATACACACACGAGACTTGGCATTCCTGAGCTTGGTATGCATGGTATACATAATGAGCTCAGCTGTTTCTTTCCTCCCAGGTGTTACCTCCTGGGATTAGAGGTGAAGCATGTACACACATGCTTTCACACACACGTGCATGGTTGAAAAGAAATGATGCAATAAGAGAATTTTTTTGAAATCATATCACTTTGTTATGTACCACAATTGCAGCCAGAGAATAGAGAAGTAATCAAAATAACAACAGCTGTCAACACTGCCCATATCGGAAGAAATAGGCTTTAATAACACCACAGTCACAAGGCTGTAAAAAGTTTACCTCATTACAAAATCTCTCACTGGAGGATCAACATTTCCAGAGTCTGAAGCTCCAGAAGAAGAAGAGTTTCATCACGGTTCAACGCTTCGATCTATCATTGATCAGCTCGTGTAACGCTTTAGCTGAACATAGCATTAGGTAGTTTCCCTGCCTTAAATAAACCACCATGGGCATTTCCTAATCTTAGTGAAGTGTGAACAAACAGAAATTTGTCATCCATCTTTCTCGCCCTGCGCTGGTTTCGCTGTGGGAATTTGCATTTCTGAGCTCAGCAGCTCTACACCTGCAGAAGACCCACGAGCTGTGCTGAGTGCATCCCTTCAGAAGAAGAGGCACTTTGGGCGCTCTAATGACGAACCACAAATGGGATTTCAAAAAGCATAACAAGTGACCTTTACACTATAAAGAACAAATGAAAAATCAATCCTGAGAGGGTCGATAGCGTTGAAGAGAGGAGCACCAGCGGCCCAAGTGATGCACCGTTGTTCAATATCCTCTTTTTATTCTTAGATGTACTGTCTCACTTTCCATTCTCCTCTTCTGTCACACCCTCCATCTGACTGATTTTCTTCTTCCTTCTTCCCATTTGTCACTCTGAACTCTCTAATCTTCACAAGCACAGGAGACAAGGCCATTGCAGCAACTGCCCCCAATTCGGCTGGAGTGAGTAAGTGCAAAGTTTATGATCATTTCTCCACCCGCAGCCAGCTTCTTTCACTTTCTAAAATGACAGACCTCATATAGCCAAATTACAGATTGAAGATGAACGAGCATTGCTGCATGCAGTCACACTAAATGAAGGGGCTGAGTCTGAAAGATGCCAAATCCTGCTAATGATAATCAAAGCCTTAAATCAGACAGAAATATTTACCATAGACTTGTTGCACTGCAGCTTTGTGAGGCCTTAAATTAAAAGCACTTTGTATAAAGTGTCGGCTCTAATGCAGAAGTGGGAATGGAGCCTTAAACCTTATCAGCTCAGTGCCTGAAGCTGCGTATATGTAATGCTTGCAAATGTTACCAATAGCTACACACAAACCAAATGGGTGTTTCCTTGACAGTTTGCAGCTAACAAGCAATCAGCCCACAGAGGCATCCCTCGACCACATGCTTCTTGACTGCTAAATGGCTTCGGTCTGTGTGAGCGTATTTCCTCTATCTTAGCAAAAAGCCCACATGCAAGGCGAAAACCCACATCTTCCTCAAGTTAAAAACAACAACAGCTGTGCAACGTGACGACAAAGTAGAGGCCCAAAAACATATAAATTCAAGTCTGTGAGAAGCCTTTAGATGCAGCAGGCGGTGCATCTAAAGGGAAAATAATTAGATTCAGCTCCACTATGCGCTCCATTCCAGATCAATGAAAGAAAAATACTCTTTCCAACAACAGCACAAAACAGGATTTTCCATTTTCGCATTAGAATCCTGCTCAATCCAAAGCAAGCCTGACATTTAACAAAAATTACTTAGTAGTCGCAGCAACACGCGCTTCCTCCAGACTCAATCCTGGGCCTAATCCCCCGAGGTGCGCGTTTCAGATGGACAGAGGTGTCAAACAGGGCGTGCAGGGTAATTGCAAAACCTGGTGCGCAGAGCCAAACACTCCACTGTTTGCCTACCAATGATGGGGATGGGGGTCTTGCTTGTTAAAGCCTAAGTGAGTGTGAAATGTGTGTAGTCTGCTTAAACGACATCTTGACAGCCTATGATGCAACGCTACTCTCGCAGCAGTCAGAGTGCGGTTCTACTTTCTGCCATCAGCAGCAGGACCTGCAGGCGTAGTACAGCCACATCACTGTGTTCTCAATCAGTCCAGACTCATTAGGACCAGTTTTAATGAGTGCAGGATTACAGGCAGCTGTTCAGCCTCGCCCCTCCTGAATAGGGAACAGTTCAGGTCATGCAAATGACTTTCAACAAAGTAATTTTCCCCACAAGGTGCTCTGACTCAAAAGCCTACTTCGAGGATAGCACAGGCCTGCTGAGGTTAAAAAAAGCTGATTTGAATCATTCTGCTCTGAAACGCTTCCTGAAAGCAACTGACAAACACATAACAGGAGAGTTTGATGCTTTGGGCAATAGACAGGAGAGGGTTATTAGCTTAGCATAATGACTTGAACCAGGGGGAAACAGCTAGCCTGAATCTGTCTGCCAATGAAACTCACTCATTAACATGTTCTATCTTTTGTTTAAAGGTATATTAAGCAGGATTATCATGCAGACATGGAGCCAAAAACGAGAGTGAATATGGGACTGACTTTCATCTGCTGAGTGCAGAAGGAGAGGATGAGGATGAAGAGCGATGCAGAGCTGGCCTGTTTTCTGTGGGACAGGCAGTTAGCTTAGTTAGCTTGCTAAAGTATCGGCTTGTCCATTAGGAAAAAAGTACTGTTCCTACGATAGTAGCTTGCATTGTACGTTGAAGCAGTGCACTTCTGGTGAAGCGTAAAAAACTGAAGTGCAAAAATGTGAAGTTGTGGTTTTTTGAGCGTTTATGTGCAGGAACTTCCTGCAGTCTCTGCTGGCATAAACACGTAACTTGAACAAAAAAGCAATGTGTTAATTAGAGCGTGTTAAAGGTGCTGGTAGGCAGATCTTTTTAACCTTTGGACGGAGCCAGGCTAGCTGTTTCCCGCCATCTCCAGGCTTTATGCTAAGCTAATGGGCCGCTGACTCCAGCCTCCCATTGAAAAGCAGAGACAGAGATCAACTAAATGTCGCGTTTGGCTGTGATAAAACACAACATAAGCACATAAGCAGCATTTTTAGATTCAGCTGAGCTCAGTGTGGACACAGTCTGAGGCTCCGGTCCAAGCTGGAGGAGAAAATGTTTGGACAGCTTGAGTGCGATCCTTTCATTTAAGGGGCGTGTGAACAAAGGCTACACATATCAACCCAAAACAAACCCCTCCTTGGCCTTGCTGGTGCGGTTTGGTAAACTCCTTGGAGGACGCTCTTGGCCCTTCTTGCGCCTCACTCATCTCCCGTCTTACGGGCAACAGCTGCACGTATCCGACTTTGCCTCCGTCCAAATACCAGCATTAGCAGCGCACTATGAATGCTCTGAAGTTAAAATTGCCACAAAGCGTTTGCCAGGCCGCTGTCCTCTTCTATTCACCACCAAACGCTCGACCGCTGGGAGAGTGGCAGAGATTTAGTCATACACTGACATCCAGCTCTGACCCTGTCGTGTGTGCTATAAGCTGCATTAGCCTGCCAGCCACTTTCTTAACAATGAATACAAAGAAGGGTGAGCATTTTGGGATTTTTTAGCAGCATCTACGTTTCGTTCTCTTGCTGGACTCGAACGCAGCACGTCATTTTTCATGGCGTTCATAAGAACTCTACACTCATTTCAGGCTCGGTTACAGATTTAGGATTCCAAACACGAGTGCCGCCGGTTTAGGCAGAGCGGCGGGTAATTATTGACCGCGTTCCTATTAAGAGATGTCAGGGAAATACCAAATTCATTAATGTTTCAATGAGAAGTGCAGTGAAAGCAAAGGGAAGCTAAAAACAAAGTGCAAATTGTGTCTGCTGAAGCGAATGTCAACTTCTGTGAAAGCCGGTCTGCTGCAGGGCCTGCCAACAGTTCCTATTCAACAACATCAGCAGACTGAGGGAGGAGGGGGTTTCTGTTGGTGGCATTTGGCTCTGTGCGCTTATGTATATGTCTGTCTGTGTGTGTGTGTGGGGGGGGGGGGGGTTGACAGGGAAAAGGGAGAACTGACAGAGTGTGAAACAGGGTGTTTATTTATTTGGCAGGTCGGCAGAGATGAAATTCTTATTTACAATTACAGAGAAGGATGACTGTAGAATACTGTGTGTGTGTGTGTGTGTGTGTGTGTGTGTATGTGTGTGTGTGTGTGTGTGTGTGTGTGTGTGTGCTTCACTATGCATCACGCATGCACATACAGTATGCGTTTTGGTTCGTGTGTGCATGCATTAAAGGAAGGAGATGTACATGTCAGTGTCAATGAGGACAGTGCTGTATATGCATGTCTGCAGATATTCAGAGGGGGCTCGGCAAGATACACACACACACACACACACACACACACGCATCCATAGGGTGTGTGTGAGTGTGTGTGTGCATGTCTGTGATTGAAACCAGTCTATCTATCTGCAACTATGAGGGAAGCCGATTTGCATCTGACAAACAAGTACAGGCGTATCTGTCTTTAATGAAGATCAAATACTTTCCCTTACATGCTGCCACGAATGAGGAGATGATGAAGATCATTTAACCTCAAATATAAGTTTATTAATAGAACTGATTCATGTGGTTTGTCACCGGGGTCATAGGTTACATTTCATAAGCAGTAAATCGCCAGAAATATGCTGTTTTTCCTTAGAAATGAACCCAAAGCCTAAAAGACTGACGGGAGAGAATAAGCTATATGCCGATGTTAAACGACATAGAAAAACTGAAGGCAGAGGAGAGAGTTGCTCAAAAAATATATGAGAGTCATGAAACTGTTTAATATTAACAGAGAACACGAAAGATTTCAGTGGAAGGCAACAAGTCAACCTGCTCCAGCTCGGCTGTCACCGCTCCTCAAGTCAGGTTTCACTGCGACCACTGAGGCTGCCGCAGTCACAACTATACACACTCTGTCAGTGAAGTTTCCCGATGCGTCCACACACACACACACACACACACACACACACACACACACACACACACACACACACACACACACACACACACACACACACCGGTGCAGGAGTGACAGGACAACAACACAACTTTTAACATCCAGATGTGGCCGATAAGAGAGGAGCGCTCACCCGGGGAAGAGGACTGTTCGCGGGGCTCAGCATTCAGCGGCTGCCTCGGCAGAAAGTGGTCGGTTTTGTTTCGTTTCTCCTCCGTATGAAGCTTCCAGCGCTGCGGCGAAGACGTGAGGCTGACGCGGCGTCTGCGGAGACCACTCGGGGCGACGAGACTCCTTCTTCAGCCTGCGCACATTTTGTGGACACGAGGGTCGCGGAGCTGTTCATCAGTCTGCTTCACTCTAAGCTGAGCTCCGCGAGCCAGGACTCTGCTGGGAGGAGGAGGGCCGGGGAGCTGCGCGGTGCTTCATGGGTAATGTAGTTAACGGTGGCGAACAGCTTGACTGGCGCTTGGTAGTTCTGCTGAAGTACGCAGGTGAGCATGGCTGGGTGTGATGGGAAGTGCTAAAGCTGATCATGTGTTAGGCGGATCAATATCCGTTGTTTCCAAAATATTAAGAGATAAAGAAATAGCAAAAAATGTGTGTTGGTGAGGCTTATTAATTAGCCTTTCCAGTGCAACATATATAATAGTTTTACAGAAGTTTCAGTAAACTTTATGTTGTGGTTAAGTATATATTGGATGTATTTGGACATATATGAATCTTAAATGAAAGCATATGTGACTATCAGTGTACATATAAGAGTCTGAGGTGTCGTATGTTGTAGCTTACAGACTGTAAAGCATCTTAAGGATGATTGGATTTGTGTTTTTGGGCTATAGTGTATCAATAAAATGGATTTGACTTGGAGTATTTTTTCGAACAAATGGTAGTTTTCACGTGCTGTGTATTAACCACAAAAGCAACCCATAAAGCTTTCTCATAATGAAATGAAAAAGCTTTGCTGGTGCTTGTGGTTTACACACTAACACAGCAGCAGCTTTAAACAGGTTTCCTTGAGGAGCTCAGCGAGACTTTTGTTTTTACTGATAATGACTTTATGATGCATGAGCAGCATGTTTACTTATATTTCACATGTAGAGAGAAGTATAAAAAAGTGAGAAATACAATTCAAAGTGACTAAATTTATGTTCCTCACACTCCTGGGGAGACCCTGAGGACTTGTGGGAGTCCTCAGGGAGACTAAACCTGAATAGTGACTGCTGTAATGAACACAGTGCTGCTTCCTTGCATATTAGTCCCAAGGGGGGTAAGCTTTCCTCCAACAGTAAATGTTATTTCCCAAGAAACCTCCTGAGCGCTCTCATACACTGAGACAGTCTTTCCATTTCCAAGGAGCAGCTCCACCTTTAACACTAATGATACGAGCAGCATTAATAGTTTTAAAAGGACACAAACAGAACATCCTGAACACCAGTGTTTCCTTGTAAAATCATAATGAAAAGGACATTTCATAACTTATTATTGTGCTCCGGCAGAGAACTTGATAGATGAAATCCTGCACCAAGACAATACCTCTGTTTTCTTTTAGGTCAACACTCCCCTTGAGCATTCATTGTTTCTGAGCGCCCTCTTCCCCACTTTCTCATTGCTGGCCTTACAGTGCAGCTACTTAATAAGTATCTGTGTGTGTGTTGCAGTGGGTGTGGGGAGTGTATAGGAAATGCTTCTGCCTCTCAGTAGCCGTATGTCTAAATTTAGAGCCCCATGCCTCCACTGTCCAGCCGTCACAGGCTGGGTCTGACTGTCGGCTGTTCAGGAAAGAGACTCAAGGCGTGTTGAAGTCAGGATAAATCGTACAAGCTCGGGTGTGCTGATCTGAAAATAACACATTTGTTCTTCACATGCCTTGAAAACAGGGTGGCTATAAATACCCTGCCATACTGACCAGAGGTCAGGGAAGTGCAAAGTTTTTTACAAAGTGAGTAGATGAGGTGTTTAGTGTGCTGTCAAGTCATTTAATGGGAGAAAAGAATATCTGACCACTGAAACTGAATTATCAGTTTATTGAGAAAATGCGCTGAACTTATACATTTCCTGCAAAATGTCCCTAAAAGGAATGCGAGTCCCCACAATGTGAGTGTGTAAACAGATATATGTACCCACAACGTGAGTAATACACTTCCTTCCACACACACACACACACACACACACACACACACACACACACACACGGTTACACCCTCCACTGTGAAAAACTAATTTGACAACCTTCCCTCACAAAAAGAGCATAATTGTTGCGCACTCCTCCATTACACATGAAGGCTCACTTATTTCAGAGAAGCGATTCATGCCCTGATTATATTCAACTGAAGAACTAACACGATCAAAATTCAAACGCATTTCCATTTCTGACATGTGTTTATACTCTGACGGGCTTTTGACCTTTTCTCATCTGCTCAGTGCAGGAAGCAGCAGTAGCTGGGGACCGTTCTCTCATCCTTGTCTATTTGATTATGAGATGTGTCTGTTTGATTGTCTATTTGGAGAGCAGCACCTCCTTTATTGACTTAGTGCCTGACAGACCCCCAGCTCATCCTCTCCTAATGTAATTCTGCTCCATGACATCGTCTGTCAGATGATCACAGGAAGGTGCCACACTCGTTTTCCCTGTGAGTTTGCTTTAATGAGCTTTGTCATGTCATTGTGAACTAGATGTTGCTGTTTACATATCGCTAACTATGTTGCATTTTAAAATTCCCATAGAAAGGCTGTGAATCCTACTACTGGTGGTGTTGTTGAACGTCACCGTGTGCTTGCATTCACACCTGACATGACAGGCGCGAGCAGGAACGTGGTTGTACATCATTAATATCTGCAGATGCTCCTGCAGTCTGAACAGTGTTGCAGCCAATATATTCCACATATCACCTCAGAAATATTAATGAACCAGCTCTCATAACACATATACAAGATCCATAAAGTATAGAAAAACATATTTTTAATTTCCATGAGGCCTGCCCGTAACTTCATAAAAACTATGGAGGAGGAGGTTCAAATATAAATCACTAAAAAAAACAAGTAAGAGAGGATTAAAAATAGATTGAAGTAATGAACGGCCATAAAAAAAATACAACTTATATCATAAACATCGCCGCAGAAAGCCACATTTATGAGGTTCAAATAAAACCCGCCGCTGACCTGGCTGTACCTTACTTGTGTGTTTACGAGGCAGCACTGGTGAGTTCTTTATCCTCTGACGCCCTCTAGTGGCTCACGCGAGAGGCGCCAAACCCCGTCACAACCGAGGTCACAACAGAAAACATGGCGGCTTCCAGAAAAGTGACCGTGGTCCTCAAGGCAGTGAAGAAAATAGCGATTCAGTTTTGTCCGTTTGAGTCTAATGTCCAGTCCACACGGTAAGAAGCGTGTGTTTACTGTGTTGTTGTGTCGTTTTGTGTGAAAGTAACTGGACAATGAAGCGACGGTGTTTGAAACACGCCGTCAGACGGTTAGCACACATTAGCGTGCTCGGTCTGTAGGCTGTAGTGTACGTAGCTAGTAACTTGTTAATGTCTGTGGAGGATAAGTGAAGAATGGGATGTCGACACGTTAAATACCCGCGACATACTGTTTTTCTCCTAACAAGTTTTCCTCCTCTGCACAGGCATAGTAGTCCGTATACCTAAAACACATTACTGATACCAGCTGAGGGAAACGGCTTGAATTGATGTTTAGCCACTGAGCATAACCACTGAGCGACACAGTGTGTGACAGGTGTATACTTAACTGTTTTAAAATGGTCTGAAACTGAACTGATTTACTCACATAAGCCTGCACACTCACGTAGGCGTTTCACACTGTAGGAACTATATGACATAACCAAACCTCATTAAAATAACTAAGGTGTAGCATCTCCCACCCAGCCCTGAAAACACTTGTGCTGATGGACCATGGGTGTGTTGCACCTTAAAAAAACTCCCACAGTTTAATTTTAAATAAGGATTTTAGTATTTTTGGAGAATGTCACAAGTTGTAAGCCCTATATGTGAACACTCACATGCCTTCAGTGCCTGCTTGAGGAAAAAGTGGCCTTTCTGTGTGGAGTTTGCATGTTCTCCCCGTGTTCACCCCCGGTATCCTCCTTAAATAACCCCCACTAAAAACATGCAAGAAGATCACCACCTGACCAATGATGTTGGGTCCCCGGGCACTGCTTCTGGTCTGCCGTGGAGGAAGGACTCCCCAAGGATGGGTTAAAGGCGGAGAAAATAATTTCATGGAAGCATGGCGTGTGTGCATGTAGTGTGCAACTAACTACGTGTGTGATAAATAAAAGTACATTTCTTCTTCTAATCAGTCTGTAATATGGTCTATATGTTGCCTCACAGAGAGTTCCTGGCCATCGTGGCCTCAGAGAAGGCCAGAGCTACCAACATGAACTGTGAGGTGATGTGCAACGTGAAACATGACAAGTCTGAACCTGTAGTGGAGGTTACTTACAGTAAGTATTACCCAACTGCATTCAAATGTGTGGGAGAAGATACGTAAGGGAGGCTTTATGGGACAGAATGAGGCGTGTGAGTGTGTGAGCTACTCTAGATTTCTCATAGCTGAGTTTCATTCATCATTCTTATACTACAAAGGAATTATATGTCTGTTATATATATTATAATTATATGTCTATATGCTTTAGTAGTTATACAAGAGAGAGTGTTGAATTTGGGATCTTGTAAATCAGCTTATGCAGATGATATTAAAGAGAACATTTTAACACTGACACACATATTTAGCAAGTTTGGGCTAAGAGAGAGATGCAATAAAGTAACGTCATAAAACTAAAAGCATCATAACGCAGCAGGAGAACCCTTAAATACACTTTTGACGTGTGAATCTCTATGAATGAAAGTGAAAAGAATGAAAACTAGCTAAGGATGTCACTGGAGCCAGTGTTTGAAGATGATTTTGACCTGTTTTAATGTTTAGTTACAGTAAGTCCAGATGGGCTCTGTCTTTAAAAAGTCCACTGGAATGTGTTTATGTTGAAAAGTGATCTATAGCTAAAGGGACTGGACCCAGTGGAACCACTGTGGTTTACTGGTGGATGTAATTGTGAAAAGGCAGATTGCAGCATCAGTAGTAATCTTTCTTGTTTGTTAAAAAACAGAAAAATGTGGCAACACAACACCCAGTATACTCAGGACAGTATGACCTAGTCCTGGAATTTCATGTTGTTTTTGTTGTTACTGCATGATATTACTCACTAAGTGGTGCTCACACACAATGAGCCATGTCCTTACCAAAGGTAAAGATGTCTGCCATAGGTCAGCAGAACATCATACGGATGCTGCCCATTGTGTGCTACGTGACTTTTGCTCAGAGTTAACTTTTCACCTTTTTCCTTCTTGTACTCCTTATACAGGGAGATCAGTCATTGTGGCTTTATGAGTCATCTCACTGCGTCTCTGTCTTTCTCCACTACAGTAGACGGAGAGAAGCTGGTGATGAAGGGAGCAAATTTGACCCACAGCGAGATGCTGAATGCCTTTCTGTCACGGTGCAACGCTAAGGATCCACAGGCACAAAAGAAATAGAGAGCTGTGTTAAATGTGTTGAATTGATCTGTATGAATGAGTATATTCCTGGATATTTATAATAAAAGTATTTCATTAAAATGTGCTGCTTCTGGTGTGAGTTGACCTTTGACTGAAGCTGCTTCGCATCGGCTGTGATGTGATGTCATTTTGACAGGCGTGATATTGAGTCAGTTACCCCTCCTGCTGTTGAATCACACGTTCCTCCCCCATTTAAGGACTGGATGTTCTTTGCTGTCAATGTGGACTTTCCTACTGTCAGCTTGAAAAAGCTTTGCATCCTGTTGTTAAGGTGAAATAGCCCCATCGACCTATGCTGCTAACAGCGTGCTGTGATCAGTGCAGGTCATGGCGTGTCCTTGCATAATGTGCCATTTTCCTGATGAAAGAGACCATTCCAGTGTTTGAGAGAACATTATGCAAGCTCCAACCTTTGACACAGCAGGCTTAAATGTAATTTGGCACAGTTTTAGATACTGCCCCACTGAAATGGAAAAAAAAAGAAAAAAACCTTTCACCCAGTCACAGACAACTGAAATCCTGTTCCCTCTGTCAGCTAACCTCTATGCCATTAGCATCTGTGACTTCATGTGTTTCTCTATGGATGGATTATTATTACATTCATGTTTCCATTTAGAAAATGTCTTTTAATCAGTTTTTTCTGATAGGATGAAGCATGTTCCTGATGGGGTTTACCATTTATAATCTAAAGTAACTTTAATATCTTCTACTGCACTGGCAAGTAAAATTAGTGCCACCAAATGAATCACCATCTGTAAAATGTTTTAAAGTTCCAACTAATGGCTTGATTAGTAAATGATTTGTGCCTTGTAGACCAATTACAAACCATTAAGAATTTTACATTCATACGCTCTAAATGTCGCTAATACATTATTAAATAATAGGGTTATTCACTGTCTAACAGTCCATTAAGTCTGCAATATGAATGTTAATAAATCATTAACAAGGGAATAAAAGGTTTTAATGATCAAGTCTGCAGTAGCAAATGACAATAAGTAGTTAATATGGTTTATGGTCTACTTTGTCTGCAGTCCATCTGTAGAAATAAGTGGTTAAACAATTTAAGTAGCCCAAAAGGGATTACCCCCCCCCCAAACTGGCAACCCGGATGTGTATGATGGCTTATAATTCATCTATAAATCCCGAGTAAGATTTTGACGAACGATTAATAAAGCGTTTATACCCATTCACCGACTACACTTCCCATGAGGCTTTGACAGTGTGCCTCTACTTAAAGGCTCATGGGATATGTTGTTGCTGCATGCTAACAAAATGACCACTGTTTGCCATCGTTAAAATAACAAAATGTTGAAACTTTACTACAGAGACAAGTGACAGAACCCCGTTTAGGTTTTAAAACAAGCAAAAAAAATTAAGTCATGAAGATGTCACAGCTTTGGGGAAAGCACAATTAAAACACCCCCCTCATGAGAAACCTATTAAGGCTACAGATGCTAGTAGCAGAGGAGGCTAGAGGCGGGATCTCAACGCTGTGTTACGTGACATCTCGGGCTGTGATTGGTTCCTACCGCGTCGCTGGACGTCGGACAGGCCCTTTAAAAACGCGTCTGTTCCCACAGCGTAAGAGAGTTGAATCCGGAGTCACTCCACAGGTGGTTGTTGAGGATATCACATCAGAAGCTGCAACAATGGTTGATAAGTTTGTTGGGACGTGGAAGATGGTTTCCAGCGAGAACTTTGACGACTACATGAAGGCAATTGGTAGGAGAGTGTGCGGCTTAACTCACCAGGCTGCATCTCCAACATCTGGAGCGGCTTTCATAAAATCCAGTTTAATTATTTGATAGAATTAATGTCTGATTCATTAAACGGCCTGGCTGCACATTAAAACTAATCTTTCAAACGCAATTTGCTCATCCGTGTGTCATATTTCATGCATTTTGGTGATCTCGCCCTCCCACTCTGCAGGTGTGGGATTTGCGACCCGGCAGGTGGGGAATCGGACCAAGCCCAATTTGATAGTGACCGTGGACGATCAAGGGATTGTATGCATGAAGTCTCAGAGCACCTTCAAAACGACTGAAATCAAGTTCAAGCTCAACGAGCCCTTCGAAGAGACGACCGCCGACGACAGGAAAACAATGGTTAGTGGGGTCTGAGAGCAGGAAAAAAAGCAGGCTGGGGGTCTTTTCTGTGCTGGAATTAACGGCTTGTCTGTGTTGTGTTGCTCCGCAGACCGTGGTGACTCTGGAGAACGGCAAACTTGTGCAGAAACAGAGCTGGGACGGCAAAGAAACGAATATCGAGAGGGAGATCGCAGATGGAAAATTGGTAGCGGTAAGGATTTTGCTTTTTCAGGCTTTTTTTCTGGGAAATAAAACCAGTGTGGTAACTAAATCCCTTATACTAGTTTGTCTCATCACTCATCAGCATCCTTGTTTTTTTTTTTTTTTTTTTTTTTACCCCCTTTTTTTCTAAAGCTGTAGCCTCTTTTCACGTTTGATGTGGTGATGGAGTTGTATTAAATATGCTCCCAATGCAATGGTTTCTGAATCCTACCTTTATGAGGCTGTGCCCATATTCCACATGAGAGAGAGCAAACATCCATCTGAGGGTAAAAATAATGGATTCAAATGACATTGTCCTGCAGGAAACCCTCATGAAGTGAAGAGGAAGCTATACAGTGAAGTACTGTAACTCAGAGTATCCCCTATTATGCGTACAAGGAGGAGTGTAGTTGTATCAGAAGAGATTAAGAAAATCCCAGAAAGGATAAAAGCACTAAACACAGACACTGCAGTAGGAATATAGTGTATAAAGGAATGTATTACAGAGTGTTATGCATGATATCTGCAGCCTAAACTCCCCAAACTCCAAACATATGCAGGAATTCACCATCGCCGTCTTCACATCTTCTTGATGTTCACACCTCACCTGATCTCCATCTTGTCCCGCAGAAATGCATAATGGGAGAAGTGGTCGCAGTGAGGACGTATATAAAGGAGGCGTGACGGGGGTCCCCTCGGCCCTCTCGTTGGATGCATCGCTGGATGGCGGGCTCAGTTCAATGAGCGTAATCCCAAACTGAAGTGTTCTGCTCCTCCTATTCTTCATCTTCGCTGTGTTGCCAAAAATTTAAATTTCTGTGCCTCTGTTCTCCAACACATTTGGTTTCATTTGGAATTTTTTGTGGTGATATGAATAAAAATTAAATTTGTCAAAATGCCGCCTCCGTGAGTTTGTTGAAGGTTAATGGGGGAGCTGTCTTTTTTTTTTTTTTCTTCTCCTGGTGTTCGAATGGTGTAATGTCCAAATTCAATTATGGCATTCTTCAAAGCATTCCAGTCATCAGTGCATGCTGAGGAATGCTGTGAAGAAAAGAAGTGCTCTAATGGGAACATACCACCTAATCTGACAAGCTGATTTCCTGACTTTAATGGTTTATTCCCAAGATTGGCAAATATTACTGTAATTATGCCACATGGAGTCACTTTTTCCAGCTGCTTTGGCTCGCACAGTTCTTTCGTGGTTCCTTATTTTGGTCAGAAGACAAAAGCGAAAAAGCGTATCGCCTATTTAAAGGTCAAGAAGTAAACTGTCAGCCGTCCTGATGATGCATGGTGTGTGTTGGCAGGGACTCCTTGAGGAATGTGAACTCTTAGAGGAGTACTGAGCATCATGCAGGGAGGTCGGTGAGGAAATGTATCCCCTCTTCCTTTTTGGGAACTCGAACATTTCCCATTGCACATGTACTGGCAGCTGCGCACGGAGAAACTAAAAAAGCATGATGGGTCGTCCCCGCAGACGTCCCCACCCTTTGGCTGCTGGTCAAGTGTTTGTGTGTGTTGGGGGGCGGGGGGGGGATTGTTCCAGAGGCAACGGCCACTTTCCCATGACAGGAAAGGGAGACGATAGCACTGATTGGACCTAATGGCCAAAACAGCTGAAACAGGTGGAATCATGGGCCAACACTCTTGTTCCCCTCTGCCTGGACAATGGTGCTGGCAGCGGTCGAGGACATACAGTATTTGAACTTTTGGGGAGACGCCAAGTGGATGAGAATATCGCAGTGGACGGCAAGCAAAGGTCACCAGTGTAGAGTTGTAGTAGTGGGTCATTGGCTGTGTTTTTAATGCCTCAAAGGCTTTTCACTGAATCAGTCAGAGGAGGTACAGTTTCCTTCATGCACTAAACACCTAATCTGTTCCCACACAGTGACAAAGAGAAGCAAATTGGCACTGAAATGATGGCTGGGCAAAGAGAGGCACTGCACCAAAATCTAGTTCTAACGCTGACATTATTGAACTACAACATATATTATGCTCACATGATGTACTGACCTAAATAAAGTTGTGTTACCACAAAGAAACACACACAAAAAACCTGAGCCCAGGTAGTTGGTTGGTAGATGGCTTAGGAGGAGGTCATCAATAGTGTGCTGCATTCACTGTACCTGGGAGCCCAGAGCCATCAGGGTCCCTAAAACAAGCTGATCAGACTGTGTGACAAACTCTCAAAGATGTGAACATGGGATCCTGTTTTGTCTTTGGTGGACACAAAGACAAAAGATCTGTGCTAAAGGATGAAAAGCCAAAGAAAAGCAAGCTTGGCCTCCTTTCTGTGGACCATGAATCATCGTGCAGAGATGAATGTGATCCATGTCAACATGAATAGTCCTTTGCACCAGTATGATGGTTTCTGATACATACATGCAGCTGAAGTTAGTAAAAGTAAATCATGTTGCTTTCATATGTGTATGCTCTGTAATCCTTCATCATCCGACGGGCTCCTGCTTTAATCTGCTCTTGATGTCTGCGTGCACACTGTGGTATTCTGTATGCACATTATAACTGTACTCTAAAAGGATGACATTTTTCTCACAGCCGGAGAGAGAAAAGATCACATCTGCTCTGGATTGACTTACAGGTGCAGTGCTTGTGATCCACAGGCATCCCCGTCACTTTGTTTGGATAACTGCGGGGAATGAGGCAGGTCTCCACCTCGCTGTTTTATCTCAGACATCTTGATTTGATGGTCCTCTGTGCTTCTTAATTAGTCAAAATAGAATAAGGGAACTGGAGCTGGAAACTTCAACTCAACTGAGCAAAACATCATTCTGCAAGCCGCTGGCATTGATCTTTTTTTAGAAAGCATTTATCCACCAGTTGCAGCTTTAATGTTTGAAAAGGTACAGTAAGAGCTGGGCAGTAAAAACGCAAACATTAACAGCATGCATGAGGCAGACCATCTGAAATAATACTCTATTAGTCTCAGGCCAAACAGGATAGAAAGGGAGGTATTCCACTGCAGAGGAAAGGTCCTGATCCTCCTCCGCTGCCCACACTCGACGGAGGCAAAGCTTTCTGTGCATCAGCAGAGTGGTTTCAAAGGGCAAATTAGGAAACTGTTCAGGAAGGAACATGATAGTGAGAAGCCTGCTGAGAGTTGATCGGCAGAGCAGCACGGTGGAAAACAAAGGGACCGCAGGATGACCTGCAGTTATGATGTTTAGTGCTGTTAGGACATTTCTTGTAATGTCATCAGAGGTGGAAAAAGTATTCAGATAGTAGCATTACTTTGGTTAAGTAAAAGTACTAATACCACACAGTAAAAATAAGTGGTTACCAGAAAAAGCCCTGCACTGAAAATGTAAGTTAAGTGAAATGTACTTCAAGTATTAAAAGTACAGTATTAAATTGACAGTTATGCTATTACTAGTCATGCATTAATGTAAAAGCAGGATTTTACTGTTTGTACAGGAATCCACCTCATGATTATTTACATTATCAGCTAACATGTTGATGATTTTCCACATTAAACGACTGTTTGGTTTGTAAAAATTCTGAAAACAGTTAGAAATGCTGCCAAAATTACCCAGAAGCCCATGTGACACCTTCACAGCGCTTGTTTTGTCCGAACCTTAAATTTATTACAAATAAATTAAAAGAATGAAAACAACTAAAAGGAGAATGTTTGACGAATCATTTAAGCTGTTCTCGTTGAAACTGCTGAGTAGCTTCTGAGTAGTAGTTAGTTTTTAAGATCTTTATTAAGTGAAAAACATCAAATTTGTACTTAAATACAGAACCTGAGTCAATGTACCTTGTCACATTCAGGTACATTAATCATTATATTAATAATGTTGCATATATCTTATCTCACTGAAAGAGACTCACACAGTTTCCCCTTGTTGCCTGCTGTTTGTCTACATATGCCTGAGCGCGTGTGTGTGTCCGTGTGTGTGTGTGTGGTGTGTTCTCATGCCTGACAGACAAAGGTATCTTGTTGACGCTGGGGTTGTTTTGTGTTAAGAGAGATTGTCTGGGACTTTAGAAGAATGAACTCACATCCTTTGCATAACATCTGGAAAGCTCCACTTGAGCTTCAGCGCTGACACCCTTCCTCTGCTTGTCCTCCACTTGTCCTTAACTTAAACTCTGTCAAACACAAACACCTTTCATGTTTAAGTGCATCGACAGGCCTTAAGATGCATGATGTATAAGCTTTGATTCTCATGCCACTAAAATTCGGCTTGTGGCTGAATTTTCCAATCAAATCACATTAAAAAGGTGCTGTTGTAATAAAGTCTGAGCAGACCGTCTGTCATTTGAGTCATTTTTGTGGTCCATTGTTAATTCAGGGATGCTGCGCTGAGGTTGGCGAGCGAGCACGATGTGTCTGGGGTTGTAAATGTTCAGTCACAACAATCTAATCTGTAAAGCAGGAGGGGAGAGTTTGGGTTTTTCTAAACATGGATCACAGGAAATAGAAAACTCCAGGAAAGTTAGGAACAAACTCAGGGGCAACATGTTTCCACATCTGAAGGAATGTGAAGATTAGCTGGGTTTTGCAGATATCGTCTAATAAGGAAGATCATTTCCTTGAGTGATGAGACAAATTCGTTATTCAGCCGTGATGTTTGATGGTCTGCTTTTTACTCTGACTCGCTGGACAGGTTTTATGCTTGCTCTCAATCAATCAGCCCATCAAATTAGACTTTAAAATCCTGAAACAGCTTCATTTTAGAGCCAGCAGTCTATGTTAACATGGTAAGACTGTAACTGAATATGAGCATTAAAACAATAAAACACAGAGAAAAAAACTGCGACAAGTCATTATAGCCTTGATGTTGAGTCTGAACCACTATGGTTTCAGGGAAATTGAAGAAAAAACAGATAACAGCACAAATCCCGCTCCTGCTCGTCGTGTTTTTCGTCTTAAGTTTCTGCTGGAGGGTGGAGACGACCTTGGGATCGTCCCCCACCCAGATCCATCTCTCTGACTCCAGGAGGGTTTCGGCACACACGCCTCCACATCCACTCAAAGAATTGAACGCACATCAGTTTTACCTCAACCCTCTCCACGGGGCCCAAGGCACCTATGCTGACCCGAGATCAGTGTCCAAGGGCAACCAAACAGCTGGGCAGAACTATGTCAGCTGAGGCCCCACAGAACTGCAGGGGAGCAAGCTTTCTTTCCACTGAGCCTCGCTATCCAGTTATACTTCAGAGTGAACTCTCATTTCATCAACAAGTCTGTCGGTGTTATGCAAGCTGTGCCCTGTCTGGTTGCTCAGAGGCAGACCGTTCTACTGTCTCCCCAAAACAATGAGAGAGACAGGGCTGGGATTCCAGGAAGGGACGCTGTTTAGGATCGAAACTGCGATGAGGAACACTGGACTCGATCGCTCCAAAACCTCAAAGGGAGCGATTAGTCGTATTGTCACACATCAGCCATTAGTGCTTAATTCTGCATCTGGTGGGCACAATGAGTCATTTCCACTTTTAACACATTTACAGTTAATTTATACGTACTTCCTTATATGGCGTTAAAGCTTGACGCTGCAAGTGATCGGATTAACTAATAGATATCACCGTGAAACTTTTCCAGGGGATTACTGGCATTAAGAAAAACATTTTTTTCTATGACAAGTTTTTGGACATTTTAGGTTTGAGTGTGCCAGTGAAGCACTGTCTAAGTAAATATGCACACATTTGCATATATTTCCAGAGCAGAAATGTAAATGTTGGATGAAGCAAAGTAAAATTTTGTTACTTGTTTGTTTTATTGGCTTTTTACAGAGGTAATTTTGGATTTATCACTTCATAAAAAAATCCATTTTCACTTTGTTTTTTGGAATAAAATGTTCTATAAATCAGGGCATGAATGATACATGAGCAAACCAGCCCTGTAAAAACCCTTCAGAATATAAATAAAACTGGAGACTTTGGTGTGTGTAAGTGCTGCTGGCAGTGGAGATTTGTGAAAACAACATATTCAGAAAAAAATGGCCTTTAAAGATGCGTACTGTAAATAAGGATCCCCGTTCATACTTACACCTGTGCGTAGGTAATGCATCCAACCACAGATGTCACTGGTGCAAAGGCAGTATAAGACATGACATGAACAGAGGAAAAAAAATTTAATTGATAGATACCATCATGAAACTTTCCCAGTGAACTACTGACATTAACACAACATCTTTTGACACAATTGAGTCATTAATTACTAAATATGTGCTCATTTGCATCAATGTGAACTAACATGAACACCTAAATTTGTGTTATCTTTCTACTCACGCTGAAGAAGCAAAATAGCCCCAAAATCTCTAAATTACCCACTGCATGAAAAAACAGTGACCAAAAAAACTCTGAATGCTCTTTTCCCTTTGGGCTCCCACACAGAGAGGTCAGAGGTCACAGGCTAAGCTAAAGAATGTGGACAGAAAGCCAACTAGCATGAGACATATTCATGTGTTTCTCTGGTTGAAACCTTTGCATTAATGGCTTGATGAACACTGAGGTATACTGAGATGGTCTTTATGATATTCTAATAACGCTGGTGGCTTCTAACAGTGCAGAGCCAGCTCAAAATATAACTTCTGAAGGTCTCTGCACTGTATATGAGGAAATACATTTGTGCCTTTGAGGACACCACAAAGAATCGCTGTTTTTCAAGTCGTCCCACCAGGAGTTCCTGCCAAAGCTAATCATGGAGCGAGACCCCTCTGAGTGATTGTAAAGGTCAGAGGAAGGATGGTGGAAATCTTTAAAGTGAGGCTATACAAACCAGATTCTACACAATGGTTTCCCCCGGAGAGCGCTACCCCACCATGGCTTTTCTGCACATACATGCTGTTTACCTGCCGGCTCCTTTGTCCTTGAGTTTATAGTTGTGCATTTCTGTTCAAAAACAGATTAAAAACGCATCGCTCGGTAATAAAAGGAAGCGTTCTCAGCTTTGAGTCGCCACAGTGTTGGGCTTATCCGCTCCTCCCGCTATGACTACTGTGTGACGGCACATGTGATCTGTAATCTGGAATGGGTGATGGTGATGGGGGAGTGAGGAATGGGGTGATCTTTGAAACCAGTGTGTGCGTGCGTGTGTGTGTGTGTGTTAACCCAGATGGGAAATAACATAGTGTAGAACTGTTTGTTCACATCAAGCCTTCTTTGTGCTCGGCCAGAAAGAACTCAGTGGCTCTGTAACATGCAGAGCAGTTTGTTTAACGGCTGCAGCACAAAGAGCGTGAACGGAACTTCTGTGAGCAGAAAATGAACATCAAACACTAAATTATCACATGATCGAACCGGTGTGACTGTAATATGTATTAATTTTACATATTCATCCCTAAAGAAGTTACCCATGTTGTAATATCTTTATACAAACGTGTTCACAAAGAGGTGAACCTCGCTCCATCCTCGCTTGTGAACGACTGAGCCTTTCCAGGATGCTCGTGGAATCAACACTGACACTCACTTCCACTCATGCATATATGAATACACAACACCTTTACACACAAACATGCGAACACACACAATACTCCCTCTAAACAACAGCAGACTGTTGCACTGCTTATGATAGCACAGAGGACGAGTTCAAGCAACCTCGACAGATAAAATCGTGGAAAAGTGTGTTTTTTATGGTTTCTATGCCTGAAGTATTCACACAGACACACTGACCTTCTATCGCAGGTGGTGTGGCTGAGTGGTGTTGATATTTTAAAGGTCAGACGATGCTGTTTGTCTGCCATGGCTTCATGGTTTACAATTTTTATCAAGTCATGGAACTGCAGACAGAGGCAGACAATGAAACATGAGACGCGGAAGCTCAGACTTTCTAAACTTCAGATTTATCGTGTTGCTGGTGCATGCTCGTCAGTTCTAAAGAGGTTTTACCTCATGTTCAAATTAGCTGTATGATGATGAAAAGGTGTCAAACCAACCAATGTAGAGAGCAAAGTCATTTCATTTAGAATATGCCATCTTGCTTGTAATTGTCATCACATTTCATCGCTGACTGAACGCAGACAGTTTGGACTTGGGAAATGTTTGTTAAAACAAACAATAGGTCATCAGGAAAGTTGGCCTGATGGACACTTTGAGACGTGCTGAAGGCAACAGGCACTTCCAGACAATGCGCTGCAGAGATAACCGCAGCCTCTGATAGGCGGGAGGAAAACGGAAGCTATTAGTCACAGGCTGACCTTTCTCCAACTGGCTTGTCAACAGGCCTTTGAGCAGCACAAACCCAAACACCCAAAAACCTCTCTGAGCCCTTCAGGTGAGATTTATTAAACCACCACTAAGTTTTCTTTTTCTAGGTTTATTGCCGAGGTGACAATCGATGGATAGTCATGGTACTGTGAGTGTTTTGTCAGTGCACGGTAACAGCGCTCCCATAAAAGCTGTGAAGCAGCCGTAATTGCAGAGCAGGACTGTATTTCTTTATGAAGCTTAATCATAAATCTGACATCCGTGGGTTTACAGCTGTTTGAGTCGACGCCCGTGTGAAAGAACTCAGCTGCCCTCCCTGCGCGTTGAGCAGGCAAGCGCCTTCTGTGGGTGTGGGTCGACTCTCGCCTTTTGTGCTTGTCAGGCCTTTTTGAGGAGGGACAAAAGTGGAGCGTGTGACTAAAAGTTAAGATCCTGACAGCAGTGCAGTGAAATGAGAGATGGTGGAACATCCAGAGACTTCAGAATGACGTGAATCAGCTGGACTGCAGAGCTCTCCTGCTTTGCTGCTCTACAGAGAGCAATAGAAGAAGAACTTAGGTTTCATCACAAAGAACGTAACTTTCATGACATGCTGCTGTTGGCCTGGCTGAAAACATACTTATACACATCTTTTCCCTTGAATCTGCATTACTATTCGATCACCTTAAAATGTTGATATGGTGAATGTGTGTTTCCTATTTATGAGTTTAAGAGTTCTTCCAGCTCTGCTTTGATCTCCACCATCTCTTCAAATTTACCTGCTAAATGCTCCATTATGTGACAAACTTTGCCTCCTTGCCATTCGGTGCAGAGCAGATCATGCACAGAAGAGGGAAAGGAGCGGAGGAGTGTCAGTACTGTACATGAACAAACCTCTCACCTCTTCGCCACGGTGTGCCAGCAGCAGGGGAAAGGTGACCAATACGTTGAAGGTGCAGGAAATAAAGAGGATTAGGTGGAGGATGAGGAGACGGGGAGGGGAATTGCTTGAGGCAGGATCCGGTGGGAGAGCAGTCGTACTCTCACTCTCCCCTTGGGTGTTCCTGTCAGGGCTCCAGGGAAGCAGACATAATTCACTTAATTGGTTCTCACTGTTACACGTATAAGACAAAGCAACAGAATCTCAGAGGGATTTTTTCTCCTCTCTGGGCCAAAGGTAGCAAGGACTTCCCTCTGCTGTCTCAGCAGCTGAGGCCGTTTTTCCTTCAGTGCTCTGCTCCAGTTGCACATTTTCTGTGACACACAAAGCAGTGCTTACAATCACAGCCTTGTTAATTTGATCAAAGCTAATTTGAAAAGGTATAAGCACAAATCACAGTAAAGTAACAACATGAGTGAACATTACAGACTCTTTGATCTCTGCTTGAAATCTATGAATCACAGAGATTCATCTCTAAAGAACTGCCTGAAACATGAAACGCTAAAAGATCCACTCCTCTTCAATAGGTCCTGTTGCTCTCGTTGTAGTGTGCTGTAGCCTGTTGATGGATTTACACCATCACATAAACAGTCTCAGGATTTATACATATAGCAGTTCTCCTCCATGCATTCTCAAAACAGGACGTGAGTGACCTCTTTCCCTAAATTCTCCGGCGACTGATGAATGCTTTGCTCATTTCTTTAACCTGCGACCCACTGAACACATTCTGACCGGGATAACTCAGTGTGCTCTAACCTTTGTGAGCACCAAGAGCTTAAACCAGTGCACGGTTGTACAAGGCAACACGCCAGTACGAAAACCTCATGAGGACAGAACAAAGCCAAATCTGCAGAAACCTAAATCTTGAGCTCCCACATGGACGATGGTGGAATATTTCCCCTGATGCTTCCTGACAAACTTATCTGAATGATGAATTTCAACCTCCAAGAGTCGCTGCTTTTTGGTCCAAATCACTGTTAGCTTAGACCTGATATGCTGCTATCTATGGAGGCGTAATGTAAACTGGCCAAGTCCCACATAGCTGTGGGAGTCACTCATTTTGCCCATTGTAAATAGACAACACTGATAGTTAGTCGGCTAAAAACCAAATTATTTAAGATCCCATGTGAGCTAGTTGTATAATGCTAGATTATTTTAGGGAAATCATTTTTTACTTCTACTCCATTACATCTCAGAGGGAAACATTGTACTTTTATCTGCACTATGTTTATTATTTAAGATTTGCGCACAGAAAACATACAAAGATTTTATAAAGTATGATGTTTTGTAATAAATGAAACGACTCAGCGGTTTATACAGCTGAAATAACTAGTCAATTAATCAATTAGTCATTTAAAATTAAAATTTAAAATTGAGTGGTGGCCTTTTTTTATTTAAAAACATTTCATGGTTCCAGATTTGCAAAAGAGAAGATTTGTTGCTTTTCCTTTTGATTATTTCAATCATTTCCATCTGAGATTAACAGTTTTGAGGTTTGGACAAAACAAGCATTGTGAAGGTGTCACTTTTGGCTCTGAGACAACATTTCTCACTATTTTCAGGATTTTTACAAACAATCAATCTATTAAAGGAGGAAAATAATCAGTATATTAATCCATAATGAAATAGTTGCAGTAAAACCTTGCTTTTACATTAATGCATGAGTAACAGTAATAGAATGTCTAATAGTCACAGGGGATGTTTTTCTGCAATGAGTTAGTACATTTTCCTGATTATACTTACATACTTTTACTGAAGTTATATTTTCAATGCAGGGCTTTCACTTAGAGACCTGAATACGTCCTCCCCCACTGCTCACCTTACAAAAAGCAAGACCAAATACACAGAAAATTGAGTTCCTTTCTGAGCAATGATTTGGTGACCTTGTTCCTATAGTTTATGTCTCGGAGCATGGCACACATCCTGCACAGACACAGCAAACTTTTTCACAAGAACCTTTAGAAGCTGTATGAACTTCACACACATCACTCTCCCTCCTGTCTGTCTCACTCTCTTTGGCGTGCACAGGCTTTCTTAAGGGCAAAAATTCAATAACTTGTCTTCCATGCATTATGTATGCATGCAAACTTTGTGTCAACATTTAGGCTGCTGCAGAGGGCAGAAATTTTCCTTATAACATCAAGAAAAATTAAACGTGCAAATGTCCTCTTACAGGTGTCATGTGTCTCTACAGTAAACCTGACCCCACCAGAAGAGCGTGTGCTTTGTGCCAACCAGCGTGTGCTCCTGTAGCCCATGTTTCCCTTCTTGTGTGACATTAGAGTTTGCACAAACATTTCACTGCTTACACTGCACTGCAACATGTTCATCTCCTGGCACTCACCGTGCTATCAACCTGCATTGACTCAAAAGAGTAAAGGTAAATTAGATTAGCTCTGATTTCAGCTGACAAGTAACACACTGTGAGTTCTGTTGATGTGCCAGTGTGCTCAATATTTGCTAAAGATACCCTCATCTCAGTATGATTTGGCATGGAAGATTTGTGTACCAGTGCTCTTAGCTGCTCTTATTGCAAACCTGTATTTATGTGCACCTTAATGATGGTCAGCACAGGAGTAGGTTGAAAAATTAAATTCACTTTATCTAAGGCTGTGAGTCCAATGCTGAAACTCTCACTATCATATTTTATGAGCTCATTCATTCTGCAAACAAACATATTCTAAGAAGTTCCTTCAGCCGTCAGATGTGATGGAGTAAATGTGTGATGGAAGTAAAGTGCAAAACACAAGAAACAAGCCTCATAAAATAAAAGCATTACTTTAAAACTATGCTCAATGTACTCAGTTACTTTCCAGATCTGTTTCATACACTGGCCACCTGCTACTAGTACACTAACCCCCTCACCCAATCTCCCCTATCCACTCACCCCTCTCCTACAATACACACTCACTCTCCCAGACACACAAACACTCACACACCTCCACAGCATTAATCCCACCAGGTTGTTGGGTTCTATGGGGGTCAGCGTTTGCCGGACGTGGCTTTTATTTGGGCCCGATTACTTTTGGGCACAGTCATCGCATGGCCTCTGTCGACAGGGATAACGCTCATTGGGGTCGGATTGGCGTCCGCCTCACTGGTTCCATTCACTGGGCCAGGCACAATCATTTAGAACTGGCGGACCTAACACCTAACCCACAGAGCTGGGCCAGCCCAGTCAGCAAATACAACACCCGATCCACCCCCGCCTCACCCCTTTAGTGACCAGAGGGGAGGGGGAGTAAAAATGAGAGGAAGGGTGAGACAAAGAAAGAGACAGAGAGAAGTAAGAGCAGAGGTGGAACGGAGGAGAGAGTGGGAGACATGAGTGAGCAACTCCTGCATATTGGGAAAGAGGCGCCTATAGAAAAGAGAGAAAGTGTGTGTGTGTGTGTGTGTGTGTGTGTGTGTGTGTGTGTGTGTGTGTGTGTGTGTGTGTGTGCGTGTGCGCGCGCGCGTTAACAAAATCAGCTGACTGGTCAGTAGGTCTTTTGAATCAAAGCCATTTCCGCAGCAGCTTTCACAGAGTTTGGAGTTTTTGACCCTGATGGCCTCTGTGGCAAAACTGACTTGTCATTAAACTCAGACGTTTGGGATCCCTAAAAGTGGCTGCAGCCTGAAACCCCCGCCTCCCACCCCTGGGATGCACAGATAATGGTCAAAACCTGCATGTGCTTAAAAAAAAATGTATTATATACCTGACCCAAGGCAAACATGATACAATGAAAAATGCAGCTAGGAAATGTTTCCCAACTGCATACATGAGATTATGCCATTGTTTGACATACATGTTGTTAATGGAAATAATAGAGATGACTATGATAGTATGTATAAACTGGCCTCTGCTGCTCTCTTGTGGTGCAACTGAAAGGTTGTGTTCATTAAGATACTATTAAGAGGAAGGACACTTATCTGTTGCAGCAGTGTTTATTTTTTCCACACCTGCTTGTCATAGAAATTTGTGATTGAGTGCAGAGTCACTCATTTCAATTTAAAAAAAGGAAGCAACTTAGTTCCTCATTTCACTGAAAGGTTTCACCTTTTACCTTCCTGCAGCTGTCAGACTTTACAACAGAAACTGCTCCAAGTAGGGGGTACAATAATTTGTATTACAATCAGTGCAATAACTCAACTGAACACGAACATGTGAGACAGTCTGTGCACCTGGGCAATAACCTGTGCAATATTTTCGGTACACTTTCTTAGGATGATGTTGTTTCTCTTTCTCTTTCTATTACACCCCTTTGTATATACTGTGT